>NC_143013.1:233861781-234526781 GCF_055824585.1 Amblyomma mixtum
ATGTATCGTTTGTAGGCGTGCTTTTTGTTCGCATCTCAATAAAGATGCTCGTGCGTATCTAATGTCCCGGTTCCTTTCATTCGGGTAACTGACATCACCAGAAGAGTATGAATATTTGCTAAGCAAAGGGAAGAAGAATAAAATGCTTCCAACGCTCTCATACTTTTTGCAGCTTCCAGATAGGGTCAGCCGAAAATTTTGCGTATAGCTTGCGAAATATGGCACAGTCTCTCGAGGCGGTAGCCGCAGTGTGCCAAACTAGAGCAAATCCACCTAATACTCTCGCGAAGGTGCCTCTTTGAGAAAACGTCAAAACTCCTTGCTTCCGGAAGATGCTACTACACTCTCTTTCATTATCAGTAGGCTTGTTTGGAAAATATGGCGGCTTTCTTTTTTTTGGTCATGTGATAAGGTCACCTACTTTAGCGTCATGCGATAACGTCACCTACTGCAGTGTTTCATTGGTGTGGGTGTGTAATAAGTGAATTACATGTTTCAGAGAAATTTTGTGGCGTTTCCATCTGAATAAGTGTCAAGAAAACACGGCGGCAACGTGCTTATTGCGCTCAGAAGATACAACCTTGAAGGGCGTATTGAGGTTTATAGGTTACTTTCTCAGCCGTGGTGGCTCACTCGTTATGGTGCTCGGCTGCTGTCCCGAAAGACGCGGGTTCGATCCCGGCCGCAGCGTCGAATTTCGATGCAGGCGAAATTCTAGAGGTTCGTGTACTGCGCATGTCGGTGCACGTTAAAGAACACCAGGTGGTCGACATTTCCGGAGCCCTTCACTACGGCGTCTCTTATAGCATTAGTCGCTTTGGGACGTTAAACCACATAAAACAACCAACCATTGGTGACTTTTTTTTTTCCGCGTAATATGGTGTCCTTTGAGAAATATCCAATCGGACACGCCTTTATCATTTTGCTCGTGCTCAACTTTTGGCTACATTTTTTCAATCAAAACTTTAGAGTAGCACTCATTACCACCCATCAGAATATGTTTCTTCATTATACTGTTCGTAAAGCGAAATAAGCGCTTTGAAGGTATTTTATGGCTGTTTGCTCTGAAATACTTGCAAAAGAATTGAAATTGGGTATTTGCTGCATCATGGTAGCGGGCACTGCACTAATGTCCCCCAGATAATAGCATCGTAAGTGAATCTGCTGAAAGAATGTATATTATTTAGCAGCATTGTCTGGACGTCTCTGAGCACCTTGGCGCGCCCTGGATGGATGGAGAAGGCTGAAGCCTTTAAATCGGGTGGTCTCTGAAGCTACCTTGCCATGACTCGTGAAAATTCACTCTCATCCTCGCTTTAGCCGCCATCCAGATAACCTTCGCTTGGTTACTTGTATTCGCCTTAAATCTATTTGTCCTTCCCTGTCCTTAAACCCATTTGCTTGAATAAATCATGCCCGCTGCTTTCAACTGTAGGACGCAGAACTTTAATGAAACTTGCAGAACGGGTGCATCTCGTGGTACCTGACCTGCTCAGACATTCTTAATGTTTCCAGTGCCAATTCCGTCAGCATCCTTCTTTTGCACAGAACCCTCTCAGTTTGTTTAGCCTTTTTCTACACCGGTAACTGCTGATTTCACCCCCAGCTGCTGTCCACATATTTACTTGTCAGTTTTCTAGTTAGCTTTCCCCATTTTCTGTCGACATTCCTAATGTGCCCGCGCCGCCATCTATGAGCGAGCGGCGCAGCTCTCGCACACTCGATTACGCAGACGGCCACGCCACTCGACCAGCGAATGGGCGCTTAAGAGCTGAGCTATAAAACAAACCTAGTTCCCGGCTTCTTGAGTTGTTTTCAACATCGCCGATTTCAAGTGCGCCAACTACACAGGGCATTTAAATGATCATCTACGTTAGCGACGCAAAGGCACGCAATCACGGCATCCGAAAGAAAATTATAAGACCAGGCAGTGGCACTCCGTTGGAGCTCTCAGCCCGTGTGCACAGGCCGTGCGCTGTCAAGACCCTCACTGTACGCTGTCTTCTGCCCAAGAGTGGCGTTCAGGGCTCAGATGACGGCACATGTCGGCAAATTTGGCACACACCTGCTCTCCTCTGAAAATTTCACACACTATGTTCTTATGCCCTCACTTAATGGCACAAAAGGATTTGCCGGACTAGTTGGTTCATTTCTGAAATAAAGATTTCACTGCGCTTCTAAGTGTCGTGAATGTGTCTCCATTGTGTCCTAAACCTTTCGCGCAGTTAAATCTTTATTTCATTAATGGCACCGACGTCGGCGAGACCTTTCACATATTACTGCAGCCAACCGCACAGAACACGATCATCTTCGGAAGCGACTACTGAGACCTCTAGCACCGAAGAAGCCCAGCAATACATTTGCCAAAGAGAGCGCCGAGGGAGATATTTTACCACAGAGGCGGAGCAAGAGCAAGGAATACTGCATGCATGCATTCATGCATTGAGATATTCTAGGCGTAGCAAGGATTACACAGCCAATTTTACTACATGGCCACGAATGAAATAGACTGCAGACAACTGTTTCCGCTACTTCCTACACTGCGTTGAACTTTCTTGCTGCAAAGGTGCAAATTATACCAACGAACAGAGCAATTAATGGAAGTGAAACGACATATCCTCGACAAGGGTGCGATCGACAACGACGCGGCTGAGCTCTAAAGAATTAAAAACATTTCCTCATTGCGGGTGCATTTTTGCAAGCGCTCTGACTCTGTCCTAAGGATGTTGCACCATTTTTCCAGAAAATCCACCGGCCTGTGTTCCTGTACGCATTGCATTGGCGAAATTTGTAAATAACATTTCACTCTGTATAGCCTTACATTCTATCGGTTCCTGTGCCGCATAATAAGTGTAACGAATCCATGGAAAGCATGTTGCAATAAAGCAAGAAATACAAAACTCAGTAATGCACCACTCGAAAACAACTGTACTTCATCCTAATAGCACGGGCGCTCCGCGCAATCTGCTCGGCATGTGACCGGAAAGGCACTAGAGATGAAATAAGCGACTGACGCTTTTCTACTTGAAAAAATCAGAAAGGGTAATGGGCAAGCTCATCTGTTTACTACGCCGCGGGTACGAATCCTAGTTTCGCCAAAATTTTTATTTATTTGTGCTTCCACTCGGTTACACCGACAGCGGCGACGTGGTCAGCCTGTGACAGGGCGCTAAGAGCTGCGGCAGATTTATGGTATGCGCGCAAGGCTACTTACACACATCTTTTCTACCAATATTGGAGTCATAGGTTCACGAGTTTTAACTGCGCCCTGCTTTAAGGGTTTCTGAAAAAAAATGCACCCAAAACAATAAACCTTCTTTAAGATTTAGGAGAAAATATCCCCAAACTAGGGCCATGAAGGGTACCATAGCCAAAATACCATCAAGCATAAATCGCAAGCTGTACAAGGAAGGCGAAAACCTCAGGGTGGTTGTTGAAGTTTCTAGAAGAGGACTTGCCTGCTACTGTGCAAAACGTTCACGACTGGCGGAATTTAAAGTGGGTCATCATTCGAGGAGGAAAACCCAATGAGGATGAGGATGGCGTGAAGTGGGAATGTATTGTTAGGATGGGGAGGGAGAATCTTGAACAGGCATGATGGCTGCTAAAGTTGGTAACCAGTTAACCTGAAAACCTGGGAAAAGAAAGAAGCCACTTCCGCAGAAAGGAATCCTGGGGTACTGAGCCTGGAGAGACAGGGTGCGGCTTGAAAGGCCGAGTGTCCAGCTGCCACGGGCAGCTTTGTGCGACTTGCGGTGCTGACCTCAAAAACATAGATAAGGAATCAGTCAGCATGTCCAAACGAAATACCAAAGAAGATAAAAATAAAGGAAAAAGAGAGAGGGTCGGGTGAGTTCAGAGAAAGCGTCAAAGGAAGACGGGCGGGGAGGGAATATGGCAGCTATGGATTCGAGAGAAATGATGGCAAGAAGTTATGTGAACAAAGAGATGGAAGAAAAAATTGTATTTGCGGCGGGAAACGACCGGTCGGTGGGGAAAGGTAGAGTGAAAGAAAGGATAAATGGGCGGTATGAAGTACTATGAAACGCTCTGACCATGTGCACGACATGCTTAAAGAATTAAGCCAGTACCGGAATATCAGGGATTCGGAGTTTCCTCTATACATGTTGATCCTTGCTGGTCGTAAGGTTTTAAATTTGTAGATTAGGAATGCCTATCTCTATTGTCAATCCCTTCCGGATTTTTAGGCTTGACCGGAAGAAGGAACATTCTCTCCTTGTTTATAAGAGCGAATTAGACTACAGAAAAAATCGAAGTTCCTCTTCCCGGAGATATTTCTCACTGAAAATGGACAAATAAACCAACCAATGAATGGAGGTTAATTGGCGTTTGACGCGAATTACGGTGTGCGATAATGGCGGACGCAGCTTGAAAGCATCGCAAAATAATTCCTCATTGCTCGCACGGTGTCGATTCGTGGTATTTATGCGCGGGGACAAATGTTTGGAAGCTAATAATGAAATCGTGGACCCTCTCTGGCTCAGTCATGAACGTCTTTCACGTTTATTCCTGACAAATTTCTTGCTCATATTTGTATGCTATGCAGTGTCGAATTTGCCAAATAATGTTTGATTCTATACAGCGTAATTTTCTATTCGTTCCTGTCTTCCTCAGGTTAAGCATATTAGTTGTAATGGATCAATGGAAACATGCGAAATAAATGCCGCAATAAAGGGAAAAATCTGAGTGCGAATCAGCCGTGCAAAAAATAAATGTCTCTCTCCTCCTGCATGGTTACTGCGGAAAATCCACTCAGGAGATATGCATGACGGTAACAGTGTGCGAAGTGGCAGATGAGACACCAGATGCGCCTGAGACTTTCGTCCTTGAAAAAGGGTGTAGGAAATGTGGACAGCATCCGCGTATACCTTAACAAACAATGTCATGCGAGCGCTGCGGTTAACTGTGTTGATTTTATGTAGGAAGACATGTGCCTCCTCGTGATGATGTCGATACACCTCTTGCCTTATAAACGTAATCTAGAGATTTGCTGTTAGGTACTTTATATTTTTATAAAAGAAAAGCAACGGAAGTGTCCTGCAGTTTCATTCAACTGCAGATATCGACAAAATGGCAATTATTCGGACCTAGGTTTCTTATTATCATGCGAACTAAATGTAGCAATAAAGAGAAAAATCTGAGCGCGAATCAGCCGTGCAAAAAATAAATGTCTCTCTCCTCCTGCATGGTTACTGCGCAAAATCCACTCAGCAGGTATGCATGACGGTAACAGTGTCCGAAGAGGCAGATGAGACAGCAGATGCGCCTGAGACTTTCGTCCTTGAAAAAGGGTGTAGAAAATGTGGACAGCATCCGTGTATACCTTACCAACGATGTCATGCGAGAGCTCCGGTTCTCTTTGTGTTCATTTTATGTAGGAACGCATGTGCCTCGTCGTGATGATGTCGATACACCTCTTGCCATATAAACGTAATCTAGAGATTTGCTGTTAGGTACTTCATATTTTTATAAAACAAAAGCAACAGAAGTGGCCTACAGTTTCATTCAACTGCAGATATTGACAAAATGCCACTTCTTCTGACCAAGCATTCTCATTATCATGCTCCAACCAGGCCCAACAGCAGTGTTATTCAAGCTCCCTTACGCAGCAGAGCGGCTGGCGCACGGTATGAAGGCCGATGAATCACCCTCGAAGGTTTCCTATTAAAGACACAGGGAGTAGGAAGCGAATCTTCGCAGCGTCCATCCTCGAAACCGATGGTCGTAGTCGCGGATATTCCCGGCTTCAGACCCCAACAGCTCGGAGGCCTGTGTTCTTTTTACCATACCTGTACGTTAAAGAAGGCAAGTATCTCAGGACACAGGCAGGCCAAGGACATTGAATGAAATTTAGTAGGCTAGCAATTATTTGGATACAATTATGCAAGCTACCTGCATCACTGAAGCGTTAAGTTTTTAAGTCATTCAGGAGGATGGAAAAGTAGCCATTTTCAACCTTGCGTCGCCCTTGTCGCGTAACCCTGGTTCCGGAAAAAAAACGTTCTCATTTCCTGCGCATGAAAAAATGTCCCGAAATGAGCGCCATCAACTGTCTCATATCCCGCAGTGATTACAGCATTCGGCCGCCGCGCATGAAGCGGATCTAAGTTGCTGGACGGTGGAAAGAATCACTGACCCGTAAAGTCAACGGTATGGTCAACGCAAGTATGGCAGTGGTTTATCTCTTAAGGCTCGGAAGATTTGGAACACAACACAAGTCCAGAAGGACGCCTTGGTATACACATAGGAACCAAGCTAAATAAAAGCAGAAAATCGTAGACTTCAGAAAGCAGCTGTACAAAAGATATATATCTCATATGTGTCGGATCATAAAGATAACACCTGACTTGATAATTAATGCTAGACACCCTCTATAAATAGGTTAATGATACAAGCACTGTGCACGTCCCGTACACTATCCCTGCGCTATCACATGAGCCCATGGAATATCTAGAAGTTGGTATGTTCAGCGTCTATGCATTGCTCTTGGAGACAGCAGCTTCGCGCTTCCACTAGCGCTTGCGAAGTAAGCGTACGGGATAGCAGACGTGGTGCAACGGTATGCAGAGAGCAAAAAGTTGTGTACAGGTCCCAGTATTGATTTAAACGATGCGGTATTTATTTTCAGAATTGATATTAACAAGGCGAGCACAAGAGGCATGAAGCTTTGCCTTGACGGTTTTATGAGCAGTGTCCCACAAAAGTTTTCGGAATACAAAAATTACAACAAAACTTACTACCCCTGTCAAGCGCACAAGTTATACCCCTGTCAAGCGGGCAGGTTAAGTGCACTTAAGGAGAGTGTACTTCGATGTAGGTACACTTTGCCCCATCTAAACGACGCAAGTGTAGTGTCACTCTTGGAAGATTGCACTCCGCTGAGAGTGCGTTCAAGGACCACACTTTGCTGGTCGAGTGCGTAGCCTCAAGGCCAGTGGTTCCAATGGTACAAAATTTATAGTGCATAAAAAGTACTTACAACTTTATTTTACGTGCTATAACACTGTTTTCAGAAAAAAAGTTCCTTGGTTATAGCTACAAGCGAAGCAACAAAACAAGTAAACGTGATGAGATGCAATATCGCTGCCCGCCGCCATCTTGTTTGTTGTCAAAATTCTGGATCGTCTTGGCTGGTCTTGGCTTTTCTTCTATTTTCATTTCTTTTATCGCTAAAAACTGTTGAGCCTCGTTTTATTTGCGCTATCGCGTTAAGGAATCAAATATCATGTCTTTTTTTCTTTTCCATTGCCCTGTTCAGAAATTTCGCTCATTTTCTGTCGCCATTTTTTTACTGTGAGTGCACTTTGCTTTCCCGTTTAGCACCGCGTAGCCCAAAGTGTCACTCGGGATGCCGAAGCGCACTCCCCGTAAGTGCGCTTAACTTGCCCGCTTGACTGGGGTATTAGGTACACTTCCTGGGAGTGCCCTACAGCATCCCGAGTGACACGTAAGGCTTCGCGGGGCTAATCGGGAAGGCAAAGTTCAGTCGTAGCAAAAAAAAAAAAGAGTCATGAAATCAGAGGAATTTTCGTAGAGGTCCCAACTACAAAAAGAACGGATGCAGGGCATCCAAAGAAAAATGATGGCGGCGGCAGGCTAGTGGGCCTCTGTATTCGCGCTGGATGGATGGATGGATAGGAGCGCCCCCTTTGAAACGGGGTGGTAGCAATTCCCACCATGCTCAGCTTTTCATTCTTTATTATTTTTTTAACTGTGTTGGCAATTCTCATTAAGAATCGCCATCATCTTTACCTACAGTTTCCTACAGTTCTAACCTTATGCCACATCTCTCCTTTTCAGCCACCAATCCTCCAATCGCTTTTTGCTAACTTCCACTGCTATTCTGCGACATTGGCGCCCCCACGCGGTTTATTTTTCTGAAGCGGTCTACCTGCGTTCGCGGCGCTCAGAGTACAAGCAGCTACCCGTGAAAAGTGGAAAGCAATGGTTTGTGTACTGCCCCTGTACACAAATTGTGCGGTGTCAGCCTGAGCCTGCACGGTTCCTCTAAGTACAAAAATTTGCAACCACTTTGTAGCTTGGTGCTGTAGATCCGGAATACAGTGACTGATTAGAATGGAGTGGTCGTGTAGACTGAGCAGGTCTTGAAAGATGATTTCTTCTTGCGTTATCCCGGTAGGGTTAGACGCGAGAGTGTGACTGGTTACGGCGCTCCTCGGTCCGAAGTTTAAGAAATCAATCGAGGGTCTGAACCCTGTGAGGCCAAGTTTGAAGGCCGGCACCATGTCGTCGCCATAAATTACCGAGTAGGCGGAAATAATGTCCCCAGAAAAAACGTCCCGGGAAGATACGCCCCCAGAAAATATGTCCCCGAACATACTTTCCCGGTAAAAACGTCCCGACTTGTGAAGTAGGAAAAAATGTTCCCAAACCGGTGACTTCAAACGTATGGTAAGCCGCCATAACTTTAGCATCCGGCCGTCTCGTATGTGTACATGCATGCGACACGAATGCATGTACGGCTCGCATGCGGCGGATACAGTATGCTTGCCGATGGAACGAGTGACTGACCCGTAAACGCAACGGCATAGTCAGAGCAACGCAAGTGTGCCAGTGATTAACCGCTGAACGCTTGGAAGGTTTGCAACAAAATACATGATGAGGAGGACATCTCGATACACAAACTAAATACAAGCAATTATTGTGCACTGCAGAAATGAAGTGTAAAAAATATATATCTATCATCAGATCATAACGAAGGCACTTGACATGATGACCGAACGTTTCTCGCTGGGGATCGTATTTGTAGGCACAAGGACTGCGCGTGTCCTCTACACTATCATCGAGCTATCACAAGAAACCGACGTAATATATTTAAGCGGTGGTAGTTAGCGCCAGCTGCATTTCTTCACCGTGATATTAAGGATTGGACTACGTTCCTTTTTGGCAAGCAATAACATTGCAAGCTACAACGATTGCAGATGTCGGCACTGAAGCGACTGAACAAAGAACAGATACGGGGCGTCCGTGAAGAACGATGATAGCGGAGAAAGGGTAGCAGTACAGAGCAAGTACGTCTATGGATCGTCCGGCGCTTCTGCGAAGTCACCTGCAGAAAGGCTTTTCCTTTGCATGACCTGGACTGCATGACAATGACGTGGTCTGGTACTACAAAATACCTCATGCTTACATCTATTCTCAAGTAAAAAGCAGAGTCTAATAAAGAGAGCAATTCGGTGTCAAGTGGGTTCCGGAAGAAATTTTTTTCTTTACATGAGGAAACATTTTCCTAGACGATACTTCCTCATGGGACCTTTTTCGCGGGGATGTAGGTTCCGGGGACGTTTCTCCCAACACCCAGATAACTGCTCACTCTCATGACATGGCGTCAAGAAAGCAAAAAAAAAAATAGGGCACAAGCCGGTTACGGAGGTTGTAGATATGTGTTTTAAAGGTGCGGTTTTAATGTGAATAGTTCAAGATGCTTTGACCGTGGGGCTCATGATATATTTAAATGCCGTGGACCCCTGTCAGTCAGCAAAGTTTTACGAAACGCTGTGTATTTTAAGCTTGTTATCGTGATCACGAGTTTTGTGGATAGGGCTAGGTGAAAACAATACATTTGTGCCGGACGTGGGTAATTCTATAGCTTACCATACGCAGCGCGCACCTGTCACCAGGGCTCAGTGTCTTCTGAGAAAATTTTTCTTCTTTACTTTCTCCACACCCGGTACATATAGGCCCTAGGAACAACATGTGCGACCGGCGCATAAAAATGTATGTGCACGCACAGCGGAAGTGTAACCTCGTAATACAATAGGCGTAGGGAATTTTGATGGCATATGCGGCAATATTTTAAGATACTGTACAGTCCGCGCCTATAACTGGTGAGCAAAGCGAGAAATTTTATCTTTTAGAATTGCACAGCCCGCGCAATGTATATCTGAAATTATGTTACATGGAAGCCAAATGGTTTGTCATTCATGTGAGAAGGTTGCCAAGCAACCTAATAAAAAAGGGGAGAAAACAGGGAGTAGTAGAGAACAGGATAAATCCCTACACTCCATTGTCCGGGATAGACCCCTCTCTCCATTGTAGCGCCACTCCCTCTGTCGTCACCCTAGCAGGTTCATGAGAATCGGCCATTCTCAATGGATTTAATTCCTTTGAAAGGGAAAAGCAGCAGTGTTCTTGAGCAGCAGCCCTTCCTCAGAGGAAGTTTTGCTGTGACCTTTCTTCGGGGAAATATCTTCCAGGAACTATCTTCCAGGAAATATCTGTTCTGTTGAAGATTTTTCCTTTCATAACCCACATATTACCACATATCTCTCGTGCACAGGTCGTCGTTTCGAATCTGAAAAAAACTTTCTCCTCACTTTCAAAGAGCCTTTCTCGGAATAAGCCCAGTTGCAATTCTTGTGAATTGCAAGTAGGCACTTGCTCACCGCGCCCGGCAGGGAACAAGGGCATCTTGATAGAATTGTGCCTAATCTTAGCATGAGACGTACGGGACAAACACGCTCCGAGAAATTACCACATATGGCGCTATCAGACCCCATGATAGCGTAAAACATACCCATTTCTGCCATAAAACTATACGTTGTCGCTGTCGGAGGCGATACCCAAGTGACACGGGTAATCGGCCCAATGTTGCAGTTGATTAATTTCACCCTGTTCCTATCCAGGACCGGCCTTTCCGAATACGTTCCCGATATTGGGGTGATTGCCTGTTCCGCTTGGGTAGATGCTTTAGGGCGCACTAGGGTTGAGCAAAATGTATTTACACCAATCAGACCTGTCAGTAAAATTCAATCGGAATCAGTTTTAAAACTGCACTGTGGATGAGTCAAATTCATTAAGAAAATGGGACATATCAACAAAGGTCAATTAGAACAAGGCGGCCGGATGTGGCCTGTCGAACATCAACTGTTTCCGTATCCAACACACACACATTCTGTTAGAAAAGTTAACGGCACCCCATCTATCTGGATGTAGTTTACAGAGTCAAAAGTCCTTGCTGTACTTAGCTCTCCATTTTCTTCCTGGCATCTGCAGAGTTTTCTAATTTTATACAAGGATTGGTGATGCTCGAAACTTGTTTGATTACCATCTAATAAGAGACACAAAGCAGAGATACTAACAAAGATATCCATTTTCGGCCATTCTAAGAAAAGGGAGCATCTGGAGCTCAGGGTCGCACCCATAAAGCATTTGTCGCCTTTTGTTTTACGCATGCAAGCAATGTGGCGCCACAGGAATGACGAAGCTATGATCCCGGAAGCCAAAGTCTGACTCATCTACTTGCTTCCAAGTTCCAGTCTCAGTTTTTATCGCACCTCCTAGCCTAGCTGGTATCTCCTCCACCTGCCCCTCTTTCAATACCTAAAAGCCAATTCCATTGTTAAGGATGTGGGAAATGAAGCAGCGATAGAGAGGAGGGTTCTCGACTCCTTAATCCCTCTGCTTTCTGACTCCAAGTATCCCTGGGGAACCACACCCATTGTCCCCTTATCTCTCTGACTCGCCAGCGCCAACAATATCACCCTTGTGTACTGAAGATGAAGCCTATTGGTGCAGCACAGAATCACTCTCGTTACTAGCGACCATTTCTCGCACACGTGGATCCAAGGGTGGAATGTGTGACTTGGGTTGTCATACCTGAGCGTCCTTTGTCGCATTTGCTGCACACTGTGTTCTGGATTGCGACATTTCCGAGCTTATTCCTATATCTTTCATCGTGAAGATGGACCTGAACGGCCTTATAGCTTTATCCAAGGAGAAAATAGAAGAAATGGAGAAAAGCCATCCAGACCACAACATTCGCAAGCGCCTCATGCATCGGCTCGTTCATCGAAAGTGTTTGTCGCTCAGATATAGGTTCTGTGGTGGCAATGGGAAGGCCGGCAGAGCAGCGAGCCGCGAGCCAACGAATGGAAGCGGAAAGGGTTCCAAACGATTGCAACAGGAACATGAAGGTAGGTTGTTGCCTTCTCTGCACTTGAATACAATTTAGTAGTTCCGATAAGACAACGTAGTGTAGAAAAAGCAGATTATGCTTTGTAACTTCAATCAGAATTTCGTTTGCGCCTCGTACGTAAATTTGTTTCATACAGTATTGTAATCCGACGCGGTTTAAGAGTGAACGCATTTCTGCCGGCAGCGAACAGTACCGGCATTTTCGAATTGCTCACAATTTAGTTAGCGCCAGAGCCACAAGTTGTTTTAGATACTGTTTTGAAAGCACGAACTGATGGGCGAGTTGGTTAAGCACGCTATGATTGAATTTCAAATTCTTTAAAGAAGAGCCATTAGGATAGGATAGGATAGGATAACTTTATTTGGCTCTAGCACAAGTGCTTTTTTTTTATGTGGTCAGATGAGTCCATCCGCAACGGTCGGTTGCCCCTATTCCAGGGCTCCGCTGGATGCTGCCGTCAGCTGAGCTCGCCGTATCAAACCGATCTGGTCATCGCGCTTGTGTTGCTCGTAGGTTTTTTCTTTTGCCTTCGTTGTTTTGAAATTGCTTCCCAGTGTGAGTGCGATGCATGCAGTTTTACTAAGCTGTGTAGATTTTCTCTCCGCAATTTTGAGTCCAAAGAATGTCGTTCGGTCAATACTGCCGAATACTGCGTGGCCCGGCTTCCAGTTATGAGGCTACGACGAAGCAGTAATAAAGGGACCGGGGATTAGTGGCACATTTTTTGCTTATACATTACTAGTTTATATTGAGCTCTTCTGGCTTGTTCAACCTTGCTGAAAAGCGATTTTGGGTGGTTGAATGTAGTCCGTCTTGAAAGCAAAATCCAGCGCACACTGACAAAGGAGAACGTAGCGACAAAAAGCGCTGTCTTACAAAGGTGTATTGTAATAGGAAGGATGCATATATAGATATATACAGCTATTCGTCCGTGCGCACTATCTTTTGTTTTCAATATAATTCTAACCTGGCGATAACATTCCAGGTCTCCTCGCCTGTTGCTATTTTAATCCAGCTTTTTTGTATAAATGGGTTTTTCATCCCTTTAGAACCTCTTCGTGGCTGTTAATTCGATCATTTAAACAAGAACAAAGCCGGTTGTTTCTTTGTGCGTTGTCGGTTGCGTGGCATGATCGCAATTATCATGTCAGGCAGTGACATATGCGCGCTTCTGATTTCGTATCGTCGTGTCTGTGGTTTGTATGCACTTAAGCTCCAAAAGCTAGTAACGCCTTTTTCCGCCCAAGTCTCTAGCACATGCAAGTGCCAGCATCCACTTGCACCAGCTAATCACAGTTAATCGTATATGGCGCTCTTTTTCCGTTGCTCTATTTGCAACGAGGACATGATAAAATATATATTTGCGATCTAATGTGCCTCCAGCATACACAGCCTACATTTGCATGCCATTTCTAGTTACTACAAGGCAAAGCAGAGACGCCGGACACAAGAACAAGTTGTAAGCCTCGTCTCCTTTTTCTATAGCTCCGAGGAAATGTTATCTTGTTTTGTTCAGTTGCACAGCAAACAGCTCTTTGATACTTACTGCTCGCCTCTTCATCTTGACAGCTGAATACCGGGCCTCCAAGCTTTGCAAGCGCAACCAGAGCGACGGCGAGGGGGCCGGACCCTCAGGTGTGGGGAGCTGCGGTGACGCCTCCGATCCTCGGCGACCGATGCTGAACAAAGCTGGCGGGACAAGCCAGATCTAGCGGAGCTCCGTCCGGGAGAAGCCGTGGGTGTAGGCTTTATACCTGATGAAGCCTACATTTCAGCGCTGCAGGCTCCGATTCCCGAATCGGAACTAGCCTTCCTGGAGAGAGAGTGGAGCTGAAGATCCGAAAATTGCGCGCCCGCATTTCAATGCGCGACCGTAGCTGAATTGCCGCTTATTTATTCACAAATACTGCCGTCTGTTTTCTTAACGACATAGCGGCGGTTCATAACACAGCATTTGAATACAAGAGCAGAAGTAATACGGGTAGGCAGTTCTATGTTAAATTGATATGTCGACATTGTACGCGAGTGTCATCTAACTTGATTCCATATCTCAGTAGTGTAAGGCAAAAGAGAAAACTCATTTCATCTTTTTGAACTAAGCCTTGTATTATGAATAATGACCCAATAAAAATTCATGTGTCAGTGTGCACTCTGCTCGCCTTTTTCTTTGTGAGGATGTCTGCCTCACCCAAGTTTTTTTGTTCCGCACTGTATATAACTCATGAGAAACTGAATATCCTCATGATGTGATTTATTTTTCGTACTTTGCTTTTTATGCGACATATATTTTTGAAAAAAGTCGTCATGGCTCTTTCTTACGATTTTTTGCAAAAGAATAGAAGTAATGTATAGTCGCTTACAACAATGCAAGGCACACACGCCTACGTGGCCTCTTCGCGAAGCTGCTATTGGCGGCGAGCGCGCACTACGATTGTGAACTGTGTGTCTTCAAACTACGCCCACGCTCGCAAGGGCACATAACATATTAATTTGAACGTGCAGCGTTCCTCTGTTTGGGAACTGACACTCGCTACGAATGAAGGCTCCGGATGGTCGCTACTATTTACGCGCTATATGGGAGGCGCGCGCATCGAGGCAAACAAAAATGTGTCAGGGCCAAGTGAGGCTGCATTCGGTGTTCTTCAGTCGCGCTGTAGCGGCAAACCTGGGGCGGCATGGTGTCAAGCCACCACTCTACAAATTACTGCAGCACCGCATTTAATTTTTTTGCCGAAAACTTTGTATTTCTGGACCTGCCAGATACTGACGCACAGCGTCCGATGAGACCGGAAGCAGCGGCTGCAACGCACCAATAGCAGCGCAGACAGCCTGCTCTTCCGGCTTGGCTGCCTGTGCTTGCTTGTGCCTGCCGACGCCAACATGGTCGAAGAGATACGCTGTGATTTTGGCAACGAAACGTTGTTATCTTTAACATAAACGCTTTATCATAGATGAAATGTCACTTTTTCTGGAACCCGCCCAAATCTTCGATAGAAGTGGCTGCTTTTACTCTCTGAAGCAAAAATGTCGCAGAAAATAGCTGCCGCTGGTATCCCAGGATGGGCGAGCATCCAAAGATACGCGATGGCATGCATTTGAGCACGCAAATCCTTATAGACACGTGAGCATGCGTGCTAGAATTATTACAGTGTTGTCGTACTGAACACTTCCATGACATTCATTGAAGGGTCAGCATCGCTGCTCTCAAAGAGCTGCTCACTCAGTGGTATTTGCCGATTGTCAAATTTGCTTTCGCGGCGAAGCATACGCGGCAGCGCGCCGCCGCTTATTCGCTCCATGTATCTCCGGCCGGGCGTCGCTCCGCCAGACGTTTCCTGCCGAGCGAATTTCGTCGGAAAAAAAAGATCGCATGTATTTCCGGCTTTACGCGCCCGCGGGAGTTAGGGCGAAGTTTGTTGTCACTTGGTGCGCCATATCAGAGAGTGCGTGATATAGCAGTGCCGCAACCGCTCCTGCCGCGGGAGCCGTGTATTTGTGAAAGCCACTTGCGTGCTGGATCTTCGCAGTTGGCAACGCACTAATTCCTCGCGGATTACAGTAGCGCAGATAAGTGTTTTGGAGGTAGGCGCCGTTCTTATTTGCATTTTCTTTGTATGGATTTTAACGGAATAGCGATAAGGCTCCCGTTCTCCAGAAAATCCGGCGGTGTTTTGAGCGGCAAATGAAGTGACCCGCTTCAACTTTTTTACGCAATTACGATGTGTCCACTGTAGCAAACAAGTGAGAAATTAGCCGCGAAAGGTTGCTCGGGAAAAGCAACCTAGGTAAAGCATAGAATGACTTACTCCCCATATAGGGGCATGTAGGCAGAGCCTTGTCTACAGAAAAGGCGTATGCTTAAGCAGGAGGAATCTCTAATGCAGGGGTTCTCAAACTTTTTTGCATGGAGGAACCCCAAAAGCCTTCAATAAGTTCCAGGGAACCCCCCCCCCCCCCCCCCTCCGGCTTTCACTTACCAGTAATGTTGTCCAGTGCATTTTTGCAAAGAGAGAGTTGCAAAAGTTAAATGTTTATTGCACAGATTAATACAAATACTAATGTGATGGGTGGTACTGCTTCCCTTTTAAGAGCAAGTCAAAGCGTGGCTCAGCAGCCGTCAGAGCCAGTCTCATATCAGCTGCCGGGTCAGGGCCGGTGAGGGTTCTCGCGGAACACAAGAAGAGAGCCCGCGGAACCCCTGTGTTCCGCGGAACCCAGTTTGAGAACTCCTGCTCTAATGAAATGACATCGTACTCTTCAGGAAGTGCAAGTTTTATGTGATGAGGAAAGAAAGAAAAATATCTGTGCCGGCGAAGTGAAACACAAAGTGGACGACATGCCGCTGAAGGGATGGATCCCTTAAATCTTTACGTCATAAAGGGATACCGAAGAAAATTCTTGAATTTGAACAACAATGCTGCTAATAGATTCTCGGAAAGTGATTACAGCGAAATCTAGTCGTCACTTCAAATATTTTCTCGCGGATAGTTTTATTTTCCATGTTTTATGATCGCGCTAAGACCTCCCGGCCGCCGCGAGGTGAAAAGCGTGACGTCATGACACTCTAGTCTGACAGGCAACCGGTCGCGTCACTCGAAGCACGATGTTGCACTGCAGTTTGGGTAGACCAAGCGATGATGCTCTGAACGTCCGAGACCCGAACTGGCGAAACCCGCGAGCAGCGATGGCAATCGTGCTCCTGCGGGAACAGTGGGCTCGCGGGTATTATGAAGTCTAGTCGCAGCATCTACAGGCGGCTACCAGGTGCAACGATACGGCAATAAATCGCGAAAAAAACGTGCTATCCACCTAGTTTCTCTAAAATGCTTTTTCTCTAAAAGGGGACGCAGTAGGCAGCGCCGCGGACGATGATGACGCTGAAGGCGAACATGGCAACTCCGTGAGCCGTCAAGCGACCAACACCAACAGAACTAGTCACGAACAAAGAGAAAAAAATTGAAAGGTAAGTTATTTCTTACTCAGCACTTGCATACTATTCAGAGCTTCGTATAGGATAACGTAACGTGGGTGCCGCAGATTTTATTTTTTTTTAATTTTAATGGGAATTTTGATTGCAGCTACTGAGAACTAACGTTGCAAGTGAATATTATGTTGCCGTGTGGTTACGCATGAGTGCGTTTCTGGCTCAACTGGTAACAGGTTGCATCCGTTTCTCGAATTGTTTAAAAACAACTGCCCTTGATATTGCTCGTCGATCGATTCTAAAGTGTCTATTGTTCAGAGAGGGCTTCTTTCTCTGTGCATAGCAAACCTGCAGTTGTGTGGAGCTGCAGGTAAATTTTCTAACACCGCCTTGTGGCTGATACCATGCACCATTGCATGGCGCCTTTAGAGCGAAATTTTATTCAAAAATATTTAAACCTAAGCTGTGCTTAGATTTTGCAAAATATTTGAATCTAAGCTAAGGATGGGTTGCGTCAGTAGAGTGGCATACTGGTAATTACCATGACGTTTGGCAGCCACTCATCTGTTTTCCGAATGTCCTGTCGCCGTGGCTTTGGTTAGCATTCGCTTTAGGTATAAGTGGTTTAACGCCTTGTTGCGGCCAATTGGGAAACGCTTGCAAGCGGTGCGAAATTTCTCATGCGGAAATTAACCTCCTTCACTTGTATTTCGCACACTTCGGTTACTAACCTCGCAACGCGGCGTGGATAATCTTGATACCTGAATTTCAGTATCACTTCAGCAACAGCGTGGTGTTCATTGGCATTGCCTGCAAAATACCATGCGATAGAGACTGCGTAACAGTTTTAGGTATTAGGAGACAAACGAGGGACGCCAAAAACAGGTGTAGGCCTCATCTTATTTTTACTTCGCAGCAAGGGAATATTGTGTTGTGTAGTTGAATTGTGCGGAGACCTGCTCTTTGGTTCTGATCCTTTGCCTGCTTTCCCTTCTGAGACGAGATACGGGCCTCAAAGCGTTGCAAGCAAAAGCGCTGCTACGAGGACGGCGAGGTAGCTGCTCCATCGGGAATGGAGACCTGCGGTGTCAACACCCATCCTCACCAACCGACGGTGAAGGAAGCTGGCACGACATATCCAAGGCAGGAGAAGTGGCTTCATCCGGAAGAAAATGGCGAGCCCAAAGACCTGGCCTGGATCTTCGACCAAGACTGCGTTGCTCCGCTGCTCACTCCTATTCCCGACTCGGACCTCGTCCTTCTGGAGAACTAAAAGCGCAGCAAGACAGCTGAAAAATACGTACTTGCATCTCAATACTAGTCAACACAAGATCATAGCAAGCTTTGTGTTCGCTACCAAACGTCCAATAGCAAACGCCGCTATCATTTTGCTCGTATTCAACCAATTCTTCTTCCTTTTTGACTACATTTTCAAATTAAACCTATAGAGTAGAGCTCAAGGCCACCCCTTACAATGTGTTTCTTCTGTATATTGTTTGCAGTGTGAAATAAATGCTTTGAAAAAAAATTATGACTCTGTCTTCCGAAATATTTACAAAAGAATCGAAATTAAGTAGTTGCTGTATCATCGCAGTGGACAATGCCCTAATATCCCTCAGATAAATGTACCGTGGATAAGGCTGCTGTGAGCACGTAGAATATTTAGCACCCTCGGCTGGACGTGTCTGAGCCCCATGGCGCAACCTGTTTGCAAGAATAAGGCTCAACCTTTTCAATCGGGCGGCGGCTCAAGCCACCTAGGCATGACACGTGAAATTTTACTTTGCCTGTATCTTGAGCCACCTGTTTGAAATCTATTTTTCCTTCAATCTCCTTAAACACCAATGCTTTGAATAAATCAGCCCCGCTGTTTTTAATTGTAGGGTGAAGCGCTTTACAGAAAGTATACAGTGTTCAGCTGTTTTCTCCTCCTCTCCGCACGCAACGCATAATGTGCCCATCTCGTTGTACCTGACTCGGTGTGTGTTAGTCCGCAAAATTCCTGCCATGGCCTCGAGCAACAAAGAGTTTCTCCTAAAACTATCGTACATATTTTCTTTGGCTTTTTCCTATTTACACATTCTGCATGTTCCCAGTGCCGATTTTGTCAGCATCCCTGTTTTCTACAGAGCCATCTCTCTTTTTTTTAACTCTTTTCTTAACCGATAATTGTTGATTTGTCCCCAACTACTGTCCAGATATTTGCATGTCTGTTTTCTAGCTCATACCCACAGGGTGGCATGTATCTCCTTGGCCTTTGCTGTTTATATATTGAATATGTTTTTTTATTTGTGTTTCCCAGAGAGCATAGAAAGTACGTCAGCCACGGGTGTTTGATTTTGTCGACCTTCTCTCTAGTTGTAAATAATTGGTATAATATTCGAGGAGTGTAACGCCACGAACCTTTGCTAAGTTTCCTTATCGATGCTCTAAACACCCTCCTCCAGCCGCGTGGGGGCCTGTGTGCTTTTTTTCGAAGCCGCTACATGAACCTACACGGTTTCATGTAGCGGCTTCCTAAACGTCTCATCTGAAGACAGACCTTAATTCTGCCATTACTGGTATACCTTTTTCGTGGAAAACTAGGCACATACCATAAAGACAGTATTAGTGGCGATGGTTATCAGCCGACTTTAAGCGCTTCATGGAATTTAGCGTGTTGTCCAGTTCAGAACGCCTTCGTGCAGGCGGAATAGTGTACCGAACCGCGAACCGCTGCCGACAAAGCCTTTCCCCCAGAGTAGAATGGATCTCCTCGGCCTTTGTATTTGTATTATTGGTTGGTTTGTTTTTACTCATGAAGTTTCCAAGAGGGAGCAGAATTTAGAGTAGAATTTAGAATATTACTTATGTTAATAAAAAAATGGCACCTGGGATACGAATTCTTGTCAAAGCACGACCCTACTTTAGCTGTAACACATTGATCGCATTATATCACTCATTTATATATAGTCACATCACTTATGGCTTAACATGCTGGGGTAATACAGCTCTCACCTTGCATCAACTCAGGCAATCCAGAACAAAGCTATAAGAATTATTACATCCAGCTCGTTGATTACTAACGCGAGATCTTTACTCCATAAGAACAATATCCTAACTGTTTCAGAGCTAATAAAATTTCATTTAGGTATATTGTTCTTCAGAATCATCAACAACCAATTACCAACAGTTGAGTTTTTATCTTCCACACTCACGAATTCCAACACTACTCGGTTTGCTTCTAACAACAATTTCCTCCTACCAAAAGTTCGTACTAACTATGGCAAGCAGACTCTTCAGTACTCATCGATTTCCCTATGGAACACCTTACCTTTGAATGTTAAAAACTCGCGTTCGGTATTTAATTTTAAACAGACCTTAAAACAACTCTTGATAGCAGAGAGTTGACCATTAGTTTCTTTGTTTCTTCTTTTTTTTTATCTTTCCTTTTTTGTTTTCTTTGTAGTATATGTTCCTTAGTTTGCGTTCTTTGTCTACAAATGTTTGTATTGTGTCTTAATTTGGTACCATCTTTCATTCTTAAAATGCTGCGCTTAATTTACTGAACTCAATGTTATCATGAACAGGAGGTCCCCTTTTAGTCATTCGACTATGGGACCTCCTTCTTCATACCACTGTACACTGCTCAAATGATTGACTAATAAAAAATTCTGATTTTGATTCTGAATGTTGAAACAAAAGAGGAGCATGAATGAGTTCAATGTAAACATGCAGGCCACATTTCAAGCAAATATAGAATTAGGTTAGGAGTTTAGGCGCTGTCAGTCGACGAAAGATGGTAGTGTTTGATTTTGCCTGCCTTTTCTTTAGTAGTAAATAATTGGTCCGACGCTTCTGTTTGGGCGGCGTAATGCCCCAAACCATTGTGAGGTTTCCTCCCTAGTTGCCCATGCTCTAAACTTCCTTCGCCAGCAGCGTGGAAGCCTGGGTGCTCTTTAGCAGGCCCCTACATGAAACCAGACGGTTTAAAACGTCGAAGAGTGGAACATTCTTACTTGGCCCAAGGCCAGACCGCTGCTAGAACGACCCAGGCACAGAGCACAGGCCGCGAGCACAGGGCACCCAAGCCCAGAACACGCGCACCACCGAGATGCTTCACCTCGTCTTCATTCAAAATTCCGTTGCGTTATTATTCAGGAGCCCTAGTTACGGGGCGCATTTATGCTCCTTAAGTGCTAGAGGTGCTTCACCTTCAGGCATTTACCAGAAAGGCTTTTGGGCCTAAAGACCTTTACCCGGAAGAAATTTCCTATGCAGGCCTTCATCATGAGCTCGTTACCTTAAGGCCTTTGATCTAAAGGCAGTTTCTACAAAGACCCTTGCTTTAAAGGTCTTAACCCTGAAAGGCATTCACCTTTAGGGCTGCCACCCAGGTGTACCCTTCCCTTACTCGTCACCCAGGTGAAGGCCTGCCTGGTGCACACAACTGGCTGGTCACCCACAACACGGTGGCCAACCTGCCACAAAGAAGGCTTCAGGGGTGTGCGAGCGCTCGAAATCGGAAAATAGATTAGCTGTGCTTCGCCACTAAAAACAAATCCCTGAAGCTTTGTACAATACTGCCAACCTTTGAAGAATGCTGCCATGGAGTCACCCCTCCGTCTTTTATTCACGCTCGCACTGGGCGTGGCCGCCCTGAGCCTGCCAAGGCATGCGATCGACGCCACCGCAGTGGAGATGTAGCTGTAGAAGAACTGCAGATTGGGCTAGTTGGTGTAGATTCATAGTGATGGTTCAACAGAGCAAACACACACAGAGCAAGAAGGAGACAAGACACACACAAATGTAGCTGCTTGGAAGATGTAGCTACTTGAGGACCTATAAATAAAAAAGAAAACAGGGCGTCGTTCGCCGTAGATTCGGGCCCAGGTGGCATGCTCACATTAGGAGGAGACTACGTGCCATCGCACCCACACGAAAAGGTGTTATATACACTTCATGGTCACTGCGGCTTCGAAGATATTGTACATTGACTTACAAAGTTCAGTTCAGGGATCTTTTTTAAAATGCCAATGATAAAGAGTACACCTAAAATTTTCGCGTGTAGTCTGCGCGTCCAGTTGGACACCAAGCCATGAAGTGTTTCGTTCCAGATTGTCAACGCCCGAAAGGTCTGAGTGGATATATGTAAAAATTTATGGTTTATATCACACGCACACAGAATCGTAAAGCGTGAGAGACTGCATACTGTAGCAGTGCTTCAATGAGAGCTTTTTTTTTCATTGTTAGCGGGAAATTTTTTTGTATTGAAAAGTTTAGCGAACTTTCTGCGCTTATGATTGTGGACCTCAACCATTCGTACGTGTTTGCGGCGTCAGTTATTGTTATTCATTTTATTTTACATTATTCTGCTCGTCTTGTTACAAGACAAAACCTAATTTACCCGCTTATCTAGCGCAGCTCAATGCGCCTTATAGCGCACCTCCCTGGGACACTATGTGGTGCTTTTAAAGCTTCTTTTATTGCGAAAGCAATACTGCTCACAGTTTGAGCCTTCAGCGTCGTCCTGGCGGATCCACCATTGACCTTTAGCATGACCTCTGTTATGACGTCATGCGAGACCGAGAAAGAGACAGGGCCCCAACTCGTCTCGTCCCGATCCTCCGAGAGCATCCACCACACTGCGGCGCGCAGCAGCTGCGCGCAGCTGCCGCTAATAAAAAAAGAGAATAAAAATAAGAACATAAAAACATAAAAAAATAAAATTCATAAAAAAACGAATAAATAAGAAAAAAACAAAAACATAAAGAACATAAAAATAAAAAATAAAATAAGAAACGAGAGGAATATAGAAAAATGAAAATAAAAAGTTATAAAAATAAAAATGCAAAAAGGTACGAAACAAAAGCTGAGCATGGTGGGAATTGCCACCACCCCGTTTCAAAGGCGGCGCTCCTATCCATCCATCCAGCGGTTATCCGCAACCTCGGCCGCCGGCTTTGGCCGCGTAGCTCGCAGCTTCTAGACAATCATCCGTTAGCGTACGCCGCTCGTTTTGGCGACCGAGGCACGCATAAATCTCCCAGCACGTGGGGGCCCTCGTGTGGTGAGCATGATGCCATGAGCATGATGCATGATGCCATGTAAATGGGAAAAACTTTGATAAACATAAGCTTTACTATGAGCACTACCAAGACACACCACAAGCCAAACCAGGCCCAGCCAGGGCTATTGCTTTAGCCACTTACCAGGCTTAACCAAGCTAAGCCTCTGCCAATTTTTTCTTTTCCAGTGCCTTTCTGTGGGTAGAAAGCCAGCTCCGGTGCTAGTGCTGTTTCTTATAACGGAAGTGGGGGATGACCAATAGCGCATAGAGCTATTCGGGATGAGTGCCCTCCTTCCCATAAAGCCACCAGCGAATACGTCTGCTGAGCGCCATGCCCAACAGGCGGATACACGCGAGGGTCACTGTCCCACGTATCAGCCCCCAGGTATTTAGAACTCCAGAATATAACGATTCACACATTGCAGCGCAAGTTCTCACTTTTTTCCATGCGCCGTTTTTTTTTCCATGGGCTGTTTTTGTGCACTCTTTTGACATAAGCTGTTTTGCCGTAGCTGTTCTCTCATGCCCCCCGCACAATGTTTCGATATATTCGCAAGGAAATCTTCGATGCCACGAAGATCAAAACTCAATTCGCTTCCGAAATTGAATTCCTGTAAGTACGCACGTGGCGCACAGATGCCTGGCGCTGAACTGTCGGCATGTTCAAACTTTGGGACCATAGGATTTCATCCGCAGAACCGAGGAGCGATAGGCTGATGTGACAACGGCTTTCATTTCACTTTCGCCGGCTGATATTGAAAAATTGCAACATAAAAGAGCAGCGTCAAACCAGTGCTAAGTTTCAATGTGATTGCCACTGCATTGAATGCTCACGCCCACAAAATCTGAGCAGAGGTGTCTAATGCGCACGGCTGGCACCACATCGCGAGTGGCGCTGAACAACCAAAGCTGCCGCGCGAATTTCAAGTTTTTCTGAACAACAGCGCGAACTTGGACGAGGACAGAAGAAAGACACATGGACGGGCGCTGACTTACAACTGAACTTTTTATTGCTTGGACAGTCAAACAAAGTATGTGGCCACCAAAAAATAAAGGAAAAACAACACACTCAGTCATACATACTCATCATTCATACACACACAATCATGAAGGAGCCATACGCTATATCACTTGTATATCGATAAAAAGTACAATTCTTTAGAAGACAGTGACGAAGAGGGGGTGCTGGCACAAGATTCTGCTGACTGGATGATTTGTTCCGCTTCAATGATGTCACGCGTTAGCTGATTTTTGTGTTTACTTATCACCATTGTTTTCTCGAACTCCGGCTGACAATTTCGGCTCTCACAACCTCTGCTGTGAATACATAGATGTCCTTTCACGGTGTAATGCACGTTATTGGAAAAAATTCGTAAACGCGCAGAAGTGATAATTGTTTTCTCGGCTCCCGATAAGCTAGGGAAGATTTGTAAAAAAGTTAACTCCCAATTCGTTGCACAAGAATGTACTACTAATCACGAGAACCGTGTCGATGCTTGCCAAGAGGGTGTCGTCTAGGTCATTCCACTTTCTTGCGGCAAGCAATATCACATTAACACTTCTTCTTGGGCGAGTTGGTGCATACTTGATTTGAAGAAAATAGCGCCAGAGCATGCAACCCACGAAAAGACAAGGACGAGACACAATAGCGCTTTGTGTCTCGTCCTTGTCTTTTCGTGGGTTGCATGCTCTGGCGCTATTTTCTTCAAAGGCAAGCAATATGTTGGTCAGACGGGCAGATGCCTAAATGAACGGCTAAAAGAACACAACAAAAACGTGCATTACACCGTGAAATGGAATCTAGGTATTCACTGCAAATTTTGTGAGAGCAGAAATTGCCAGCCGGAGTTCCAGAAAACAAAGGTGATAAGTAAACACAAAAATCAGTTAACGCCTGAGATCATTGAAGCGGGACAAATCATCCGGTCAGCAGAATCTTGTGCCAGCACCCCCTCTTTGTCACTGTCTTCTAAAGAATTGTACTTTCTATCGACATAGAAGTGATATAGCGTATGGCTCCTTCATAATTGTGTGTGTACGAATGATGAGTATGTATGATTGAGTGTGTTGTTTTTCCTTTATTGTTTGGTGGCCACATATTTATTTTCACTGTCCAAGCAATAAAATTTTCAGTTGTAAGTCAGCGCCCGTCCATGTGTCTTTCTTCTGTCCGCGTCCAAGTTCGCGCTGTTATTCAGAAAACTGTCGTACCAACTCGCCCAAGCTTCCGTTTTAACGAATTACAAATGTTGAGTATGTTTTCCTGATTTGCTACGGCCGTTGGAATTGTTTGTAGTCATAGGAGGAAGTACTTTATAGGTGAGATTTTGCAGCAAGGAGAAAAATTTGTGGAGGCTTACCACCGAGTTCATGTTAAATTGGTAGGGAATATAGCTTTCTAATGTGTGCAATTTTAAATGTCCCACAAATTAACTCGATGCGCAGACGGTGCTAGTTGCTGCTGTCCAGAAAACCTGGATATGAGCATTTTGCGGATTGATGCGGAATAATGGACGCAAATATCAGAGAACAAGCATAGCTAAGGAAGATTAGCTCAATTTTCTAAACATAGATATACTAGCGGCTCTTTCCAATGGCGTTAAACATGCGAACTCCACAGACTGAAAAGTGTATTTCTGTTAGGTAATGAGCAGGGTGACAGTTTTCTACTTATGTCCCCATCCTCGAATAACGCAAAGGCTAAAAGAGATGTGTACATCTCATCGTTTTCTATTTCAAAAAGTTTTTAACCTTAAACACGGAACCCCCGAAGTGAATACATTCAGATACAACTCGAGATCCCAACGGTTTTCACAACAAAGGACCCCTTCCAGCCGAACAGTGTCGGCCGATTCTCCTGACCCCACATTTGTGACAAATCAGGGAGTGGTTAATGAAAGAGCGTTAACCCTTCCCTCTATTCTAGTGCTAGACCATTTTCTTTGTTGCGGCGCCGCACCCAGAAATCTCACGCTTCAAGTTCATGAGAATCAGATGACGCCATTTGCTGAAAGGGGGTCCTGTGAAGGTACTGTCGGTGATGGAAGTACCCATTTTCTTATGAAGTCAAAGAACATGGACTTATTTCTTGATATAGTGTGTATAATGGTGGCATTGCAAGGCCAGAAACGCCCCAACGATTCCCCAAAGATGCAGTTATGACACACCGTGATTGGTTAAAATGCTGTCCACGTGGCGTTAAAGAACACGTTTTTGCTGAGGGAGGTGAAATATAAATTGTGCAGCATTGTGTTTGTGCCACATCTCCAAAGACGTATACAGCATAACCACGAACGTTAGTTAACGCCAGGCGCCCAGTAGTGGCCTGTGGAGCAGTCGTAGGTTTTCTACGTAACATTCGTCCGACCGTTCAGGCCATCGCATCTGTTTATAAAAATGGTCTATAGATTGTCTGTAGACTTCTTGACATGCTCGAATAACGCAAAGGATAGAATAGATGTCGTGTACATCTCATCGTTTTCTATTACAAAAACTATTTATCCTTAAACACGGAACCCCCGACATGACTATAACCGGATACAACTCAAGAACCCATCTAATTACAAGGCCAAAAACGCCACAACAATTCCCCAAATATGCAGTTATAACTCTATGAGGCACCGTGACTGGATAAAATGCTGTCCACGTGGCGCTAAAAAAAACAATTTTGCTGTAGGAGGTGAAATATAAATTCAGCAGCATTGTGTTTGTGACTCATCTCCAAAGATGTATACAGGAAACCACGAACGTTAGTTGACGCCACGCATCAGTAGTGGCCTGTGGAGCAGTCGTAGGTTTGGTACGTGACATTCATGCGTGCAGGTACGGTCTTTGAGGCCATTATATCTGTTTCGGTCTAGTATACTGAGAAAATACTGACTTTTGCACTCGGCGCGTAGCACTTTTACTGGGGCATCGGCATAGCATTCGTCATTACCACAGTCTTTTTCGTTGCACGACACTGTTTATATGTTACGCCAAATGGACACGAAGCAAAGATGTATACGAGGGATTACCATTTTTTAAAGACCTGCACAAATAAAATTCCGGAAACCTGGGCAACGACCATTAAACCCGTGCCTGCGTTAGTTTTCGGCATGGCCGCAGCGTAACCATTATAATGCTCATGAGGTTGTCTCTGAAGCGCCAAAATGACTCAGCACTTTCGACGAAGAAAATCTCCTCCCCTTACTCACCCCTTTCCAACACCTTAAAGCCTGCTTTGTTGTATAACAACAGAAGACGCCTACTAGGAAAAAGGGGAATGTAAAAAATTAGGTCAACATTTGAGGTCAACATGACGTCAACCCTCTGGCATCTGCTTCCAATGGTTTCTAGGAAACTACACCCATTTTTTTCTTATCTCCCTCTGCCAGCACTACCAAGTACCCCTTT
Organism: Amblyomma mixtum; assembly: GCF_055824585.1. NCBI lineage: Eukaryota > Metazoa > Arthropoda > Arachnida > Ixodida > Ixodidae > Amblyomma > Amblyomma mixtum. The sequence continues at coordinate 233,889,109 of NC_143013.1, forward strand.
GTGCGCTGAAGGTAAAGCCGATTGGTGGAGCCGCGCTTTACTCTCTTCACAGCTGCCCTTTCCCAAACGTGTGAGGAACTCCAAATCTTTAACGTATCAGTTGCAGTGTTGAAGGCACTCCATCTTGGTACCTGTTGATCAAAGCTGTGTATCTTTTGCGAGCGCAATCCGGTGTCTTTGAATATGGGGATGAATGTCCAGCGAATTTTGGCCGGGGCCACGGCGAAAATCGAAAAGATTCAGAAGAGCCGCAAAGACCTCGGCATCCACAAACACCTGATGCTTCATCTCCTGCTTCAACAGTGGTCGTGGCTCTACTCTAGCGACTCAGAAGACGACGAAGACGGAAAAGCCGAAAAAAGGGGCCGCTGCAATGGTACCGCCAAGAAATCCACGATTCGCAAACCGTCCAACAAGAACAGCAAGGTTATCAACGAACTGCGAACTGAACCTGAAGGTAAGTACTAAAGTTCTAAACACTTGATTTCCAGTGACTATTTCGGGCGGAACAACGTAGCGTAGGGACGCCAGTATTGGTAACGTTGTCTAATAATTTGTTTACAGTGCATTCACAGAGCGATGTACAAATATTGTTCTGTTCACGCGTAATTTGAGGGTGTGTTCACAAATGACGCAACGGCTGCAGCAAGGCACGGGTATCTTCGTGCAGTTTCAGCAATACCTCTTACGAACCTTTTGCGTTTCTGGGGGATGTTGTTCTCGGTACGCAAAATATTAAGCTGAGTTCGTCGTGTACATACGTTATCTGTAGTAAAGCTCACCTGTATGTATGCTTGTCTTACATCTTAAAGTCTTGACGCTGCCATCCGACTATCGCAGACTCAGTTTGCATGGCGGCATTTGCCGCTGCGCAGTATTAACTTTAGCGCAAATTAACGAACATTTCGTTTCAGAAAAGGTGTTAGTTGAAACTAAGAGTTTATGGTTAATACAAACATGTTGCTGACCTGTTATCAATTTGTTCGAGTTCAGTTCAGCGGAACAGCTCTGGCCGCACTCGGGCACTTGCCCGTGGGGCTGCCTCAGTATGTGATTTTCAAATAACTATGCTCTCACGTGCCACACAAAGTTTGGTTTTCTTCTCTAATACAGTAGCTTGGCCTCATTAAAATCCTCGTGCTCTCAGGCAGCCACTTTCTTGTTATTCTTATCTTGCCTTAACGCATATGTATTTAGCACACTTCAGCTCTTAGTAGTCAGTGACTCACTGCTGCGTCCGTGCCGGAAACGGCTGGCAGAGATGGAACACGGCCCTTAAGCTAACCATAGTGATTTGTGTATGGGGCGCTTTCTGATTATCCCGTATTTGTAGCGCGGCATGTTGAAACTTCTTTATCCATATTCTACGTCCCATCTGCATCATCTTAGTATTCACTGGCGTCGTCAGTACAACCCTCTGCCCTACGGAGGGTAAAAGCAGACAAGAGGCGCTGGATGTAGGGATTGTTTTTTCTTGCTTTAATTTTAAGGAAATGCATTGTTTCATAGCTCAATTCTACACATAGCCGGCACTTGTTTCTAAAGGTTCGTCTATTCGTCTTCATAGATGAACACCGGGCCTCCAAGAAGTTAAAGCCAAGCCCGACTTGCGGAGCCGAGCCACAGGCCGGCCTATCTCCAAGGTGGACCTGCGCTGCAGGAGCCAACCCCCTCGTTCTGACGCTCACGAAGGGTGACCGGAAAAATGGAATGCAAGAGATGCAGCGCTCTCCCGCCGGTGAGGACCCCATGGACTGGAGCTGGCTGTACGAAGATTCCTTCGAGTTGCCGGAGGACGCCCCAGTTCCGGACCCGGATCTTTCGTTCCTCGAGCAGTGAAAGCGCGCCTAGACGGAAGTAAATTCCATACTTCCCTCTCAGCACCAGTCATCGGTGGCCAACGCATGGCTGCCATTCCGATTGCATGACAAATGTCCAAACGGACAAGCTTTGATATGTATTACTCGCTCTGCAGCCTTTTCATTGTACCCATGTTTCCCCAAGCCCACTTGTCAAGGTGCAATACATTAAGCTCACAAACCGATGTGATGCCTTGATACTGTGATGTAGCATTAGTAGGCGTGCTTTTTGGATGCAGGTCAATAAAGATGCTCTTTCGTAATCTAATGCTCAGGTTTCTTTCATTCGGGTAACTGACATCCCTAGAAGAGAATGAATATTTGCAAAGTAAAGGTAAGAACAAAATGCAGGAAACGCTTTGACAGTTCTCTGCTGATGCTGCTTCCCAGATAGTGTCAGCCAAAAATTTTAGGTATAGCTTGCGAAAATAGCGCGAATTCACCTCATGCTCTCGCGAAAGTGACTGTTTGAGAAGACGTCAAACCTCCTAGCTTGTGGAATATGCTACTGCACTCCCTTTCATTATCAGTAGCCTTGTTTGGAGAATATGGCTGCTTTCTATTTCTGGTCAGATGATAAAATCCCCTACTTTAGCGACAATAAATAAAGCAAAGCTCGCTACAGATATGTTACCGTCACGATTCAGTGTTTCATTGGTGTGGGTGAGTAATTAGTGAACTACTTGTTTCAGAGAAATTGTGTGGCGTTTCCATCTGAAATAGTTGCAAGAAAATACGGCGGCAACGTGCTAATTGGCTCGGAACATACAAACCTAGAAGGGTGTTTTGAAGGTCATAGGTGACTGTTTCTTTTTTCAAGTAATCTGGTGTCCGCTGACAAATATCCACTTGGATACGCCTTTATCATTTTACTCGTGCTCAACTTCTTCCTTTTGGCTACATTTTACAAATCACATGTTTAGAGTAGCGTTCATTGCCACCCCTCAGAATATGTTTCTACAATATACTCTTCACAATGCGAAATAAACGCTTTAAAAACATTTTATTGCTCTTTCTTCTTAAATAGTTGAAAACGATTGAAATTAGGTATTTGCTTCATCAACGTAGTCGGCTCTGAACTAATATGCCTGATGTAACAACATCTTGAATAAGCCTGCTGAAAGAATGTAGATTATTTGTCAGCCTCGTCTGGACGTCTCTGATCCCCAGGCGCACCCTAGATGGAGGCATCGGGCTGAACCCTTTAAATTGGTTGGTGGCTTGTTTTTATTTTACCCACCAACCACATAACCTTCTCTTGGTTACTTTTACTCGCTTAAAAACCAATTTTTCCTTCACTGTATGTACATCCCACTGCTTTCAATAGATCATGCCCGCTGCGTTCAACTGTAGGGTGCAGCCCTTCAATGAAACCCGCAGAACAGGGTCCATCTTGTGGCACCTGACCTGCTCAAACATTATTAATGTTCCCTGTGCCGATTCCGTCAGCATCCTTCTTTTGCGCACAGCCATCTCTGTTTCTTTAGCCTTTTTCTACACCAGTAATTGCTGATGTCGCCCCCCAACTGCTGTCCACATATTTACTTGTCAGTTCAATACTTCGCTTTCTCCACTTTGCGTCGACATTCCTCATGTGCCCGCGCCGCCATCTATGAGCGAGCGGCGCAGCTGTCGCACTCTCGATTACGCAGACGGCGACGCCGCTCGACCAGCCAATGGGCGCTTAAGAGCTGCGCTATAAAACAAATCTCGTTCCCGGTTTCTTGAGTTGTTTTCAACATCGCCGATTTCAAATGCGCCAACTACACAGGAAATTTAAATGATCATCTTCGCTAGCTAAGCAAAGGCACACAATCACGGCATCCAAACGAAAATTATATGACCAAGCAGCGGAACTCCGTTGGAGCTGCCAGCGCGTGTGCACAGGCCGTGCGCTGTCAAGACCCTCGCTGTACACTGCCTTCTGCCCAACAGTGGCGTTCAGGGCTCAGATGACGGTACGTGTCCGCAAATTTGGCACACGCCTGCTCACGTCTGAAGATTTCATGCTCTATGTTCCTATGCCCTAACTTAATGGCATCGACTTCGGTGGGACCTTTCCTATATTACTGCAGCCAACCGCACAGAACTCGATCGTCTTCGGAAACGGCTATTGAGACATCTAGTACAGAAGAAGCCCCGCAATACGTTCGCCATAAGAAGCGTAAGACGAGATCTTTTACCACATAAGCGGGGGAAGAGCAAGGAATATTTAGGAAGTGGGAACAGGGGGCAGCACGCATGCATTCCTACGGTGAGATATTCTAGGCGTTGCAAGGATTACACAGCCAATTCTACTTCACGGCGAGGAGTTAAATGGACTGCAGACAACTCTTTCTGCTTCTCCTTACACGGCGGTGAACTTTCTGGTGCAAAGATGCAAAATACACCAATGAACTGAGCAACTAATGGAAGTGAAACGACATTCATTGAAAATGGTCCGCTCGACAACGGTGCGGCTGAGCTCTAAAAGAGTTAAAAATATTTTCTCATCGTCGGGGAATTTTCGCAGATGCTCTGGCTCAGTCCTTAGGATGCTGCACCATTATTCCAGAAAATCCACCGCCCAGTGTTCGTTTACGCTATGGAGTGGCGAAACTTGTAAATAACATTTCACACTGTATAGCCTTGCATTCTATCGATTTCTGTGCATCATAGTAAGTGCAACGGATCCAGCGAAAGCATGTCGCAATAAAGCGAAAAAAAAAAACCCTAGTAAAGCAGCACTTGAAAACAACTGTACATCCCAACAGCACGGCAGCTCTGCGCAAAACGCTCGGCATGTGCGCATCACGGCAACAGAGTCCGGAGAGGCAACAGAGATGAAATAGGCGACTGACGCTTCGCTATTTGAATAAAGGCGAGAGGGAAATGGGCAAGCTCACCTGTTTATTACGCCTCGGGTTCGAATCGCAATTTCGGCAATGTTTTTTTATTTTTTACGGTCCCATTCGGTTACACCGACGGCGGCGACTTCTTCGACTTGTGAGTGGGCGCCAAGAGCTGCGACACATTTACGTTATGCGCACAAGGCTATTTAAATAAATGTTGTTTTCTACTAATATTGGAGTCATAGGTTCACGAGTTTAAACTGCGCCCAAGCTTTAATGATTTCAGAAAAAAACGCTAGAACAAAAAATCTTCTTTAAGTATTAGTAGAAAATATTCCCAAACTAGAGCCATGTAGAGTACCATAGCCCAAATACGATCAAGCATAAATCGCAAACTGTACAAGAAAGGAAAAACCTCAGGGTGGTTGTCAAGGTTTCGACAGGAGGACTTGCCTGCTGCTGGGCAAAACGTGTATGATTGGCGGAGTTTAAAGTGGGTCATCATTCGAGGAGGAAAGCCCAATGAGGAGGAGGATGGCGTGAAGTGGGAATGTAATTGTGAGGATGGGAAGGAAGAATCTTGCCCAGGCATGTTGCCTGCAAAGTTGATAACCAGTTGACCTGTAAAATTCGGAAAAGAAAGAAGCCAGTTCAGCAGAAAAGAATCCGAGGGTGCGGAGCCTGGAGAGATAGGGTGCGGCTTGAAAGGCTGCATGTCCAGCTGGGAGAGGCGGCTTTGTGCGACTTGTGGCGTTGACCTCAATAACTTAGATAAGGTTTTAGTCAGCATGACCAAAAAAAATGCCGAAGAAAATAAAAAAAATATAGGAAAAAGAGAAAGAGTTGGGGCGAGTTCAGAGAAAGCGTAAAAGGAAGATGTGCAGGTAGGAATATGGAAGCTAAGGATTCGTGAGAAATGACACCAAGAAGTTAGGTGAACAAAGAGAGAGAAAAAGAAATGTCGTTGCAGCGAGAAAGGACCGGTCGTGGTGGAACAGTAGGGTGAAAGAAAGGATAAGCCATGGTATGAAGTTCTAAGAAATGCTCTGACCATGCGCAAGAATTGCTTAAAGAATTACGCCAGTACAGGAATGCGAGTGATTAGAAGTTTCCTCTGGATATGTTGATCCTTTCCGGCCATAAGTTATGTAAACTTATAGATTAGGAAATTTTCTTATCTGTATTGTCTATTCCTTGCGGATTTTCAGGCTTGATAAGAAGGAACATTTTCTCGTTGTCCATAGGAGCGAATTAGACTATAGAAAAAATTCGAGGTTCCTCTTCCCGGCGATATCTATCCCTGAAAATGTACAAATAAACTAACCAATTAATGGACGTTAAGTGGCGTTTCATGTGAATTATAGTGTGCGATAATGGCGGGGGCAACTCGAAAGCATCGCGAAATAATTCGTTATCGCTCGCATGGCGTCGATTCCTGCTATTTATGCGCGCGGACAAATATTTGGAAACTAATAATGAAATCGTGGAACCTCTCTGGCTCAGGCATGAGCGCCTTTCGCGTTTATTCCTGACAAATCTCTTCCTCATTGTTGTATGCTATATGCAGAGTCGAATCAGCCAAATAATGTTTGATTCTATAAATCGTTATTTCCTATTGGTTCCTCTGTACTTCAGGTTGAACATATTAGTTGCATTAGATCCACGGAAAGCATACGAAATAAATGCCGCAATAAAGGGGAAAAACAGAACACGAAGCAGCAGCGAAAAATAAATGTCTCTCTTTTGCTGCATCGTGCTATAATTTTCTGCGGTCGTCGGAAGTAGCGCTTCGAGCACGGTGGGATATTATAGGTCAGATTTTGCTGCGAGGAGGAAGAGCTGACCATGTTAACCACCGTTTCATTCTTCATTATGTTTAGTTGTTTTAGTTTTATTATGGTTAAAAGTGGTTAAAAACACGCGTGGGCCAAGGACATTGAATGAAATTTCGCAGCCTAGGAATTGTTTTCCATACAATTAAGCAACTTACCTGCATGTTTAAGGCAGTTGCTTTCTAAGGTATTCAGCAGGATGACAGCAATAAAACGGAGAGTTGAGCTAGTTGGTACATGTTGCTGGGAAAAAACAGCGCTAAGACGAAGGACAGAGATAAGAGGACCACAGGATTGGCGCTGACTGTAAACTGAAAGCTTTATTAGAAACAACGCGCAATATGTACTCCATCGACAACCAAGAGCGCATGGCAACACCAAAAGCTACAATGGTACATCAATCACCTGGATCAAGATAAATTAGTTCACAGTCATGGACTGTTACAGAGGCGATGCTCACGCACGAGTCACTGTTAATTTGGATACGATAGGCTTCACTGATTTTCCGTGTTAGTTTATCTTTGTGCTTGTACAGGATCCTCAAACTTGGCCTTGCATTACAGGAACTGTTCCCAGAATAACTAACCAGACTGTTCTGAAAAATCATGTACACCCATTTTTAATGAAACTAGGATCCTTTACAAGCACAAAGATTAACTAACACGGGAGATCAGTCAAGCCTATCATATCCAAAAAAAACAGTCACTCGTGCGTGAGCATCCCCTCTGTAACAGTTCATGATTGTGAACTAAAGTATCTTGATCCAGGTGATTGATGTAACATTGTAGCTTTTGGTGTTGCCATGCGCTCTTGGTTTTCGATGGAGTATATATTGCGTGTTGTTTCTAATAATGCTTTCAATTGATAGTGAGCGCCGGTCCTGTTGTCCTCTTTTCTTTTTGTCCTTCGTCTTAGCGCTGTTTTTGCGGAGCAGCAGGAGGGTGACACATTAGCCATTTTCTACCTTGTGCATCCTGGTCGCGTAACCCCGGTTCCGGAAAAAACGTCCCCATATGCTATTTACGAAAAAATCTCCCGAAATGATTGTCATCAACTGTCTCTAAACCCGCAGTGATTACAGCATTCGGCCGCCACGCATTAAGCGGATCCAAGTGCCTTGACGGTGGAAAGAATCACTGACACGTAAACGCAACGGTATAGTCAACGCAACGCAAGTATGGCAGTGGTTTATCGCTTAATGTTCGGCCGATTTTCAACACAACACAAGTCGAGAAGGACACCTTGGTATACTCAATGGATCCAAGCTAAATACAAGCAGAAAATGGCAACTTCAGAAAGCAGCTGTACAAAAGATATATCTTATATGTATCGGATCATTGAGAAAACACCTGACTTGATAACCGAAACTTTATTGCTAGACACCCTCTATGTATAGGTAAATGATACAAGCACTGTGCACGTCCTGTACACTATCACCGTGCTATCACATGAGCCCATGCAATACCTAGAAGTTGGTATGTTCAGCGCCTATGCATTGCTCTTGGAGACAGCAGCTTCGTGCCTCCACCAGTACTTGCAAAGTAAGTGTACGGGTTAGCAGACGTGGTGCAACAGTATGCAGAGAGATAAAAGTCGTATACAGGGCCCAGGATTGATTTAAATGCTGCGGTACTTATTTTCAGAATTCATATTAATAAGGCGAGCACAGGAGGCATGAAGCTTTGCCTTGATGGCTTTATGCACAGGGGCCTACAAAGTTTTCGGAATACAAAACTACAACAAAACTTACTAGCCCCTGTCAAGCGCCCAAGTCAAGTGCACTTGCTGGGAGTGTCCTACGGCATGCCGAGTGACACGTAAGGCTTCGCGGAGCTAAACGGGAAGCAAAGTGCACTCGCAGCAAAAAAAAAATGGCGCAATCAAATCAGAGGAATTTCCGAAGTGGTCGCCACTACAAAATGAACGGATGGAGGGCGCCCAAAGAAAAATGATGGCGGCGGTAGGCAAGTGGGCCTCTGTATTCGCGCTATTGAGCAACAGGGACGCCCCCACGCGGTTTTTTTTTTCGAAGCGGTCTAACGGCGTTCCCGGCACTCACAGTACAAGCAGCTACACCTCGGCCAATGAATGCGCCGGTGCGAAAAGTGGAAAGCAATCGTTTGTGTAATGCCCCTGCACATAAATCGTGCAGTGTCAGCTTGAGCCTGCACGGTTCTCCCAAGTGCAATAGTTTTAAACCACTTTAGAGCTTGGTGTTGTGGATCGAGAATAAAGTGATTGATTAGAACGGAGTGGTCGTATAGACTGAGAAGGTCTTGGAGGAAGACTTCTTCTTGCTTTTGCGCGGTAGGGTTAGACGCGAGATTGTGACTGGATGCGGCACTCCTCGGTCCGAAGTTTTATAAAATCAATTGATGATCTGAACCCTGTGAGGCGAAGGTTGAAAGCCGGCACCATGTCGTCGCTATAGAATACCGTACACTCTCACGACATGGTGTCAAGGAAGCAAAAGAAAGGGCACAAGCTGGTTACGGAGGTTCTGGATATGTGTTTTAGAGGTGCGCTTTGAATGTGAATAGTTGAAGATGCTTTGATTGTGGTGCTCATGATATATTTAAATGTAGCGGACCCCTGTGCTCAGCAATGTTTTACGTAACGTTCTCTATTTTAAGCTTGCTATCGTAATCACGAGTTTTGTGGATAGTACATGTGTAACAGTTACATGTGCAATAGCACATCTGTGCCGGGCGTTGGTAAATTTGTAACTTACCATATGCAGTCGGCACCTGTCAGCAGGGCTCAATCTCTTCTGAGAAAACTTCTGCTCATTAGTTTTCTACGCCCGGTACATATAGACACTAGGAACATGTGCGACCGGCTCATAAAAATGTACCTGCACGCACAGAGGAAGTATAACCTCGTAATTCAATAGGCGTAGGGAATTTCGATGCAATATCCGGCAATATCATAAGATACTGTAGCGTCCGCGCCTATAACTGGTGCTCAAAGTGAGAAATTTAATCCTTTAGAATTGCACAGCCCGCAGAATGTATATCTGGAATTACGTTACATGGAAGCCAAATAGTTAGTCAATCACGTAAGAAAGTTGCCAAGCAACGTAACTAAAAAGAGGAGAAAGCAGGGAGTAGTAGAGAACGGGTAAATCCCTTCACTCCATTGTCCCGGACAGACCCCTCTCTCCATTGTAGAGCCACTCTCTGTGTTGTCACCCTAACAGGTTCATTAGAATCGGCCGAAGTCAATGAATGGAATTCCTTTGTAAGAGAAAAGCAGCAGCGTTCTTGAGTTGTATGCCAAGATAGAGGCGTTTCCTCACAGGAACTTTTTTCCCTGACTTTTCTTCCGGGAAATATCGTGAAGAAACATGTTTTCTGTGGAAGCTTTTTCCTTTCATAACCAACATATTACAACATCTCTGGTGCACAGGTCGTCGTTTCGAATCTGAAAAAACTTTGCCCTCACTTTGACAGAACCAGAATAGGCGCAGTTGCAATTCCTGTGATAGAGTACGCATTTGCTCACCGCACCCGCCAGCGAACAAGGGTATCTTGATAGAATTGCGCCTACTCTTAGCATGACACGCACGGGACAAAGACGCTCCGACAAAATACCGCATGCGGCGCTATGAGAGCCTATGGCAACGTGAAATATACCCATTTCTGGGATTAAACTATACATTTTCGCTGTCGGACGCGATTCCCAAGCGGCACGGGTACTCGGCCCAATGTTGCAAATGAATAAAATTATTTATTTTAGAAATGACATAGTACAAATACGAGCCTGCCCAAGCCAACCATAATTTCTCTGTGGTCCCATGCAGTACCGGCCATTGCCAATACGTTTGCAATATTGGCGTGATTGCCTGTTCTGCTTGGGTAGATGCTTAAGGACACACTAGGGTTGAGACAAATCTATTAAGACGATTATTAAGGCGGAAACTTGGGCTAGTTGGAAAGCGTCTGGATTCATATTTGCTAGCGCTTAGTTAACACACTTGACAAGAACACAAATACACGGGACAGACGCTCTATCAAGACGAATAAGAATTGTCAATGAAATTTAATTAGAGTCAGTTTTAAAGCTGCACTGTGGATGAGTAAAATTCGTTAGGAAAATGGGAAATATCAACCAAGGTGAATTAGAACCAGGCGGCCGGCAGTGGCCTGTCCAGCACCAGCAGTTTCCGTATCCAACACACTTACATGCTGTTACAATAGCTAACGCCACCGCATCTTTCTAGACGTAGTGTACAGAGTCAAAAGACCTCGCTGTTCTTAGCTCTCCGTTTTCTTGCTGGTATCTGCAGATATTTCTAATTTTATACATGGATTGGTCATGCGCTACACTTGCTCCATTACCGTCAATTAGGAGACAGAAAGCAGAGATCCTAACAGAGATATCCATTTTCACCCTTTCTTACAAAAGGGAATATCTGGAGAACAGGGTCGCACGCATAAAACATTTGTCGCTTTTAGTTCCCTACACGCAAGCCATGTGGCGTCACAAGAATGCCAAGCTATGATCCCTGCAGCGTCAGTTTGACTCATCTGCTGGCTTCCAAATTCCAGCCTCGGTTCTCATCGCACCTTGTTTCCCGGTGGTACCTCCTCTACCTCCCACTCTTTCAAACACCCAAAAGCCAATTCCTTTGTTAAGTATGTGGGAAAGGAAGCAGCGAGAAAGAGTAGGGGTCTGGTCTCCTTAATCCCTCTGGTTTCCGGTTCCAAGTATCAGTAGGAAACTACGCCCATTGTCCCCTTATCTCTCTGACTTGAGAGCACCAACACTCTCACTCTTGTGCACAGAAGGTGACGCCTATTGGTGCAGCCCCGAATAACTCTCGTTACCAGCGACCCTTTCTCGAACACGTGAAGAGATCCAAGCCTGGAATGCGCGAGTTGGTTTGACTTACCTGAGCGTCCTTTGTCGCATTTGCTACACAGCGTTCTTGATTGCCACATTTCCGAGCGTATTCTTGTATCTCTCATCATGAAGATTCACCTGGATGGCCTTCTCGCTTTATCCAAGGAGAAAATAGAAGAAATGCAGAAAAGCCAGCCACACCACGACATTAGCAAGCGCCTGATGCTACGGAACCTTCATCGCAAGTGTTTGTCGCTCAGATACAGACCCTGTGGTGGCAATGGGAAGGCCGTCAGAGCAGCGAGCCGCGAACCAACGAACGGAAGCGGAAAGGATTCCAAGCGATTTCGACAGGAACATGAAGGTAGGTTGTTGATTTCACTTGAATAGAATTTAGTAGTTCCGATAGGATGACGTAGTGTAGAGATAGCCGATTATGCTTTGTAACTTCAATCAGAATTTCGGGGACGCATCGCGACACTGGTTTCCTTCGCGAGTGCGCTGCGAAGCTGCAGCGAGTGACTTCATTCTACGGAGTAAGAGAGAGAAGCGCCGACTCCACTAAATTAAGATTTTCAATTTTGCTGCGTCCCGGATAGCTGTATGGCGCCTTTGATAGATCATCAGATGGCGCTTGAATTTCGCACTGGCCATCCCGCCATGAACCCGCGCTCTGAATTACCCGAGCAGCCTAAGCTTTTAGCATTTGCATAAGGCCAACAACAAATGGTAACAACTGAACGCTTGCATTAATCCATTACACTAGGTTGACTGAGCTGCAAAGTCTGGAAAAACCTAGTGTTCAGAATTTCCGGCCTTTTCGACTGCATTCTTGCTCCGCATGGCTCACTTTGTATTTTTTGTTTCGGGATACAAAGATTTAAGCTGGTCAACCTTGAACTGAGTAGTAGATTTCATAGGGCGGGTTCCAGCAGATAGCACAGAAATATGAAGTTGTGATTGTTTGTTTACAAGCTGAGTGCACTTAGTAACAAAGCGTTGCGTTTAATCCACTCTGTTTTGCTTTGAATTCAACAGTCAATGGGGAACTTTCCTGCCCGCGCGGGAGTTCCAAGTCAGATGTGCTAAGCTTTGCGGTGCATATTTGCCTCGTCGAGTCATCTTTCCCGCCTTTTCGCGGTTGCATACTGTGCGGAAACGATAAAAATGTAAAATCTGCATTCTAGTCTCACTACCAAGAACGCGTCATATGCATTATGATGGTCTGCTGGATGCCATACCACAGCGTTGCTATATGCTTATGGTCATTACCGTGTAAACGTGGGATGCTTAGAGGAAGAGACCTCCACAGAAATTTTCTAAGCATGTCGTGTTCTAAACAATGTTTGCGACGTCTAGTTCCGTTGTGTCCCAAGCTGCTATACTGTTCATAATGTTACGCTTCTCCTGTTGGCAGATGACACCCGGGCCCCCAAGCGTTGCAAACCAAACCCCAACCTCGGCAACAACGAGGAGGCGGGCCCCTCGGCAGTGGTGAACGGCTGTATGGTCTACAATCCTGGCCAAGTTGCGTTAAAGGAGGTTGGCTCGATGGGCGCAAACCAAGAAGAACACCTTCCCAATGATGACGACGATTCCGTAGACTGGGAGTGGCTCTACAACAAAATCTGCGATGTGCTGCAGGATACCCAGATTCCGGGCTTGGATCCTCCCTGATTAGCGATTTAAACAAAAGCTGCCCAAGATATGCAAGGAATGCATGCTTGAATTTCAATACTAATAGAAGCGCAGCATCTGCTTTCTCCTCCAGCAAATGTAAGAAATGTCCAAACCTACACGCATACATGATAATCAAATTTTTCATTGGGGGAATCGTTTACAAAATGTTTGCTTTTTTTAACGCTAATTAAACCTGAGAAAAGGTGCCACATGCTTAATGATGTGATCCCTTGTTTGTATGATGGCATGCTATTTGAAATAAATCTTTTAAACAACCTGTATGGCTCTTGATTATCCGTTTTTTTTTTAGAAATGATACAATGCGCCCTCCGCGTTCATAGGCGGGAATGCTTATTGCCGTTTTGAAGCTGCATAATTAAGACCTGTCTGGAAGTTCGAGCCCCTCGTTGCTTGGACGACAATGTTAGACACATTATGAAAAAAATCGCGTTGTCTATCCCAGTGGTGGAAAAATTGAGTGCTGCAACAACTTTTATGAATTCGATTAAGCTATCTGCATGACTTCCGCGCATTGTTTTGGTCACCATCGCGCAGCACTTAGAAACCGTCCAAGATGCGTGGTACAACCGTGCTACAAGATGCGACGGCACCACATTTATTGTTGCTGCTGCCGTGCCTCAAACGAAAGTGGTTCGGCCAGCGCCGAGCAGCTGTAGATGATGGTTCTCGTTAGAGCCGGCCCCTGAACTGTTCCGTTCTTTCCGCGCTCGCCATCTTCATCACGTCAACAGAAGCGATGGCGCTATAGGGGCCCCACCAAGCGCGAACGCGGGGTTTGCGCAAAAGGTACTATTAAGATGAAGGGAAAAATGTGAAAAAAAGAACAGTATGGACAAGTTTCCAGAAGCCGGTCAAGATCAGGTCACAGTGTCCGGGAGAGCCATCGGGCCGCCGAAACAAGCTGGACGACCCTGGCTACATCCCAGTGGCTTAGTGTTGCCACGAAGGATAGGTACAGACAAAGCGCCAAAGTTGGTAACGTCTCTCCTGGGAAACCGGTTGCCTCGTTTACTGCCGGTATCGTGGATTCGAACTGGGAGGGCGATGTTCCAGTGAGTGGAGGAAGAAGGGCGGCGTCGACGCTCTGGAGTGCTTTGTAAAGGGCGGCGAGGTCGACACGGCCGGCAATGGGGTCAGAACATGTGTACGAGCTGGCTGCGCTGCCAGTGACAAAAAAACACCGCCAGTCGGCGGTGGCACGTTGTGCAGGAAACTAACTGCTTCCTATGCTGCTTTGTGCCTCGTAGGTTTCACGCAACAGCACCAGCGAACTGTGCAAGAAGAAGGCACGTGCGGGAGAGCGTCGTATCGACAACGCCTACGAGAGCTGCCAGCCACAGATGCAGTCGTGACGTCACCTGCTGCCCGCGCTGCATAAGGATCCCCTCATCGGATATGCCATCCAGTTGGCGGTGGCGTGTTGTGCAGGAAACGGCTTCCTATGCTGCTTTGTGCCTCATAGGTGAGTGCACCTGCATTGAGGCGTTTACCTATACAAGACCAAACATTCCATTATTTGCCACTGCCGACTGAGTGTCTTGCGATTTGTGTTGACGATGTCGACTGCCACTGCTGATGTCATGAAAGCCATTGAAGATTTCAAACGCGAAATGCGTGTCCAAATACGCTCAATGAACCAGAGCATAACTTTTTGTTCTGCCGCTGCTGATGACTTCAAAAATGCTCTATCAGAACTGAAAACTCTGACTGCCGAGGTCAAGAGGACAAAGCAGGAATGTGCTGTCTTAAGCCAGGAAAACAAGGACCTAACAGAGAGGCTAACTAAAGCTGGAGAGAGAATTGCTGAACTGGAGCAATACAGCCGGTCGAACAATGTGGAGATAAAGGGCTTGCCACTCAGAGCTAAAGACAGAGCTGCTGAGGTAGCCTTGCAAATCGCATAGTCCACCAGCATTCCGCTTGACCTGGCAGACACTGACATCGCGCATAGCGTTAAAACCAAGAACAGCAATGACATTAACCTAGTTGTCAGATTCACGACCCGTACGAAGAGAAACCATTTTCTTGAGGCAGCAAAAAAGGCAACCCTATCAGCTACTGACATTGGTTTTACTGGTCCCGCTCAACGCCCTTATAAAAATGGTCTATAGACTTTCTATAGACTTTTTATAGACTCTATAGCCATCCTATAGACTTTTCCTTTCGTCTATAGACAGTCTATAGAAAATCTATGGACTAAAGTCTATAGCTGCTTCAATTTCTTTTTGTCCATAGACGGTCTATAGACTCTCTATAGACTAAGGTCTATAGCCGCCTCAATTTCCTTTTGTCTATAGACTGTCTATAGACCCTCTATAGACTAAGGTCTATAGCTGCCTCAATTTGCTTTCGTCTATAGACTGTCTATAGACTCTCTATAGACTAAGGTCTATAGCTGCCTCAATTTCTTTTTGTCTATAGACTGTCTATAGACACTTTATAGACTAAAGTCTATAGCTGGCTCAAATTTCCTTTTGTCTATAGACTGTCTATAGACACTTTATAGACTAAAGTCTATAACTACCTCAATTTCCTTTCGTCTATAGACGGTCTATAGACTCGCTATAGCCTAAGGTCTATAGCCGCCTCAATTTCCTTTTGTCTATAGACTGTCTATAGACTAAAGTCTATAATTGCTTCAATTTCCCTTCGTCTATAGACGGTCTATAGACTCGCTATAGACTATGGTCTATAGCCGCCTCAATTTCCTTTTGTCTATAGACTGTCTATAGACTAAAGTCTATAATTGCTTCAATTTCCTTTCGTCTATAGACGGTCTATAGACTCGCTATAGACTAAGGTCTATAGCTGCCTCAATTTTCTTTTGTCTATAGACTAAAGTCTATAACTGCTTCAGTTTCCTTTCGTCTATAGATGGTCTATAGACTAAGGTCTATAGCTGCCACAATATCCTTTCGTCTATAGACGGTCTACCAATGTGCATAGCTGCCTCAATTTCCTTTTGTCTATAGGCGGTCTATAGACTCTCTATAGACTACGGTCTATAGCTGCTTCAATTTCCTTTTGTCTATAGATGGTCTATAGACTCTCTATAGACTACAGTCTACAACTACCTCAATTTCCTTTCGTCTATAGACTGTACACTATAGATAGTCTACTGCCTATAGACCAGTCTATAACAATCGTAATTTTATCTAACAATGTTCGATACACTTACTTTCGACTAAGTCCAGAACAATGTCAATTTCTTTTTGCACTGCATGTTGAGGGGACCTGCATCTAGTGACCGCAACTATGTCGGGAGTCCCCCACCTCCTTCGCTATTACGGAAATTTATAAGTATTGCGTAAGGCCATTACAACACCCTCCTGTGTATTGTTTTCAGGAGCATTGACAAGCTCCTTTTCGTTATACCGTGACGTATATTGTCAATACAATTACATATTTAATGCTAACAAGTAAGCCAAGGAAAGGCAGCCATTCTTGAAGTAAGGGCGCCCGCAAACTGTACTACATCGAACGAAAACGCTGTCCCTTAAAGGAATCGCTCTACACAATTCCATTCAATCTTTCGATCGTTACTGTCCAACGCGCTGAAATCAGAAACATTTCATCAACGGTTCTACATTTCTCTTTAAAACGTCCTGAAAATAAAGGGGGAAATACGGGTGTGAGAATTCAAGGAAGCGCCCATCCCTTAGAAACATCTTAGATTAATCTCAAAGAGCCTGGTCCTCTGTGCGATTAACATCTGCCATTTCTACCTTTGCAGTTTGTATTCACGTGAATAAGTGCTGCGACGCAACAATCACAAAGCCAGTATTTTTTCGTTCCTACCCTTGCACCTGTTGCTTCGGAGCCGATGACACGCTGATGTGGCGCATATCAGTTTTCTAAACACGAACACACGCAAAAAAGACGTTATGCTATGCAACCTTATAATTATTATTTGAGAATTGCACCACATACTATTCGGTGGGAGATGCGGCGAGAGTGGCAAGAGTGCGAGCGATAAAGATAGGACCGTGAAATGGGTTTCTGTTTCACGTTTACCCATTTTACCGCGAGACGGCGGAAAATCATTCGGGCTGCAAACAACCCTGTGCGTGGCTGCATCAATGGCGTTAGCATGTTGTTCGCGGATTACGTTTTCTTCAAAATTCAGCTTCATCGTCCGCTTACGGTAAGTCTACACGTTTATATTTTATTCATTTGGTCTCCTAAACCACTCTAAGCAGAGCTGTGTGTGCAGAACAGATTATGTGCGCAGTTACAAACGTCCAATCTTCGTTTCTAAGGCGGAAGCCATCGGGTTCTCGACTAATGCCGCTTATCTCTGTCCCGCTGTCTTTACTAACGCGCGGAAAGGCAGTCTGTGCGATGCCCCTGATGATAAGCTGCTCCTCGCGAGCTGTCTATTAGATTTTTCGTGTTTCAAGGTAGATGCGCGGCCAGAAATGTCGTTTAGCCTGTGAATGACGGCCGAAATGGAACTGTGCGTTAGTTAGCGCCGTGTGAGCTCAATTTACTTTGCACCTCCGAAAACCTACTTACATACAGTCTCGTTCAGTGGTGGATTACATTTATTTTCTTATCTTTGTATTATCGCCTGTCTGGACCATGGAGTGCTGTTCTTTTTGAGGTGTGCATTGCTTGCTACGTATGGACGCTTGCTCGGTGCGCGTCGTGGACGCCGACGTTTCAGCAAAGGTGTCTTGATAGACTGGAGCGCGAGACGTTTGTCAAAGTTGTATTCAAGCGGCGCTGGAGGAATGCTTGTAGTGTGAGGGGTGAATAAAATTCGTTGCCGGCGCGAATGGCCGGCGTGCTCAAACACCGCGAAGAACCCACGAGCTCCATCCCATCTCCCCTTCGTTGCACACGTATGGATTCGTCCGTGTCTGTCATCAGAGCCGTTGGCCGCCGCCGCTGGCTTGCGGGCACTTCATTTTGAAAGCTGGGTAAAGGTCGGCTCGACAAGAGGTGGCTTACATTTCGTTCCGAGTGGTTCGTTCATGAATCCCGCTCACGCGTGCACAGATTTCTAGAATACCATCTGCGCGAGAAGCAAAGTATGTGTTTCTGATTTCAGACTGCTACGTTACGAAAGCGCCGATGTGACTCGCCGCTTATTTGCGCCTAAAATTAAATTAAGCTCTCGTGTTTTTATAGCTGCGCCTGTTGAAGGCGTTAATTGTTTCATTGAAATACTTCCTACTTTGAGCACGTTCAATGCTTTCGCTGATTTTTCTAGCAGCGTTGGGTCAGGCTGCCTCCATGCAAGAAACACACCTCTTTACTGCGCTGTTGGAGCTGCACTTGAAGCAAAAACGAAGTGAATTTCAGACGGTATTTTATCGTGACAGTAATTTGCTGTCTCAACCTCGCGACTGCTTTTGAAACGGCGCAGCTGCAGCCTCTGTGTGCTGTATTAGTTTTCTGAAAAATGAGCGCGGCATGGAAGCGCTGCAACCCGCTTGTTTCTAGTAGCGCGCGCAGATGTACGAGTATGCTGTTCCGTCTTTGTGCTTCAAGTTATAGGGGCAAATCTGTGGTGAACTGGTTGCTTCTGCCTGCTGGTTTTGTATAGCTTGTGCCCGTTTGAGTATCGGCTTACGTACACTCGGCCAAATCTTTAACTGGCTTAGGTGTTGCATCGCTAAATGCACCTTGTAAAAAGGTGCCTTTTGGCTACACTGCTGGCATATTCATGTTGTAATTTGACGTGTGAGATGGCATTTCATAGTTTCTTTTTGTTAATATAATGTTTGAGTGGAGTACTTGCATGTTTAGATCAAAGTTATCAGAAATATTCATCGTCTGCCGCTACGAAGAGCCGAAACAAGCGGAATACGCAGCAAAGGTTCTGGTGGCGCATTCGCACTAATCTGGGTAAACGACTTGTCCGCCATGAAAGGAGTGGTACTTTACCCAGAGGATGAAGCCATGGGGACCAGATCCATTGCTGCGTCGGCCGCTTGTTTCAGCTGTTCGTAGTCGCAGAGGAATGTTTCTGATAACGTTGATCTAAACACGCAAGTGCTGCACTCAAACATTATATGAACAAAAAGGAACCATGAAATGACATTTCACTCGTCAAATTACAGCATGAATATGCCAGCAGTGTAGCCGAAAGGCACCTTTTTTACAAGGTGCATTTAGCGATGGAACACCCGAGCCAGTTAAAAATTTGGCCGGGTGTACCAGGCTTAATTCAGGCAGGGTATTATGAAGCGCTTCTTCTATAGCCGTTATAAGAATAAATGCTGCAATATTCTCCTTTTTGGATCCCTCTGTAAGGTGCACTGAATCTGTATTTTATGGAGGTGGCATTCTTAACAGCTTCTTGGGAGTCAATGCAGATATGTAGCACAATTGTTCGAAGTCTTCTGTTACAAATAGTGTAAAAGGATTGCCATAAAGAGATCAGTATTGGCTGTAACAGTATTGCCATACAGAAATCAATATCAGTACTGGATTCAGAGTAGAGTGCTGCAAGGATTAGGGGTCTTTGTTACAATGTTTTATGACGACACTTATAATCTGTCGTGTATTTACTGAAATGATTGAGCCGGCGTGATAGCTCAGTAGCTATCATGTTCGTATGGCGACCTGAAAGATGCAGGTTCGATTCCGGCCTAGGCGGTCGCATTTTAATAGAGGCAAAATGCTAAAAGCCTGTGTACTCTGCACAGGTGACCCAAATTATTCCCCAGCCTTTCACTTCGGCGTCTCGTAGCCTGTGTCGCCTTGGGTCTTTGAACCCCATAAAACCAAACCAAAAGATCAAGATTGCCTTTCTAGAATGGCATAGCCAGGATGTGCCTTGCATTGTGAAGCACATGTGTAGAGATGGAATGGAAATTTTTTTTTCAGTTCCTCTTATATTATTTTTTTCCTTTGTGCTGTACAGGTGAACATGCCCGGATGATTTACTGCAGACAACAGGCCACAAGAATGCTTCTGAGGAAACTAGCCGGACTGTTACTTTCAACTTTTATGTTACTGTGGTGCATTCTTATGGTGCATGTATTGCATATTCCCAGCCTGGATAGCTTGGAAATAAACTAAATTTGTAAGTATATTGATTGTTTCATGTGTGAACTCTGTCTGGTGACCTTTTTCAATGATTGTGGACAGTCTATAGACAGTCTATAGATAATGGTCCACTAATAGTTTAGTAGACAGAGGTCTATAGACTGTCTATAGACAAAGGTCTATAGCACTGCCAGGCTACACACCTATGGAATGTCTATAGACAGTCTATAGACATATGTCTATTGGACCAGTAGACTTTTGTCTGTAGACAGTAATCTACAGGAAGTCTATGGCCATAAGTCTATAGGTCGTCTATAGTCCGTTTATAGACAAGTGTCTATAGACAGCTCTATAGGAAATGAATGACCATAAGTCTATAGATCGTCTATAGACTGTCTATAGACCTGTGTCTATAGACTTCCTATAGACCTATAGACTTTCAGTAGACATTTGTCTATAGACTGTATATAGACAAAAGTCTACTAAAAGTGTATGGCCATAAATCTATAGACTGTCTATAGACCAGTCTAAAGGATTTGTCTATAGACAGTCTATAGACTTCATAGACTAAAGTCTATAGACAGTCTATGGACTGTCTATAGAAATTTTTATAAGGGCGGATTTATGTCAATGAGCATTTGACTCCTGACAACAAACACCTTCTTGGTGCCGCAATTGCAAAGAAAAAGGAAACGTCTTGGAAGTACGTCTGGACAAAAAACGGCAGCATACTCGCACGCAGGACAGAGACTTCTGATATCATTCGGATAAGCAGTCAATCCGATTTGCTAAAATGACGTAATACGGCGTCATTACTCATCACACAGGAGTTGTTCTTCCTTTCTTGCCTCTGGAAAATGGATCGAGGACTACACCTCATTACACACCCTCACAATTTAATAAATATGTTGGCTTAGATAAAAATAAGAAATTCATGTTAATTCATTTCAACATGCAATCAGCTGTGAACAAAGTTGATCAACTGACTCATTTTTTGGCAAGCTTAACGGTATCGTTTGATGTCATCAGTTTAACCGAAACATGGTATCGTCACGACACTGATGTGCTGCGAATATCTCTCTGGCTTGCCAGCGCCAACACTCTCACCCTTGAGCACAGAAGGTGAAGCCTATTGGTGCAGCCCCGAATCACTCTCGTTACCAGCGACCCTTTCTCGCACACGTGATGAGATCCAAGACGAATTTGTGACTTGGGTTGTCGTACCTGAGCGTCCTTTGTCGCATTTGCTGCGCACTGCGTTCTTGATTGCGACATTTCCGAGGGTATTCCTATATCTTCCATCATGAAGATTGACCTGGATGGCCTTCTAGCTTTATCCAAGGAGAAAATAGAAGAAATGCAGAAAAACCAGCTAGATCACGACATTCGCAAGCGCCTGTTGCTACGGCTTCTTCATCGAAAGTATTTGTCGCTCAGATACAGGCACTGTGGCGGCAATGGAATGGCCGGCAAGCCAGCATGCCGCGAACCAACAACTGGAAGCGGAAAGGGTTCCAAACTATTTCGACAGGAAAAAGAAGGTAGGTTGTTGCCTTCTCTCCACTTGAATACAATTTTGGTCAAATGTTTAGGGGAATCCCCCAAGGTGGAGTAGGTGGAGTACAATTTAGTAGTTCCGGTAAGATAATGTAGTGTAGAGATTGCAGATTATGCTTTGTAACTTCAATGAGAATTTAATTTGCGCCTCGTGCGTCAATTTGTTTCATGCAATATTCTGTTCCGACGTGCTTTAAGAGTGAGCGCATTTCTGCCAGGAGCGAGCAGTACCGGTATTTGCGAATTGTTCACAATTTAGTTTGCTCCTAGAACATCAATAAGTTTTAGATAATGATTTGTTCCCGCGCGGATTAAGAATAAGTGCGTTTTTGCGCGCACCAGGCTTTGCACGTGCTTTCGAATTCTATAAATAAGAGGGAATAAAAACGTCTTGCGTTGCTCGTAGGTTGTTTTTTTTTTCATTCGTTCTTTTGAAGTTATTTCTCCGTGTGGGTACGATACATGCAGTTTTACTAAGCTGTGTAGATTTTCTCTTTGCATTTTGGAGTCCAAACAATGTAGTTCGCCCAATACCGCTTAATATTGCATGGCCCGGTTTGCAGTTATGAGGCTACGACGACGCAGTAATAAAGAGAGCGGGGATTAGTGGCACTTTTGCTGCTTACACATTGCTAGTTTAAACTGAGCTCTTCTGGCCAGTTGAACCTCTCTGATTAATGATATTGGCTAGTTGGATGTAGTCCGTCTTGAAAGCAAAAACCGGCGCACACTGCCTAAGGAGAACGGCGGGGACAAATAGCGCTGTGTCGCAAAGGTTCCATGTAATAGGAAGAATGCATATATAGATACAGTCTACCCGTTTATAACGAAGCCACTTATAGCGAAATAGCGGTTATAACGAAGGGATTTCAATTTCCCATTCCCATTTATGCATTTTCACTACATTTTGGGTCCGGTTTTAATGAAGTAAATAAGAGCGCGGCAGCGGATATAACGAAGAGATTTAATACCAACCGAAAAATAATCTGCCAATCAACACATTTTTGCGTCCTTGAGGCGATTTTTTCCGCGAAAATAAGAGCAAAATTCGGCTGACGGCTTCCTTTCGTGGCGTCGTCTGCTCTCCTGCGGAGCGAAAGGTTGCTTCACTGCATCGCATGACACGCCGGTCTCGTGTTGCGCCGTTCTTGAACGGCGTCACGGCGTAGAGCGGTAGAGCACGCCGCGCAGGGGAAAAATGTAAAAAAGAACAGAGACGATTTTTTTTTTTCGATGACGCCGAAGAGAGCGGCCGTCTTGGCCAATCTCGGTTCTCTATTTCTCCCAGGCAGTCGGCGCCACGGCTGCATTGCAGTCTGCAGGAGGTGTGGCAGCGCGCGCTTTGTTTTATGTCGGTGCCGCGGTGTGCAAGGCAGGGAGAAAGCGCGGCAGCATTGTGCATGTTGGAAGCGTGGCTCATTTTTATCGTTATCGCTTTATCGCGTAGTTCGACCACATCTTTGGTTCGCAGTTGGATGGTATGGAAGCCGCAATCCTGAAGTTCGCACTCGCGAAACGTGTTCAGGGGACGCTGGACGACTTCTTTCAGCGGCAATAAATCGGTATGCCGATGTTTGCATTTTTTTTCGTAGTCCACATATAACGAAATAGCGGATATAGCGACATGATTTCCGATTCCCGCCGACTTCGTTATAACCGGGCTAGACTGTATATACAGGTATTCGTCCGTGCGCGCTATTTTTTGTTTTCAATATAATTCTAACCTGGCGGTAACATACCAGGTCTCCTGGCTTGTTCCTGTTTTAATCCAGCTTTTTTGAATAAACGAGTTTTGCTCCACTCTAGAACATCGGCGTGGCTCCAAATACGATCATTTAAACAAAAACCAAACCCGTTCTTTATTTGTGCGTTGAATGATCGCAATTATCATGTTGTCAGGCCGTCACATGTTCGCGCTTATGGTTCCGTGTCGTCGTGTCTGTGGTTTGTATACACTTTAGCTCCAAAAGCTAGTAAAGCCCTCTTCCGCCCAAGTCTCTGGCACATGCGAGTGCCAGCATCCACGTGCGCAAGCTAATCACAGTGAATCGTATGTGGCGCACTTTTTCGGTTACTGTATTGGCAACGAGGGCGTGATAAAATATACATGTGCGATGTAATCTCACTCCAGCAACCACGTGGTATCCCTTGGCGTCGCCTTCTACAAAGCCTGCATTTACATTCCAGTTCTAGTTACTACAAGGCATAGGCGGGACGCCGAAAACCAAAACAGGTTGTAGGCCTCGTCTCATTTTTCCATCGTTCCAAGCAAATTCCAAGCTTTATCCAAGCTTTGTCGCGTAGTTCGACCAGATCTTTGGTTCGCAGTTGGATGGTATGGAAGCCGCAATCCTGAAGTCCGCACTCGCGAAACGTGTTCAGGGGACGCTGGACGACTTCTTTCAGCGGCAATAAATCGGTATGCCGATGTTTGCGTTTTTTTTCGTAGTCCACATATAACGAAATAGCGGATATAGCGAAATGATTTCCGATTCCCGCCGACTTCGTTATAACCGGGCTAGACTGTATATACAGGTATTCGTCCGTGCGCGCTATTTTTTGTTTTCAATATAATTCTAACCTGGCGGTAACATACCAGGTCTCCTGGCTTGTTCCTGTTTTAATCCAGCTTTTTTGAATAAACGAGTTTTGCTCCACTCTAGAACATCGGCGTGGCTCCAAATACGATCATTTAAACAAAAACCAAACCCGTTCTTTATTTGTGCGTTGAATGATCGCAATTATCATGTTGTCAGGCCGTCACATGTTCGCGCTTATGGTTCCGTGTCGTCGTGTCTGTGGTTTGTATACACTTTAGCTCCAAAAGCTAGTAAAGCCCTCTTCCGCCCAAGTCTCTGGCACATGCGAGTGCCAGCATCCACGTGCGCAAGCTAATCACAGTGAATCGTATGTGGCGCACTTTTTCGGTTACTGTATTGGCAACGAGGGCGTGATAAAATATACATGTGCGATGTAATCTCACTCCAGCAACCACGTGGTATCCCTTGGCGTCGCCTTCTACAAAGCCTGCATTTACATTCCAGTTCTATTTACTACAAGGCATAGGCGGGACGCCGAAAACCAAAACAGGTTGTAGGCCTCGTCTCATTTTTCCATCGTTCCAAGCAAATGTTATCTTGTGTTGTTCAGTTGCGGAGCAGACAGTTCTTTCGTACTTACTGCTCGCCTCTTCATCTTCACAACTGAACACCGGGCCTCCGAGCTTTCCAAGCGCAACCAGAGCGACAGCGAGGGGGCCGGACCCTCAGGTGTGCGGACCTGTAGTGATGCCTCCGATCGTGGGCAACCCAAGCTGAATAAAAGCTGGCGGACGGACAAGTCAAAATCTAGCGGAGCTTCGACCGGGAGAACTCGTGGGCGTAGGCTGTATACCCGATGAAGCCTACATTTCAGCGCTGCTGGCTCCGATTCCTGAATGGGATCAAGCATTCCTGGTGAACTGAGAGTGGAGCTGGAGATCCGAAAATTGCACGCCCGCATTTCAATGCCCGACCGTAGCTGATTTGCCTTTTACATATTCAGAAATACTGCCGTCTGTTTTCTGAAAGAGTTAGCAGGAGTGGGTAACACAGCATTTCAATACAACCACGAAAGTAATATCGGTAGGCAGTTCTATATTAGATTGATCAGTCGGCATTGTACGCGAGAACCATCTAACTTTATTCCATATTTCTATAGTGTGTGGTAAAAAAATTCGCGGTGGCTTAGCTTGGTTAAGCCCGGTAATTGCGAAAGCAATATCTGTGGTGTCCGGCTATCGCCGCCGTCGCTAATGCGCATGCGCGCCAGAAACGAATAAAAGGCGTGCGCCGCAACCTACGGGTGGGTTATTCTCGGCCAGCCACGCACCGACGAACATGCGGGAATAAACGCCGCGTTAGCCCCCTGGAAATTTGTCTGCTCTTTCGCATGAACGCGTGCTCATGAACGCGCGCGTCTCATGAACCACGCATCACAACACCTGGCGACGAGGACGGGATAGAAGACGGCGTTCTTCAGTTTGGAAGGCAAGTGTTCCGAAGTTCACTCCGTGAAGAAGACTATCGTTTTTGCAGTGTGCGGAGCCGGTGACTGTCGTCATGACTGGGGCCGAGGCAGCAGTGACGCACTTCGCTGGGCGACTGGGCCAACTGGAACCCTTCGACGAGTCCGCCAGCGATTGGGCTTCGTACGAAGAGCGGCTTACGTCGTTCCTGATTGTCAACGGAGTACCCGACGGCGACAAGGTACACGCCTTTTTGAGCATTATCGGTCCGAAGACCTACGGGATGTTGAAGTCATTAACTGCTCCAGACCTGCCTTCTACGAAAAGTTTGGATGTCCTCAAGAAAGGTTTGAGCGACCACCTGTTCCCGAAGCCGTCCGTCATTGAAGAACGGGCCAAGTTTCACCGGAGGAGTCAACGAGAAGGCGAGTCCATATCTAGTACTATTGTGATACATTCCAGCGGCTAAAAAGGCAGGGACGAAGGTAGACGAGACAGGACGAACGCCGGCGTTCGTCCTGTCTCGTCTACCTTCGTCCCTGTCTTTTTAGCCGCTGGAATGTCTCACAATAGTACTACCAACCAACTAGCCCAACTTTCTACGCTTAATCCATATCTAGTTATGCTACCGAGCTTCGTAAACTGTCGCAAACGTGCGAGTTTGGAAGCGCCCTTGACGAGTCCCTTCGGGACCGCTTCGTGTGTGGCCTGCTGCGAAAAGACATTCAGCGAGTGCTTTTCACCGAAGATAGCAAGCTTACGTTCCAGAAAGCGGTGGAGAGGGCTTTTGCAATGGAAGCGGCTAAAAAGAGTGCTGCTGAAGCACGCGGCACAGACGCCGCAGTCAGCGATGTGTACAAGGTGCAGGCTGAAGCGCAGAAAACACGCAAAAGCTGTTTTCGCTGTGGTTCGCCAAAACACACGAGTGAAGCATGCCCTCACTTGGACGCCACCTGTTTCAGTTGCAACAAACAGGAGCATATCCTGAGAGCCTGCAGAAGCAGTGGTAATACTTTTTCCAAGAAAAAACAAATGGAAAAGAATGGGAAGATGCTGACAGTTGTGTCTCGGAAAGCTTCGACCCTCAGTCTTAACGGGGTGTCCGCCGCTCCGTGCGACCCTGTCACCGTACTGATGACCATCAACGGCGTCTTGGTGAACATGGAGTTGGACACGGGAGCGGTTGTTTCCGTCATGTCAAAGACGCAGTTCCGTCAGCTCTTTCCTTCGGCTGTACTCGAGCCCACTACAGTTAAACTTCGTACCTACACAGGAGCACTGGTATGACCCCAGGGGGTCTATTCGGTAAACGTGCAGCACGGCGACCATTCTGCAATTCTTCCACTCTACGTCGTAGACCACAAGGGACCACCTCTACAGGGCCGGGAGTGGCTCCGCGCCGTCCGGCTGGAGTGGGCGAAAATCTGGAACCTGAACAACATTACAAGGTCAGACACTATTTGTCTGACCTTGTCTGAAACTGTCTATTATGACAGCGCGAAAAACTAAGACAGGGGAAGAAACACGCAAAGAAACAAGCGCTGACTATCAACTGAAAATTTTATTAGGAAACTCGTGGTTATAAAGGCTTCAGCCCAACACGCGCAGGCGCACAAAACGTGAAACAACAAAAACAGCAAAACAACAGAAACTGCAAACAAAACCACACGTGCGCATTAGCCTCATTGCACTGCCGCAGTACTATCAAGATAATCCAGTTCTACCTGGTGTAACGCCACCGAAGGTTTTGCAACGCATGGAATGCGCGATGTGGCGATCAGATACGCCTCTACTATTTCCCGGCACTTCTGATCCCTGTGCCTGAAGACAACGTCAGCAAGCCCCAAGTCAGGAGTACACACGCTGTCATTTCCCTTACAGCAGTCACGGCAGTGCAGAGAAGATTAGAAAAAGCGGCAGACGTCCCCAGCGACCTCTCGTGCTCTCTCAGGCGGACGTTGAGGCACCTTCCAGTCTGTCCATAATAAATTTTCCCACATGATACGGGTATTCTGTACACAACGCCCATGTTGCACGGCACGTATCTGTTGGTGAGTTTGTTTGCGTATTTCTTCCCCTGTCTTAGTTTTTCGCGCTGTACATAATGTTGTACATACGTTATCTGCTCACCTGTATGTATGCTTGTCTTACATCTTCAAGTCTTAACGCTGCCATCCGACTCTCGCAGACTCAGTTTGCATGGCGGCATTTGCCGCTGCGCAGTATAAACTTTAGCGCAAATTAACGAACATTTCGTTTCAGAAAAGGTATTACTTGAAACTAAGAGTTTATGGTTAATACAAGCATGTTGCTGACCTGTTATCAATTTGTTCGAGTTCAGTTCAGCGGAACAGCTTTGGCCGCACTCGGGCACTTGCCCGTGGGGCTGTTTCTTGTATGTGATTTTCAAATAACAATAGTCTCACGTGCCACACAAAGTTTGGTTTTCTTCTCTAATACAGTAGCTTGGCCTCATTAAAATCCTCGTGCTCTCAGGCAGCCACTTTCTTGTTATTCTTATCTTCCCTTAACTCATATGTATTTAGCGCACTTCAGCTCTTAGTAGTCAGTGACTCACTGCTGCGTCCGTGCCGGAAACGGCTGGCAGAGATGGAACACGGCCCTCATGCTAACCACAGTGATTTGTGTATGGGGCGCTTTCTGATTGTCCCGTATTTGTAGCGCGGCATGTTGAAACGTCTTTATCCATATTCTACGTCCCATCTGCATCATCTTAGTATTCACTGGCGTCGTCAGTACAACCCTCTGCCCTACGGAGGGTAAAAGCAGACAAGAGGCGCTGGATGTAGGGATTGTTTTTTCTTGCTTTAATTTTAAGGAAATGCATTGTTTCATAGCTCAATTCTACACATAGCCGTCACTTGTTTCTAACGGTTCGTCTATTCATCTTCGTAGATGAACACCGGGCCTCCAAGAAGTTAAAGCCAAGCCCGACTTGCGGAGCCGAGCCACAGGCCGGCCTATCTCCAAGGTGGACCTGCGCTGCAGGAGCCAACCCCCTCGTTCTGACGCTCACGAAGGGTGACCGGAAAAATGGAATGCAAGAGATGCAGCGCTCTCCCGCCGGTGAGGACCCCATGGACTGGAGCTGGCTGTACGAAGATTCCTTCGAGTTGCCGGAGGACGCCCCAGTTCCGGACCCGGATCTTTCGTTCCTCGAGCAGTGAAAGCGCGCCTAGACGGAAGTAAATTCCATACTTCCCTCTCAGCACCAGTGATCGGTGGCCAACGCATGGCTGCCATTTCGATTGCATGACAAATGTCCAAACGGACAAGCTTTGATATGTATTACTCGCTCTGCAGCCTCTTCATTGTACCCATGTTTCCCCAAGCCCACTTGTCAAGGTGCAATACATTAAGCTCACAAACCGATGTGATGCCTTGATACTGTGATGTAGCATTACTAGGCGTGCTTTTTGGATGCAGGTCAATAAAGATGCTCTTTCGTAATCTAATGCTCAGGTTTCTTTCATTCGGGTAACTGACATCCCTAGAAGAGAATGAATATTTGCAATGTAAAGGTAAGAAGAACAAAATGCAGGCAACGCTTTGACAGTTCTCTGCTGATGCTGCTTCCCAGATAGTGTAAGCCAAAAATTTTAGGTATAGCTTGCGAAAGTAGCGCGAATTCACCTCATGCTCTCGCGAAAGTGACTGTTTGAGAAGACGTCAAACCTCCTAGCTTGTGGAATATGCTACTGCACTCCCTTTCATTATCAGTAGCCTTGTTTGGAGAATATGGCTGCTTTCTATTTCTGGTCAGATGATAAAATCCCCTACTTTAGCGACAATAAATAAAGCTCGCTGCAGATATGTTACCGTCACGATTCAGTGTTTCATTGGTGTGGGTGAGTAATAAGTGAAATACTTGTTTCAGAGAAATTGTGTGGCGTTTCCATCTGAAATAGTTGCAAGAAAATACGGCGGCAACGTGCTAATTGGCTCGGAACATACAAACCTAGAAGGGTGTTTTGAAGGTGATAGGTGACTTTTTCTTTTTTCAAGTAATCTGGTGTCCCCTGACAAATATCCAATTGGATACGCCTTTATCATTTTACTCGTGCTCAACTTTTTCCTTTTGGCTACATTTTACAAATCACATGTTTAGAGTAGCGCTCATTACCACCTCTCAGAATATGTTTCTTCAATATACTCTTCACAATGCGAAATAAACGCTCTGAAAACATTTTATTGCTCTTTCTTCTTAAATAGTTGAAAACGATTGAACTTAGGTATTTGCTTCATCACCGTAGTCGGCTCTGAACTAATATTCCTGATGTAACAACATCAAGAATAAGCCTGCTGAAAGAATGTAGATTATTTGTCAGCCTCGTCTGGACGTCTCTGATCCCCAGGCGCACCCTGGACGGAGGCATCAGGCTGAACCCTTTAAACTGGTTGGTGGCTCAAGCCACTTCGCCATGACTCAAGAAATTTCAATCTTGTTTTTATTTTAGCCACCAACCACATAACCTTCTCTTGGTTACTTTTACTCGATTAAAAACCAATTTTTCCTTCACTGTACGTACATCCCACAGCTTTCAACAAATCATGCCCGCTGCTTTCAACTGTAGGGTGCAGCCGTTTAATAATACCCGCAGAACAGGGTCCCTCTCGTAGTACCTGACCTGCTCAAACATTCTTAATGTTCCCAGTGCCGATTCCGTCAGCATCCTTCTTCCGCGCAAAGCCATCTCTTTTTCGTTAGCCTTTTCTACACCGTTAATTGCTGATTTCGCCCCCCCCCCCCCACTGCTGTCCACATATTTATTTGTCAGTTTAGTAGTTTGCTTTCCCCCCGGCTGGAGATACATGGAGCGTTGAAGCGGCGGCGCGCCGCCGCGTATCCCGCGACGCGAAAGCAAATGTGATCAACAAGGGGCAAACACCACTGTGTAAGGAGGTCTGTGAAAACAGCGACGCTAACCATTCTGTTAAAATCAGGAAAGTTTCACTTCGACATCACTGTACAAATTTTAGCACGCGCGCTCAAGTATCCATAAAGATTTGCGTGCTCGAATGCATGCCGTCGCGTACCTTTGGACGCCCGCTCAGCCGCGGACACCAGCGGCTGCGGTTTTCTTCGACACATTCGCTTCAGGGAGGGAGCGCAGGCATTCCGATCCAAGATTCGGCAGTGTTCTCCAAAAAAAGCGACATTTCAAGTCTGATGAAGCGTTTATTTTCACGAAAATAACATTTACGTGCCAAAAAAACCGCGTAGCTCGTCGGCCATTGCCATGCTGGCGGCGGCACGGAGACGACCGGAAGAGCGGGATTACTGCGCTGCTATTGGCTCGCTTCAGCCGCCGCTTCGAGTCTCACCGGACGCCGCGCGTCGAATTCTAGCCGGTCCTGATCTGCGGCGGCGGGCGTTTTTCTCGATGCCGGGCGTCAAATCTGCGCCGTCGGGCGAAAATCGACGACTCGCCGCGGTAAAAACGCTCCATGTATTCCGGCCTTAAGAGCTGCGCTATAAAACAAATCTCGTTCCCGGTTTCCTGAGTTGTTTTCAAGATCGCCGATTTGAAATGCGCCAACTAACAGGACATTTAACTGATCATCTACGCTAGCGAAGCAAAGGCACGCAATCACGGCATCCGAAAGAAAATATATATTACCAGGCAGCGGCACTCCGTTGGAGCTGCCAGCGCGTGTGCACAGGCCGTGCGCTGTCAAGACCCTCGCTGTACGATGCCTTCTGCCCAATAGCGGCGTTCAGGGCTCAGATGACGGTACGTGTCCGCCAATTTGGCACACGCCTGCTCACGTCTGAAGATTTCATACTCTATGATCCTATGCCCTAACTTAATGGCATCGACATAGGCGGGACCTTTCACATATGACTGCAGCCAACCGCACAGAACTCGATCGTCTTCGGAAACGGCTATTGAGACATCTAGTACAGAAGAAGCCCAGCAATACGTTTGGTAAAGGAAGCGTCGGGCGAGATGTTTTACCTCTGAGGCGGAGCAAGGCAAGGAATACCTAGGAAGCGGAAACAGCGAGCAGCAGTCATGCATTCCTGCTCTGAGTTATTCTAGGCGTAGCAAGGATTACACAGCCAATTCTACTTCACGGCGAGGAGTTAAATGGACTGCAGACAACTCTTTCTGCTCCCCCTTACACTGCGGTGAACTTTCTGGCTGCAAAGATGCAAAATACACCAATGAACTGAGCAATTAATGGAAGTGAAACGACAATTGTTGAAAACGGTGCGCTCGGCAATGGTGCGGCTGAGCTAGAGTTACAAATATTTCCTCATCGTCGGGGAATTTTCGCAGATGCTCTGGCTCAGTCCTTAGGATGCTGCACCATTATTCCAGAAAATCCACCGCCCAGTGTTCGTTTACGCTATGCAGTGGCGAAACTTGTAAATAACATTTCACACTGTATAGCCTTGCATTCTATCGATTTCTGTGCATCATAGTAAGTGCAACGGATCCAGCGAAAGCATGTCGCAATAAAGCGAAAAAAAAATCCTAGTAAAGCAGCACTTGAAAACAACTGTACATCCCAACAGCACGGCAGCTCCGCGCAAAACGCTCGGCATGTGCGCATCACGGCAACAGAGTCCGGAGAGGCAGCAGAGATGAAATAGGCGACTGACGCTTCGCTATTTGAATAAAGGCGAGAGGGAAATGGGCAAGCTCACCTGTTTATTACGCCGCGGGTTCGAATCGCAATTTCGGCAATGTTTTTTTATTTTTTACGGTTCCATTCGGTTACACCGACGGCGGCGACTTCTTCGACTTGTGAGTGGGCGCCAAGAGCTGCGACACATTTACGTTATGCGCACAAGGCTATTTACATAAATGTTGTTTTCTACTAATATTGGAGTCATAGGTTCACGAGTTTAAACTGCGCCCATGCTTTAATGGTTTCAGAAAAAAACGCTAGAACAAAAAATCTTCTTTAAGTATTAGGAGAAAATATTCCAAAACTAGAGCCATGTAGAGTACCATAGCCCAAATACGATCAAGCATAAATCGCAAACTGTACAAGAAAGGGGAAACCTCAGGGTGGTTGTCAAAGTTTCGACAGGAGGACTTGCCTGCTGCTGGGCAAAACGTGTATGATTGGCGGAGTTTAAAGTGGGTCATCATTCGAGGAGGAAAGCCTAATGAGGAGGAGGATGGTGTGAAGTGGGAATGTAATTGTGAGGATGGGAGGGAAGAATCTTGACCAGGCATGTTGGCTGCAAAGTTGATAACAAGTTGACCTGTAAAATTCGGAAAACAAAGAAGCCAGTTCAGCAGAAAAGAATCCGAAGGTGCGGAGCCTGTAGAGATAAGGTGCGGCTTGAAAGGCTGCCTGTCCAGCTGGGAGAGGCGGCTTTGTGCGACTTGTGGCGTTGACCTCAATAACTTAGATAAGGTTTTAGTCAGCCTGACCAAACAAAATACCGAAGAAAATAAAAAAAATATAGGAAAAAGAGCAAGAGTTGGGGCGAGTTCAGAGAAAGAGTAAAAGGAAGATGTGCAGGTAGGAATATGGAAGCTAAGGATTCGTGAGAAATGACATCAAGAAGTTAGGTGAACAAAGAGAGAGAAAAAGAAATGTCGTTACAGCGAGAAAGGACCGGTGGTGGTGGAACGGTAGGGTGAAAGAAAGGATAAGCCATGATATGAAGTACTAAGAAATGCTCTGGCCATGGGCAAGAATTGCTTAAAGAATAACGCCAGTACCGGAATGTGAGTGATTAGAAGATTCCTCTTTATATGTTGTTCCTTGCTGGTCGTAAGGTATTTAAACTTGTAGATTAGGAAATTTTCTTATCTGTATTGTCTATTCCTTGCGGATTTTCAGGCTTGATAAGAAGGAACATTTTCTCGTTGTCTATAGGAGCGAATTAGACTATAGAAAAAATTCGAGGTTCCTCTTCCCGGCGATATCTATCCCTGAAAATGTACAAATAAACTAACCAATTAATGGACGTTAAGTGGCGTTTCATGTGAATTATAGTGTGCGATAATGGCGGGGGCAACTCGAAAGCATCGCGAAATAATTCGTTATCGCTCGCATGGCGTCGATTCCTGCTATTTATGCGCGCGGACAAATATTTGGAAACTAATAATGAAATCGTGGAACCTCTCTGGCTCAGGCATGAGCGCCTTTCGCGTTTATTCCTGACAAATTCCTTCCTCATTGTTGTATGCTATGCAGAGTCGAATCAGCCAAATAATGTTTGATTCTATAAATCGTTATTTCTTATTGGTTCCTGTGTACTTCAGGTTGAACATATTAGTTGCATTAGATCCACGGAAAGCATACAAAATAAATGCCGCAATAAAGGGGAAAAACAGAACACGAAGCAGCAGCGAAAAATAAATGTCCCTCTTTTGCTGCATCGTGCTATAATTTTCTGCGGTCGTCGGAAGTAGCGCTTCGAGCACAGTGGGATATTATAGGTCAGATTTTGCTGCGAGGAGGAAGAGCTGACCATGTTAACCACCGTTTCATTCTTCATTATGTTTAGTTGTTTTAGTTTTATTATGGTTAAAAGTGGTTAAAAACACGCGTGGGCCAAGGAGATTGAATGAAATTTCGCAGCCTAGGAATTGATTTCCATACAATTAAGCAACTTACCTGCATGTTTAAGGCAGTTGCTTTCTAAGGTATTCAGCAGGATGACAGCAATAAAACGGAGAGTTGAGCTAGTTGGTACATGTTGCTGGGAAAAAACAGCGCTAAGACGAAGGACAGAGAAAAGAGGACCACAGGATTGGCGCTGACTGTAAACTGAAAGCTTTATTAGAAACAACGCGCAATATATACTCCATCGACAACCAAGAGCGCATGGCAACACCATAAGCTACAATGATACATCAATCACCTGGATCAAGATAAATTAGTTCACAGTCATGGACTGTTACAGAGGCGATGCTCACGCACGAGTCACTGTTCATTTGGATACGATAGGCTTCACTGATTTTCCGTGTTAGTTTATCTTTGTGCTTGTACAGGATCCTCAAACTTGGCCTTGCATTACAGGAACTGTTCCCAGAATAACTAACCAGACTCTTCTGAAAAATCATGTACCCCCATTTTTAATGAAACTAGGATCCTTTACAAGCACAAAGATTAACTAACACGGGAGATCAGTCAAGCCTATCATATCAAAAAAAAACAGTCACTCGTGCGTGAGCATCCCCTCTGTAACAGTTCATGATTGTGAACTAAAGTATCTTGATCCAGGTGATTGATGTAACATTGTAGCTTTTGGTGTTGCCATGCGCTCTTGGTTGTCGATGGAGTATATATTGCGTGTTGTTTCTAATAATGCTTTCAATTGATAGTGAGCGGCGGTCCTGTTGTCCTCTTTTCTTTTTGTCCTTCGTCTTAGCGCTGTTTTTGCGGAGCAGCAGGAGGGTGACACATTAGCCATTTTCTACCTTGTGCATCATGGTCGCGTAACCCCGGTTCCGGAAAAAAACGTCCCCATATGCTATTTACGAAAAAATCTCCCGAAATGATCGTCATCAACTGTCTCTAAACCCGCAGTGATTACAGCATTCGGCCGCCACGCATTAAGCGGATCCAAGTTCCTTGACGGCGGAAAGAATCACTGACACGTAAACGCAACGGTATAGTCAACGCAACGCAAGTATGGCAGTGGTTTATCGCTTAATGTTCGGCCGATTTTCAACACAACACAAGTCGAGAAGGACACCTTGGTATACCCAATGGATCCAAGCTAAATACAAGCAGAAAATGGCAACTTCAGAAAGCAGCTGTACAAAAGATATATCTTATATGTATCGGATCATTGAGAAAACACCTGACTTGATAACCGAAACTTTATTGCTAGACACCCTCTATGTATAGGTAAATGATACAAGCACTGTGCACGTCCTGTACACTATCACCGTGCTATCACATGAGCCCATGCAATACCTAGAAGTTGGTATGTTCAGCGCCTATGCATTGCTCTTTGAGACAGCAGCTTCGTGCCTCCACCAGTACTTGCAAAGTAAGTGTACGGGTTAGCAGACGTGGTGCAACAGTATGCAGAGAGCTAAAAGTCGTATACAGGGTCCAGGATTGATTTAAATGCTGCGGTACTTATTTTCAGAATTCATATTAATAAGGCGAGCACAGGAGGCATGAAGCTTTGCCTTGACGGCTTTATGCACAGGGGCCTACAAAAGTTTTCGGAATAAAAAACTACAACAAAACTTACTAGCCCTTGTCAAGCGCCCAAGTCAAGTGCACTTGCTGGGAGTGTCCTACGGCATGCCGAGTGACACGTAAGGCTTCGCGGAGCTAAACGGGAGGCAAAGTGCACTCGCAGCAAAAAAAAAATGGCGCAATCAAATCAGAGGAATTTCCGAAGTGGTCGCCACTACAAAATGAACGGATGGGAGGCGCCCAAAGAAAAATGATGGCGGCGGTAGGCAAGTGGGCCTCTGTATTCGCGCTATTGAGCAACAGTGACGCCCCCACGCGGTTTTTTTTTTTTCGAAGCGGTCTAACGGCGTTCCCGGCACTCACAGTACAAGCAGCTACACCTCGGGCAATGAATGCGCCGGTGCGAAAAGTGGAAAGCAATCGTTTGTGTAATGCCCCTGTACATAAATCGTGCAGTGTCAGCCTGAGCCTGCACGGTTCTCCCAAGTGCAATAGTTTTAAACCACTTTGGAGCTTGGTGTTGTGGATCGAGAATAAAGTGATTGATTAGAACGGAGTGGTTGTATAGACTGAGAAGGTCTTGGAGGAAGACTTCTTCTTGCGTTTGCGCGGTACCGTTAGACGCGAGAGTGTGACTGGATGCGGCACTCCTCGGTCCGAAGTTTTATAAAATCAATTGATGATCTGAACCCTGTGAGGCGAAGGTTGAAAGCCGGCACCATGTCGTCGCTATAGAATACCGTACACTCTCACGACATGGTGTCAAGGAAGCAAAAAAAAAAGGGCACAAGCTGGTTCGGAGGTTCTGGATATGTGTTTTAGAGGTGCGCTTTGAATGTGAATAGTTGAAGATGCTTTGATTGTGGTGCTCATGATATATTTAAATGTAGCGGACCCCTGTGCTCAGCAATGTTTTACGTAACGTTCTCTATTTTAAGCTTGCTAACATCATCACGAGTTTTGTGGATATTACATGTGTAACAGTTACATGTGTAATAGTACATCTGTGCCGGACGTTGGTAAATTTGTAACTTACCATATGCAGTCGGCACCTGTCAGCAGGGCTCAATCTCTTCTGAGAAAACTTCTGCTCATTAGTTTTCTACGCCCGGTACATATAGACACTAGGAACATGTGCGACCGGCTCATAAAAATGTACCTGCACGCACAGTGGAAGTATAACCTCGTAATTCAATAGGCGTAGGGAATTTCGATGCAATATCCGGCAATATCATAAGATACTGTAGCGTCCGCGCCTATAACTGGTGCTCAAAGCGAGAAATTTAATCCTTTAGAATTGCACAGCCCGCAGAATGTATATCTGAAATTACGTTACATGGAAGCCAAATAGTTAGTCAATCACGTAAGAAAGTTGCCAAGCAAGGTAAATAAAAAGAGGAGAAAGCAGGGAGTAGTAGAGAACGGGTAAATCCCTTCACTTCATTGTCCCGGACAGACCCCTCTCTCCATTGTAGAGCCACTCTCTGTGTTGTCACCCTAGCAGGTTCATGAGAATCGGCCGAAGTCAATGAATGGAATTCCTTTGTAAGAGAAAAGCAGCAGCGTTCTTGAGTTGTATGCCAAGATAGAGGCGTTTCCTCACAGGAACTTTTTCCCTGACTTTTCTTCCGGGAAATATCGTGAAGAAACATGTTTTCTGTGGAAGCTTTTTCCTTTCATAACCAACAAATTACAATATCTCTGGTGCACAGGGCGTCGTTTCGAATCTGAAAAAACTTTGCCCTCACTTTGACAGAACCAGAATAGGCGCAGTTGCAATTCCTGTGATAGAGTACGCATTTGCTCACCGCACCCGCCAGCGAACAAGGGTATCTTGATAGAATTGCGCCTACTCTTAGCATGACACGCACGGGACAAAGACGCTCCGACAAAATACCGCATGCGGCGCTATGAGAGCCCATGGTAACGTGAAATATACCCATTTCTGGGATTAAACTATACATTTTCGCTGCCGGACGGGATTCCCAAGCGGCACGGGTACTCGGCCCAATGTTGCAAATGAATAAAATTATTTATTTTAAAAATGACATAGTACAAATACGAGCCTACCCAAGCCAACCATAATTTCTCTGTGGTCCCATGCAGTACCGGCCATTGCCAATACGTTTGCAATATTGGCGTGATTGCCTGTTCTGCTTGGGTAGATGCTTAAGGACACACTAGGGTTGAGACAAATCTATTAAGACGATTATTAAGGCGGAAACTTGGGCTAGTTGGAAAGCGTCTGGATTCATACTTGCTAGCGCATAGTTAACACACTTTACAAGAACACAAATACACGGGACAGACGCTCTATCAAGAGAAATAAGAATGGTCAATGAAATTTAATTAGAGTCAGTTTTAAAGCTGCACTGTGGATGAGTAAAATTCGTTAGGAAAATGGGACATATCAACCAAGGTGAATTAGAACCAGGCGGCCGGCAGTGGCCTGTCCAGCACCAGCAGTTTCCGTATCCAACACACTTACATGCTGTTACAATAGTTAACGCCACCGCATCTTTCTAGACGTAGTGTACAGAGTCAAAAGACCTCGCTGTTCTTAGCTCTCCGTTTTCTTGCTGGTATCTGCAGATATTTCTAATTTTATACAAGGATTGGTGATGCGCTACACTTGCTCCATTACCGTCAATTAGGAGACAGAAAGCAGAGATCCTAACAGAGATATCCATTTTCACCCTTTCTTACAAAAGGGAATATCTGGAGAACAGGGTCGCACGCATAAAACATTTGTCGCTTTTAGTTCCCTACACGCAAGCCATGTGGCGTCACAAGAATGCCAAGCTATGATCCCTGCAGCGCCAGTTTGACTCATCTGCTTGCTTCCAAATTCCAGCCTCGGTTCTCATCCTACCTTGTTTCCGAGGTGGTACCTCCTCTACCTCCCCCTCTTTCAAATACCCAAAAGCCAATTCCTTTGTTAAGTATGTGGGAAAGGAAGCAGCGAGAAAGAGGAGGGGTCTGGTCTCCTTAATCCCTCTGGTTTCCGGTTCCAAGTATCAGTAGGAAACTACTCCCATTGTCCCCTTATCTCTCTGACTTGAGAGCGCCAACACTCTCACCCTTGTGCACAGAAGGTGAAGCCTATTGGTGCAGCCCCGCATAACCCTCGTTACCAGCGACCCTTTCTGGAACACGTGAAGAGATCCAAGCCTGGAATGCGCGAGTTGGTTTGACTTACCTGAGCGTCCTTTGTCGCATTTGCTACACAGCGTTCTTGATTGCCACATTTCCGAGCGTATTCCTGTATCTCTCATCATGAAGATTGACCTGGATGGCCTTCTCGCTTTATCCAAGGAGAAAATAGAAGAAATGCAGAAAAGCCAGCCACACCACGACATTCGCAAGCGCCTGATGCTACGGAACCTGCATCAAAAGTGTTTGTCGCTCAGATACAGGCCCTGTGGTGGCACTGGGAAGGCCGTCAGAGCAGCGAGCCGCGAACCAACGAACGGAAGCGGAAAGGATTCCAAACGATTTCGACAGGAACATGAAGGTAGGTTGTTGATTTCACTTGAATAGAATTTAGTAGCTCCGATAGGATAACGTAGTGTAGAGATAGCCGATTATGCTTTGTAACTTCAATCAGAATTTCGGGGGCGCATCGCGACACTGGTTTCCTTCGCGAGTGCGCTGCGAAGCGGCAGCGAGTGACTTCATTCTACGGAGTAAGAGAGAGAAGCGCCGACTCCACTAAATTAAGATTTTCAATTTTGCTGCGTCCCGGATAGCTTTATGGCGCCTCTGATAGATCATCAGAAGGCGCTCAAATTTGGCCCTGGCCATCCCGCCGTGAACCCGCGCTCTGAATTACCCGAGCAGCCCAAGCTTTTAACATTTGCATAAGGCCAACAACAAATTGTAGCAACTGAACGCTTGCGTTAATCTATTACTCTAGCTTGACTGAGCTGCAAAGTTTTGAAAAACCTAGTGTTCAGAATTTCCCGCCTTTTCGACTGCATTATTGCTCCGCATGGCTCACTTTGTATTTTTTGTTTCGGGATACAAAGATTTAAGCTGGTCAACCTTGAACTGAGTAGTAGATTTCATAGGGCGGGTTCCAGCAGATAGCACAGAAATATGAAGTTGTGATTGTTTGTTTACAAGCTGAGTGCACTTAGTAACAAAGCGTTGCGCTTAATCCACTCTCTTTTGCTTGAATTCAACAGTCAATGGGGAACTTTCCTGCCCGCGCGGGAGTTCCATGTCAGATGTGCAAAGCTTTGCGGTGCATATTTTCCTCGTCGAGTCATCTTTCCCGCCTTTTCGCGGTTGCATACTATGCGGAAACGATAAAAATGTAAAATCTGCATTCTAGTCTCACTACCAAGAACGCGTCATATGCATTATTATGGTCTGCTAGATGCCATATCACAGCGTTGCTATATGCTTATGGTCATTACCGTGTAAACGTGGGATGCATGGAGGAAGAGACCTCCACAGAAATTTTCTCAGCATGTTGTGTTCTAAACAATGTTTGCGACGTCTAGTTCCGTTGTGTCCCAAGCTGCTATACTGTTCATAATGTTACGCTTCTCCTGTTGGCAGATGACACCCCGGCCCCCAAGCGTTGCAAACCAAACCCCAACCTCGGCGACAACGAAGAGGCGGGCCCCTCGGCAGTGGTGAACGGCTGTATGGTCTACAATCCTGGCCAAGTTGCGTTAAAGGAGGTTGGCTCGATGGGCGCCAACCAAGAAGAACACCTTCCCAATGATGACGACGATTCCGTAGACTGGGAGTGGCTCTACAACAAAATCTGCGATGTGCTGCAGGATATCCAGATTCCGGGCTTGGATCCCCCCTGATTGGCGATTTAAACAAAAGCTGACCAAGATATGCAAAGAATGCGTGCTTGAATTTCAATACTATTTGAAGCGCAGCATCTGCGTTCTCCTCCAGCAAATGTAAGAAATGTCCAAACCTACACGCATTCTTGATAATCAAATTTTTCATTGGGGGAGTGGTTTACAAAATGTTTGCTTTTTTTAACGCTAATTGAACCTGAGAAAAGGTGCCACATGCTTAATGATGTGATCCCTTGTTTGTATGATGGCATGCTATTTGAAATAAATCTTTTAAACAACCTGTATGGCTCTTGATTATCCGTTTTTTTTTAGAAATGATACAATGCGCCCTCCGCGTTCATAGGCGGGAATGCTTATTGCCGTTTTGAAGCTGCATAATTAAGATCTGTCTGGAAGTTCGAGCCTCTCGTTGCTTGGACGACAATGTTAGACACATTATGAAAAAAATCGCGTTGTCTATCCCAGTGGTGGAAAAATTGAGTGCTGCAACAACTTTTATGAATTCGATTAAGCTATCTGCATGACTTTCGCGCATTGTTTTGGTCACCATCGCGCAGCACGTAGAAACCGTACAAGATGCGTGGTACAACCGTGCTACAAGATGCGACGGCACCACATTTATTGTTTCTGCTGCCGTGCCTCAAACGAAAGCGGTTCGGCCAGCGCCGAGCAGCTGTAGATGATGGTTCCCGCTAGAGCCGGCCCCTGAACTGTTACGTTCTTCCCGCGCTCGCCATCTTCATCACGTGAACAGAAGCGGTGGCGCTATAGGGGCCCCACCAAGCGCGAACGCGGGGTTTGCGCAAAAGGTACTATTAAGATGATGGGAAAATTATGAAAAAAAGAACAGTATGGACCAGTTTCCAGAAGCCGGTCAAGATCAGGTCACAGGGTCCGGGAGAGCCATCGGGCAGCCGAAACAAGCTGGACGACCCTGGCTACATCCCAGTGGCTTAGTGTTGCCACGAAGGATATGTACAGACAAAGCGCCAAAGTTGATAACGTTTCTCCTGGGGAACCGGTTGCCTCGTTTACTGCCGGTATCGTGGTTTCGGACTAGGAGGGCGATGTTCCAGTGAGTGGAGGAAGAAGGGCGGCGTCGACGCTCTGGAGTGCTTTGTAAAGGGCTGCGAGATCGACACGGCCGGCAGTGGGGTCAGAACATGTGTACGAGCTGGTTGCGCTGCCAGTGACAAAAAACACCGCCAATCGGCGGTGGCACGTTGTGCAGGAAACTAACTGCTTCCTATGCTGCTTTGTGCCTCATAGGTTTCACGCAACTGCACCAGCGAACTGTGCAAGAAGAAGACACGTGCGGGAGAGCGTCGTATCGACAGCGCCTACGAGAGCTGCCAGCCACAGATGCAGTCGTGACGTCACCTGCTGCCCGGGCTGTATAAGGATCCCCTCATCGGATCTGCCATCCAGTCGGCGGTGGCATGTTGTGCAGGAAACTAACTGCTTCCTATGCTGCTTTGTGCCTCATAGGTTTCACGCAACTGCACCAGCGAACTGTGCAAGAAGAAGACACGTGCGGGAGAGCGTCGTATCGACAGCGCCTACGAGAGCTGCCAGCCACAGATGCAGTCGTGACGTCACCTGCTGCCCGGGCTGCATAAGGATCCCCTCATCGGATCTGCCATCCAGTCGGCGGTGGCATGTTGTGCAGGAAACTAACTGCTTCCTATGCTGCTTTGTGCCTCATAGGTTTCACGCAACTGCACCAGCGAACTGTACAAGAAGAAGACACGTGCGGGAGAGCGTCGTATCGACAACGCCTACGAGGGCTGCCAGCCACAGATGCAGTCGTGACGTCACCTGCTGCCCGGGCTGCGTAAGGATCCCCTCATCGGATCTGCCATCCAGTCGGCGGTGGCATGTTGTGCAGGAAACTAACTGCTTCCTATGCTGATTTGTGCCTCATAGGTGAGTGCACCTGCATTGAGGCGTTTACCTATACAAGACCAAACTTTCCATTATTTGCCACTGCCGACTGAGTGTCTTGCGATTTGTGTTGACGATGTCGACTGCCACTGCTGATGTCATGAAAGCCATTGAAGATTTCAAACGCGAAATGCGTGTCCAAATACGCTCAATGAACCAGAGCATAACTTTTTGTTCTGACGCTGCTGATGACTTCAAAAATGCTCTATTAGAACTGCAAACTCTGACTCCCGAGGTCAAGAGGACAAAGCAGGAATGTGCCGTCTTAAGGCAGGAAAACAAGGACGTAACAGAGAGGCTAACTAAAGCTGAAGGGAGAATTGCTGAACTGGAGCAATACAACCGGTTGAACAATGTGGAGATAAAGGGCTTGCCACTCAGAGCTAAAGACAGAGCTGCTGAGGCAGCCTTGCAAATCGCATAGTCCACCAGCATTCCGCTTGACCTGGCAGACACTGACATCGCGCATAGCGTCAAAACCAAGAACAGCAATGACATTAACCTAGTTGTCAGATTCACGACCCGTACGAAGAGAAACCATTTTCTTGAGGCAGCAAAAAAGGCAACCCTATCAGCTACTGACATTGGTATTACTGGTCCCGCTCAACGGATTTATGCCAATGAACATTTGACTCCTGACAACAAACACCTTCTTGGTGCCGCAATTGCAAAGAAAAAGGAAACGTCTTGGAAGTACGTCTGGACAAAAAACGGCAGCATACTCGCACGCAGAGCAGAGACTTCTGATATCATTCGGATAAGCAGTCAAGCCGATTTGCTAAAATGACGTAATACGGCGTCATTACTCATCACACAGGAGTTGTTCTTCCTTTCTTGCCTCTGGAAAATGGATCGAGGACTACACCTCATTACACACCCTCACAATTTAATAAATATGTTGGCTTAGATAAAAATAAGAAATTCATGTTAATTCATTTCAACATGCAATCAGCTGTGAACAAAGTTGATCAACTGACTCATTTCTTGGCAAGCTTAACGGTATCGTTTGATGTCATCAGTTTAACCGAAACATGGTATCGTCATGACACTGATGTGCTGCGAATATCTCTCTGGCTTGCCAGCGCCAACACTCTCACCCTTGAGCACAGAAGGTGAAGCCTATTGGTGCAGCCCCGAATCACTCTCGTTACAAGCGACCCTTTCTCGCACACGTGATGAGATCCAAGACGAAGTTGTGACTTGGGTTGTCGCACCTGAGCGTCCTTTGTCGCATTTGCTGCGCACTGCGTTCTTGATTGCGACATTTCCGAGGGTATTCCTATATCTTCCATCATGAAGATTGACCTGGATGGCCTTCTAGCTTTATCCAAGGAGAAAATAGAAGAAATGCAGAAAAACCAGCTAGATCACGACATTCGCAAGCGCCTGTTGCTACGGCTTCTTCATCAAAAGTATTTGTCGCTCAGATACAGGCACTGTGGTGGTAATGGAATGGCCGGCAAGCCAGCATGCCGCGAACCAACTGGAAGCGGAAAGGGTTCCAAACAATTTCGACAGGAAAAAGAAGGTAGGTTGTTGCCTTCTCTCCACTTGAATACAATTTCGGTCAAATGTTTAGGGGAATCCCCCAAGGTGGAGTAGGTGAAGTACAATTTAGTAGTTCCGGTAAGATAATGTAGTGTAGAGATTGCAGATTATGCTTTGTAACTTCAATGAGAATTTCATTTACGCCTCGTGCGTCAATTTGTTTCATGCAATATTCTGTTCCGACGTGGTTTAAGAGTGAGCGCATTTCTGCCGGGAGCGAGCAGTACCGGTATTTGCGAATTGTTCACAATTTAGTTTTCCCAGAACATCAATTTGTTTTAGA
The DNA here is from genome assembly GCF_055824585.1 of Amblyomma mixtum. NCBI lineage: Eukaryota > Metazoa > Arthropoda > Arachnida > Ixodida > Ixodidae > Amblyomma > Amblyomma mixtum. Next base: position 233,933,492 of record NC_143013.1, read on the forward strand.
TAATGATTTGTTCCCGCGCGGATTAAGAATAAGTGCGTTTTTGCGCGCACCAGGCTTTGCACGTGCTTTCGAATTCTATAAATAAGAGGGAATAAAAACGTCTTGCGTTGCTCGTAGGTTGTTTTTTTTTTCATTCGTTGTTTTGAAGTTATTTCTCCGTGTGGGTACGATACATGCAGTTTTACTAAGCTGTGTAGATTTTCTCTTTGCATTTTGGAGTCCAAACAATGTAGTTCGCCCAATACCGCTTAATATTGCATGGCCCGGTTTGCAGTTATGAGGCTACGACGACGCAGTAATAAAGAGAGCGGGGATTAGTGGCACTTTTGCTGCTTACACATTGCTAGTTTAAACTGAGCTCTTCTGGCCAGTTGAACCTCTCTGATTAATGATATTGGCTAGTTGGATGTAGTCCGTCTTGAAAGCAAAAACCGGCGCACACTGCCTAAGGAGAACGGCGGGGACAAATAGCGCTGTGTCGTAAAGGTTCCATGTAATAGGAAGAATGCATATATAGATACAGTCTACCCGTTTATAACGAAGCCACTTATAGCGAAATAGCGGTTATAACGAAGGGATTTCAATTTCCCATTCCCATTTATGCATTTTCACTACATTTTGGGTCCGGTTTTAATGAAGTAAATAAGAGCGCGGCAGCGGATATAACGAAGAGATTTAATACCAACCGAAAAATAATCTGCCAATCAACACATTTTTGCGTCCTTGAGGCGATTTTTTCCGCGAAAATAAGAGCAAAATTCGGCTGACGGCTTCCTTTCGTGGCGTCGTCTGCTCTCCTGCGGAGCGAAAGGTTGCTTCACTGCATCGCATGACACGCCGGTCTCGTGTTGCGCCGTTCTTGAACGGCGTCACGGCGTAGAGCGGTAGAGCACGCCGCGCAGGGGAAAAATGTAAAAAAGAACAGAGACGATTTTTTTTTTTCGATGACGCCGAAGAGAGCGGCCGTCTTGGCCAATCTCGGTTCTCTATTTCTCCCAGGCAGTCGGCGCCACGGCTGCATTGCAGTCTGCAGGAGGTGTGGCAGCGCGCGCTTTGTTTTATGTCGGTGCCGCGGTGTGCAAGGCAGGGAGAAAGCGCGGCAGCATTGTGCATGTTGGAAGCGTGGCTCATTTTTATCGTTATCGCTTTATCGCGTAGTTCGACCAGATCTTTGGTTCGCAGTTGGATGGTATGGATGGTATCTCACCCTTCAGACTCCACGCACGCCTAAGCCCTTTCACGGTGACCTGTTTGAAGATGCCGAAGACTGGTTGGCTCAGTACGAACGGGTCGCGACCTTTAACTGCTGGGACGACGCTACAAAGCTGCGTAACGTGTACTTCAGCCTTGAAGACTCCGCACGAACGTGGTTCGAAAACCATGAGACTACTTTCTCTACGTGGCCGGACTTTCGACGTCAGCTCCTGAGTACGTACGCCAACAGCGATCGCCGGGACAGCGCAGAGCGTACACTGTCCTCTCGAATTCAGCTTCCCAATGAGGGTGTTGCCATGTACGTCGAGGATGTGACGCGTCTTTGCCATCGCGCCGATCGTGCCATGCCTGAAGAAAAAAAGCTGCGGCACCTGATGCGCGGCGTAAAAGACCAGCTCTTTTCCGGCCTCGTGCGGAACCCGCCCAACACCGTCGCGGAGTTTCTGGCCGACGCCGTGCACATGCAGAAATTGCTGCAGCAGAGATACCATCGGTACGACCGGCAACTGCGTCCAACGTCGACTCTATCAACGTTGGAGCGGTTCGACCATGATCCCAGGATGAATCCGGCCTCCCTTCGCGAAATTATCCGTTCCGTGGTCCGCGAGGAGCTGCAGCACCTTCAAGCAACCTTTGCCCCTCGCGTCGATTCCGTCACCAGCGTCATCCGCGAAGAAGTCCGGCAGGCACTCAGGGCACAAGACGCTGCAGTTGCGCCGGCGTCGCAACCGACTCCATACGTTCCCTCGCCGTACCCGACTCCTGTCCAGCCTGTCACGTACGCGGACGTCGTGCGGCGCGCGGCCCCACCTCCTGGGCCTTCGCCTTACACCGCACCATTGGTCGCGGTGCACTCTGCCCAGCCGACTCCTTACTGGACGGATCGGCGCCAGGCACCGCGGAAGACTGACCTCTGGCGCACTCCGGATCAACGACCGCTCTGCTACCACTGTGGTGAGGCCGGCCATCTCTACCGGCGGTGCCCCTATCGCGAAATGGGACTACGCGGCTTTTCTATCGACAGCCCCCGTCCACGCCCTGGAGAGCGCCCTCAAGATATCGCCGAGTATGTGACCCGTCAGCGTAGTTCACCGTCTCCTCCGCGCCGCGAGTCGCGATCGCCTTCTCCACGCCGGTCTTCACCCTCTGGGTCCCGTTTCGCCTCAGGACAACGTGGTTCCTCGAGCCCTCGTCGGGAAAACTAGCTCCGGCGGCCTTTGGAGGCGAGGCCGCCGAACGCCGTTCTGACGCAAAGCTTCCACCGCAGCAGCAACTGAATCGCCCCGACGTCGCACGCCGCATCACTGCACAGTTTTCCCCGACGCGTCTCTCGTATCGCCGCGATGCCGCAACTCCAATCGCCGACCCGGTTCCGCCGCCGCACCGACCCAATCGCCCCGACGCCGGACGCCGCATCGCCGAGGAGTTTCCCCCAACGCGCCGCTTGAATCGCTCCGAGAACGCAACCCCAGTCGCCGACCAGCCTCCTCCGCCGCACCGACTGAATCATCCACAACAGCCATCGACGGGCCGCGCCGAAGGCAGGGTCTCCTTGGATATCCCTGTTCTCGTCGACACAAAGGAGGTCAGCGCGTTGGTCGATACGGGCGCAGATTACTCTATCCTTAGCGGACGGCTTGCGACGGCCCTGAAAAAAGTAACGACACCCTGGGACGGTCCCGACATACGTACGGCAGGCGGACATCTTGTCGCACCACTCGGTATGTGTGCGGCCCGGGTTACGGTTCGAGGCTGCACATTCGTTGCCACTTTTCTCGTTCTGCGCGAATGTTCTCGCGATGTCTTCCTTGGCATCGACTTTCTTCGCGAGCACGGTGCTATCATAGACCTCCCGAATCGCTTGGTGACGTTTTCTACCGCCATGGCCACAGAAGAACCTGCGCACCAGGGTTCTCGGCCCGCCCTGCGAGTCGCCGACGATAACGTTACGGTGCCACCACGTGCCAGCATTCTCGCTAAAGTTACCTGTGACGAGCCACATAGGGGACTGCGGGTTGTCGAGCCTAATGTCTCCCTCGTACTAACTAAGGGAGTTGCGGTGGCACGGGGCCTTGGATCCCTTCATGACGGTTGTACAGAGGTCCTTGTCACCAACTTCTCCAATGAGCATCGACACCTGTTTCGTGGCACAGCCATTGCTTATGTCGACCATGTCCAGGAAGTGGCCGAATGCTTTGCTTGCGAGGAGGGCACACCTAGAGCTGACGCCGAAGCGGTCACCAACGTAGACATCAATTCAGGCCTTCCACCCGCTGAAAAGAGGCAACTCCAGGACCTCTTGCGCGAGTTTGGTGCGTGTTTCACGTCATCGTCTAAAGTGCGACAAACGTCGATAGTCAAACACCGCATTATCACGCATGATGGAGCCCGACCCATCCATCAGCAGCCCTATCGTGTGTCTCCTCGTGAGAGGGATGCTATCCAAACACAGGTCGAAGAGATGCTCACAGACGGCGTCATCCAACCGTCAAGCAGTCCGTGGTCGTCTCCTGTCGTCCTCGTGAAGAAGAAAGACGGGACACTACGATTCTGTGTCGACTACAGGAAGCTCAACAGTGTGACTAAGAAAGACGTGTATCCGCTCCCGCGTATCGACGACTCCCTCGACCGACTTCGTCAAGCCAAGTACTTCTCTTCGGTCGACCTCAGAAGTGGTTACTGGCAGATAGAAGTTGATGAGAGGGACCGTGAGAAAACCGCCTTCATCACACCGGACGGGCTGTATGAATTTCGCGTCCCCCCATTCGGGCTCTGCTGTGCTCCCGCCACGTTCCAAAGAATGATGGACACCGTTCTCACAGGTTTGAAGTGGCAGACCTGTCTTGTTTATCTTGATGATGTCATCATTTTTTCCGCAACGTTCACAGAACATCTGCACCGCCTCAGGAGTGTCCTCGAAGCGGTTCGATCCGCCAACCTCTCCCTCAAACCAGAAAAATGCCACTTTGGGTTCACCGAATTGAAGTTCCTCGGGCACGTCATTAGTGCCGACGGAATCCGAGCTGACCCAGAGAAGCTTGCTGCCGTTGCTGCCTTTCCGGTCCCCGCCCACAAAAAAGAAGTCCGACGTTTTCTGGGCCTGTGTTCCTATTATCGCCGGTTCATTAGAAACTTCGCCCAGCTCGCCAGCCCTCTGACGCTCCTAACCCGTGATGACACGTCATTTTCCTGGGGCAACGAACCACAGACTGCCTTCGACGAGTTACGACGCCGACTCCAATCACCGCCCATCCTGGCACATTTCAACGAAGATGCCGACACGGAGGTGCACACGGATGCGAGCAACGTCGGTCTTGGAGCCGTTCTAGTTCAGCGGCAAAACGGTGTCGACAAAGTAATTGCCTACGCCAGCCGCGCACTGTCGCGTGCTGAGTTGAACTACTCTGCAACGGAAAAGGAATGCTTAGCGGTAGTCTGGGCCGCCGCCAAGTTCCGCCCATACCTGTATGGCAGACCGTTTTGTATCGTCACCGACCACCACTCGCTGTGCTGGCTGAAAAATTTAAAGGACCCTTGCGGCCGCCTAGCACGTTGGGCATTACGCCTGCAGGAATTCGATTTCACCGTCACCTACAAGTCAGGCCGGAAACACACCGACGCTGATAGTTAGTCACGCGCTCCCGTCGAACCTCCTCCGCGAGACACCACCGACGATGATAGCTTCCTTGGAGCGGTCAGCACGTCTGAGCTCGTTTCCAGACAGCGTGCCGACGCCGAGCTGAGTCTGCTCATCGAACATCTCGAAGGTGGGTGCCCTGAAATACCACGATACCTAGCTCGTGGACTATCATCGTTCTGCCTGCGGAGAGGCGTGCTTTATAAAAAGAACTCTACTTCAAGTCCGACAACTTACCTGCTCGTCGTACCGTCTGATCTGCGGGATGAAGTCCTCCTTGCCTGCCATGACGAACCGACTTCCGGCCACCTTGGAGTTACACGCACCTTATCCCGAATCCGGCAGAACTATTACTGGCCCAACCTAATTTCAAGTGTCAAGCATTATGTCCGGACATGCCGGCAATGCCAGCGGCGTAAAAAACCCGCGCTCAAGCCTCCTGGACTGCTTCAGTGCATCAAGCCGCCACAAATACCATTCGACAAAGTCGGCATGGACCTTCTGGGGCCATTTCCCCTCTCGTCGTCCGGCCACAAGTGGATCGTAGTCGCCACAGACTACTTGACCCGCTACCCTGAAACGAAGGCCCTTGCGCGAGGTACTGCCGCCGAAGTTGCCCACTTCTTTATGCACGACATCGTGCTTAGACACGGCGCCCCATCGGCCATCATTACTGACCGAGGCAAGGCGTTTACAGCCCGACTCCTCCGAGACATCTTAACGCTTAGCCATACTGCTCATCGACCAACAACAGCGTATCATCCCCAAACCAATGGTCTCACGGAACGGCTCAACAAAACATTGGCGGACATGATCTCGATGTACGTCGACGTTGAACACAAAACCTGGGATGAGGTCTTGCCGTACGTCACCTTCGCATATAATACCGCGACGCAGGAAACCACCCAGTTCACCCCGTTCCGTCTAGATGCTAGACGCCATGCTGCCGTACGGCGACGCAGACCTCCCCCCTGAAGCAGGCCACTTCGTGGAACAAGAAGAGCAGGCCCGCCAGCTGGCCCGCTTGCACATCAAGGACCAGCAATCCGCCGATGCCCGACACTATAACCTTCGGCACAGGGACGTGCACTACGAACCGGGCGACCACGTGTGGGTGTGGACACCATTGCGCCGCAAGGGATTGTGCGAAAAGCTCATAAATAGGTATTTTGGCCCGTACAGAGTCCTGCGCCGCCTGAACAGCGTCAACTACGAAGTTGTCCCCCATGGAACTGCGGTCGTCGGCCCTCAGCGTCAACGGCCTGAAATCGTGCATATAGTGCGCTTAAAGCCGTACTTTTCGCGTGACTGAGCGCTGTGTTCACGCTGTGTTTCCTACCTTTTTCCCCTTGCCCCACGTGTGAACTTGACTCTTCCCGCATGTCATCAAGCGCGCATTGTATAGTTCCCCTCACCCCTATTTTTCTTTTTTTTTTTGCTCCTCCTCCCCTCACTGTATATACCCCATTCCACATCGAGACGATGTTTGCTTTCGCGGGAGGGAGTAATGCCACGCGCCTAACGTGCCGCGCGGCCTCCGCGCTGGGTCGAAGAAGACGACGAAGCGGCGGTGGGCTCTCGAGGCGCGCTGTTCTGTTCTGTGTCGTGGAACCTGGCTCGATAATTAAAAGAAGGCTCCCAGTCTTGGGTTCTTCCCGACGTCTACCTTCACGGCTACTGTGGTCGTGACAATAATGGCTAGTTGGGTGTAGTCCGTCTTGAAAGCAAAAACCGGCGCACACTGCCTAAGGAGAACGGCGGGGACAAATAGCGCTGTGTCGCAAAGGTGCCATGTAATAGGAAGAATGCATATATAGATACATATATACAGGTATTCGTCCGTGCGCGCTATTTTTTGTTTTCAATATAATTCTAACCTGGCGGTAACATACCAGGTCTCCTGGCTTGTTAGTGTTTTAATCCAGCTTTTTTGAATAAACGAGTTTTGCTCCACTCTAGAACATCGGCGTGGCTCCAAATACGATCATTTAAACAAAAACCAAACCCGTTGTTTATTTCTGCGTTGTCGGTTGCGTGGAATGATCGCAATTATCATGCTGTCAGGCGGTCACATGTTCGCGCTTATGGTTCCGTGTCGTCGTGTCTGTGGTTTGTATACACTTTAGCTCCAAAAGCTAGTAAAGCCCTCTTCCGCCCAAGTCTCTGGCACATGCGAGTGCCAGCATCCACGTGCGCAAGCTAATCACAGTGAATCGTATGTGGCGCATTTTTTCGGTTACTGTATTGGCAACGAGGGCGTGATAAAATATACATGTGCGATGTAATCTCACTCCAGCAACCACGTGGTATCCCTTGGCGTCGCCTTCTACAAAGCCTACATTTACATTCCAGTTCTAGTTACTACAAGGCATAGGCGGGACGCCGAAAACCAAAACAGGTTGTAGGCCTCGTCTCATTTTTCCATCGTTCCAAGCAAATGTTATCTTGTGTTGTTCAGTTGCGGAGCAGACAGTTCTTTCGTACTTACTGCTCGCCTCTTCATCTTCACAACTGAACACCGGGCCTCCGAGCTTTGCAAGCGCAACCAGAGCGACAGCGAGGGGGCCGGACCCTCAGGTGTGGGGACCTGTAGTGATGCCTCCGATCGTGGGCAACCGAAGCTGAATAAAGCTGGCGGACGGACAAGTCAAAATCTAGCGGAGCTTCGACCGGGAGAACTCGTGGGCGTAGGCTGTATACCCGATGAAGCCTACATTCCAACGCTGCTGCCTCCGATTCCTGAATGGGATCAAGCCTTCCTGTTGAACTGAGAGTGGAGCTGGAGATCCGAAAATTGCACGCCCGCATTTCAATGCCCGACCGTAGCTGATTTGCCTTTTATATATTTTGTGCTTTTCATTTTTCACAAGTGCTGTGTCATTGCCTTCATATATTTTGTTTCTGAACCCCACACTAGCCTCTGGCTATGGGTTCAGTCAATGTTTTGGTAATTTGTATGGCAAATGTAGAAATAAAATGAATGAATGAATGAATGAATGAATGAATGAATGAATGAATGAATGAATGAATGAATGAATGAATGAATGAATGAATGAATGAATGAATGAAATACTGCCGTCTGTTTTCTGAAAGAGTTAGCAGGAGTGGGTAACACAGCATTTCAATACAACCACGAAAGTAATATCGGTAGGCAGTTCTATATTAGATTGATCACTCGGCATTGTACGCGAGAACCATCTAACTTTATTCCATATTTCTATAGTGTGTGGTAACAAAATTCGAGGTGGCTTAGCTTGGTTAAGCCCGGTAATTGCGAAAGCAATATCTGTGGTGTCCGGCTATCGCCGCCGTCGCTAATGCGCATGCGCGCCAGAAACGAATAAAAGGCGTGCGCCGTAACCTACGGGTGGGTTATTCTCGGCCAGCCACGCACCGACGAACATGCGGGAATAAACGCCGCGTTAGCCCCCTGGAAATTTGTCTGCTCCTTCGCATGAACGCGCGCTCATGAACGCGCGCGTCTCATGAACCACGCATCACAACACCTGGCGACGAGGACGGGATAGAAGACGGCGTTCTTCAGTTTGGAAGGCAAGTGTTTCCGAATTTCACTCCGTGAAGAAGACTATCGTTTTTGCAGTGTGCGGAGCCGGTGACTGTCGTCATGACTGGGGCCGAGGCAGCAGTGACGCACTTCGCTGGGCGACTGGGCCAACTGGAACCCTTCGACGAGTCCGCCAGCGATTAGGCTTCGTACGAAGAGCGGCTTACGTCGTTCCTGATTGTCAACGGAGTACCCGACGGCGACAAGGTACACGCCTTTTTGAGCATCATCGGTCCGAAGACCTACGGGATGTTGAAGTCATTAACTGCTCCAGACCTGCCTTCTACGAAAAGTTTGGATGTCCTCAAGAAAGTTTTGAGCGACCACCTGTTCCCGAAGCCGTCCGTCATTGAAGAACGGGTCAAGTTTCACCGGAGGTGTCAACCAGAAGGCGAGTCCATGTCTAGTACTATTGTGATACATTCCAGCGGCTAAAAAGGCAGGGACGAAGGTAGACAAGACAGGACGAACGCCGGCGTTCGTCCTGTCTCGTCTACCTTCGTCCCTGTCTTTTTAGCCGCTGGAATGTCTCACAATAGTACTACCAACCAACTAGCCAAATTTTCTACGCTTAATCCATATCTAGTTATGTTGCCGAGCTTCGTAAACTGTCGCAAACGTGCGAGTTTGGAAGCGCCCTTGACGAGTCCCTTCGGGACCGCTTCCTGTGTGGCCTGCTACGAAAAGACATTCAGCGAGTGCTTTTCACAGAAGATAGCAAGCTTACGTTCCAGAAAGCGGTGGAGAGGGCTTTTGCAATAGAAGCGGCTAAAGAGAGTGCTGCTGAAGCACGCGGCACAGACGCCGCAGTCAGCGATGTGTCCAAGGTGCAGGCTGAAGCGCAGAAAACACGCAAAAGCTGTTTTCGCTGTGGTTCGCCAAAACACACGAGTGAAGCATGCCCTCACTTGGATGCCACCTGTTTCAGTTGCAACAAACAGGAGCATATCCTGAGAGCCTGCAGAAGCAGTGGTAATACTTTTTCCAAGAAAAAGCAAATGAAAACGAATGTGAAGATGCTGACAGTTGTGTCTCGGAAAGCTTCGACCCTCAGTCTTAACGGGGTATCCGCCGCTCCGTGCGACCCTGTCACCGTACTGATGACCATCAACGGCGTCTTGGTGAACATGGAGTTGGACACGGGAGCGGCTGTTTCCGTCATGTCAAAGACGCAGTTCCGTCAGCTCTCTCCTTCGGCTTTACTGGAGCCTACTACAGTTAAACTTCGTACCTACACCGGAGCACTTGTATGACCCCAGGGGGTCTCTTCGGTCAACGTGCAGCACGGCGACCATTCTGCAATTCTTCCACTCTACGTCGTAGACCACAAGGGACCACCTCTACAGGGCCGGGAGTGGCTCCGCGCCGTCCGGCTGGAGCGGGCGAAAATCTGGAACCTGAACAACATTACAAGGTCAGACACTCCTTGTCTGACCTTGTCTGAATCTGTCTATTATGACAGCGCGAGAAACTAAGACAGGGGAAGAAACACGCAAAGAAACAAGCGCTGACTATCAACTGAAAATTTTATTAGAAAACTCGTGGTTATAAAGGCTTCAGCCCAACACGCGCAGGCGCACAAAACATGAAACAACAAAAACAGCAAAACAACAGAAACTGCAAACAAAACCACACGTGCGCATTAGCCTCATTGCACTGCCGCAGTACTATCAAGATAATCCAGTTCTACCTGGTGTAACGCCACCGAAGGTTTTGCAACGCATTGAATGCTCGATGTGGCGATCAGATACGCCTCTACTATTTCCCGGCACTTCTGATCCCTGTGCCTGAAGACAACGTCAGCAAGCCCCAAGTCACGAGTACACACGCTGTCATTTCGCTTACAGCAGTCACGGCAGTGCAGAGAAGATTAGAACAAGCGGCAGACGTCCCCAGCGACCTCTCGTGCTCTCTCAGGCGGACGTTGAGGCACCTTCCAGTCTGCCCATAATAAATTTTCCCACATGATACGGGTATTCTGTACACAATGCCCATGTTGCACGGCACGTATCTGTTGGTGAGTTTGTTTGCGTGTTTCTTCCCCTGTCTTAGTTTTTCGCGCTGTACATAATGTTTTACATACGTTATATGCAGTAAAGCTCACCTGTATGTATGCTTGTCTTACATCTTCAAGTCTTAACGCTGCCATCCGACTCTCGCAGACTCAGTTTGCATGGCGGCATTTGCCGCTGCGCAGTATAAACTTTAGCGCAAATTAACGAACATTTCGTTTCAGAAAAGGTATTACTTGAAACTAAGAGTTTATGGTTAATACAAACATGTTGCTGACATGTTATCAATTTGTTCGAGTTGAGCGGAACGGCTTTGACCGCACTCGGGCACCTGCCCGTGGGGCTGTTTCTTGTATGTGATTTTCAAATAATAGTCTCACGTGCCACACAAAGTTTGGTTTTCTTCTCTAATACACTAGCTTGCATTAACACTGCTTCTTGGGCGAGTTGGTGCATACTTGATTTGAAGAAAATAGCGCCAGAGCATGCAAACCACGAAAAGACAAGGACGAGACACAAAGCGCTAACTCACAACTAATTTTATGGAAACCAGGCAGCGCCTTTATATGGCGAAGTTTCACTGAAAAAGAGGAAGGAGGGCAGGAAAGGTAAAGATATCAAAGCGACCATCACAGCGAGCACACATGAGCAAGCGGAAACCAAAACAAAAAAGTTAACAAAGATTATTTAAGGGCGGCATCTAAGAATTCGAACTCGGTTCAAAAAAGTGTAACAGATGGGGTGGTGACACACCTATTGCCAAGTTTTCTTATGTGAAAAGCCTCCAGACATTCACGTGCCTTCTTATTGCAGGTCACAGAAGCCGTTGGTAGTGCCTTACTTGCACAAAACTGCACACAACTTGAAGAAAGTGGCCAACAGGCATGGGGTGAGTGTCGTTTTTTCCGCCCCCAACAAGCTGAAAAAGCTGCGCCCCCGTATTTGCAGCTCAAGAAAGCGGGGTTGCCAGATAAGGCACGACTCTTCATTCATCATGTGTTCCGCAGGAGTGGTCTATGCTATCCCCTTAGCGTGTGGGAAGACCTATGTCGGCTGGACTGGGCGTTGCATCAACGAGCGCTTGGGGGAACATGCCCGAAATATATCAGATTTAAAGGATAAATATGCACATTTGGTAGCGCATATTATGGGTTGCGACGGATGCGAGGCACGATTCAGTCAGACTAAGATTCTTGGCAAAAGCGCAGATAAGAAGGCACGTGAATGTCTGGAGGCTTTTCACATAAGAAAACTTGGCAATAGGTGTGTCCGCACCCCATCTGTTACACTTTTTTCGACCGAGTTCGAATTCTTAGATGCCGCCCTTAAATAATCTTTGTTAACTTTTTTGTTTTTGTTTTGGTTACCGCTTGCTCATGTGTGCTCGCTGTGATGGTCGCTTTGATATCTTTACCTTTCCTGCCCTCCTCCCTCTTTTTCAGTGAAACTTCGCCATATAAAGGCGCTGCCTGGTTTCAATAAAATTAGTTGTCAGTTAGCGCTTTGTGTCTCGTCCTTGTCTTTTCGTGGTTTGCATGCTCTGGCGCTATTTTCTTCAAATCAAGGATACACTAGCTTGGCCTCATTGAAATACTCGTGCTCTCAGGCAACCACTTTCTTGTTATTCTTATCTTGCCTTAACGCATATGTATTTAGCACACTTCAGCTCTTAGTAGTCAGTGACTCACTGCTGCGTCCGTGCGGAAAACGGATGGCAGAGATGGAACACGGCCCTTATGCTAACCACAGCGATTTGTGTATGGGGCGCTTTATGGTTATCCGGTATTTGTAGCCCGGCATGTTGAAACGTCTTTGTCAACATTCTAACGTCCCATCTGCATCATCTTGGTATTCACTGGCGTCGTCAGTAGAACTCTCTGCCCTACGGAGGGTAAAAGCAGAAAAGAGGCGCTGGATGTAGGGATTGTTTCTTCTTCGTTTCATTTTAAGGAAATGCATTGCTTCATAGCTCTATCCAACACATAACCGTCACTTCTTTCTAACGGTTTGTCTATTAATCTTCGTAGATGAACACCAGACCTTCAAGAAGCTAAAGCCGGAACCGACTTGCGGAGGCGAGCCAAAGGCCGGCCCATCTTCAAGCTGGACCTGCGCAGCAGGAGCCAAACCCCTCGCTCTGACGCTGACGAAGGGTGACCCGAAAAATGGAAAGCAAGAGATGCAGCGCTCTCAAGCTGAAGAGGAGCCCATGGACTGGAGCTGGCTGTACCAAAATTCCTTCGATTTGCCGGAGGACGCCCCAGTTCAGGACCCGGATCTTTCGTTCCTCGAGCAGTGAAAGCGCGCCTAGACGGAAGTAAGATCCATACTACCCTTTCAGCACCAGTGATCGGTGGCCAACGCATGGCTGCCATTTCGATTGAAGCAGTTGCAGATCGCCATTTCCATTGCATGACAAATGCCCAAACGGACAATTTCGTATGTATTACTCGCTCTGCAGCTTTTTCACTGTTTCCCTCATTTCCCCAAGCCCACTTGTCAAGGTGCAATACATTAAGCTCACAAACCGATGTGATGTCTTGATACTGTGATGTATCATTTGGAGACGTGCTTTTTGTTTGCATCTCAATAAAGATACTCATGCGCAATCTTATATCCCGGTTCCTTTCATTCGGGTAATTGACGTCACTAGAAGAGTATGAATATTTGCAAAGTAAAGGTAAGAAGAACAAAATGCAGACAACACATTGACACTTCTTGACAGTTTTCTGCTGATGCTGCTTCCCAGCTAGTGTCAGCCGAAAATTTTGGATATAGCTTCCGAAAGTAGCGCGAATTCATCTAATCTCTCGCGAAAGTTACTGTTTGAGAAGAGGTGAAACCTCCTAGCTTGCCGAAGATGCTACTGCACTCCCTTTCATTATCAGTAGCCTTGTTTAGAGACAATGGCTGCTTTCTTTTTTTGGTCAAATAAAAAATCACCTACTTTAGCGACAATAAATAAAGCTCGCTGCAGATATGTTACCGTCACGATTCAGTGTTTCATTGGTGTGGGTGAGTAATAAGTTAAATACTTGTTTCAGAGAAATTGTGTGGCGTTTCCATCTGAAATATTTGCAAAAAAATACGCCGGCAACGTGCTAATTGGCTCGGAACATACAAACATAGAAGGGTGTTTTGAAGGCGATAGGTGACTTTTTCTTTTTTCAAGTAATCTGGTGTGCCCTGACAAATGTCCAATTGGATCCGCCTTTATCGTTTTATTCGTGTTCAACTTTTTCCTTTTGGCTACATTTTTCAAACCAAATCTTGAGAGCAGCGCTCATTACCACCCCTCAGAATATGTTTCTTCAATATATTCTTCACAATGCGAATTAAACGCTTTGAAAACATTTTATTGCTCTTTCTTCTTAAATATTTGAAAAACTATAGAACTTAGGTATTTGCTTCATCATCGTAGTCGCCACTAAAATAATATACTTAATGTAACAACATCATGAATAAGTCTGCTGACAGAATGTAGATTATTTGGCAGCCTCGTCTGGACGTATCTGATCCCCTAGGCGCACCCTGGATGGAGGCAAAAGGCTGAACCCTTTAAATTGGTTGGTGTCACGAGCCACCTAGCCATGACTCGTGAAATTTCATTCTTGCCTTTATCTTGGCCACCATCCAGTTAACCTTCTCTTCATTACTTTTAATCGCCTAAAATATATTTTTCCGTTTACGGTTCTTGCACCCCACTGCTCTGAATGAATCTTGCCAGCTCCTTTCAACTGTAGGGTGCAGCCCTTCAATGAAACCCGCAGAACCGGTCGCTCTCGTAGTACGTGACCTGCTCAAACATGCTTTTATTTCCAGTGCCGATTCCGTCAGCATCCTTCTTTTGCGCAGAGCATCTCTATTCCTTTAGCCTTTTTTTACACCGGTAATTGCTGATTTGACCCCCCAACTGCTGTCCACATATTTACTTGTCAGTTTTCTAGTTCGCTTCCTCCACTTTGTGTCGGCATTCCGCATGTGCCAGCGCCGCCATCTATGAGCGAGCGGCGCTGCTCTCGCACATTCGATTACGCAGACGGCGACGCCGCTCGACCAGCGAATGGGCGCTTTAGAGCTGGGATATAAAAAACAAATCTCGTTCACTGTATCTTGAGTTGTTTTCAACATCGCCGAATTCAAATGCGCCAATTAAACCGGACAATTAAATGTTCATCTAAGCTAGCGAAGCAAAGGAAAGCAATCGCAGCATCCGAAAGAAAATTATAAGACCAGGCCGCGGCACTCCGTTGGAGCTGCCAGTGGGTGTGCACAGGCCGTGCGCTGTCAAGACCCTCGCTGTACGCTGCCTTCTGCACAACAGTGGCGTTCAGGGTTCAGATGACGCTACGTGTCCGGAAATTTGGCACACGCGTGCTCATGTCTAAAGATTTCATACTCTATGTTCCTATGCCCTAACTTAATGGCATCGACATCGGCGGGACCTTTCACATATTACTGCAGCCAACCGCACAGAACTCGATTGTCTTCGAAAGCAACTACTGAGATCTCTACCACGGAAGAAACCCAGCAATACGCTCGCCAAAAGGATCGTCGGACGAGATCTTTTACCACATAGGCGAAACATGAGCAAGGAATATTTAGTAAATGGGAACAGGGGGCAGCACGCATGCATTCCTGCGGTGAGATATTCTAGGCGTAACAGGGATTACACAGCGAGTTTTACTACATGGTCATGAGTTAAATGGACTGCAGAAAACTTTATCCGCTCCTTCTTACACTGCGGTGAAGTTTCAGGCTGCAAAGACGCAAAGTATACAAACGAACTGAGCAACTAATGGAAGTGAAACGACATATGGTCAAAAATGGTCCGCTCGACAATGGAGCGGCTCAGCTCTTAAGAGTTAAAAATATTTCCTCATCGTGGGTGAACTTTTGCAAACGCTGCGTCTCAGTCCTAAGGATGCTGCGCCAATATTGCAAAAAATCTGCCGATGAGTGTTGCTGTACATTATGCACTGGCGAAATTTGTAAATAACCTTTCACTCCGTATAGCCTTACATTCCATCAGTTCCTGTGCAACATAGTAAGTGCAACGGATCCAGGGAAAGCATGTCGCAGTGAAGGAAAAAAAAAACTCTAGTAAAGCAGGACTCGAAAACAACTGTACATCCTAACAGCACATCTGCTCCGCGCAATCCACTCGGCATGCGTGCATGACGGCAACAGAACCCAGAGAGGCAGCAGAGATGAAATAAGTGACTGATGCTTCTCTACTTGAAAAAACGGGAGAGGGAAATGGGCAATCTCATCTGTTTAATGCGCCACGGGCTCGAATCCCAGTTTCGGCAATGTTTTTATTTATTTATGGTTCCACTCGGTTTCATCGAAGGCTGCGACGTGGTCAACCTGTGACAGGACGTCAAGAGCTGCGGCACATTTACGGTATGCGGGCAAGGCTATTTACAAAAATGTTGTTTGCTATCAATATTGGAGTCATAGGTTCACGAGTTTAATCTGCGCCCTGCATTAAACGCTTTAGAAAGAAGCGCACCTAGAAAAAAAAACATTCTTTAATGGTTAGGAAAAAATATCCACGAACAAGGGCCATGAAGAGTATCATAGCCAAAATACCATCAAGCATAAATCGCAAACTGTACAGGAAAGGAAAAACCTTAGGGTGGTTGTCAAAGTTTCGACAGGAGAACTTGTCCGCTACTGTGAAAAACGCTTATGATTGGCGGACTTTAAAGTGGGTCATCATTCGAGGAGCAAAGCCCAATGAGGAGGATGATGGTGTGACATGGGAATGTAATTGTTAGGATGGGACCGAAGAATCTTGTCCAGTCATGATGGCTGCTAAAATTGATAACCAGTTGACCTGAAAACCTGTGAAAAGAAACAAGCCACTTCAGCAGAAAGGAATCGGGCTGGGGAGCCTGGAGAGATAGGGTGCGGCTTGAAAGGATGCATGTCCAGCTGGGAGAGGCGCTTTGTGCGACTTGCGGTGTTGACCTCAAAAACTGAGATAAGGAATTAGTCACCATGACCAAACGAAATACGGAACAAAATAAAAAGATATTGGAAAAAGTGAAAGAGTGTGGGCGAGCTCAGAGAAAGTGTAAAAGGAAGAAGTGGTACAAAGGAATGCGGAAATTAAGGATTCGTGAGAAATGACGGCAAGAAGTTACGCGAACAAAGAGAAAAAAAATGTCGTTGCAGCGGAAAAGGACCAGTCATAGTGGAAGGGTAGGGTGAAAGAAAGGATAAAGCAATGGTATGAAGTACTAAGAAATACTCTGACCATGGGCAAGACTCTCTTAAAGAATTATGCCAGAATCCGAATGTGAGGGATTCGATGTTTCCTTTGGATATGTTGATCCTTAATGGTCGTAAGGTTTTAAATGTGTAGATTTGGAATGCCTATCTGTATTGTCCTTCCCTTGCGGATTTTCGGGCTTGACCAGAAGAAGGGATATTCTCTCGTTGTCCAGAGGAGCGAATTAGACTATAGAAAAAATTCGAGTTTCCTCTTCCCGGGGATATTTCTCACTGAAAATGTGGAAATAAACTAAACAATTCATGTAGGTTAAGTGGCGTTTGACGAGAATTATGGTGTGAGATAACGGCGGGCACAGCTCGAAATCACCGCAAAATAATCCCTCATTCTCGCACGGTGTCGATTTGTGCTATTTATGCGCGCGGACAATGTTTGGAAACAAATCCAGTCCTGTGTGTCTCCGTTGTGTTCGTGTCTTTTTAGCGTTATGTGGCAAGTGAACCATCACCAACTCGCCCAAGCTTCTATTCTAGTAATGAAGTCGTCTAAATGCTCTGGCTCAGTCATGAGCGCCGCTCGCGCTTATTCCTGAAAAAATCTTTGCTGACTGTTGTATGCTGTTCAGTGTCGAAGTTGTCAAATATTGTTTCATCCTATATAGCGCTATTTTCTACTGGTTGCTGTCTACCTCAGGTTCAACATATTAGTTGCAACGGATCCCGCGCGAAAAAAATGCCGTAATAAACGCGAAAAAACTGATCGCAAATCAGCAGCGAAAAATAAATGTCTCTCTATTGCTGCATGGTTACTGCGCGAAATCCACTCAGCAGGTGTGCATGACGGCAACAGAGTCCGGAGAGGCAGATGAGACAGGATATGCGCCTCAGACTTTCCTCCTTGGAAAAGGGTTGTAGGAAATGTGGACAGCATCCGTGTTTACCTTAAAAAACGATGCCTTGCGAGCGCTGGTTGTTTCTATGTATTAATTTAATGTAGGAAGGCATGTTCCTCGTCTTGGTGATGTCTATACACCTCTTGCCATGTAATTCTAATCTTGAGATTTTTTTTTAGGGACTTCTTATTATTATAAAACAAAAGCATCAGAAATTGCCTACACTTTCATTCAACTGCAGACATCGACAAAATGCTTCTTCTTCGGGCCAAGCTTACATTATTATGCTCCAACCAGGCCCAACAGAAGGGTTTTTAAAGCTCCCTCATAGAGCAGAGCTGCTAGCGCACGAGATGAAGGCCGATGCATCACCGTCGTAGGTTTCCTATTAAAAACTCAGGGAGTAGGAAGTGCATCTTCGATGCGTCCATCCTCGAAACTGATGGTGGTACATGCTGTCTTCCCGACGTCAGAGTCAAACGGCACGGACCCCTGTGTTCCTTTTACCATACCTGTACGTGAAAGAACCAAGAAGAAATACAAGAAAAAATATCGCCTTGCTCGGCGTACGGACAAGCCAACGTGCCAGTCTCACAGTTGCAGGCGAGGGCATGGAATCACACATACGCGAAAAAGCATGCCGCAGATTTTCTCAAAAACAGCGCTTGTTTGGTGATCGAAATTCATACATGCTGCTTCGATCGTTAAGCCCACTGCATCTGTTTAGGTCTAGTTCACTGAGAAAAAACTGGCTTTTGCACTTAGCGCATAGCACTTTTACTGGGCATCGGCATAGCATTCGTCATTACCACAGCCTTTTTCTTTGCCCGACAATTTTTATATATCACGCAAAATGGACGCGAAGCAAAGATGTATACAGGGGATTACCATTTTCAGCAAATCTGCACAAATAAAATTCCGTCACTCTGGGCAACGACCATGAAACACGTGTCGGGGTTAGTTTTCTCCATGGCCGCAGCGTAATCATTACAATTCTCGTGAGGTTCCCTCTTAAGCGCCAAAATGACTCAGCACTTTCGAGGAAGAAAAATCTCCTCCCTTCCTCACCCCTTTCCAACACCGAAAAGCCTGCTTTGTTGTATAGCAACAGAAAAGACCTACTCGGAATAAGGGGCGGTCTTAAACATGAGGTCAACATGAGGTCATCCCTCTGGTATCTGCTTCCAGTGGTTTCTAGGAAACTACAGCCTTTTTTGCTAATCTCCCTCTGCTGGCACTACCAAGTTCCTGCTTATGAAGTTTTCTCGGAAGCGCCAAAATGACTCAGCACTTGCGAGGAAGAAAAATCTCCACCACTTCCTCACCCCTTTCCAACACCCAAAAGCCTGCTTTGTTGTATAACAAAAGAAAACGCCTACTCGGAAAAAGGGCCCAATCTGAAAAATGAGCTCAACATTCCCGCATTTCCTGGAAATGCAGGGTCAGGTCTCCTTAAACCCTCTGGTATCTGGTTCCAGTGGTTTCTGGCAAACACCACCCTTTTTTTCTTATCTCCCTCTGCCGGCATTACCAAGTTCCCCTTTGTTAGCTGAAGGTAAAGCCGATTGGTGGAGCCGTGTTTTACTCTCGTCACAGCTACCCTTTCCCAAAAGTGTGAAGAACTCCAAAAGTTTGACGTATCACTTGTAGTGTTGAAGGCGCTCCTTTCGGTACCTTTCGCTCAGAGCTGTGTAACTTTTGCGAGCGCAATCCTGTGTCTTTGAATATGGGGATGAATGTCCAGCGCATTTTGGCCGGAGCCACAGAGAAAATCGAAAAGATTCAGAACAGCCGCAAAGACCTCGGCATCCGCACACACCTGATGCTTAATCTCCTGCTTCAACAGTGGTCGTGGCTCTACTCTAGCGACTCAGAAGACGACGGAGACGGAAAGGCCGAAAAAAGGGGCCGCCGCAGTGGTACCGGCAAGACATCAGCGATTCGTAAACAGTCCAACAAGAGCAGCAAAGTCGTCAACGCACAGCGAACCGAACCTGAAGGTAACTACTAAACTTCTAAACACTTGATTTCTCTTGACTATTTCGGGCGGAACAACATAGCGTCGGGAGCCCAGTATTGTTAACGTTGCCTAATAATATGGGTACAGAGCATTCACAGAGCGATATGTCAATAATGTTCTATTCCCGCGTAATTTGAGGGTGTGTTCATGCGTGGCGCAACGGGTACCGCACGGCACAGGCATCTCCGTGTTGTTTCAACAATATCCCTCGCGAAACTGTTGTGCTTATAGCGGATATCGTTTTCGGTACGCAATATATTAAGCTGAGTTCGCCGTGTACATACGTTATCTGCAGTAAAGTTCTGCGGTCTTTATGCTTGTCTTACGTGTCCAAGTTTTAACGCTGCCATCCGACACTCCCCGCCCCACATTGCATGGCGTCATTTGCCTATGGTCTCGCGCGCCACACAAAGTTTGCTTTTTTTTTGTCTATTACACTAGCTTGCCTAATCAAAATCCTCGTTCTCTCTGGCAGCCACTTTCCTGTTATTCTTATCTTGCCTTAACGCCTATGTATTTAGCACACTTGAGCTCTGAGTGGTCAGTGAACCACAGCTGCGTGCATGCATGAAACGGATGGCAGAGATGGAACGCTGTGCTTATATAAGCTAACCACAGCGATTCATGTATTACGCGATTTGTGATTGTCCTGTATTTGTAGCGCGGCATGTTGAAACGGCTTTATCCACATTCTATCGTCTCATGTGCATCACCTTGGATTGTTCCTTCTTCCTTTTATTTTAAGGAAATGCATTGTTTCATAGCTCAATTCTACACATAACGGTCACTTGTTTCTAACTGTTCGTCTATTAATCTTCGTAGATGAACACCGGGCCTCCAAGAAGCTAAAGACAAACCCGACTGGCAGAAACAAGCCAAAGGCCGGCCCATCTTCAGGGCGGACCTGCGCTGCACGAGACAACCCCCTCGTTCTGAAGCTGACAAAGGCTGACCCGAAAAATGGCAAGCAAGAGAAACAGCGCTGTCCAGCCGAGGAGGAACCCATGGACTGGAGCTGGCTGTTCGAAGACACCTTCGATTTGCCGGCGGACGCCCAAGTTCCGGACCCGGATCTTTCGTTCCTCGAGCAGTGAAAGCGGGCCTAGACGGAAGTAAATTCTATACTTTCATCTCAGCGCCAATCATCGGAGGCCTACCCATGGCCGCCATTTCCACTCAAGCAGTGTTGCATGACATGTGTCCCAACGGACACATGTCATATGTATAACCTCATGTATAACATTCATATGTATAACCTCATGTATAACATTCATATGTATAACCTCGCTTTTCACCTTTTCCATTGTACCCCCCTTTCCCCAAGCGCGCTTGTCTAGGTGCAGTACATTAAGCTCAGAAACATGTGATGCCTTGATACTGTGATGTATGATTTGCAGGCGTGCTTTTTATTTGCATCTCAATAAATATGCTCTTGCGTATACTAATGTCCCGGTTCCTTTCATTCGGGTAACTGACATCACTAGAGTATCAATATTTGCAAAAAAGGTAAGAACAACAAAATGCAGGCAACGTTGTCATACTTTTTTTGCAGTTTTCTGCTGATGCTCCTTCCCAGCTGGTGTAAGCCGAACATTTCGTGTATAGCTTGCGAAATATATACATAGCATCTCGAGGCGATAGCCGGAGTGTGCCACAGTAGCGCAAATTCACCTAACGCTCTCGCGAAAGTGAGTAAAAAAATGTCAAACCTCCTGCCTTGCGGAAGATGCTATTTCAGTCCCTTTCATTACCACCGTCCCGATGAAGTGTTTCGTTTGTGTTGGTGTGTAATAAGTGAATTGCATGTTTCAGAGAAATTTTTTGGTGTTTCCATCTGAATTATTTGCAAGAAAATACGGCGGCAACGTGTGAATTGCGCTCGGATCATACAAACCTACAAGGGTGTTTTGAAGGTCATAGGTGACTTTTCTTTTTCAAGTAATTTGGTTTCCCGTTACAAATATCTAATTGGATACGCCTTTATAATTTTACTTGTGCTCAACTTTTTCCTTTTGGGTACATTTTCAAATTAATTCTTTAGAGTAGCGCTCATTACCACCCGTCAGAATATGTTTCTTCAATATATTGTTCACAATGCGAAATAAACCCTTTGAAAATATTTCATTGCTCTTTCTTCTTAATTATTTGCAAACCAATTGAAATTAGGTATTTGCTGCATCATCGTTGTCTGTACTGCACTAATATCTCTCAGATAATAGCATCATAAATAAGTCTGCTGAAAGAATGTAGATTATTTGGCAGCCTCGTCTGAGCGTCTCTGAACCCCTAGGCGCACACTGGATAGAGGGATCAGGCTGAACCCTTTAGAATGGTTGGTGGCTCAAGCCACCTAGCCATGACTCGTGAAATTTCATTCTTGTCTTTATTTTAGCCACAAACCAAATAACCTTCGCTTGGTTACTTTTACTTAAAATCTTTTTGCGCTCTCCTTTCAACTGCAGGGTGCAGCCCTTTAATGAAACCCGCAGGACGGGTCCCTCTCCTAGTACCTGACCTGGTCAAATATGCTCATGTTTCCAGTGCCGATTCCGTCAGCATCCTTCTTTTCCTCAGAGCCATCTCTGTTTGTTTAGCCTTTTTCTACACTGGTAATTGTTGATTTGACCCCCAACTGCTGTCCACATATTTACTTGTCAGTATTTCTAGTTCGCTTTCTCCATTTTGTGTCGGCATTGCTTATGTGCCCGCGCCGCCATCTATGAGCGAGCGGCGCTGCTCTCGCACACTCGACTGTGCAGACGGCGACGCCGCTCGACCAGCGAATGGGCGCTTAAGAGCTGCGCTATAAAAACAAATCTCGTTCCCTGTATCTTGAGTTGTTTTCAACATCGCCGATTTCAAATGAGCCAAATACAGAGTGTATTTAAATGGTCAACTGCGCGAGAGACGCAAAAGCAGGCAATCACGGCATCGGGAAGAAAATTATAAGACCAAGGAGCGGCACATCGTTGTAGCTGCCAGTGCGTGTGCGCAGGACGTGCGCTCCCAGGACCCTCGCTGTACGCTGCCTTCGGCCCAAAAGTGGCGTTCAGGGCTGACATGACAGTACGTGTCGGCAAATTTGGCACACGCCTGCTCGCCTCTGAAAATTTCACAAACTATGTTCCTATGCCCTAACTTAATGACATCGACATCGGAGGGACCTTTCACATATTACTGGAGCCAACCGCACAGAACGCGATCGTCTTCGGAAGCGACTACTGAGACCTCTACCGCGGAAGAAGCCCAGCAATTCGTTTGCCAAAGGAAGTGCCGGGGGAGATATTTTACCACAGAGGCGGAGCAAGAACAAGAAATACTTAAGAAGCGGGAACAGGGGGCAGCACACATGCATTACTGCGGTTAGATATTCTAGGCGTAGCAAGGATGAGACAGCCAATTTTACTTCATAGCTACGCGTGAAATGGACTGCAGACGAGTTTTTCTGCTCCTTCTTACACTGCGGTGAACTTTCTGGCTGCAAATATGCAAAATATGCAAACGAACGGACCAATGAATGGAAGTGAAACAACATATGCTCAAAAATGGTGCGCTCGACAATGGCGCGGCTGAGCTCTAAAGAGTTAAAAGTATTTCCTCATCGCGGGTGAATTTTTAGAAACGCTCGGACTCAGTCCTAAGGATGTTGCACCGTTATAAAGAAAAAAAAAAACATTTTAAAGCCGCACTCGAAAAGAACCGTGCATCCTAAGAGCACGGCCGCTCCGCGCAATCCGCTCGGAGTGTGCATGGCGGCAACAGAGTCCGGAGAGGCAGCAAAGATGAAATATGCGACTGACGCTTCTCCGCTTGAAAAATAGGGAGAGGGAAATGGGCAAGCACATCTGTTTACTACGCAGCGGTTTCTAATCCCAATTTAGGCAATGCTTTTATTTATTTATGGTTCCATTCGGTTACACCGACTGCGGTGACGTGGTCAACCTGTGACAGGGCGCCAGGAGCTTCAGCACATTTACGGTATACGCACAAGGCTATTTAGATAAATGTTGTTTTCTACTAATATTGAAGTCAGAGGTTCACGAGTTTAAACTGCGCCCTGCTTTAAGGGTTTGAAAATAAACGCACCTGCGACAAAAAAAATTAAGTCCTTTAAGAATTAGGAGAAAATATCCCCAAACTAGGAGGGCCATGAAGACTACCATAGCAAAAATACCATCAAGCATAAATCGCAAACTGTACAAGAGAGGGAAAACCTCAGGGTGGTTGTTAAAGCTTCGGCAGGAGGACTTGCCCGCTACTGTGCAAAACTTTTATGATTGGCGGAGTTTAAAGTGGGTCATCATTCGAGGAGGAAAGCCCATTGAGGAGGAGGATGGTGAGAAGTAGGAAGGCAATTGTTAGGATGCCGAGGGAGAATCTTGTCTAGGCATGATGGCTGCTAAAGTTGATAACCAGTTGACCTAGAAAAGTGGAAAAAGAAAGAAGCCAGTTCAGCTGAAAGGAATCCGAAGGCGCGTAGCCTGGACAGATAGGGTGCGGCTTGAAAGGCTGCATGTCCAGCTGGGACAGGCGGCTTTGTGCGACTTTGGGCGCTGACCTCAATAACTCAGATAAAGAATTAGTCAGCGTGACCAAGCAAAATACTGAAGAAATACATCATGAAAAAAATATAGGAAAAAGAGAAATGAGTGGGGCGAGTTCAGAGAAAGCATCAGAGGAAGAGGTGCGGGGAAGAAATCTCGAAGCTAAGGATTCGTGAGAAATGACAGCAAGAAGTTACGTGAACAAAGAGAGAGAGAAAAAATGTCGTTGCAGCGAGAAACATCCGGTCGTAGTGGAAGGGTAGGGTGAAAGAAAGGATAAAGCCACGGTATGAAGTACTAAGAAATGCTCTGACCATGTGCGAGACTTGCTTAAGGAATTACGCCAATACCGGAATGTGAGTGATTAGAAGATTCCTCTTTATATGTTGTTCCTTGCTGGTCGTAAGGTTTTAAAGTTGTAGATTAGGAATGCCTATCTGTAATGTCCAGCCCTTACAGATTTTCAGGCTTGACCAGAAGAAGGGACATTCTCTCATTGTTCATAGGAGCGAATTAGAGTATAGAAAAAAATAGCGGTTCCTCTTCCCGGAGATATTTCTCATCGAAAATGTACAAATTAACTAACCAATTAATGGCGGTTATGTGGCGTTTGATGCGAATTATGGTGTGCGGTAATGGCGGGGGCAGCTCGAAAGCATCGCAAAATAATTCCTAATCGCTCGCACGGTGTCGATTCGTGCTATTAATGCGCGCGGAAAAATAAATCGAAACTAACAAAGAAATCGTGGAACCTCACTGGCTGAGTCGTGAGCGCCTTCCGCGTTTATTCCTGACAAATCTCTTGCTCATTGTTGTAAGCTATGCAGTGTCGAATTTGGAAAATAAACATTTCATTCTATACAGCGTTATTTTCTAGTGGTTCCTGTCGGCCTCAGGTTAAATATATTAGTTGTTATAGATCCATGGATATCATCCGAAATAAATGCCGCCATAAAAGGGAAAAATTGAGTGCGAAGTAGCCTCGAAAAATATATGTCTCTCTCTTGCTGCATCGTTACTGCGCGAAATCCACTCAGCAGGTGTGCATGACGGTAACAGAGTCCGGACAGGCAGATGTGACAGGATATGCGCCTGAGACTTTTGACCTTGAAAAAGGGTGTAGGAAATGGGGAAAGCATGCGTGTATATTTTAACAAACGATGCAATGCGAGCGCTGGGGTTTTCTGTGTATTGATTTGATGTAGGAAGGCATGTCCCTCGTCGTGGTGATGTCGATACACCTCTTGCCATAAAAACGTAATCTAGATATTTTCTGTTAGGGACTTCATGCTTTTATAAAACAAAAGCAACAGAAGTTGCCTACAGTTTCATTCAACTGCAGACATCGACAAAATGCTTCTTCGGGCCAAGCTTCCATTATCATGCTCCAACCAGGCCCAACCGAAGTGTTATTGGCAGAGTTATTTCAAGAAAATCACTCGTTTCTCTCGTCTTAATACGCTCGCTGGGGCCACGCAGCGGCAGATTTTGTCTGTGGTACCCGTCTGTGCGAGACACCGGTCACTAAAAACGAAGTTCACAACGGAGAAACGGCGACGGCCACTCCGGGCAGGGCTGCTTCAACGAGCTGGGCGGTTACGGCTCCACAGCACAGCGGTAGGCGGAGGAGAATGTAAAAGGGGGAGGGGCATAAATAGTCTGGCCACACTGGGTTTCAGTTCACAATCTGTACACACTGGGAGATTCGCGCAGTCTGGCGACACTATAGTATGGCAACACTGGGATAGCAGACTCCGGGTACGTCTCACGAAACTCTGCCGTGTTATTCAAGCTCCCCTATACAGCAGCTGCTAGCGCACGAGATGAAGGCCGATGCATGACCGTCGTTGGTTTCCTATTAAAAACACAGGGAGTACGATGTGTATCTTTGCAGCGTCTATCCTAGATACCGATGGCCGTACATGCTGTCTTCCCGACGTCAGAGTTCAACGGCACGGTAGTCTGTTTTCTTTTTACCATAACTGTACGTGTAAGAAGAAACAAGAAATACAAGAAAAGTATCGCGCAGATCGGCGTACGGAAGAGCCAACGTGCCAGTCTCACAGTTGCAGGCGAGTGCGTGCAATCACACATACGCGGAGATATATGCCGCAGATTTTCTCAAAAGCAACGCTGGTTTGGTGCTCGAAATTCATACATGCTGCGATGATCGTTAAGGCCACTGCATCTGTTTAGGTCTAGTTTACTGAGAAAAAACTGCCTTTGGCACTTAGCGCATAACACTTTTACAGGGCATCAACATAGCATTCTTCATTACCACATTCTTTTTCCTTGCACGACACTTTTTATTTGTTACGCAAAATGGACACGAAGCGAAGATGTAAACAGCGGATTACTATTTTCGGAAATCTGCAAAAACAAAAGTCCGGAACTCTGGGCAACGACCATGAAACACATGTCTGCGTTAGTTTTCGCCATTACCGCAGAGTAACCATTATAATGTTCACGGGGTTGTCTCTGAAGCGCCAAAATGACTCAGCACTTTCGAGGAAGAAAAAACTCCACCACTTCCTCACCCCTTTCCAACACCCAAAAGCCTGCTTTGTTGTATAACAAAAGAAAACACCTAGTCAGAAAAAGGGCCCTGTCTGAAAAATGAGCTCAACATTCCCGTATTTCCTGGAAATGCAGGGTCAGGTCTCCTTAATCCCTCTGGTATCGGGTTCCAGTGGTTTCTGGGAAACACCACTTTTTTTTTCTTTTCTCCCTCTGCTGGCACTACCCAGTTCCCCTTTGTGAGCTGAAGTTAAAGCCGATTGGTGGAGCCGCGTTTTACTCTCGTCAAAGCTACCCTCTCCCAACCACGTGGAGAACTCCAAAATTTTAAGGTATCACTTGCAGTGTTGAAGGCGCTCCATCTTGGTACCTGTTGATCAAGGCTGTGTAACTTTTGCGAGCGCAATCCTGTGTATTTGAATATGGGGATGAACGTGCAGCGCATTTTGGCCGGAGCCAGGGAGAAGTTACAAAAGATTCGGAAGAGCCCCAAGGACGTCGGCATCGGCAGGCGCCTGATGCTTTGTCTCCTGCTTCAACAGTGGTCGTGGGTCAACTCTAGCGACTCAGAAGACGACGGAGACGGAAAAGCCGAAAAAAGTGGCCGCTGCAATGGTACCGCCAAGAAATCCGCGATTCGCAATGCGCCCAAAGAGAACAGCAAGGTTGTCAATGGACTGCGAAACGAGCCTGAAAGTAAGTACTAACCATCTAAACTTCTTATTTCCAGTGACTATTTCGGGCGGAACAACATAGCGTAGGGACCTCACTATATGTTTGTTAACGTTGTCTAATAATTTGGTTACAGTGCATTCACACAGCGATGTGTCAAAAATGTTCTGTTCACGCGTAATTTGAGGGTGTGTTCATGCATGACGCACCGGGTGCCTCACGGCACGGGTATCTTCGTGTTGTTTCAACAATACCCCTCACGAACCTCTTGCCTTTCTAGCGGATGTTGATTTCGGTACGCAGTATATTAAGCTGAGTTCTCTGTGTACATACGTTATCTGCAATAAATCTGAGCGGTCTCTATGCTTGTCTTACGTGTTCAAGATTTAACGCTGTCATCCGACTCTCGCCGCCCCACGTTGCGTGGCGGCATTTGCCGCTGCGCAGAGTTATCTTTAGCGCAAATTAACGAAAATTTCAATTCAGAAAAGGTATTAATTGAATCTCAGAGTTTATGGTTAACAGAAATATGTTACTGACCTGTTATCAATTTGTTCGAGTCCAGTTCAGCGGAACGGCTTTGACCGCACTCGGGCAGTTGTCCGTTGGGCTGCCTCAGTATGTGATTTTCAAATAACTATGGTCTCACGTGCTACACAAAGTTTGGTTTTTTCTCTAATACACTGGCTTGGCCTTATCTAAATTCTCGTTCTCCCATGCAGCCACTTTCTTGTTATTCTTATCTTGCTTTAACGCATATGTATTAGCACAGTAGAGCTCTGAGTAGTGAGTGACTAACGGCTGCGTCCATGGTGGTAACGGATGGTAGAGATGGAACGCTGCTCGTATGCTAACCACAGCGATTCGTATATGGGGCGCTTTCAGATCCAGTATTTGAAGCGCGGCCAGTTCAAACGCTTTTATCCGCATTCTATCCTCAGTTCTGCATCCCCATGGTATTCATTGGCGTCTTCAGCTGAACTCTGCCCTTCAGGCGGTAAAAACAGACTAGAGGCGCTGGATGTCGGAATTGTTCTTCTTCGTTTTATTTTCAGAAAATGCATTGTTTCATAGCCCAATTCCGCACTTAACCGTCACTTTTTTTTAACTGTTCGTCTATTCATATTCGTAGATGAACTCCGGGCCTTCAAGAAGCTAAAGCCAAATCCGACTGGTGGAGAGGAGCCTGTGGCCGGCCCATCTTCAAGGTGGACCTGCGCTTCAGGAGCCAACGCCCTCGCCCTGACGCTGACAAAGGCTCTCCCGAAAAATGGAAAGCAAGAGATGCAGCGCTGTGCCGCCGAAGAGGAGCCCATGGACTGGAGCTGGCTATACGAAGATTCCTACGATTTGCCGGAGGACGCCCAAGTTCCAGACCCGGATCTTTCGTTCCTCGAGCAGTGAAAGGGGGCCTAGACGGAAGTAAATTCCATACTTTCATCTCAGCACCAATCATCGGAGGCCTACCCATGGCCGCCATTTCCACTCAAGCAGTGTTGCATGACATGTGTCCCAACGGACACATGTCATATGTATAACCTCATGTATAACATTGATATGTATAACCTCATGTATAACATTCATATGTATAACCTCGCTCTTCATCTATTTCTTTGTACCCCCCTTTCACAAAGCGCGCTTGTCTACGTGCAGTACATTAAGCTCACAAACATGTGATGCCATGATACTGTGATGTATGATTTGCAGGCGTGCTTTTTATTTGCATCTCAATAAATATGCTCTTGCGTAATCTAATGTCCCGGTTCCTTTCATTCGGGTAACTGACATCACTAGAGTATAATTATTTGCAAAAAAGGTAAGAAGAACAAAATGCAGGCAACGCTGTCATACTTTTTTGCAGTTTTCTGCTGATGCTCCTTCCCAGCTGGTGTAAGCCGAACATTTCGTGTATAGCTTGCGAAATATATACACAGTCTCTCGAGGCGATAGCCGGAGTGTGCCACAGTAGCGCAAATTCACCGAATGCTCTCGCGAAAGTGAGTAAAAACATGTCAAACCTCCTGCCTTGCAGAAGATGCTTTTCCAATCCCTTTCATTATCACCGTCCCGATGAAGTGTTTCGTTTGTGTGGGCGTGTAAAAAGTGAAATACATGTTTCAGAGAAATTTTTTGGTGTTTCCATCTGAATTATTTGCAAGTAAATACGGCGGCAACATGTTAATTGCGCTCGGATCATACAAACCTAGAAGGGTGTTTTGAAGGTCATAGGTGACTTTTCTTTTTCAAGTAATCTGGTGTCCCTTTACAAATATCTAATTGGATACGCCTTTATCATTTCACTCGTGCTCAACTTTTTCCTTTTGGGTACATTTTTCAAATTAATTCTTTAGAGTAGCGCTCATTAACACCGTCAGAATATGTTTCTTCAATATATTGTTAACAATGCGAAATAAACACTTTGAAAATATTTTAAATCTCTTTCTTCTTAATTATTTGCAAAACAATTGAAATTAGGTATTTGCTGCATCATCGTTGTCTGCACTGCACTAATATCCTTCGGATAATAGCATCATAAATAAGTCTGCTGAAAGAATGTAGATTATTTGGCAGCCTTGTCTGAACGTCTCTGATCCCCTAGGCTCACACTGGATGCATGGGTCAGGCTGAACCCTTTAGAATGGTTGGTGGCTCAAGCCGCCTAGCCATGACTCGTGAAATTTCATTCCTGTCTTTATTTTATCCACAATCCAAATAACCGTCGCTTGGTTACTTTTACTTGCTTAAAATCTTTTTGCCCTCTCCTTTCAACTGCAGGGTGCAGCCCTTCAATGAAATCCGCAGGACGGGTCCCTCTCGTAGTACCTGACCTGGTCAAATATGCTCATGTTTCCAGTGCCGATTCCGTCAGCATCCTTCTTTTCCTCAGAGCCATCTCTGTTTCTTTAGCCTTTTTCTTACTGGTAATTGTTGATTTGAGCCCCACCTGCTGTCCACATATTTACTTGTCAGTATTTCTAGTTCGCTTTCCCCATTTTGTGTCGGCATTGCTCATGTGCCCGCGCCGCCATCTATAAGCGAGCGGCGCTGCTCTCGCACACTCGACTTTGCAGACGGCGACGCCGCTCGACCACCGAATGGGCGCTTAAGAGCTTCGCTATAAAAAAAATCTCGTTCCCGGTTTCCTGAGTTGTTTTCAACATCACCGATTTCAAATAAGCCAACTACACAGTGCATTTAAATGATCATCTACGCGAGCAAGGCAAAGGCAGGCAATCACGGCATCCGGAAGAAAATTATAAGACCAAGCAGCGGCACATCGTTGGAGCTGCCAGTGCGTGTGCGCAGGACGTGCGCTGCCAGGACCCTCGCTGTAAGCTGCCTTCGGCCTGAAAGTGGCGTTCAGGGCTGAGATGACGGTACGTGCCGGCAAATTTGGCACACGCCTGCTCGCCTCTGAAAATTTCCCAAACTATGTTCCTATGCCCTAACTTAATGGCATCGACATCGGCGTGACCTTTCACATATTACTGCAGCCAACCGCAGAGAACGCGATCGTCTTCGGAAGCGACTACTGAGACCTCTGCCACGGAAGAAGCCCAGCAATACGTTTGCCAAAGGAAGCGTCAGGCGAGATGTTTTACCTCTGAGGCGGAGCAATGCAAGGAATACTTAGGAAGCGGAAACAGGGGACAGCCCGCATGCATTCCTGATCCGTGATATTTTACGAGTAGCCAGGATTACACAGCCAGTTCTACTTCATGGCCACGAGTGAAATGGACTGCAGAAAACTCTTTCTGCTCCTCCTTACACGGCGGTGAACTTTCTGGCTGCAAAGACGCAAAATATACAAATGAACTGAGCAATTAATGGAAGTGAAACGACATTTTTTGAAAATGGCGCGCTCGACAATGGTGCGGCTGGGCTCTAAAAGAGTTAAAAATATTTCCTTATCGTACGGGAATTTTTGAAAATGCTCTGGCTCAGTCCTAAGGATGCTGCACCATTATTCCAGAAAATCCACCGCCCAGTGTTCCTTTACGCTATGCAGTGGCGAAACTTGTAAATAACATTTCACACTGTATAGCCTTGCATTCTATCGATTTCTGTAAAGCATAGTAAGTGGAACGGATCCAGCGAAAGCAAGTCGCAATAAAGCGAAGAAAAAACACTAGTAAAGCAGCACTTGAAAACAACTGTACATCCTAACAGTACGGCCGCTCCGCGCAATGCGCTCGGCATGTGCGCATCACGGCAACAGAGTCCGGAGAGGCAGCAGAGATGAAAAAAGCGAGAGGGAAATGGGCAAGCTCACCAGTTTAATACGCCGCGGGTTCGAATCACAATTTCGGCAATGTTTTTTACTTTTTTACGGTTCCATTTGGTTACACCGACGGTGGCGACTTGGTCGACCTGTGAGTGGGCGCCAAGAGCTGCGACACATTATATTAGAATCATAGGTTCACGAGTTTAAACTGCGCCGATGCTTTAATGGTTTCAGAAAAAAACGCTAGAACAAAAAATCTTCTTTAAGTATTAGGAGAAAATATTCCCAAACTACAGCCATGTAGAGTACCATAGCCCAACCCAGTCAAAACGCACTACAGGAATTTACGACAGAAAACTTCTGTAGTCTGTCGTATTTTGGGCATGTAGTATTTCTGTAGTCTGTCCTCTGTAGTCTGTAGTGTCGTACTTATGTAGTCTGTTTTCTGTAGTGTAGTATTTCTGTAGTCTGTCTTCTGTAGTGCAGTATTTCTGTAGTCTTTCTGTAGTGTAGTATTTCTGTAGTCTGTCTTCTGTAGTGACGTAATTCTGTAGTGTCGTATCTCTGTAGTCTGCCTTCTGTAGTGCATTTGTGTAGTGTGTTGTATTCCTGTAGTCATTACCAAGTACGCTTTATTTGTCAATTAATATGCAGCTACAGAGCAGCAGTCTGACTCTGAACATTCGATGCATTCCTGCAGTACAGCCAGGTATAAAAACACCTCACTTGGAGCAAATCGACTATTTATTTACATATATACAGAATTTTTCTTCAGCAGGTCTCTCTTGTTCAGACTGTCCTAGGTGAAGAAAAAGAACAGTGATATATATAGTATGCATACACAACAAATGCATGCAAATGTTACAAAAGTCATACAGTGGAATCTTGATTATGCATTCCCCTTTCATGCAACGATCCACATTTAACATCAAATTGGCACGGGCCCGACGTAAACCCATAGGAATAATGCATTAAAGCCTCAATTATACAACTGAAGAATATGCACACGCCCCTTCATACGATGGCTGGCGGGAACCGTCCGGAATGGGAGAGACATTGGCATGCAGAGCACTTTACTGACAGAAGTGACGTCAACCAAGCTCTTTCCAGATAGAAATCAAGATGCAGACGTGCATACAACGTGTGACCAAGTGCATCATGGCCTGTAATGACTGTTCTGCCAACGGCTCAGAATGAGTCCGTGCATGCAACCCGCATCTATCAGTGTGAGGCGGTCCGCCTGGCCCGTTTTTCCGCGCGCTTCACTTACGAAGACGTTGCGGGAATAAAAACTGCACGTTCATACCACCATAAAGTTATTGTAAAGGCGGTAAAAAGAGTAGACATTTCTGTGATCGCTGGTGGCTAGTTCAAAAGCGCTTCTCGCTACACCTTGAGTAAGGCACATGTTAGGCCTACAACACCAAGCAAGCGGTGTACTGTCAGCCGGCAGAACGCACATCACTGCAGAAATCGTGCCAAAGGTGGACATTGCGCTTTCTTTTTTCCTTTAAGATACGAATTCTTAGTACAACATGAACTGGTGGGCGAGTTGGTCTGACATATCTTAGTGAAGCAGCGCAACGGCACAAGGCCAAGGGAAGAAGGGGACAAACAGCGCTGAACTGACAACAAATGTTTATTCCGGATGCTAACAGCATATATATACTCTTTTGCTCCTTAGAACAAAGAAAGAGAGAGCAGCAGAAAGTATCAATCCCAGTCATTGTGCGCATGCCGCTGTATCGCGTGTACATCGATCATTTGAAATCAGGAAGTTGTGCTCTTTCACCGAGATGGCAACGGAAGGAGTGCTGATACAATTCACGCCCAGCTTCATGATCTCAGATGCCTCAATAATCTCTCGTGTAAGCTTATCCTTGTGTTTGGTAACAACTTGGCTGTTTTTGAATTCTGGGTAACATGAACAGTCACGACAGTGAGTACCTATGTGGCGGGCCGCGTTCTTGACATTGTTTGCGTGCTCTTTAAGTCTTTCATTAAGACACCGGCCAGTTTGGCCGATGTATGACCCACCACACTTCAACGGGACTGAGTACACCACGTTGTCTTGGCATGGCACATACTTCATCCTGTGGTTTTTCTTGCAATTATGACCAGATTCCGATCTTTTATCCGGGCGATTAACTCTCGCACACAAGCCACTCAGTCTGACAGGAGCCGAAAAAACAACATCTACTCCAGCCTTTTTGCCTATTCTCTTCAAATTGTGGGACACAACATGAACATAAGGTATTACTGCCAGATTTTTTTGCTTGGAATGGGGGACAGCTTTGCCCTCCTTCAGCTTTTTCAATATCCCTTCTGCTACTGATGCCAGAATATGAAGGGGGTATTTTGCGTCTGTTAGCCTATCAACCTGATTGGAGAAACTAAATTCAAACTTGTGTGGGCAGGATTTTTGCATGGCATTTTGAAAGCATGACGTCACAATGCCTCTTTTAACAAGCTTCGAATGGGCTGAGCTGTATGGAAGTAAGGGCTTTTTACCCCTAGGATCAAATGCCCAGCATACATGGAAATCAGTAAAATATAAGGTCAGATCAAGGAACTTAATGCGATCATTCACAGCCACTTCATGCGTAATTTCCAGTGGCGAAAGCACTTCACAGAATATCGCGCACAGGTCATTCACTTCCGCAGCGAAGCTAGCCGGGTCACAATCTAGAAAAATTAGGTAATCATCTACATATCGGAACACTCTTGCAACTGTTGAGCTCATGAGTGATTGTTCGAGTGCCCTGTCAAGCTTAGCAAGGAACATGTCACTTAGCAATGGAGCGATGCAAGATCCTATGCAGATCCCATTCTTTTGAACTGTTTTTATTCAAAAGAATGGGATCTGCATAGGATCTTGCATCGCTCCATTGCTAAGTGACATGTTCCTTGCTAAGCTTGACAGGGCACTCCAACAATCACTCATGAGCTCAACAGTTGCAAGAGTGTTCCGATATGTAGATGATTACCTAATTTTACTAGATTGTGACCCGGCTAGCTTCGCTGCGGAAGTGAATGACCTGTGCGCGATATTCTGTGAAGTGCTTTCGCCACTGGAAATTACGCATGAAGTGGCTGTGAATGATCGCATTAAGTTCCTTGATCTGACCTTATATTTTACTGATTTCCATGTATGCTGGGCATTTGATCCTAGGGGTAAAAAGCCCTTACTTCCATACAGCTCAGCCCATTCAAAGCTTGTTAAAAGAGGCATTGTGGCGTCATGCTTTCAAAATGCCATGCAAAAATCCTGCCCACAAAAGTTTGAATTTAGTTTCTCCAATCAGGTTGATAGGCTAACAGACGCAAAATACCCCCTTCATATTCTGGCATCAGTAGCAGAAGGGATATTGAAAAAGCTGAAGGAGGGCAAAGCTGTCCCCCATTCCAAGCAAAAAAATCTGGCAGTAATACCTTATGTTCATGTTATATAACATGAACATAAGGTATTACTGCCAGATTCTCCTGTCTTGCGACAGAGAGTCCTGTCGTGTAGTCTGTCGCACGACAGCGACTTGTGTCGTGGTTCTGCCTTGCGAGAGAGGTGCCTGTCATTGGTTCTGCCTTGCGACAGAGCCACCTGTCGCGGGTTTTGTCTCACGACAGAGCTGCCTGTCGTGGGTTCTGTCGCGCGACAGGCAGCTGTCGTGAGCTCTGTCGCACGACAGACGTACCTGTCGTGGCTTCTGTCGCGGGTTCTATCTTGCGACAGACTCCTTACACACCTGTCGCGCGAGAAAAGGACCTGTCGTGGGTCCTGTCCCGCGACAGACTGTACAGATGCCTGTGGCTCAGTGGCCACCGCTGTGACTCAGTGGTTATGGCACTCGGCTGCTGACCCGAAAGACGGGGGTTCGACCCGGCCGCGGCGGCCGAATTCCGATGCAGGCGAAATTCAAGAGGCTCGTGTACTGTGCAATGTCAGTGCAGGTTAAGAACCTCAGGTGGTCGAAATTTTCATTGCCCTCCACTACAGCGTCCCTCGTAGCCTGAGTCACTTTGGGACGTTAAACCCTCATAAGCTAAAAAATTGATGTCTGTTGTATGGGATTTGCCGTGACGTACTTTATTTTCTCACGACAGAAGTGTCTGCATGTCACTATAGCCATCACAAGATGTATCCTCGTGGTCATGAAATATCAGCATAACCTTTTTCGATCTGCATATTTTCTGGGCTAAAATTTTTTCTGACTTGTTTACTTATCTTGGCACATGCCTCTTTTATAACACCTTCTGCAGGGCTCTATAGGTGTGTATTCAGCAAAAATTAGACTTGGTAATTATTTGGTGAGAGCTCTGGCAATCCGATTTATATATATGCATGCATGTAACTGTTTGAGCATGCAGAATAATTCTGGTGGGAAAACGGAACGAAATGCAATTCAGGCAGCATGATACGTATACATGCAAGCAAACTAATTTTTGTCTGCAAATCAATCATTATTTTGAGAATGAGCATTATGCCATTGTATGACACAACTAGAATATTCTGATGTTCAAAGCACTCGAGCAGTCATGGCAAACGTCACGATTAAATGCTCTCTATGCTCGTGTATTTTTTTGCCAGAGGCTTGAGCTTACTGCTTAATAAACTGTCTACAATAAATGATCATCATAAGAAATATTGCACTTTATTAATGTATATACAATAGATTTTCAAGGACAATATGAAATATATATATGAATCACAATTAATACAAACATATGCAAGAGATGGGCTCCCAACAATTTTGAAACAATTTTTTTACAAAGGTAACAGACAAGCACATCTATACATGTCGTAACTTATTTCACAAAACAACAATGAGCAATGAACATAATGTAGATGCCAGAGTAAAATATGCAGCAGACAATAAAAGCTGCCTGCTGCAAGCTTTCTCTAAAACTGCATAGCACTCACTTGTACATTTAGAGCTGATCTCCTGAGGAAGTGCTCCAAACAATCTCATACCAAAAGTGCACTGCAGCTTCCTTTAAATAGATGTGTCTGACATATGTTGCTGTATAGCAATGAGATACTGCACAGGCATATTCAAAATGACCCAAAAACAAAATTAAGATATCAACATTTGCAGACCTCTCTAAAAGAAGCAGTTTCAGCAGCACATATAACACAAGCAATACACTCGATCATGCCTCGTTACTGGGCAATAGTTCCAAGCAAAACTAAAAACTGCGAGTTGTCCATAAAAACAAATCATGATGAGAACAAAGAAAAGTACTTAAAAACACTTAGCCATAAACATCTGCTTCTGTACATAGTAGTGGGCAGTGAAGTGAAAACTAAACAAAATCCTGGGCATTTATAATGTACTAGTATCATATAATGTGATGCAGTATGAAGCGCCTAGTGATCTACGAGCCATGTGGTGGTGTCTCATGGAATGACAACATATCTCCTACAACTGTTCACATACCTCTAACCACTCACACATATATGGGCTCATGTCACCGCTTTCAACATAGCACAAGACGCAAAGAAAATTTATTCACAATTGTATGTGTAATATAGCAAAAGGTGAGGCGTGTCAACTAGACACCTTTGCAGTGCGAAGCATAAAACTAGATAAAACAAGTCCATCACTCAGGCATCTGCACTTTCTCAATACGAGGAAGGAATTACCTGGTTAGAAAAGTTGAGACTCTGTTCTTATTGCTCTCTATATTAATGTGACAAAAATATATGGGCACCAATAGGTGCTGTGCATTTTCACCCTGTCCACTGTCCAGACAGAGAGTTTCCATATTAAGTAGGCATTAACAAATTCAAAAATTTGGTCCCCAAAAAAACTGCCCGCAATACGAGTTTAAAGGCAAACAAACCATAATTAAAATTTCTGATTCATGCCCACAAGAGCTTCAAATTCAAGGCTATCTAGAAAGAACACTGGTACAGGAAGAAAAAGCTTCTGATTTTTTTTTCAAGATATATTGTTGCGGGAAAGAATATATTTACAGATATTTACAAATAGACAAGAACAGCTGCGAGCGGCACCTAGAACACAGTCCGAACTTCGTTGTCGTCTTCTACTCTTCCCACTCGTGGCATCGCTCTTTGTCGTCGTCGTCTACCCGCATCAGGACCTCCGGCTGCTGAAACGCCGTCTCGGCGTTAGGGCGGCGACGTATGGGCGTCGTGATAAGGTTTAAGGCGACAGACGTGGACGATGTCGGTGGTGGCGCCTGGGGACGATGGCGAGGTTTCAAGGGGAGCAATTTCATAGTTCACGTCGGTAACACGGCGCACGACACTGTAAGGGCCACGGTAGTGCGAAAGGAGCTTCTCGGAGAGACCGACGCTGCGAGAGGGCGTCCAGAGAAGGACGAGTGATCCCGGGGTAAATTCGACGGCCTGGTGACGGCGGTCGTAGGCTGACTTCTGGGAAACTTGAGAGGCTTGGAGCCTACTACGTGCTATTTGGCGCGCCAGCGCGGCCTGGGAGATGGCGTCCCGAGGGTAAGCAGTGGTGGGGGCTGAAGAAGGCGGCAAGAGTGTGTCCAAAGGCAAGGTGGGATGCCTACCAAACAAAAGGTAGAAAGGAGAATAGCCTGTTCTGTCATGAAGGGAAGAGTTATATGCAAATGTCACATAAGGCAAGGCTGCGTCCCAATCTCGGTGGTCTGGCGATACGTACATGGCTAACATGTCGGTGAGCGTGCGGTTGAACCTTTCCGTAAGCCCATTGGTTTGTGGGTGGTAAGCTGTCGCGAGCTGGTGCTGAGTGTCACACGAACGAAGAAGGTCGTGAACTACTCTGGATAGAAAATAACGACCGCGGTCGGTGAGCAGTTGACGAGGGGCGCCGTGATGAAGGATGACGTCTTGCAGAAGAAAATCGGCAACATCGGTAGCGCAGCTGGACGGCAAAGCACGCGTGATGGCGTACCGAGTCGTATAATCAGTTGCGACAGCGATCCACTTGTTGCCGGAGAGAGACGTCGGAAAAGGGCCAAGAAGGTCGAGGCCAACACGGTGAAAAGGTTCCGGAGGTATGTCGATGGGTTGCAGAAGACCGGCAGGCAAAGTGGAGGGCCTTTTCTGACGTTGACACAGGTCGCAAGCGGCCACGTAACGCTTGACGGAACGATAGAGACCAGGCCAAAAGAAGCGATGCCGCACCCGAGCGTACGTGCGGGACACGCCAAGGTGACCGGCTGTCGGCAGGTCGTGCAGTTCTTCAAGGACAGAAGAGCGTAGACGTTGGGGTATCACGAGCAGGAGCGGAGGGCCATCGGAGCGTAGGTTTCGGCGATACAAAATGCCGTTCTGGAGCACATAAAGGTTCAGAGACGGAGATCGGTTTGCAGAACGGATGCCATCAAAGATAGGACGTAAAGATGAGTCGTGGCGCTGTTCGTTGGCAATATCGGCAAGATCGGAGATAGCTAAGAGGCAGGGCAGGGTCTCAGCATCCTCTAGGTCAGGTGGTTCCACAGGGTATCGGGATAAACAGTCAGCGTCCTGGTGATGGCGCCCTGACTTGTACATGACGGAGTATGAGTATTCTTGCCCATGCGCCCAAGCCAAGCGACCAAGGCGACCGGTGGGATCTTTTAGTGAAGACAGCCAACAAAGAGCGTGGTGATCAGTGACAACAGCGAATGAATGGCCGAACAGGTAGGGTCTGAATTTAGCTACTGCCCAGACAAGGGCAAGACACTCACGCTCAGTAATGGTGTAATTTTGCTCTGCGGCTGAAAGTAGGCGGCTGGCATAAGCGATGACTCGATCTTGACCCTGTTGACGTTGGGCTAGGACGGCGCCGATGCCATATCCGGAGGCGTCCGTGCGAACCTCTGTGGGAGACGACGGGTCAAAATGTGCTAAGATGGGCGGAGTGGTCAGCAGATGGACGAGGGATGAAAATGAGTTCTCTTGAGCAGGGCCCCAGGTAAAGGGGGTGTCGTTCTTCAGAAGATCGGTGAGGGGACGAGCGATGCCGGCGAAATCTTTGATAAAACGGCGAAAATACGAGCACAAGCCGACAAAGCTGCGCACATCTTTCGACGACCTTGGAAGAGGAAAGTCCTTCACAGCTTGAATTTTGATGGGATCTGGGCGTACACCAGAAGCGTCAACGAGGTGTCCGAGAATAGTGAGTTGGCGACGACCGAACTTGCATTTCGATGAGTTCAGCTGAAGGCCGGCATTACGAAACACTGTCAGAATATTGGAGAGGCGCTCGAGGTGCGTGGCAAAAGTAGGCGAGAAAACCACAACATCGTCTAGGTAACAGAGGCAAGTGGACCATTTAAAGCCACGAAGAAGGGAGTCCATCATTCGTTCGAAGGTAGCCGGGGCGTTACAGAGGCCGAACGGCATGACTTTAAACTCGTATAAGCCATCAGGCGTCACGAAGGCGGTCTTCTCGCGGTCCTTTTCATCAACAGCAATTTGCCAGTACCCCGATCGAAGATCAATTGAAGAGAAATATTTGGCGCCGTGGAGGCAGTCTAATGCATCATCGATCCTTGGGAGTGGATATACGTCTTTTTTTGTGATGCGGTTGAGGTGCCGATAATCAACGCAGAAGCGCCAGCTGCCGTCCTTCTTTTTCACCAGGACGACTGGTGAAGCCCAAGGACTTGACGAGGGCTCGATGATGTCTTTTGCGAGCATCTTGTCCACCTCATGATTTATGACGGTGCGTTCGGCGCTGGACACTCGGTACGGACGTATGCGGAGAGGAGCGGAATCACCGGTGTTTATGTGATGCGTCACCACAGAGGTCCGAGCCAAAACATGGGTATCAAAGTCGAAGATGTCGCGGAAAGATGATAAGAGACACCTAAGATCGCGAGCTTGCATTGGCGGTAGGTCAGAAGCGATCATGTCGGCGTAGTCGTCCGTTGGGTTCTCAGTTGATGGGGCCGCAGGCAGCCGGCATTGCTGAGTGGAAGGTAAGCAGGTGTCCACCACTGATATCACACATTCGGCAGCAGGGCACAGCGTGGCGAGTGAGATGCCTTGCGGGAGCGGTTGGATGGATGAACCAAAGTTCAGGACCAGAAGGTACGCTCGGTTGGCCGACATTGTACATACAATGTGTGGAAGCGCAATGCTGCGCGTCAGGGCGACGTCAAGTTCCGGAGTGACTACGTAGTGACCATCAGGTACGGGGGGAACAGATGAGAAAGAAATGTAAGTTGCGGCTTGAGGCGGTAGACGGACAAAGTCGACAGCACAAAGACTGTGTATAACTGGGGACGGCGACTCAGCAGAAAGAGGAAGGTCAAGCTGAACAACATTAGTGGCGCAGTCAATGAGGGCTGAATGCTCAGACAGGAAGTCGAGGCCAAGAATGACTTCATGAGGGCACTGGTCCAGAACAGAGAACAGAACGGATGTATGGCGGCCGGATATGGTCACACGGGCTGTGCATAGTCCAACAACATGAGGCGTTCCGCCGTCGGCAACGCGGAGAACGGCTTTGGGTGCAGGGGTCAGTACTTTTCGGAGGCGGCGTCGTAGGGCTGAACTCATGACGGATACGTGCGCGCCTGTATCGATCAGGGCTCGCACAGGCACTCCATCGACATGAATGGCGAGCAAATTATGGTGTGCGCGAAGGGCTAATCGAGGATTTTGGGACTGGGGCTGTACTGCAGCATCACCTCCAGACACTGCAGCGTCTAGTTTTCCGCTTGCGAGCGTCCGTAGGGGCCAGGAGAGGAGCGACGGCGTTGGGGCGAACGAGACTGTCGACGCAGGGGGGACGGGGAGCGGCTGGAGCGGGGAATCTGGCCATCGACTGAAGCACTGTGCTGGGCTGGAGGGGGCGTGTAGTGGCTGGGCTGTTCGTCGTCGCGGTGGGAGCTGAGAGGACGGTATGTGCTGCGACGGTACCAATAATTTCGACAGTGGCGGGAGATGTGGCCAATGCGGTGGCAATGGAAACAAATGGGCCTGTCGTCGGTTGTCCGCCAATCGTTAGGGTTTCGCCGACGTGGAGTGAAGTACGAAGGTCGTCCAGGAGCAATCGCAGTGATTTCGGGTGGTGGTGAAGACCGTACAGGGCTGACGGGCTGGAAACCAAGGTTTGCAAGCTCTTGGCGGACGACAGCCTGTACCAGAGAGATGGTAGGCAAGCGGTTGTCGCCATCATGTAGATGCAGGGGGGCAGGGGCCATTGCTTCGAGCTCGCGTCGGATGATGCGGGTCACATTTTCTGGGGGCGCTGGAGTTTCCCGGTGTCGCAGGTCTTCACATGAAGAAGTCGCAGCCGTGTTGGGGAGGCGTATGTACGGCTGGCTTATACGCCTGCTTTTGGCTTCCTCGAAGCGTGGACATTCCTTAATAATTCCGTCGACTGTAGTGCAGCTCTTGTATACGAGCAAGTTGAAGGCATCGTCGGCGATTCCCTTCAACACGTGGCCGACTTTGTCAGACTCGGGCATGTTGGCGTCAACTTTGTGACAGAGGGCCAGCACATCTTGAATGTACGACACATAGGACTCCGTAGATGTTTGAGCTCGGGAGGCGAGGTCCTTCTTAGCGGCAAGCGTTCAGCCGAGCGGCCGTCCAAACAATTCGCGGAGTTTCTCTTTGCACACGTCCCAGCTGGTCAGATGGTCTTCGTGCGTCTCATACCAGACCCGGGCGGTGTCTTTTAGATAGAATATTACATTTGCGAGCATGAGGGTCGGATCCCAGCGGTTGTAGGTACTCACTCGCTCGTACATGTTGATCCAGTCGTCGACGTCAGTGTTGTCGGTACCAGAAAAGGTCCCAGGGTCACGAGGGGGAGAAAGAACGAGTGATGTCATGGCCGGGGCTGAGGTTTGCTGGGCGGCGTCTTGGGTCATGATGAGTGAAGGCAACTGGCGGCCGCTGCGGAGCTCCGTCGTCGGTAGACGTAGGGGAAAGCCCGCACCTCCACCAAATATGTTGCGGGAAAGAATATATTTACAGATATTTACAAATAGACAAGAACAGCTGCGAGCGGCACCGAGAACACAGTCCGAACTTCGTTGTCGTCTTCTACTCTTCCCACTCGTGCCATCGCTCTTTGTCGTCGTCGTCTACCCGCATCAATATCATCAGTGGTTATAGTGCTCGGCTGCTCACCATAAATACGCAGGTTCGATCCTAGTCGCGGAGGTCACATTTGATGAGGGCGAAATACTAAAGGCCTGTGTACAAACTGTGTGATGTCAGTGCACGTTAAAGAACAAAGGAGGTCAAAATTACTCAGAGCTCTCCACTACGACATTCCTCACAGTATGAGCCACTTTCGGAAGTCAAACCCCATCAACAAAGAATATACAGAAGACAATCAGATGTAAATAAGTTTCTGCAAACCTTCAATCCATCTTATAATTATTTGGTATGTCACAGACATAAGATGCCTCTCCCAGGTCAAGCAAAACACACTGCGAAGCAACATCTTCGAGAGAGTAGAGGAACATGTTACGGCCTGGAGGTGGAAGCTTGCTGCTATGTATATAAGTGACGTTCCTGATTGCAGGCTCAGAAATTACCAATTTCTGGCACACGAGATCAACCTTTTGGACATTCACAATGAATGCACAGATGTCAGTTATTATGCAGTAAGCTCCATCAATCATTTTCACACAGTATGAACACGTTTTTAATGCCCTACTGTACTGAGTGCTGCAAATATGGAAACCATTAGTTTCAGCACGGGCATAGTGATTAATGCTTGGCACCATTCCATACTCTCTGAAAAACATTCCTGCTACAACTTCTTCTAAATGAACAGGTCTCAGAGGGGCTCCTAATACCTGTGCAGTAGTTCCCTGCCTGTCATGCATGTTGATTAT
This sequence comes from Amblyomma mixtum, assembly GCF_055824585.1. Classification (NCBI taxonomy): domain Eukaryota; kingdom Metazoa; phylum Arthropoda; class Arachnida; order Ixodida; family Ixodidae; genus Amblyomma; species Amblyomma mixtum. The sequence continues at coordinate 233,976,834 of NC_143013.1, forward strand.
TTGGTTCCGTCTTTGAGCTAAAGACGTCGAAAGCTCAACAAACCTACTGGAAGTTTTGAGCCATGATTTCATTATGCAACGTTCTGCAATTTGTAGTGGCACACCCTGTGCAGCTGTCACAAGTTTCAGAAGCTGTCCATTTCCATTTTCAAACGGGAATGTGGATGTACCCCACAAAGGGCCCAACATTTCCACACTTTTTGCCAGGTGTAAAAGCTGGTGCACATTAAATGTGGCACTGGTGTCTCCATACAATGAACAAATTCTGCTTACAAAGCAAGACAGAAGCTGGTCTGCTTCCTGAAGGTCAGCCTCACTTACAGTAGTCTGAAGAAGAAGAAAAACACCTTGACATAGTAGAGAAAAATGGCTGACATATCTTAAAGGGATCAAACCGGATACACATGGTAGAGAGTAGTACAAAAGCCAGAATAGCCATTCAGTGGCTTTCCAGTTCTTCCGTTCTGAGATTGGCCGTGGTAAGCGACAAAATGATATCGGTGGCCTTAATACTTTAATGCGCCTTTCCAGCTCATGGAAATTCCGGCCAATATGGAAAGCTTTCCCAAAAGCACTCAGCCACAACTCAGTTATCTGCTGTGTAACGCCTTCCAATACACAGTGCATAAAGTCTGGTGGCAAGGACCACACAAGGTTGAATCCTTGGAGCTGATTTAGTGAAGAAGGCCCTTTGACACCATGAACTGGCCGGCCTTGCTCGTAGGCATCCCGCATATCTTCCAACATAATGCTGTGTGTGCGTGGAGCTGCTGGCATTTCTCCAGGAATGTAACGCAGGGTACCTGGGACGAAAATGAAAAAATACCAACATTCAGCACTTGAAGACGCTGAAGACACAGTAGATGGGAAAAATAATATATGGGAAAAATCTACAGTCCACTTCTAACTAGGACTGCATATGCTATCTAGCCCAAGCCCTGTTCTATGTTGCAGAAGATTAGTGCACAACTAAGTTCTAAAAGAGCACTAATAGTAGTGGACCAGTAGTGTGGAAACATAGGGGGAGGAGGTATGAATGGGTCAGTTTGGTTGCTGTCAGTCTGCAATGCCATGTTTTATCTGCTTGGAGCAGCTCTGAACTGTACAAGTAGAATGAAAGAGTGAATCCTGAATATTGGTGCCATTCAGGTAAATTAAATTTAGTGATACAAATAAAATTCCATGTATCTAAGCATTTGAAAATATCTTCCCTATGCTCCTCTATTATTATTATTATTATTAATACTCAAGGCAAGCTTACTGCATCAAAATGCATTGCAATAAACAACAAACAATACTTCATTCCAGACATATTTAACACAAAAGCATGAGGCAGCTTGTGCTTGTTTAAAACCATGTTGAGAAAGTATGCATAATTCCCATGTTTGCTTGCAATGAGGCACGTCGCTGCCACACAAAGCTGCGTTTTCATGAAATGATCACTAAGTAAGGAGATTGCACTGCTGTCTCAGCTGCGATATACGCTGCCTGCTCTGTACCGGTCTTACCAGATAGTGATCAATGTGGCATGGTTAGAAATTTACCAAGCTTCTGGGGGCTAAATCTGGCTTGCAATGAAGCTTTCTAAACCTTTTTTCCTCAGGACAGCACATGCCAATCATCTCAATCTGTTTTTTCAACTTCTAATAAAGTTGACTTACGTTCAACAACTGTTCCTTCTTCGAAGCACCAGGAGCAACCAAAGTAGCCGTTAAATTGCTTCATGTTGAGTAACGCAGCTCTTGCTGGCGAGTCCACTGAGCAACACGTCACGAACACCTTAGACAGCACTGTTTCTCCAGCATGCCGCCACGCTATCGATCCAATATTGTTGAAGACCTCCACAAACGTTTTCATGAACAAGTGTTGTGGTGGATGCTTCTTCGCGAACCAGAGAGCTCCGACGATCACGTTTTGAAATCGGACGTTGAACGGCAATTCATTAATAATGAGCTGAATAGGCCATACACTCGATTTGCTAGATTTGAAGACAGGTGATCCGTCGGTGTTTAGCGTGACAGTGAAGTCGCACCACTTCGCATTCACGCCACGTCTAATGCTTCGGTAGGGGCGGCCGTCGGTGATATCAGCATAAGCACCATGAACAACGACTGTGGCTTCTTTCAGCCGTGAATACAATGCTTGAGAGTAGCCTGTAATAATACTGTGCAGTTGCTCCTTCAGATTGAAAATTAGAAAAAAGCAGCCTTTCGCCATTAGAGACCGCACGGTCGGTGTGGTTTGGCAGGTGTCGCAGGTGAAGATGTGTGACCCTTCCTTCCTGTCCTTGCAGCCGAAATATCCGTAGCAAGTTTCGCAGAAGTAGTGGACTTGAAGCGAATCCAACTTGCCTTTCCACAGCTTCCTAAACAGATATTTGGTGTCTGGCACAACATCGGCTCCACAGAGAGTATTGATCAACTTAAGAAGACCCTCCACTTGCGACCACGAGAGTCCCGCGTAAACAGCATACGTAAGAATCAGTAAAACGGCTTGGGCTTTGTTAATACTCTGATTTGGCAGGGTCTCTCTCGAACACCTCGTGAAATAGTCTCTCACGTCATCGTCGTGCGTTGTCGATTCGTCGATGTTCGCAGCCTCATCGTCTTCTCCTTCATCGTGCACATCGAAGGAGGAGGTGCTGCCAGTTTCATCGGGACCGTCAGCTTCGCTGTCCTCGCTTTCAAATGTGTCACGCGCTTCGTCTTCCAAGCAGAGATGGTCGGAGCCGCCAGCGCTCGCCGGCACGCAGTCGTCGGGGTCGCCCTCCTGAGCAGGCTGTTGAGACTGCCTCAGTTGCTCTTGGTACCGCTGAGTTTGCCTAGGTACTTGACGCGGTCGTCCAGGTTCCAAGTACTGACGGTACCGCTTGGGTTGAGGCGAACTCATAGCGAAATATAGCTAAACAAAGCACAAAACAGACCTTGACAAAACTGCGCACAACAAACGTATACACAGGATACACAAAGAAGGCAAGCTCACTACCGAGATGGATGGATAGATGATAATGGCTTTACCCTTTGTATCGGGCGGTAGCTTTCGCCACCTAGCCTATACTTCCCTCATTGTTAATTTCTTTTTATTTTGCCTTTCTTTCTTACAGAGTCTATGCCAGAGTTACTACATAGCTTAGCTCCAACCACATATAGCCAAACTGACTTCCGTAGTAGCCACAATTAGAGTGTACACTCTAGCCACATTGTAAACAAAACCGCAACCGAAAAATTTTTAGCGCCCCAAAGTATACAGAAGCTTTGGTCATTGTGAATTGATTCTTTGGACAAAATAAATTATTTTCCGCAAGGATATCTAGATACTAGTTTTTTCCCCGTCGTGACCTCTTGTAACACTGCACGTGGCTTGTTTTTTTTTTTTTTGCGTCGTAAGTACCGCCACTGAAGCCATGCGCCACACCAACGCACGCATATGGAAGCAAAATCACGATAAGGCAAAAGCGGGGCTCATCACAGATACAGTATTTTCATTTTCTAAAGCGAAAAAATTCGGCGAAAAACAACAAACAAACTGTATGGTTCCGTACATAGAAGAAAAAGGCTAGAGAAAGATTTTAGCCATTGAAGCTGAAACGGCTAAAAAATTTTCTCGGCCGGGTTTAAAAGTCTTGCAACAGCCTCCGTTTCTCGCCAGGCGAAACTTCACTGGGAGGAGTTAACACTCTCTCGTTAGCCAAGGTCATTTTTAGATAACAGACTTTGGTGAACACTCGTTCCACTGTGGTTTGATATGGGTAGCGATAACAAAATTAGAGAGCGCCAGCTCTGACATCAGTGGAAACGTCGGTTTGCCGGCAACATTTTTTTTTCCATTTTCGAGTTTACCCAGAATTCTTTATGGACCGGGTTTCCTTTGCCAGATCGCCGGCTTTTGTTCGGAGCAGGTGGCACTATAGAGCATGAACTGGTTAATTTGGTCACTATAAAAGCACTGAATTAGTCTAACGTTGGAATGATGTATGAACCAAATCGGAGGATTATTTCGATCATGTCTCTTATTTATTTATTTATTTATTTATAAAATACTGCAGGCTTTGGAATGGCACAATGCAGCCTAACAATACGAGCAGAGGTAAAGAAAAGATTATTAAACAGTGCACAGAATACCAAACCACTCAACCAGCTGTAAGAACAAATCACAGAAAAGGATGCATGTTAGCTCATATAATAAAAAAATTCCGAGAATCTACAGGTCGCTCAGAAGCTACAGGTACGCGCATGGAAGGCGCTTCAGCACACATTCGCGCACTATACTTTCTTGGCTCCTTTCACTCAACTTTAACGGATCCGTTGAGAGAAGACCTTATGAAGCACATCGCGAAAAAGAAATCCCATGCCCCATATGTTCTGACAAGTTCTGCTCTCATTCCGCATGCATGGCACGTAGCTGCAGGCACTCTCTCTTGCCATTAGCGTTTCTGAAAGGTTCTGAAGCCTAGCTCGGGCTGAAAGAATATGATCAAGCTCGAATTCATCTCACTCCATGCGTTTCGAAATTGAACAAAAAGTAATTTTGCTTAGCTGCCTGCACATTTCGCCTTATGCCTCATAGCAGCATTCCCTACATTGCATTGCTTCTAAGTGGGCTTGTAGCGCAGTCTATTGATTCACGATTGATCCCAAGGCAGGCGCAATGCTGAGCCAGCTTATCCGGTACATCGCGTGAGCTAGTTCTTGTCTCTAACGTTTCCCACTTCTTTTGCTGCCTTTTTTTGGGGAATATATAGGCGAACCAAGTGCGACCGAGTTTCGCGAACAAAGCTAGTGTGGGTTGGAAACAAATCTATCGCCTAATTACAAGCTATGAGACTACGCTTTAAATAAATTTTGTGCCTTCATTTTTGGGTAAATGTTCTGCTGTCCACACGACACATGCCCTGTCTGTCCCGGGGCGCCTACGATTAATGCATACCCACGGCCGAGAAAGAACAAAATCACACAATATATATTCTCTAGAGGGCAGATTAAAATGACTGTTTTTATTTTATATACGTTTTAAATTTAAATTTAATAAATTTAAATTCGTTTGTTACAACTACAAGCGAAGCGTGCCTAGAATATACTGGCTAGCATACTAAATAGTAGTGGAGAGAAGTGCTGCCTAGGGAACAAACTACCCAGTACGGCATTTACCTTAGCCATCCGCAAACTAAAACGGCAGCGCTACAAACGCTCACTTCTAGACACAGTTTGCTAGCAAAGTAATAACAAAAAACAAAAATCTATTTGTTTTACCTTTTTAAATTAGGGCGCGGACATTAATTTGGGCGAGAAAATGCGTACTCAAGCAAAAAAAAGGTCGAAAAACTGAAGTGTTCTTTTCGAGACGTGGTGGTAAGCGTTGGCGATCGCAGCGCCGCCGCTGCTGGGTTCTCGCGGAGACGTGCGCCTGCTGCACTATTCATTTCAGCGAGGTGTTGTCGCGGCGACTTGCGTGAGGCTTCTCCGTTGCTCCACGTGTTTTTATTCGCCCAGAAGTGCAGCGATATGTACGTGCTTGCACGCTACGTTGGAGAGGAGAAGTGTTATGTGCTTCAGCACACAGACGTGCGGAATTTTTTTCCGCACGACATTGAAGACTTCGACCGCAGTAAGGTCTACGAAGTGTATTGGGACGGCGACGCTTCTACCTGCGGAGGGTTCTACGAAGCAAAAATCGTCTTCATGACAGGTAAGCGCTGTTTCTAGGCGCGTTTTTAAGTTGTTTTCTAGCAGCCATAAATTGATGATGTGCACTGCAAACCGCAGATACGGAAGAAGAAATGCGGCACTGGAGAGGGCGCCGCAAGGAGGCGCGAAAATGCGCCAATAAAGAAGACATTCCTCCGAGGAAAAAGGTGCGAATAGCAATCGCTTTCAAGCGAATTTTCTGTAGGGCGTGGTGCTTGGCCATCAGAAACCCTGCTACTAGCAACTTGCATCGATCCTGGCCGCGGTGGCCGCGTTTGAATGGAGGTGAAAGGCACGATGTCAGTGCACGTTAAATAACTTCACTTGTTCGACATCAGTCCGAAGCCCTCCACCCTCGTTGCATAAGTGAACACGACGGTGGCAAATTTTATGCTAAAACAAACGATGTCCAGAAAGCGTGAGTCTTTATGTATCGCATGCAGAGTGCAGTGTGAACGTCTGCATGAGTTGCGAGACACGTTCACCCGTGGTAAAAAAATATAAATTGGCACTTCGTCCACGTATGTTTTAATTGCTGGTTTGGTTTATGGGGTTTAACGTCCCAAAGCGACTAAGGCTATGAGAGACGCCGTAGTGGAGGGCTCCGGAAATTTCGACCACCTGGGGTTCTTTAACGTGCACTGACATCGCACAGTACACGGGCCTCTAGAATTTCTCCTCCAAAGAAATTCTAGCCGCCGCGGCACGGCAGTAGTTCACAGTGCGAGTCAGTTGTTTAGCAAGATTTTTTAAAAAGAGTTGCTTTCAAGATAGCATGTGCTCCTAATTGCGGGATAATTTGTATCGTTTCCCGCCTTCGTCAACAGTTTCATACAAGGATTACATGCTTTCAGTAAGGCTTGGTTGTGGGCTTGTTGGTACTGCATGACGAATGTGACGCACTGTCCAACTGCTCTTAGGGCATGCAAAAAGATCATTTGCAAAGGAAATGCAGGACTGACAATGAATAGTGGCTTTGTTCTTGTAGTGATTTGTCAGCGGGTTATACCACGATATACCGCTTGTCTTGAATATCTACAGTGACTAGCACTGTCTTCGGTGCAATCACGTTGAGCACATAAGGCGATTTGAATGTTTGGTCTCCTCGATTTGGCTGCACTTTCTGCACTAGTTCACAAAAGTGCCGTGTAAGCAGTTCCTTTCATTTCGTTCAAGTGACAGTCGGGGAAGTGGTATCTTGCTGTAACTGGTTCATTGTTTCCTGCTGAAATGCTGTACGTAAATTTTCCAATGAAATTAGGCCTTGGTGAGCTCGCATTTGTTATTGTGTTACTTGATTTGCATTCTGATTATCTTGTTGTAGGCAAGACTAGAAAGTCAAGCTAAAGGAGTTGCAAAAACAAAAGCCGAAAAGCAATTGCTGGGGCTGGGGAATCAAGAACCAGGAGCAGGCAACTCAAAGGTGGCTCAATTAGAGGCGTTGGTGGACGACCTCAGGGCTGAGTTGGAGGTGTCAAAGAACGCCATGGCTGAAAAGGCAGAGGAAGTCCAAAAGCTGAGGAGGCTCAATGAAAGCCTCCAGAAAGCACTCTGTGCGAAAATTCTTCGGAATGGTATGTAAACCACTATATAGTATGCTGCTGCTTCCATGCACCGGCTGTTGTCAAAGCTAATCTACTTTTGTGAAGTCGAGTTATACTTGCTTATTCTTGTTGGTGCATTTTTAGGATAATGTTAACACCGCTTTAGAAGGGCACTACAACGAAGTGCTGGACATGGTTTCACTAACAGCTGATTTGGGGGCAAAAAAATTGTGGCAGCACTATGAAGTCTTGTAGACGCATCAAGTGGGAAGAGGAAAAGAAGCATTTGGGAACATTCCATTTGCTTCAGTAGAAGTCATGTGAAATACTGAGCAGATTTCTGTACAAGACTGATGCAGCAATGACTTGCCGAAAGTGCTTTTTTTGTCACGAAGTGCATCTCATTTAGTTTTAGGGTTCCATGGTTACATCTCTTTCGGCCATTTGTCCAGATTTTACCTTGATGTGGCAGTCATGACCCAGTACCATTCATGATAATTCGTGCCCATGTAACCATTCATTTAGGTACAGCCGTGGATGACCAGCATAATAATATCATTGTGTACCGCTGGCTAGTTGCTGTCATGAGTGCTTAATAATGGAAATATTTTGTGAATGAAGGCAAGACAAAAGAAAGGGAAATTCTGCTACCTTTGCTTGATGCACATATTCTTGAGCCAGTGCGCAAGTTTTGGCCTTTTCCTTTAGATCATTCACCGATGAAGAATCGGGGGTATGTGCCTGCTGTGGAAGAGGACGAGCTGGGCTGCGAAGGGGATGATACTGCTGCAACTGTCAACTCTGCATGTAAGCATACATGCTTGGTACCTAGACAACCTTTAACCTTCAATTCCTCTTCTAGTTATGTGTAGATTGAAAATTACGCTTCCTTGGAATTTCTATCCCATGTTTCTGATTTAGATCACAGTTTAATTTTGTGACCACGTTTTATTTTTTTGAAACAGAGTTTTGTATTTGCTGGTTATGTCTGTTGTATACTTTTCTTTTGGCAGTTTACCAATATCCCTCAAGTGAAAATTATAGAACAGCTGTATCTTACCGGTACTCACCTGCGGGGCAGAAACGTGGAGGCTAACAAAGAGGGTTCAGCTTAACTTAGGGACAACGCGGCGAGCTATGGAAGAAGGTGGCTTGGGCAGAGCATGTAATGCGCAGGCAAGATAACCGCTGGCCCTTAAGGGTAGCAGAGTGGATTCCACGAGGAGGCAAGCGTAGCAGGGGGCGGCAGAAAGTTAGGTGGGCGGATGTGATTAAGAAATCTGGGGAATAAGGGAATAAGGCGAAGGACAGGGTTAATTGGAGAGACATGGGAGAGGCCTTTGCCTTGCAGTGGGTGTAGTCAGGCTGGTGATAATGATGACCCAATGTAGGGTTTCACTCTTGAGCATTGAAGCACTGCTTGTAATGGCTTGTTCTTTGCCATTCTGGCACTGTGCGTGCATAACTGTATGAGATATTTTCAGTGTGCATTTAAATGCCACTCACTAATGATCTAGTGCTGTCTTCGCTTTCGCAGGAAACAATGTCTTCATACCTGTACCCTCATTTTTTTAGTGCACAGTCATTCCCTCGACACCGTGGCTCCTGTGGTGCCTCTTCGTGCCACCTCGCCACTTCATGTGAGGCCGCCAGCTGATGTCACCACTCCGCAAGCTGACGCTACGCCTCCACCCGCTGTTGCCCCCCCTGCACCCGCTGTTGCCCCCCCCTGCACCCGCTGTTGCCCCCCCTGCACCTGCTGTTGCCCCCCCTGCACCCGCTGTTGCCCCCCCTGCACCCGCTGTTGCCCTGCCTCCACCGGCTGTTGCCCCGCCTCCACCCACTCCTGTCCCGACTCTTACCCACCAAGGGCCCTCCACAACATTGCAGACCCTTGCTGTGCCACCAGCTCGGCCAGTGTCAAAAGGTATTTATTTTGGCTGCTCTAGGATACAGCTAGCTTGTGTGTCTGTTCACTTTGGCACAATGTAGCTCGAGTGTCTTATTTAGCAGCATCTTGTACCTGGTAGTATCAAACTATGCATCAGCACCTTGCTTTGCATTGTACTGCCAGCACTGGCTTCTAAAGGGGCCCTGCAACATAGGTAAAGCATGAGGTCTTTATTCTTTGTATGTAGAGTAAGAGACGTGACTCCTGTACACCCAGAGAGATTGCCAAAATCGTAATATTTAATATTTTAATCTCCAGAAATGCTCATTTAGAGCTGATGGTGTCGCAACGCAGTGGCCCAAAAATGTGAAGAGAAAGGCCGGAGAGGAGATGGGAGGGGGGGGGGGGGGGGCAGCCGACAGCCGTTCAGTTCTACCAACACATAGACGTTCGGGAGTTTTTTTTTGTCGTTAGTCACCCCTGCCCTGTCTACAGCCCTGTCGCTGGTAAACGCGTGCATGCAAAGTAGGCTTTGTGAAATTGGTCTCTTTAGTGACCTATGGTGACCAAACATAGATAGGTGTTGGGAGTGTAGTGGGATTTCTGGCTGATTCTACTGAAAAAAAAATGGCAAGAAATTGCCTATTTCTGTTTCATATTAGAGAAAACATATTGCAGTGGGGTACAGGGGAAATACATTCCAGCAATGCTTTGATTTGAGCTAGTTGGTTGTAGCATGACATGTTTACATAAAAAGCGTTCTGGCGCTAAAAGACGAAGACAATACACACAACAAGACAGGACTGGCGCCAACTTCCAACTGAGTTTATTCACGGAAAAAACCACTTAATAACCACACGGCATGCAAAACGATAAAGGCAAACCAGATACAAGGGGTGATAACAAAGACACACCGGCCAAAAGCACCAAAGGAATGATTATAACAGTGACAAAGACCCACTAAGAAAACTAATCTCTTCATCTGACAGCGACACAGGTGGCTTGCTTATGCAGATATGGCCCCTCTGTTTGATGTTATATGCTTCGATTAGTTCACGCTCTAATCTATTTTTAGACCTTGCAATGAATCTAGTGTTTACAAAACCGGGACGGCATTTGCAGCTTTTACAGTGAGTGGCCATGTGGCTGCCATAGCCATTTTTTACACCAATCTTGTGCTGGCCGATATATTTCTTACCGCAGCTTAGAGGCACAACGTACACAACATCAGCCAAGCATTCAGTGGCGCGGATTTGGTGTTTCTTTTTGCACTGCCTAACCATTGTTACTTTGTTCAAGATGCAAACGCGCGACAGCTTGCAGGGAGCAGAAAGCACCACATTGATCCTATACCTGCTGGCCACTTTCTTCAAGTTGTGCGAAAGCCGATGAATATAGGGAACCACCACTGTCGATTGTTTTTCGCTATCCTTGTTTTTTTGACACTGTTCACCCTTCAACGTCCGCTTGCACTTCTTGATTAGGTCCACACTAATACTAGTGATGAGGTGTTCTGGATACCCGGCTTGATGAATGCGTTCAGTTTGCACATCAAAGCTCTGTGCTATCTCATGCTCACAAGATTTTTCCAATGCTGCATTCAGGCATGTCGCAACGACTCCCCGCTTGATTAGCTTGGAATGTGCACTACTAAAAGGCAGTAGCTCTTTGCACGATCTCGGGTTGTAGGACCAACAAACATGGCTGTCCTGCTTAAATTCAAGTCTCAATCAAGAAACTGTACGCTATTGTCGTGGGGAACTTCATGTGTGAAAAGGAGCCCTTTTGATTCATTGATGAAAATGGTGACTATGTCTTGAAGGATGGCGCTTGGTTTTGAACCTACATGATCGTTTAGCACAATTAGGTAGTCATCCACATATCTGAATACCCTAAGAACGTTAGAGGTCAATAAAAGCCGGTCACTAACACGTTTGTCAACACACGATAAATAAATGTCACTCAATATAGGCGCAAGGGACGACCCAATACAAACGCCATCACACTGAATATAAAACTGATGGTTGAAAAAAATGCAGTTGATGAACGGTAAAATTCTTAAAGTGTTAAGAAATCATCACAGCTAATACCTGTCTCGTCCTGAAATGACAGTTCGCCTATGCATGCGATCTTCTCTTTGATAGAAATTAACATTTCGGTATGCGGTATGGAATAATACAGGTCAGTAACATCAATCAAAAAAGCAGACTGTGCTCCAGGCAACCCATTCCTAAGTTCTTGAACAACCTCATTGGAGCTGCCGATAAGAAACGGGTCGTCTAGCGGAAGGGACTTCTAGTGTCGCTGAAGAAAACGGCTGCCAGGACCCTTTCTCTGAAACAATCGTGTGTAGGGGGCACTCAGGCTTGTGAGATTTGCCCGTGAAGAAAACATCCAGGAACTCTCCTGTCAGCATCCTTCACCAGTTTCTTGAGAGGATCCAATTTCACGTCAGTTAACAGCTTTACTGCAGTGTTCTTAGCCTTGGCGGGATTGAACTTCACTGCGACGAAGTGCTTTTGTAGAGCTTCAGCTGCTTTCTGTTTCAAAAGCTTCTCGGGAAGGACAATAAAGCCACCTTCCCTGTCGCTTTGAAGTATCTCAAGGTTGTTTTCCCTCAGGTACTCCTTGATCTTCTTAAAGGGAGGATAGAAAGTCCGACTGCGACTCACATGGTGCATCAGGCAATCCAAGGCATCCGAAGTCGCTCGTTCTTCATCCTTGTCTCCAGCTCTTTTTGCGACCTTCCTGGTCATGGCAAGGAGCTGTATTGGGTCGTCCCTTGCGCCTATATTGAGTGACATTTATTTATCGTGTGTTGACAAACGTGTTAGTGACCGGCTTTTATTGACCTCTCACGTTCGTAGGGTATTCAGATATGTGGATGACTACCTAATTGTGCTAAACGATCATGTAGGTTCAAAACCAAGCGCCATCCTTCAAGACATAGTCACCATTTTCATCAATGAATCAAAAGGGCTCCTTTTCACACATGAAGTTCCCCACGACAATAGCCTACAGTTTCTTGATTTGAGACTTGAATTTAAGCAGGACAGCCATGTTTGTTGGTCCTACAACCCGAGATCGTGCAAAGAGCTACTGCCTTTTAGTAGTGCACATTCCAAGCTAATCAAGCGGGGAGTCGTTGCGACATGCCTGAATGCAGCATTGGAAAAATCTTGTGAGCATGAGATGGCACAGAGCTTTGATGTGCAAACTGAATGCATTCATCAAGCCGGGTATCCAGAACACCTCATCACTAGTATTAGTGTGGACCTAATCAAGAAGTGCAAGCGGACGTTGAAGGGTGAACAGTGTCAAAAAAACAAGGATAGCGAAAAACAATCGACAGTGGTGGTTCCCTATATTCATCGGCTTTCGCACAACTTGAAGAAAGTGGCCAGCAGGTATAGGATCAATGTGGTGCTTTCTGCTCCCTGCAAGCTGTCGCGCGTTTGCATCTTGAACAAAGTAACAATGGTTAGGCAGTGCAAAAAGAAACACCAAATCCGCGCCACTGAATGCTTGGCTGATGTTGTGTACGTTGTGCCTCTAAGCTGCGGTAAGAAATATATCGGCCAGCACAAGATTGGTGTAAAAAATGGCTATGGCAGCCACATGGCCACTCACTGTAAAAGCTGCAAATGCCGTCCCGGTTTTGTAAACACTAGATTCATTGCAAGGTCTAAAAATAGATTAGAGCGTGAACTAATCGAAGCATATAACATCAAACAGAGGGGCCATATCTGCATAAGCAAGCCACCTGTGTCGCTGTCAGATGAAGAGATTAGTTTTCTTAGTGGGTCTTTGTCACTGTTATAATCATTCCTTTGGTGCTTTTGGCCGGTGTGTCTTTGTTATCACCCCTTGTATCTGGTTTGCCTTTATCTTTTTGCATGCCGTGTGGTTATTAAGTGGTTTTTTCCGTGAATAAACTCAGTTGGAAGTTGGCACCAGTCCTGTCTTGTTGTGTGTATTGTCTTCGTCTTTTAGCGCCAGAACGCTTTTTGCGTAAACATGTCATACAGGGGAAGCTTGCTAATTCAAACTTCGTTATTTCATATTTCTGGATAATTCAAGCTGCATGAATTGGTACATCCGTGCTTCATTCGACTATATGTCAAACATTGGCCATTAATTCGAACACAAATAGGTGCCGTCACCAATAATTCAAACTTGTGCCAGCACACCTGGGCACACAGCCAGCTGTGAAATGCACCCGTGAGGCTTGCACCTCATCTTCACAGAAGCTGTGGAGAAGGTAAAAATGGCATGTGAGGCTGGGGAAGACAGGTGAACTAGTGTTGTCGTGAACAAGTTTAAGTGTGAAGGCGGGCTTTGTGGTAACATGGCAAGAGCAACTACCACTTCAGAGGTTTGTACTCGAGCACTGTCAAATCGGCTGCAGCTTGCAATGTCTACTTTGATTGGGCGTCATCAAACATGTGGCTTGTGGGGACGATCAATACAATCTGACCTACATGTAGCACGTACGGTGTTGCAGTATTGCAGTGACGCTCAAGAACAATTAGCAATGCTGCAAATTGACCTGGCAAACGCATTTGATCGAGTGTGCCATTCATTTCTTTTTGCACTTTTAAATCACGTCAATCTCGGTTCAATACTTTCTACTGGCATACGCCTTTGTTACAAATCCTGTACCACGCGCTTGATTGTTAATGGCTGTCTCTCGCAACCAGTCCCAATTCAGTCTTCGGTGAAACAAGGGTGCCCACTGTCTCCGCTCCTGTTCGCATTATACTTGGAGCCACTTTGCATAAGTGTTATAAACAGTAGAGCTGTCAATGGTTTCCAAATAATGGGCCCCGAACTGAAGGTATTGGCTTATGCAGATGACCTTGCGTTTTTTTTGTACTGATAAGCCAAGCATCGATGAGGTTATTCGTTTAACGGAGGACTTTGGTTCGGTGTCAGGAAGTCGGATTAATCGCTCTAAGAGTTGCGGTCTTTGATTTGGTAGCTGGGGTTCGACACCTGCTGAATATGCTGGTATAACATGGACATGCAGGCCACCAAAGTACCTTGGCGTCCCTCTGAGTGCCTATAAGCATAGCGCACAGTATTGGAAAGACCGCGTGTCAACTCTTCAGCGCTATGCTCAAACATTTGTCCCCCATGGCCTCTCAATTTTTGGCAGGGTGACCGCCTGTAATCTGTTTCTCGCCACTAAAATATATTATGTACTGCAAATTATTCATTGCACAAGACTTCCTATCCAGCGTTTTCACAGGGTTTTCGGTACTTTTGTGTGGGATTCGTCTTTTGAATCCATGAGGCGTGATAACCTTTTTCGGCCTGTAAGCGCTGGCGGCCTTGGTCTAGTTCACCTGTATGTCCGACAGATAGTGTCACGTTTCATGTTTTTCCATGACACTACACACCCAATAGTGCGTTCATTCCTGCAAACAAATTTAGTTCATGTTTTACCCAACCTCACTGTGTCTTCCAATGTTTGTGACCGTCCGTGTTTGTGGGGCATAATGCAAGAGGTGTATTTGGCTGTCCGTTTCCTACTTGTTCGTTTTTCTCCTGAGTTCCTTTTTTTTAGTGTCGAGGAAAAAGTTGTATAAGGATTTGATTAGTATGCTCTACCCTGCGCCCATGTACTGCTCTCTGTACACGGCGAGACTGGCATCTTACGTACTCTTTTGAGTACGTCATGCCCCGGTAAACAAAAATACAAAGACCTTTTTCTTTAGGTTACACACCGGTACGTTGCCCGTTGGAACATGGTTAGAGAAAAAGGGCATTTTTGTGTCTACCGTTAATTGCCGCCTTTGTGATGAACCAGAAACAATTGAGCATTGTTTCATCAGTTGCAAAGATGCAGTACTCTTCTGGGATATCCTGCAACGCACATTTAAAAAAAGAATTCATCTGACTCCACATTCTGTTCGCTATCTCACTGCGCTGCCATTTGTTGGTGAACCCCTGGACATGTTTTTTCTGATTGGACTGCACAGCCTCTGGAAAACCCGCATGATGGACAGACTCTGTGAGCCTGTTGTGTCTACAAAGGATCACTTCAGTCGAATGGTTGTTAATTTAAGAGACGTGTATGCCCAGACTGAGTACGAACCGGAGTGGCACTCACTATTAGTGATGTGCTCTGCATTGCCCCTTTTCTAGTGCATGGTCTTTTCAATATGTATTGTTTAACACTGTTTTCATAATGGCTTGTATATAGTTCATGTACATAGAACATTACATCACTGTAATGAATACCATGTTGAAGAAAAAATTGCTTGGGAGCCGCAGCAGTGGCTTAATGGTTATGGTTTTCAGCTGCTGACCCTAAAGACGGGGGTTCAATCCCAACCTATTCGATAGTCCCATGTGCTGTGGGATATCAGTGCACGATTGGTTAATTTTTTTTTTACAGCAGTAAAATAGGATATTCTCACTACCGAACTGCTTCAAGATTGCAGTGTACCTCATTTCCTGTTCACTTTTGTTAGCTTGAGCTTCGGTTTATCCAGTGTGCATTTGTATCCCTGTACACATTGAAGTAGTAAACTTTTACTGTAATGCAAACTGCAGCTTTCATTGACCATATTTAGCTTGCATGTTATTTGTGATGTTGCTGGTGGTTCCTCATTATTTGCATTCTAGGTTGCTTTTCAGTGTTCTGCCAACAAACAGCTGCTCCATGTCCCTTCATCGGAGGCAGGCGTTGAGAGGACGCAGTGCATTTGCATTGCATGAGGCCGACTTCCTTTGTGTTTTTTGTGCAGCTCCTCGCAAGGCAGCCCAGGAGCTTGACCTGACGGTTGGAACTGCAAATGAGACTGGGGAGGTGAGCAGTACCTTGCAACTTGCTCACTAAATATGGGCATATGCTACTGATGATTGCATATGTTCTGCAGAGATTAAAAATCTCTGCAGTCAGTACATGACCAGTATTATGACATAACTAATGACATGGGAGTTTTTGCTCTTTTTTTCTTTACTTTGTAAGTTGGTTTTTGTTTCTTAAAATTTCATTTTTAGCACAGTGTCATATGCCAAGGCGAATTGTGGTACTCTTTTATGGGCCCATGCACCGCTTACATGGGCCCGTAGCATAGTGTTTTTTTGTGTGAATTTGTGATTAAACTCTTGTTGCTGCAGATTTTTTCATTGGTAGTGCTTCTATTTACTTTTATACTTGATCACAAACCTGTTTGTTTGCCATCATTCTGCAGCTATGTGTAAGTTTGGTGCCATGCATCATGTAGTGCACCAGCTCATTGATCGGGATCGAGTTCGAATGCATAGGAGTGTTGTGTGTCCAGTGCACTGGCAACTTCTCTTGGGATCAGACTTCATCGGTACTAGAAGTGCCCCTGTCACAGTAGTATTATTCACCTTCCAGTTCACATCGGGTTAATGATGACGGTTCATTAAAGCACTCTAGACACCAAATTTTTGCTTGCATGTTTTCTTCTTTAAAACTATATGTTAGACATTCGTATTCATGGAGCACCCTGTGGTAACAGAGCGCAACCTCTAAATAATTTATAATTGAATTTCTTCTTGACACTTTCGGTTTCATTGGTCGAACAGTAACTGTGACCCGTAGTTGGTGTTTAGGTCACATGAGGCATTTAAAATCAGCCATATAATTGCTGACAGGTCATTTTTTGTCATTCCAGGTCTTGGAAGAGGCTGGATTAAATGTTGTAGTGAATTAAAACTACATGTCAGCTATTAGTTTACAGTTTTTCTAGTGGATCATGTGACCAAAACATCAACTTGACATCACAGTCGTTTGGTTATTGAAATCAAAACTGAAAAAGCATGAGAGAAGAAATTTAATTATAAATTATTTAGCGGTTGTAGGCAAATACCCCCCAGTAATCCATGTATTCTAATGCCTAACGCATCGTTGACAGTAGAAAACCTGGAATAAAATGAGGTGTCTATAGGCGTTTAAATTTGTCGAGAATGCAAGCAAAAAGCACTTTGTACTTAGGACACAACCAAAAATTGGTGCCACTTCTCCAGTGTATGTAAATGTTCTCCAATCAGCAGGATATTTCTGACATGTAGTGACTTGGATTGTGCAGGAGGCTGCTGAAGACACCCATTAGAAGGTGCAATGCTGCGTAGAACATGAGACGCTGGGAAAGAGCTACCGAGGTACACTGATAAATCATTCCTGTTTTGTTTTTTTCAGATACACATTGGGCATGGCAGTTACATCGACCCAGGGACTTGGGAACGGCTACTTACAGCAAGCAATGATTCGTCGTTCTGCAAACAGCTGGCAGTGCGAGTGTGGGGCAACGAACTGCTGTCGGAGAGGAGTGTGACGGGAACACTTTCAAACAATGCCATCTCCAAAGGTGCGACGAAAGTGTTCCCGCCGCTCTCCCCTGCCAAGGTAGCTTCAATGGCTGGTGAGTGGAAAACACTTGGTTCTTGCTTAGTTAATAACATTTTCTAAAAGCTCCAATGTTTCCTTCTCATGCTTTTTCTCTGTGACATCTTAATATCATACAGTAAAACCTAGTTAACTTGATGTCACCGGAATTGCAGAAAAGATTGAAATTATCCGAATTCAAATTAACAAGTTTGAATTATTCAGATCTTACTGTTATCAACACTAGAATCACTACCCATGACTAGAGGTTGTAATTTTAAGTTTATATTTTGTGAAACTTTGGCGTACTTTTTTATGTTTATTTCAGAATGCAACTTTCGGCTTTTTTGGTGAATGTTTGTTTCTTCATGGAAGTTTTTTTTTTGTGATATGTATTATGTCCCTGTGCAGTCGAGTGAAATATAGTGTACCTTCTTTTTTTTAGAAGCAGCAGCTCGTGTTGCAGAGAAAGAGAGAGGATAAACCCAGATTGTTGTTTTAAGAGCTATCCTCTGCAAAGGGAAGTTGCTCTCGTAACAAAGCAGTTCTAAAGGAAATGCTCGCACCATGAAAGAGAAACAACCGAAGTTTAGTTCTAAAAACTTGGTTGACATCTTCTGGGTTCTGCCTGTACTCTGTGCTATACAGAAGGACTGAAACCAGAACAGGACGCTTGCTGTTTATGCATGGTTCTGCATCGACTGTAGCTTTTTAAAGCAGTTCTGAAACGTTTCAAGAAATTTATAACAATGTGTATATTTAGAATCCTGAGCCTTCATTCAGTGTTACACCGTGATTTGATTTCTGGTTTCCTGGCGTATCTCTTTTTCAACTAAGTGAAGCGCCGTCTTAGCCAGTGGAACTTCTGTTGCTGCCACAGCATGGGAACGCAGCAAGGCATCTTGAGCCATAGTTGATTGAGGTTGGAGCACCATATCACTTTGACTGCGGTGGCTTTATGACATGCACACATGCGAAGGCTCCGGGTGAAGACAGCTTGTTCAGGCGGAAAAGTAGTGCGCCTTTTATGTTAGTGTTCTGCTGGATATTGCCTCAGTGTTTTGTGCTTTTGGTTTGAAGTCGTAGCTGTAGTGCACTAAAATTATAAGCTAGAGATATCTCAGTGTATTTAATAGTGCGGAATTAGGAAGAGGCCCCATCTGTCTTCATTTTCTGGCTTGGTGGCTACCAAGCCTTGATGATCACATTATAGGACATGTTGGCAGTTGTGCACATAGGTAGTTTATTGCCTGGGGAGACAGGCACATGGAGTCATGTTATGCTGCATTGTTGAAGAGCGCAAAATTTGCGCAAGCTCAGTCAACTATTAGGGAACACAGAAGATCAAGATGCACCTCTCGTGGGCTATATATTCCGAATAAACCCATTTAAGGGCTGCACCCTGTTTTCCCAAAGGAAATGTTTTTTTTCTAGATCTGTGTAAGGGCTGCACCCAAACTTTTCATTACCCACCTGGGAATAGCCTTGAAAATTCATGCGCTGTCGCTTCCGCAATCAGCTCTGGCTGCGAGCAGCGGTGCACTTAATTGCGGAGGCCACACGCGCACAGGTCCCTCAATGTGCTGCGCACGAATGATGCCCGAGGCCGCGGCTCATCAAATTTGTTCTCTGCCATGAGCTCCCGCTATTCATATCGGCATCAGTATCACCAGCTTTTGTTTTTTGTGGCTGTCAAATGTACAGGAGGTGTGGTAGCGTGTTAGTGGCTAGTGGCTTTCATGTGTTTCGTGTTGTGTTAGGCTTTTGTGTTCAAAGTTAGTGGCCTTTTTATGCTGCTGCCAAGCGTTGCAGTTTTAGCACGATAGGCAAGCACCGTAATAGCGGCACGGCTGGGAGTTCGCTCTCGCACATGGCAAGCATGCGGTAAGGAGGAAATTCGACATGGCCGAGAAGTGTGTCCGACGATGGTGCAACCAAAAGGATGCATTGAGGAACACAAGCTGCAAAAAAACTCAGTTTCTGAAGCAAGCCGTGCAAGTTTCCCGAACTGGAATAAGAGCTGCTCTGTTATGTGATGAAAGTGCGGAGCAATGGCTGTGCACTGACAGCGGACATGCTGCATGACTTGTGGGATGAGCGTGCTCCGGTGCACAGCACCAGCTCGTAGTTTTAAGACTCCGCGAGTGACGATTGAATGTAGAATAAATGCCGCTCATTCCCAGATTAGTGTTTTTACTTAAAAAAAATTTTGCACATCGTGTGTATGGGTTGTACTGCAAAAATTGGGCCGCACATCTGGGAGAAAAAGTGCAGCCCTTACATGCATTCATACGGTATATATTTTTTTGGGGGATGTACCTATGTCTGTTTTCAACTGCACCAAAAAAGGCCAAATGGTAAAAGTTCAACAGATAACATGAAAGGGGCCTTTTCATAGCAATTTCAGATTAGTTGCCTGTTACGTTCTTGAATATAGTTCTGAAAAAATTCATTTGAGGACACCTGGGCATCAATTAAACACCTTTCTCTCTGATCTGCCACATAACTTTTTTGTGCCTGTCTTTGCAGACTCCTTCTGGCACTACCTGAAGGTTAAAGGCTGTCCAGATGAAGACATGCAGAAACGCCACAAGCGTCTAACCCGCTACTTGGCACAGAAGTGCTCCGACTTGCGCCGCTGATCAAGTAAGTGAGCTGCTAATTTTTTTTTCATCATCATCATCATACTACATCTACTGCAGGGCAAAAGGCTCACCCATATCGCCATTAAACCTGTCGTGTGCCAGCTGCGGCCGCCCTATCCCCTCAATTCATAAGCTCATCCGCCCACCTCACTTTCTGCTGCACCCTGCTATGCTTGCCTTCTCTGGGAATCCATTCTGTTACTCTTAAGAGCCATCAGTTATCTTGCCTTCACCCATTTCGTCCTCTCTATTTCGACTAGGATGTTATTAACCCGCGTTGATTCCCTGACCCACTCTGCCCTCTTCCCCTTTTCATAGCTCACTGCGTGGTCCTCAATTTAAGTTGAACTCTTCGTTATCATAATGAGTATTTCTGCCCCATAGGTGAGTACCAGTAACATCCCAGTTGAGCTTGCTTATTACGGCTGCAGATATAAAAAACGCATGCATATTACGAACGGATGTGCTCTCAAAATATGCATAAGGGCAATGGCAGTAATTCGCAGATACAGCGAACAATTTGGCCACACCACTCAATTACAGCGAACGAAGAGGCCCCGAAGCTCCCCCCGAAATTGAAGAGGTCATGCACAGAGATCAAAGAGCGCTTCTCAAGCTTCCCGACACTGCCCGGTAAAGAACATGTAAAGCCCGGTAAAGAACATAGAAAGGCGGCATTTAAACACTAAGTAACCGCCTGTCAAGCCCGTGGTGATGGCCCGTGAGGGCAATCATTGCTTGCACGTTCACTGGCTGGGCAAAGTAGCCTAAGTGGTAAGAGGTGCGGTGCACGCAAAACAGGGGAACCGTTGAAAACAAAGCTACTGGATCAATCAACAGCAGTGATTTGAGAATTTTGAAAGCCTTGCTGGCCATGCTTGTTACATAGCATGCATCTCCTGCCCAGTTGGCAGTATCTTTTGCGCTGAGGTGAGCGTCTTGGCTGCGGAACCTTCAAAAAGGTGACAGTGAATAGGGAATGCTCTCCTCCACGTACGTTAGCGTACTTCGTCTAATTTAGCAAAGGTAAACTGAAGGCCGCTCCCTGCTGCTGCATGCTGGTTCGTATTTCAGTCACCGTTGATGAAGGGGCCTAATTGGTCCACATTATTGGTGGTTAGTTTCAGTATTGAACTTCTGTTTCAAAAACCCTACCAGGGAGATTTCCATCGAAGATGTCTCATTCAGTTCTTTTGGTCCCTTTCAATAAGTCTCCATTTTCTTAACCATCATTAAGACAAAAATTGCGGCAGCCTGAAAAATGTAGTAGCTGGGCTTGATCACTCGTTTCCTGTGGTTGTGAAGTTTTTCTCCTGCATGCTGGCTATTGTGGAGGCTGCCACCATTCTTGCATCCTGCTTGCTTAGTGCCTATGTTCAACTCTGTTAATGTTAAACCTCTCAATGTTCCACTGCAGGAAGCCAGACAGCATAAACACAGTGGGGCAGTGTAATTTATGATCTTGCTTCGAAAAGTGCGGTTTTCTCCTGCCTGTAGTTTTGGGATGGTCTCCTTTTCACACCTTTTCTTGCATCAGTTTTCTTCCCAATTCATTTTTAGAATGTTTGTGCAACATATGGGCTTGGGCTTGCAATACAAGCTTTCTTGCTTATTTTTTTCTCAGGTGACCACAACGTGGATCTGAGGTGGATCGCATCGCGGGAACAGGGGTGGAAGTGCTGCGCCAATTGCGCCATGCTGCCCCAATTTAATCTCCTGCGCCAAGATACGCCTAAACGGCAATTTACGGCCATTGCAAGTATACAGAGCCAAATTTAGCCGAGTGTTATTGTCAGCTGGGCAACACTGGGCGCTTGCTACGAAACGGACGCAACTGCATTGGCATCGACAGTTGGGTTCGCTCTTGGAGGAAGGAAAAAAATTACCGAATACACTGGGCTTCTTCGATTATCCGCCTCTGGCAGCCCACGGGTTGCTTGCGGGCTGCCCGAGCGCGCTCGATTTTCTCGGGTTGTCCCGCCCACTTCCGGTGGCTGCCCGGAACGCGTTCGTTTTTCTCTGGCTGGGCGGTTTCGGGCAGCCACCGGAAGTGGGCGGGGCAACCCGAGAAAATCGAGCGCGCTCAGGCAGCTAGCAGACGACAGAGAGGTGTATGGTAGCGGGAAGCTCGCGCGGCCATTTTTATAAGGACTAGAAGGACCGCGGTTCTTCATGCGATGTTTTGCTCGATGCAGGCGCTTGTTTCGACTAGGCCACGGTGCATATCGACTGTGTCGCCTGCAATGGCAGCTTTTGCGGTAGTTCTCGCTGTTTATTGATATGTTTTGCGTGCGTATGCGCAATCATATTTCGATCGTCTCACCACCTCGCAAGCACAATTGCTCACTTCATATTACGATCGCATACTTCTGATTCACAAAATATTTCGGCTGTTAATTTCGTGCGCCCGGCGGATATTGCGATGGTGTTCGAGGCCTTTCACGAGAGCAGCCCGATTCCAGTTCCGAGCACGCGTTCAGACGCGCGCATATATGCATGTGCTGAACGTGTTTTACGAAGTGTTGGTTGAGTGCGATATGGGAGCGTATGGTCTTCATTACGTTTGGCGCAGTGCAAAAGTGGATATGCTTTGAAAAACGCTTGACTGAAACATGTCCTTTATTAAAAGCCCTCACGAGCACATTGCTCGAGACATCTCTGCGGGCATATGTGGCAGTTGTCGCGCCGACCAAAAAAAGTGCTGATTTTGTCGTCGCCAACTGTTGTACAGCGTCGTGCTCAGGCCTTCTGCCACATATGCTCAAAATATCTGAGAAGTACCGCAGGCATGCACCTCCTCGCGTTTGGCTCATTAAAAAAAAAAGATAAAAATGAGCTCTAGCGCTGATCGTCATGCAAACACACGCGGGACGTGAGGTGCCGACACACAGGGCTTTATTTTAGCGCCTTTCATTCCAGTGCCAGTTCTCTGCTATAAAGCTGTATTATTGCAGAAACGATACGCAGCTAAATTTATACAGTGCACCCGCTTGTTCTAGGTGGACGTTCAACAAGCTGATATGCGCTTTTGCCGAGATTGTGCGTTCCTTGCCCGCAGCAAAAGCCGGCGGCCTACAGACTACAGTTGAACGAACGTATCCCGATTCTTTCTGCTTACAGCTTACAGAAAGCAGGTTATGAGCGTAGAAATCGCAACGACCATGGCAGAGTCCACCAGGGTCGATCGTCGGCGGTCATACCAGTACTTACTGCGTAGTAAGCAAACACGCAATAATCCGAGAGTACGGCTTGTCGTTTGATAAACAACGCACGGGCAGTTTTTCCGTCCTATGTGGTGTCGACTGAAACACGTTAGATTGCGATTGCTCATCGCATGCTTTTGAGGATTTCTTGAAGCTTACAAGGTGCACCGAAGGCACACGCTCGCGTTGTCGTTGCCGATGTATACGAGTGCGAGCTTGATCAGCTGCATGTTCTGCAGTCTGCGGCACGCAGACCCCCTCAATAACTGCAAGTCGTTGTTTTCGATACCAAGCAGCCTATTTCTACCGTACGCGTGCGTAGCAATGAGACGCAGAACGCGAAGCTGGAGAGAGCATCTGCCCTCCGTGATCCGCGACTTGCTTGCCGCCGTGATTGCTGACCGGCTGGTTCCGGTGGCCACCAGCCCACGTGACCATGATGCGTTTTCCTGTCAGAGACGAACTTGCGGGCCGCCAGCGGGCTGCCCGAGCGCGGTTAATCGAAGAGGCCCACTGGAAATTCTAGTGTGCTTGGCGAGAGCCTTGTGGTCAACCCACAGCTGCTTTCCCGAACCACTTGGCGCGTGGCGGGCTTCCCGCGTGTGCAGTTTTTGTCTTTGGTGACTGCGGTATCTATTTTGATTGCAATGTTTTAGAGCGAGCTCTTTGGCGCCTGTTTTCACCGTCGCTGGTGTTCATTGTGTTCATTGGCATTGACATTTTACACTCTGATCGTTTTAAGGAAAGGAAGCGTTGCAGTGTTTTAGAGCGTTGTAGTGTTTTAGAGGGAGCCCTTTGGCGCGCATTGACATTTTACTCAGATCATTTTAAGGAAAGGAAGCGTTGCAGTGTTTTAGAGGGAGCTCTTTGGCAGAAAGGTTGCCCTTGCCATTGTCTGTTTGTGTTCACTTTGTTCATTGCCCTTGCCATTGTCTGTTTGTGTTCAAATTTTACACTCTGATCATTTTAAGGAAAGGAAGCGTTGCAGTGTTTTAGAGCCAGTGTTTTAGAGGGAGCCCTTTTCACTTTGTTCATTGCCATTGTCTGTTTGTGTTCACTTTGTTTGTTGGCGTTGATGTTTTACACTCTGTTGATGTTTTACACTCCGATCATTTTAAGGAAAGGAAGCGCTCATAACTGGCTCCCTGGGTCAGTGCACGCCTGAATCCCACAGGAAATTACTGAGGAGGTTGTGCCAAAATGAATTTGAGGAAAGGAAATTGTTGGAGGAGGTGGTTGTGCTGTGGCGCTAGCCTGGAGGAGAGGCCACAGTTGGCACGATTCCAGCGCAAGCACAGACACTGTGAGCATGAGCCATTAAAGGCTTTCACTCTGGAGATAAACAGCGTTTAAAACGGCGTCGTTGCCATAGGCCTGGCTTACTAGCCCCAAACCGAATCGGTTGTTTAGGATTCCGGACACCTTGACCTGCAAAGCAACCGCCAGCACGGGCAGGGTAAACGGCGCGCGAATATAATTTTATTTACCTGAGCTAATTTCACAAACGAATTACGGACTTCTTGCACGTGGTGCTGCCAGGGAATGGACACCTGACTTACTACCCAACGTGCGAGGTACTGTCGTGCTCTTACCTCGCACGCAGTTGGCGTTGCTTTGGTTTTGCCTGGCCAGTTATGGGGTTACATCTTCACAGCGGCGCGGCTGGCGTCCCCTCGCTACTCACACCTTTCACAGCTGTACAGAGCAACGCGTTCTTCCACATCCTGCCTTAGGTGCACCCGTGTGTACGCTGGTGCATTTTTTTTTTCATATATGCTTGGGTGTTAAATTCTTGGTGCGCATTTACGTGAGTACCTTCTTATTGGTTTGGCTGCAACAATTTTCCGAATTTTAAAATCCACTGGTTGGCGGGTATTGATTTTTTTTTTTCGGTCCTGACATAGTATATTCGAGATTCTGCAGCACTCTTTTGACGGTTTTGACGAACTGTCGCCAATATGATGTTTTCTTTTTTTTTTGGAACTGAAATTGATGACAGCTAATTTACTGCAACTACTGTTTGTAGCAGCTGCCACATGTCTATTTTTTTATTAACTCTAGCAAATATCTTTAGCACGATTGCAGTCCTTTTAAAGAATTCTGGCCTGTAGGATTGATGATCAATATTTCTGCAGTTTTTGGTCGAGTTGCAAACAAAATTGCTCTCAGTCGCATTTAAATGTTGCCAGTGTGCTCCCAAATAGCCTACAAATTGCTCCATATCTGCTCCAAAATGGGACTTTTGCTGCTCCAAAATTAGACTTTTGCTGCTCCCGTGCCTGCTCCAAAAAGCTGGAGCCTGCTTCCACCCCTGCGGGAAGCATTTTTCAGGAAATAAACATGATTGTGCTCAAGTAAGGTGTTTTTGATGTGCTCTGGAATGAATACGCATACAGAGCCAAACAGTCAGCTGCTCAATAACTAGGCAATGACTGCAGTGCAGTAAAATCTCATTAATTTGAAGTCTTTGGGACCACAAGGCGCGCCTTGTGGTGCCGTCGGTTTGTGAATAAATCGGGATCGGACATCCTCGCATGGCATTAAAGATATTCGAATTAACTGGCTGCTGCATCGAACTGTGTGTTCAAATTTATATTAGGAATTGCAGTACCGCAGAAATCCGTTGAATTATCCGGGATTTTCAATTAATAGGTCTAATTATTGGGTTTTACTGTATATTCATTCATTATGCCACGACAAGAATGCCGCACAACAGAAGACAGGACAACACAATTACGACAGCACAGACAACATGAATACGACACAACAGAAAACAGGACAACACAATTACAACACAAGACAGACAACATGTTTACGACACAACAGAAGACAGGACAACACAAATAAGACAAGACAGACAACATGTTTACGACACAAGACAGACAATAGAAATACGACATGCCAAAAATACGACAAGTTTTTTGTTGTGTTTTTGTTGTCTTTTTCGACTGGGATGTCCCACAATTTGAAGAGAATAGGCAAAAAGGCAGGAGTAGATGTTTTTTCGGCTCCTGTCAGACTGAGTGGCTTGTGTGCTAGAGTTAATCGCCCGGATAAAAGATCGGAATCTGGTCATAATTGCAAGAAAAACCACAGGATGAAGTATGTGCCATGCCAAGACAACGTGGTGTACTCAGTCCCGTTGAAGTGTGGTGGGTCATACATCGGCCAAACTGGCCGGTGTCTTAATGAAAGACTTAAAGAGCACGCAAACAATGTCAAGAACGCGGCCCGCCACATAGGTACTCACTGTCGTGACTGTTCATGTTACCCAGAATTCAAAAACAGCCAAGTTGTTACCAAACACAAGGATAAGCTTACACGAGAGATTATTGAGGCATCTGCGATCATGAAGCTGGGTGCGAATTGTATCAGCACTCCTTCCGTTGCCATCTCGGTGAAAGAGCACAACTTCCTGATTTCAAATGATCGATGTACACGCGATACAGCTGCATGCGCATAATGACTGGGATTGATACTTTCTGCTGCTCTCTCTTTCTTTGTTCTAAGGTGCAAAAGAGTATATATATGCTGTTAGCATCCGGAATAAACATTTGTTGTCAGTTCAGCGCTGTTTTTGTCCCCTTCTTCCCTTGGCCTTGTGCCGTTGCGCTGCTTCACTAAGAGTTTCTTAGTACAGATACTGCTACCTGCTTCTGCGTAGTGACAGCGGTTTTAGAGAAAGTTTTAACAGAAAGACATGTCGCTGGCATGGCCGTATACTGTGCACTGCACATCTCCGAAGGGTTGTAGTAGTCATATTCCTGGCGCGTCCATATTTTTTCGAGATTCATCCGACACCTACTTATTAATGTGCAGGAACAGAGCGCTCGCCTGCCTTGTCTAAAGCCGCCTCTTCCACGCTGAAAAGCCTGGCTGCGTGCGGTCTCAGAACAGTCTGCTAATGTGGTCCATAGGTGCTGTTAACAGTCTGGTTCATAAATATAATCTTCTGTGCGTCATCTCAGTAGCAGACTATCCTTAAGCAGAACTTGGGTAAAGCAGTATCTCACTATAGTAGGCAAATTCCAGTGCGATTTGCAGGTTATTCCAGTGCCTAAGTGTACCATACAGACAGTTAGGAAATACAGTGAAGTTACGAGTTTTGTAAGCACATGAGCTTACCCAATCTATTCATGCATATAACAAGAGACTATTGGCTTGAACAGATATTTACCGCCGCAGGCCACAGCACTTCTGTGCCAGGTAGCGCGTCACCTTCTTGTGGCGCTTTTGGAGATCCTCAGCCGAGCAACCCTTCAGCTTCAAATAGTGCCAGAAGGAATCTGCACAGATGGGGTAATAAGTAATGTTAGTGTGGTTGAATATAAAAAATGAGCAGATCGAATAATGAGCATTAATACACCTAACATAGGTTGTCAGTTCGAATCCGGGCTGCAAGAAAGGCTCTAACTTAACTAGTAAGTTTATGCTGCACGACAGGCTGAATCGTATGACACCATCTGGTACAGGGTCCGTCAAAAGTTCCAAGGCCACAGGGTTTGCTTTTGAGCAGCATAGTCGGGCTGTTGAGATACCCTCGAAGCTCAAAATATCTGTAGAGAATAGAAGAAGGATCGTTCTACCATCTGAGAACCTCGATAGCTCTATCGGAATCTTAAGTGCCAGGATATATCGATGAAAAGCGGACCATGTGGCCTGGGAACTTTTGACGGACCCTGTACATTCATGCCAAACGGTTCACCCACTAATTTTACAGGAATGTCGTGACTAAGCAGCCAGACTTTAATGCCTGCCAGACAGATATACATATACTGATCGATATAGTTTAGTTTCGAGCTGTGGTGCTCGAGCATCACACTGCCACCTGCTATTATTTTATTCCATTATCTAACCACCTCGGCTCCCATGGCAACTACTGGGATACACTGCTGCATTGGAGGCTGCCAACTTGGGTTCTATCCGTGGAATCAGCACAACTCAGGCTCAAAACGCAACCAGGCTGAGAACGCAACGCAATGCTCTAAAATTACTACCTCGGGCTAATAGCTCTGGGAGGAAAGCTTCACACACTGGTGCATAATATTATACTTCAGATACACCCAGCAAAGCAGTAGAGAGAAAAGCCCTTTGATGAATAACAAAATTTAGCTGGAGTTTAAAAACCCACTTGCACTCTGCGTAGGTTTGGGACTTGGGGGAAAAAGAGAGGTGCAGGAAATTGCAAAAGGTTTTCAAGCAATTTCAACAAAATTTCAAAAATTATACAGCCCCTGAATTAGGGATGGCATACATCAAAGTGGTGACAAATGGAGTGACAAAGTTCCTTACATAGTGTGTGCACTGATGAGGAATGAGGAGGATTTGGTGTTTAACTGGAAGATTAACAGCAAATAAAGTTTATTGCGCATATCTGCTGCCTATGAAAGGCTAACCGCCGAATTCAGAAGTGCGCCTCAACTCGATACTCCGTCTCCACTCTGTGGAGTGGAGAAAACAACTGCTCTTCCATTTAATGGGCAGTTAGGATTGAAGAATGCCACTCGGCATTTCTTCAGACAAGGAGCTGCTGTAGAGACCTTCTTCCAACTGCCGTCCCTCGAGGAAGCATGAAAGGCAAATGATGATGAGAATAAGGCGAAAAATTGCCTTTGGCTACAAAAAAGCATGGCATGGCTATTAAGTGTCTGTTTTATCACGCTGCACCACCTTAAGAACACAAAGAACCTCACCGTTTATTAGCCTAGTAAAACATCTTTTGCAAGCTGCCTGACGAAAGCAACAGAGAAAAACTACCGGAAACGCTTGCACATCTGGCAACCTTTGCCACCAATGATGTAGCGTCTATGTAGGCATTTACGAATGGTGTAAAAACTGCTGTTCGTCAACTTGTGGGAGGTTTCGCTGGCCTGCAGAGGCCAGCGGCGAAGCTGAGAAGTACCAAAATGGGTTTGGATTTATGGGGTTTAATGTCCCAAGTGACTCAGGCTATGAGGGATGCCATAGTGAAGGGCTCTGATAATTTCATCCACATGGGGTTCTTTCACGTGCACTGACATCGCACAGTACACAATTTCCAGCATTTTGTCTCCATCAGAATGCGACTGCCGCGGCCAGGATCGATCCTGTGTCTTTGAAATCAACAGCTGAGCACCGCAACCCCTGAGACTGCTTCATCATCAAATTATGCATTACATAAATGACACTGCATCACAGAAAAGGACTAACAGTCATGGCCAAACGGTAGTTACAGCCAAAAGTTGGCACCGTGAACCTGCTCCCCACATCCAAAAGCTTAGACAGCTTCAGCCAACACACAGGAATCAGATTGTCTCCCAAACCCCATGACACTGCCTCCCAAAGAAGGTGGCAGCCAATAAGTGGGCAACAAAAAAGTAAACTGTGGGTAACAACTTGAACGTCTTGCATCACGCTACAAGGTGATGTGAAATTTGAGGAAAGGCCCCAAGAAGCACATAATTTTTAGATTTTCAGAGCACTCTTAGCCCTTTAAATGCCAAATGTTTTCCTAAAAAACATGGCACAAATTTTAAGCAATCAATTTTTTTGTGTACATTATTCTTGAAGCCACTTCATTGCATACACATGGGTAGCTGCAGAGCAGTCAGCTCAATGCACCGATTGTGGTTGACAGCACTCAGACATACAGACAAGGGACAGAAACAAAAAAGATGATGGCACAGGCAAGGAACTTAAAACTTTTCCCAGAACTGCCGACATACTGCATAAATACCCACACCACAGGCACCAACACGCAGCGATTTATGCACTCGTGGTAACAAGAAGTGGTATGAGAAGTAGTGGAAAAACAACAAAAGCTAGAAGCAAAAACCAGAGGACACAGCACAGGATAAAACCAGAACAAGGTGAGAGAAAAATTTATAAGCAAGTCATTTTTAAAAGACTGCCAACAGTGGATAGGTTTGACCGAAAGAATATTTAAGAACTGGTCTGATAAAATGGAACTAAAAAACCTTATACACAAACACAGACCAAGCGCAGTGAAAAAAAAAATGAAGGAGAAATGGCAAGAAAAAAAACGCAATAGAAGCAAAATGGCGATTGGGTAAGCAAACGAGAATTAAGCAACAAGCGAAGGTGAAGTGTGCTAAAAATTAAAAGGATAAAAGGGGAATAAAAACGCGCATGAGCCACAAAGGTGAAGCCAACAATTAAGATGGTTAAAAGTGGAAGATGACGTACTACAGTGAAGCCGAGAGATAAAATATAAAAAAGTGAAATTCAATAACCAGTATGAAGGCAAAAATCAAGGAAAAACACCAAAAGAGGGAAGTTGGCAGAAGAGGCAAGGCATGTAACACACATGTAGAACCAGGGCTAGATCAAGTACGTCCACAAAGAAAGGCAATCCTCCGAGTAAAACCAAGCGTGTTCTTTACATTCACCCCGGAGCCTGAAAATCTCTGCGGCTTCCACCATTGCATTGCGTCAGCTTATTACGGGGCTCTATTAACACAGTGGCTTTCTCGAACTTTGGGCAGCATGGCTTTTTTGCGTCCCATTATCAGCAGTGGACTTGCAGGTACCTAAGAGATGTACCCGATAAATCAGTGTAATGCTCTCTTAGCCTTCCATTGATGCCAATGTATACCTTGCAGCAAGAAAAAGGGATTGAGAAAGCACTTCTTGTGCATGCCACTAAGAGTTTCTGTGCAATGCAGTGCAGCCTGTTTCTTTTTTCTTTTTCATTGACGATCCTAGAGAGGTGTGATAGGTGATGGGGGGGGGGCGGCAGCAAAAAAAGCATCTACTCTATCTCTCGAATTTTCTAAAGGTAAATTTCACAGAACCTTAAGAAAATCGGAGAGAAAGCAGGAGTAGACATTGCCTTTTCTGACCCCCTAGCACCTATTGCAGTTGCGGAATCCTAAATGAAAAAAATAAAAGACGCTGCACCACGCAGCACAGAAAACCCTTAGCGCCATGCGCGGGCATTTAATCAATCCTTTTTTCTTGCGGCAAGGTATACATTGGCATCAATGAAAGGATAAGGGAGCATAAGATTGATTTATCGGGTACATTTCTCGGGAATCTGCCAGTCGGAAAGAGCAAAACCACAAAACTATCACACAGAGGCAGGTGACAACACAAGGCCGTACTGACAACTGAAAATTTATTGAACAGCAGTGCTTATATAGACAAGTCACGTGTGTAATCTGCAAACAATCGTAAAGAGGCAAAAAAATTCAATGGCAACCATAGAGCTGAGCAAATATGACAATCACCTGCTCAAAAACGAAACAAAAACAACCGGGGGAAACACAGACAGAAACGCTAATTTTCCTGAAAAATGAACACAGTAGGCGTGCTGACACACTTATCTGGCTCTGACCTCAAGATGGCAACAGCCTCGACAATTTCTCTTTCCAACTGCTTCTTTCTTCATCCAATAATCTGTGTGCAGTTCAGTTTGGGATAGCAGTCTACAATGAGACAGTGAGTGGGACGGCAAATGCCTCCGGGTCTACTCAAGGAACACGCATACTCTTGCAAACAAATGTGTAAACATCTACCACTTTGGACGATATAAAACTGGCCACAGCTGAGGGGAATCTCGTACAACATGCCCCGTTGGCGGTACTTTTTGAATGCCTCATGCCATGTGCAACGGGGGTGGTGTACACGATTCCTCTCGGCTGTGGTCGATTTTATACCGGCCAAATTGGTAGATGGTGAAACACTCCCTTGCAAGAGTATTAGCATTCCTTGGGTAGGCCCTGACGACCTTGCCTGCCTGTCCACTGTCCCAGTTGTAAAGACTGTTAACCTAAACTGAACTGCACATTATTATTGGATGAATAAAGGGCCAGTTGGAAAGAAATTCTCAAGGCTGTTGCCATCCTGAGGTCGAAGCCAGATAGGTGGGATAGCACGCCTTCTGTGTCCATTTTTCAGAAAGAATTGGAATTTGTTCCCCTCCCTAGGTTGTTTTTGCAATGATTGTTTGCAGATTACATGCGCAACTGATCCATATGAGCACTCATTTCTTCAATAACTGTTCAGTTGTCGTACCGCCTTGTGTTTTGCCTGCCTTTGTCCCATTCTGTTTTGCGGTTTTT
Source organism: Amblyomma mixtum (assembly GCF_055824585.1). Taxonomy (NCBI): domain Eukaryota; kingdom Metazoa; phylum Arthropoda; class Arachnida; order Ixodida; family Ixodidae; genus Amblyomma; species Amblyomma mixtum. The sequence continues at coordinate 234,009,228 of NC_143013.1, forward strand.
CTAACGATTTCCAACCAACTGGCCTACAAGCACGTCCTAAATCTGCAAGTCCATTGCCAAAACTGTGACCGAAAAAAGCCATGCCACCCATGTTCGAAAAAGTGCCATTGTGTTAAAAAAGCACCAGAATAAGCCGACATGACGAACTGGTGGGAGCCGCCGGGATTTTGAGGCTCGAGGATTAATGGGCAAGAACACCCTCAGAAAAAAAGATTGCCTTTCTTCAGGATGTTTGACCTAGCCTTGGTTTTAAAAACATCTTGCATGCCTTGACTTTTCTGCTAACTCCTCTATTTTCGCGTTTTTGTTTGCTTTTATCTTTAATACTAATTGAATTTCATATTTTGATATTTTATCTCTCTCGTTTTTACAGTAGCTCATCTTCCTCCTGTAGCCATGTTAATTCTTGGCTTCACCTTTGTTGCTCATGTGCATTTATTCCCCTTTTATTCTTTCAGTTTTTTAGCTCACTTCACCTTTGTAGACCAATTCTTGTTTGCTAGCCCAATCACCATTTTCTTTTCACGGCATGTTTTTTCTTGCCATTTTACTTTTATTTCACTGCCCTTGATCTGTGTTTGCGTGTAGTGTTTTAGTTCCGTGTTATCAGACCAGTACTTGAAAATTTTGGTCAAACCGTTCCACTGTTTCACGTGCTGGTGGGCTTAAAAATGACTTGCTTAAAACTATTCCTTTAACCTTGTTATGGTTTCATCCTTCCCTGCTCTATAGTCTTGGTTTCTGTTTCTAGTTTGTGTTGTTTTCCCACTATTGGCCATATCACTTATTGTTGCCACTAGTGCATAAAATTGCCACCTGTTGGCGCCTGTGTTTTGGTTATATATGCAGTGTTTCGGTGATTCTGGAATAAATCTGTAGTCAGCACCTGTGCCCTCATATTTTTTCTTTCTGACCCCAGTCTGTGTTTCTAAGCTCTGTCAACCACAAAGGATCAGACCAACTAGACCGACAGCTTGTCCTATTCAAGCTCAATACGTACTTTTAAAAGAAATGCTATGGCGAAAACACTGTACTTACAGTAAAGCCTGCTTGACTGAGCGAATACCACTGGCAATTCGCAAATTCCCAGCCTGCTCCTGATTGCTGGCTCAAGCCGCACGCAACTTTGTGGCTTGCACGACTTCCACGAACTCTTGGTCCCTTGAAACTGAAACATAGAGGGATGAGTGAGAGATATCAGATTTGATATGCTTGTATTGCTGCAATGACTAAGAAAAAACGATATTTTCCATAAGAACAATTATTATTTCACACTAGCTTTGACTAAGAAAAAACGATATTTTCCATAAGAACAATTATTATTTCACACTAGCTTCGCAGAGTAAACCTCGTTTATCACGACCTCGTTAACACTGACATACTGCACAGTCCCAGCCTGACTGCATCTAGTTCTATGGTGTCATATGCTTGTTAGCTATGAGCCCTTGGCCTTGCACCGGTTAATACAGACAACCACGGAATGGGCAATCAGCTCCGACCTTTTGAGTCATAGATACTCACAAGCTCAGTGGTCCCAGGGGTTCTAGAAATATTGGCAGGGCGACACAGTAACAAGCATTCCGCACCACTTGCTCTCGCTTCATTGCAAAACAACTCTCACAGCAGACCTGTCCTCCATTTTGCAGTGTGAAAATAATCAAATTCAAAGCATGCACACAAAATGTGGACCTCTCTTCGAACAGAGCTTCAGAAATACGGGTATAATTATTGTAATTAAACCTACCTGCAGTTTTCAATTTATCCTAAAATTTTATGCAACTCGACAAGCAATAAGCATTAAAAAGGAATTAAAATAGCCAGCACTGTTTCAACAATATAGCTATGAAGAAATACGAGACGTATCCACTACTCTCCAGTGGTTCTTTAGCTTCATGCATTATCAATCTACACTTTCTTACAGGCACATTTGCACGCGAAACTTGGGTTTAACCCAATCTTGATGAATCTTTCTGGAATGCAACAATCAGGAGAAACCAGTTTTACTCAAAAACAAAGGGCCCTCTACAATGCATCACAAGGCCGGCTAGGCGCACTCAAGACTACAGCCCCTTCCACAAGTCTCCAATTTGCCTGTCCTCTACAAGTTGCAGGATCCCTGTCCACTGCTTGTCGAATTTCGCTATCCCGCCTTGCTAGTTCTCCCACTGCCCTTCTCAAACTCTTGGAATTCTGTTGCTCTAGCAGATCATCAGCTATTGTATTATTTTTTGTTTTAGCACTACACACTCCATGCCAACAATGCTGGATAATGTACTTTAAATAGGTTTGTAGAGCGTGCAAGTGGCTTGCAGCTTGACGAATAGGCGAGAAAAAAACGCGGAGCCTGACAAATAGGTGTGAAAAAAACGTGGGTTATTTGGAAGAAATGGGCTTGGGCAGGAGATGTAATGCAAAGGCAAGATAACCAGTGGTCCTTAAGAGCGATAGGGTGGATTCCAAGAGAAGGCAAACGTAGCAGGGGGCAGCAGAAAGTTAGGCGGGCGGATGAGATTAAGAAGTTTGTGGGGATACGGTGGCCACAACTGGTGAAGGACAGGGTTAATTGGAGAGACATGGGAGAGGCCTCTGCCCTGCATTGGGTGTTAGACTGATGATGATGACAACCTGGTGAATTTGCCTCGCAACAACCGCTGCAGCCTGATATTTTGTAGAGCAGCACAATGGCCTTCATTTTTTGAGTGGTGAAGTATTCAGCATTTTGTTTCAACCATGAGTGTAAAGGGAAGACATTTTATGTTGCACAAAATGAAGGAATTACATGCATACTGGGCTTTGGAAGAATGCCCTGTGGACAGTACAAAACACTGCCATCCTTGCTTTATCTCTGCCAGGTAACAAAATTCATTATTCTCCAAATACTTTGGACAAAGACAAGCTGCCGTGCACTCATTCGAGCTCAGTGGACTTTCCCTCAAACCAATCTTCAGTAAATAATATCAGGATTAGGCAAAAGTAACTGTAGTGTATTTCAGTGAGTCAGTGCCCTTTACAGAAAGTTTTGGAAACAGAAAAGTTTATGAGCTTTCTGAGCACATGATTGCCCAATCTATTTACATAGTGAAATGGGAAATTTGCCTTCCTATTCAATTTATGCACATTCAAACAATATTTACCGCTGTAGGCCACATCAGTTCTGTACCAGGTAGCACATGCCAAAAAAAGCCTTGATAGTGTAATAAGTAATGTGTGGTTGACTATAGAACTTAAAATCTAGGCCATATCTCTTGGATCTAATCTTGACATATTTCTGCATAATACTATACTGCAGATACAAAAAGCAAAGCAATAGAGAGAGACAGAGAAACTTTGCTAATGAAATGAACAAAATATTTACTTAAAATCACTGACCTGTTACTCAGCATGAGGGAGGAAATAAGAGGGAAAGACGAAGGAAAACAGGTGTAGAAAATTGTTAACGTTTAGCAAAAAATAAATTTAAACAATTTTTGGAAATGATGTATCCATTACTTTACTTGGTTTTAAAGGGTTTAATGCCACAAAGCGGCGCAGGCTATACAGGGCGCTATTGTAGAGGACTGGAAAATTCTTTAGGTGTGCTGACATCACACGGTACCTGGGCCTCTAGCATTTCGTCTCCATTGAAATGAGACTAGTACAGCTGGAATCAAAACTGGCTGGAATCGAACCTGCCTCTTCCGGGTCAGCAGCCAAGCACAATAACCACTCAGCCACCATGACGGCTCCCATTTGGGGTGACATGCATCAATGTGGTGACTGACGGGGCTGACAAAGTTCACTTCAGAGAGGGTGTGCATTGATGAGGTTATATAGTTCAATTCTCCCTGTGCCACATAATTAGACAGGTAAAAATTTATTATGAGCATATGCTGCCTATGGCAGGCCAAGAGATGTAAGACACAAAGCATATGTCCATAAAATGAAAGCAAGAAGAGCACAATTTCCTGCTGTGAGTAACCGCTCCACTATCCAAAAGGATAGCCAGCTTCTTTAAAAAATGTATGTCCTGCCTATGTCCCTTTATGATTATCGCTCAGATTTTAATTCGCATTTATTTCCAACCAACTCAGTTCTCTCCCAATCTCTTATCATTAACCCTATGATTTTCCTGAGTGGTTCACCGCACTGTTCTCAATTTTAAGCCCTTTGTAAAGTACCCCACTTTTCCCGACAGCTTAGCAAAGGCAAAGCAGTTTAAAATTTCTTTTTGAGCATACTGCAAGGTGCTGCTCGTAACTTCTGAGTGCATGCCTAAGGCAATAAACTCCTTTCTTATTCTCCCAACCATTTCTTTCAAATGCTCTATATCTGTGCATGACCTGGCCGAGGTGTATTCTGTTTCGACTTCCAGTACCTTACTGCATTTCATAAAAAGGCCTCTTTCCTGATTATTAAGTATTGATTTAGCTCTCATTTTCACACTGAGTATTGATGTCCTCAATCATTTGCAAGAATTCATCACTTATACTACAACTCACCATTAATACTACAATAACATGAAATCAAATATAACTGAGCGGTCCTCCATGAGTCTTCGCATTTCCTGAACCAACCTGCTGCTATGCAGAGAGGGTCATCTCGTCTAGCATCATCACATCTTGTTCAGGGTATGTGGGTTGTGCAAAGTAAACAACCGTTGATTTCAGGTCACTGCAGTCAAAACTACAAAGTAGCTGGTGCAATGAAATGTTAGTTCTAAGAAGGTCTGCTCGTTTTTTTTTATGCGGGCCCAAGTGAACACAGGCTAAACTGCATGCTGTTTGATGTCAGTGCAGGATAAAGATCCCCAGGTGGCCAAAATTATTCTGCAGCCCTCTGCTACGGCACCTCTTTTCTTCTTTAACTCCCTCCTTTATCCCTTCCCTTGCATCATTGTTCAGGTGCCTATCAAGATGTGAGACAGTTACTCTGTCACTTCCTTGGCTCAAAAACCAATTTTAAATTTTTCAAGGATACTTTCAAGAACGTAGAGGTACAAACTGTACAGTATAACCACATGCCACAGCAATAAACCAGCAATACATCTGCGCTGACAGGAGCTTGCCAAGTACGCTGCAAGGATGCTATGCCACGCAAGATTTGGTGTCATCATACAATGTTACTTTACCGACTGACATTTCAGTGTACAAGCAAGAAATACCATTAAAGTATTATTGTACAGCACAACGTTTTTAAAAGATAAACGAACATTTTGGCCCTTTTAGAGGACACACATGCATAAAAGGCAACAGGTGTGGAATAGTCACTGCACCTGAAGCAGGCTCAACTTTATAATAACAGCGCAGTGTCAAGAGCTACATGAGCGACTATATTTCGTACAAATTTGCAGTTCATGTAATAAGCTGAGGTACTGCTGTAAAGTGCATGTAGAGTTCTGCATGCATTTTTAAACACAGCAGTGAGCCTATGTTGAAAATATTTTTCAAAACAGGCAGGTAAGGTATGCGTAACTGAAAAAGATAATTACCATGAATGGCTTGGAGGGATGGCACAGCTGAAGGCAGGAAGCACGCATGGCCCAGCAGATGCTGGCAGCTGGCAACTGCAGATATATACGTCCCAACCAACAGCTGTCAGTGCCAGTGACAATGTCATGAATGACAACAAAACAAACTGTCGACTGCTTCAGAAACTAAAATGAGGTATTAATATAGGAACACAAAAAGCAATGAGGTGGCCCATGACAAAATAAATAAGGAGATTGTATGTGAAACACCCATACACATTCTTTGAGTACATTTACATGACTGTCATAACCACATTGAAAGATGAGCTGGCTGGAATACCGCTTTATTCTTATGCATGATGAAAAGAGCCCAACTATTCGAATATAGCATGCGCAGGCTTTAGTTAATTACTATTAGGGTGCCTTGCACCAGCGTCTAATGTATTCTTAAATTGAACATAGCACCCAGTCGACCAGTTTACCTTGCATAAATGAGAAGAGAAAATGCAAAAGACATGCATCCAATACCAAGGAGCCCGATATCTCACGTCACAACTGAGCATGATACGAAAATTAGTAGTGCATTTAACAAATTGCACACAAATAAAAACAGCAAAACATTTGTCGAGTGGTAATGCAAGTAGGGGCAAGAGCAAAAAAAAAATACCGAAGAACACTGGTGAGTGAGGTGCAGGGAGGTCTGTGGGTAGGGTTCCGTGCCTGGGAACAGTTCCGAGCGCGGAGAACTGCTGCCGGCAGTCAACCAAGAATAAATAAGAGAAAGTGAAAATGAATAACAAACCATCACCAATTGCGAACGACCTGAAAGCGGGCCGCATAAGCGAGGCATACAGCAAAAAGCTTGAAATCCCAAATAAGTGTGCAGTTGCATCCCCAACAGTTCAGTGCCCTGAAGGAGAGGAAGCATGGACGCCTACAGTTCAGGGAAGACACAAGAACGACCTAACTGACATAATATTGCCAAATTCTGTTCCAATGGGGAAGCACAGATAAAAAGTTTACAAATGACTAGTACATATGCGCCAGCCTTCCACATGCGATCACTGTCTTCAAAATAATTTGCAAGACGAATATTAAGAAGTAAGCACTGATCCGATGAGCACCAACACCGAGCAAAACCATCCGTCGTCTGTTCGCAGTTCGCCTAGCGCGAGTGCTTCATCGCGCAGCACTGCCGCTCATAATAATCTTCTAAATAGCACAAATCCATCCGATGGGTACCAGCCGCGAGCAAAATCACCCGTTGTCAGTTCCCTCGCCTGTTCTTAGCTGTCCACGCAAAAGCGCTCTCACCCGCGGCACTGATCGTCGTCTTCTACGCAGTACAAATCCATGCCAGTTGAATGTAGTAAACATTGTCTGTAGTTTTTCGCAGCGCTAGCAAGCGACCGCATAACTCTGTTGTGATCTCTGGTGGCATTTTTATTTACCACGGCACCTGAGTACTAAACGCAGACATAGACTACGAAGCAAGACTTGTCACGCAGGCTATACGTCCGTTCTTTTCAGGCAACGCATTATAGCTGAGGCAACCGCACGCAGACTGCCTCCACTGCCATCCCTATATAGCCGCACACTAATAACGCGTGTGAATACAGATCAGTAATAGAGAAGCGGTGACGGTACTCACCAATCATGCAGCTCATCCAGGCTTAGTAAAACCGCGCCGTCGTCTTCATTGCCTTTCCAGATGACAAGACGTCGTAGCGCTGCCTTTCTTCATGGCTTTGCCCGTCCAAACTCACCGATGTTGACTGGGCGTAATACTCGTCGTTGGCTTCCAAAACACACTTCTGTTCTTCACACATGTCCGCCGCACAAGCACTCAAACAATGCCATGAAAAGCCAAATAACACAAAACGTGAGGCAACGCACGCACTGACATGGCGCCGGCGCCAGCGGCTTTGCCCTTGTTTTTGCGTCGTTGAAAAACTGCAACTCAAATGCGCTTTTTTACTACTAATATTTAAATTATGTTCAGAAAAAAAATATTTTAATTTTTTTAAATTTATTTTTTTTATTAAGTGCGAACATTAAAGCGTTTTTAAATACTTTTGTAGAAGCTGCGATCCTGTGATCCCATCACCCAGGGTGCCCCGGATGTTCTAGCAGACGACGGAGCAGACGACGGCGCAGACGACGCTGTTGACGGAATGAAATTTCGTTTGCTGCCAGCTAAAATCTCTTAATTGCGACAAAACGGGCAAAGAAATGCACCGTACCTCAAGCTGGTGCATATCAAGGATATGTTGGACGTGAGCGGTAGGACTGAGAGCAGCTGCGATGCATTACTTTGACTGACGCGGGCATGCTCGACGGAGATTTACACGAAACTGAGGGCTTAACTGTGACCCGCACAAGCGGATAACTTTGATATCAACTGCTTTGCGAAACTACGCCGATAGTTGCGTCACACTTTAGCTGATATGCAACAGCGGCTCGCACTCGCCGCATCTTGCTCGCGTGTACTTTCACAATTGAGCAAGAGCCCACATGGAAGCCGATAGAAGCAACTGTGTTTTCGAGTTCAGATTGTTCCGCGAAATACGAGCAGCTTGTTTTAGCACGCACTCGAATTGTAGTTCTCAGCCAGTGCGTCACGAGCGGTGACGATGGCCTCGATGACGAGCGTAAGAATCACCTTAAGGTGGCCGCAACGAAGCCGGTATCCCAAGCGTATATGTGAGCTAAAAGTTGTTTACCTGTGCTGCAAACGTGGGCTCAGTCGCAGTCCAGCCGCTAGCTGCTCAGGTTTCCAGCCTTGCGAGCCCAAGTCGCTGGCTGCTGAGCATTGCGGGAGCTGAGCTTTCAGAAATGACACTGCCCGCGAGCGCGCCGGGCGACAAGTTTGCACTGCTCCCTGGATGTCGTATTCGTCGCTAAGCCTGGCAGGTTTCATATCTATGCCAGAGCTGAGAGTGCTTTCGAACTGGCTAGCGCTGAGGTGCTACTCTCTTCACTGTACGTTGTACTGTGAACCATGTCTCGTAGTGAAATAAAGATATGCGCGGTTTCCGCGCTAACGGTGACGTCGAGGACGAGCTTAATAAACGCTGTAAGACAGCAGATATTCGATGCATATATGTGTGCTAAATTTGTTCACCTACGCTGCATGCAAACGTGAGAATAAAGTCTCGCTCAGTCGCAGGACAGACGCTCGCTGCTCGATTTTCCAGCCTTGCCTGCTCAGTTCGCGAGCTACTGAGCCAATCATTGAGCGAGCCGAGCTTTCGGCAACGACGCCGCCCGCGGGCGCGCCGGCCGACGAACTGCGCGCTGCTCTCTAGCTACCCTTGTCGTCGCTAAGCTTAGCCGATTGCACATCGACGCCTAAGCTGAGTGCGATTCGGAACTGGCTAGCACTGAGGTGCTACCCTCGCCACTGTTTTACTGTGAGCCCCGCGTCATAGTGAAATAAGCTCGGTTTCCGCGACCCCTTCAGGAGCAGAGCTAGCAGAAGCCAGGCGAGCTGCAATGGGCAGCAGAAGCGGCTGTGGGAGAAAATTTGTTTTGCTGTTATCGCTTCTACCAACAACTCCATATTGGCTAACGATACTCTATCCCAGAGCTTAGTAAATGGACGTGAACAAACAATACCAGTGGCTTCCAGGCTGGCAGGCCGGTCCCGAGAAGAGCGCCCTTACGCTTGCATGGCAGTGGCGCACGTCAAAACCGCCCCGACATTCTACTCTTCGCTCAGGTTGTCGTAGCACACTGTTAATAGCGAGGGGCCAGAACACTTTAGTGGACCGAGCGTGAGGGACCAGAACACTCTAGAGGACGAGGCGCGAGGGCGCAGGAGACTGAACCAAAGCGCGCGATCGACTGACGTCAGTCCCAAGACTTCTCATTTCACGTGAGAATCAAACGAGCAGGCGAGTTGCAGGTCACTCTTGTAGGTGTGAGGAAGTGTCGTGGAGCTGCTGCCCGATCGCAAGCGACTGCTGGCCGCATGGCCTTTGCTATTGCGAGTGTGAATGGACATTAAACGCACGTTTACAGTAGGGAGTCACAGAGTTCGCGCGAGTTAATTAAGCCCCTTGGTCACGGAGGGGGAGCCCCGAACTAATACATCCTCATAGGGAAGTCACTCACTGACCGAATTCTTGCGGCGCGACTTCATGTCGCAGAACTCGCCACCCAATCCTTGGCGTCGCGGGGTAACGCCACGTCGACTGGCAAATATTCGGGTTCTTGCTCCTCCGGGAAATTACAGCGCAGGCGCGACGCAACGGTCCACGCGCGCGCCCTTTCTAGGCGTCCGTGTTCAAACACGCTCAAGGCTGTACTGGGCCTCAGGATTCGTACGCTGTTCTCTATATTTAGCGAGATGGTTGTGTCACTGTCATGAAATTTTCAATGGAAGCAATGAACGAAGTCGTAAGAATATATATATATTTTTTCATATTTTATGATGATCTTGCAGCATGCGCGGCTAAAAACTGAAACGTGGAAACTTGATATGGGAGTCACCTTGATCATTTATACAGGCAACAGGTCATGCGTGCGTAACATACATGCTGCCTTTGTGATAGCAGGACGATTACTGCGAGTAATCTTCCAGCTTTTTCGCCATCAGGTTACTCTCATTACGTGACGTTAAGCGACGCGTATATGTGACCTTAGCCTTTTCTCCGCATGTGGTAGTGGGTACAGTATGTTGCGAGACGCACAGGTCACTGCAGCCACGAGTACACTGACCTTCAGTAGCGCTATTCGTCATGCTCGCGCCGGATGGAATGAAGACGCTCGCGTGGCTCGCAGCATGCCACTACCGCAAGCACTGCCTCATTCACAGGCACCGCTAGCATTCTCGCTGGTGCATATGCTTTCTCTTGAGCATGGTCTTATTTCGCTCACACTGTCATGTGCGAACTGAAGGGAAGATTGATTGCGAGCGGCGCCTCTCATCCCCGCCAATTTTCGTGCGGCCGGTAGCTAGGTAGGGAAGCGAGTTGCAAACTCGAGTCGCGTTTGTGAATTAACACTTCATTTAATTCCCTCGATGATCGTCGCCAATCGATCAAAGCAAGTCGCATCGTCTTCGTGGCTCGCCAAAGTGCAAGCGATTTAACACGAAATTGGTGAATGTCCGCCTATCACTATCCCACGATGGCGCTACAGAAATTCGAGATTTCTGTAGAAAACCACAATTACCATCGACTGCAACCTCTAACACGACACTTGCCTCGACAGATATTTGTCCCAAGACAGAACCCACGACAGATATTTGTCCCAAGACAGAACCCACGACAGGTATCTGTCGCAAGACAGATACCTCGACAGGCTGTAGTGTCGCGCGACTGAACCCGCGACAGGCAACTCTGTCGAGGCACGCAGGCCCTGTCGCGCGGCACGACTCTTCCTGAAGCACGACAGCACCTACGACAGAAACCTGTCGCGCGACAAATCCTGCGACAGGCACCTTCTGCACACTACAAAATACAGGAATGATGACTGTCGTGCGACAGAACCCACTACAAACACTTTTGTCGCGAGAAAGAACCCACGACACGAGCCCCTGTCCCACGACACAATGCACTACAAGAGAGCTTGTCGCGCGACACAAAATTTTGTCGCGCGACAGATACGCGACAAAAAATTCTGTCGTGCGTTTTGATCGGGTGGTGATGTTTTTTTTTTGCTCAGCAGTGCTTAATGGACCTGCGAGTTAAAACTTCGTAGCTTGTGGACACGACGTTTTCAGCAATACCGTAGGCCAGAAAGAACAGAGCTTGCTGCCTTCTGGGAATTAGTTGTAAGTATAGCTTTTCACACCAACCGAAGAGTGTCTGACTTTGTAGTTCCCAAGCCCTTTTTACGGTTACTCAACTTCATGTTCTCTCATTTTCTATGCTATGCTGCCGTCGGCGCCATTGGGAATACCAAAACGGTTTAGAGCACCAGTGCTCCTTGCGTCTCTTTATATTTCTTTGCGTTTTCAGGGCGTTACTGGGAATTCATTACAAAGTTGTTGTTTTTTTACTCTGATACTAACCCAGAGAGCGGCAGCACATGACCAGTGGTTTAAAGCATGCAATAAAACAACTGCATATACTTTAGTCCCCACAGAACATCACAACAAGATGCTTTGTCCCCGAAGTGGCCTGCTGCTAAATTAATTCTATCTGAATTATCCGAGGAGCAAAAGTTCTTAGCTCTTGCATTAATCCGTTACTCCGGGTTGACTGATCTGCACAGCGTTGAAAATCTGGCCTTCAGAGTTTCGCGCCTTTCCAAATGCATTTTCGCTCAACATGTCTTACTTTTGATTTTTTATTCTATTCAGCTTACAAGAATTTGAACTAGTCAAACTTGAACTGAGTAGTAGACAACAAGGGGCGGAGCCCAGCACATAGCACAGAGTTATCAAGTTATAATAGTCCGTTTCAAAGTAAGGGGCAATGAGTAGCAAACTGTCGCGTTTAATTCACTCCCTCTTCCTTGAATTCAGCACAGTCAACAGGGGACTTTCCTTCCTGCGCAGGAATTCCTTGTCAGATGCGCAAAGTCTTGCGGTTCATATTTTTCTCGCAGAGTCATGTTTGCCGCCTTTTCTTGGTTATGTACTAAGCGGAAAAGATGAAAATGTAAGATCTGCATTCTAGTCTCACTACCGGGATGCCATATCACAGCGTTGCTAAACACTTGTGGTCATTGCCGTGTAAACTTAGGGCGCCGAAAAAAAGAGACCTGCACAGAAATTTTGTAAGCATGTTCAGTTCTAAACAATGTTTCCGATGTCTAGTTCTGCTGAGTCGCAAGCCGCTATACGGTTCATAACATTTCGCTTCTCCTGTTGACAGATGAATCCCGGACCCCTAAGCGTTGCAAGCCAAACCCCAACCCTGGCGACAACGAAGAGGCGGGCCCCTCGCGGGTGGTGAATGGCTGTGTGGTCTACAATCCTGGCCAAGTTACGTTAAAGGAGTATGGCTTGATAGGTGGAAGCCAAGAGGAACAACATCGTCCCACCGATGTTGATGAGGCCGTAGACTGGGAGTGGCTCTACAACAGAATCTGTGAAGTGCTGCAGGACACCCAGATTCTGGGCTTGGATCACTCCTGATTGCCGAATTAAAAACAAAGCTGACCAAGAGATGCAAGAAATGCATGCTTGAATTTGAATACTATTCAGAGCACGACATCTGCTTGCTCTTCCAAAAAGTGTCAGAAGTGTCCAAACGGACATGCATTCTGCTATATACTTGCTAATCAAATTTTTTCGCTGTAGGAATGTTTTACAGAATGCTTGCTTTTTTAAACGCTTAGTACGCCTGAGAAAAAGTGCCATATACTTAATGATGTGAGCACTCTTTTGTATGATAGCGTGCTATTTGAAATACATCTTTCAAACAACCTGTGTGGCTGTTGACTTTGCGTTATTTGTGAAATGATACACTGCGCCCTGCGCATTCATAGGCGGGAATGCAGTAAAAGGTCATGAATAGCGGTAAGACGTATTGGCGTTTTGAAGCTGCATAATTAAGAACCGCCTGGAACTAAGAGGCCCTAGCAGCTTAGACAATAATGTCTGAAGCATTCTGAAAAAATTCGCGTTGCCGTTGGTCGCAGTGGTGTAAAAACTGAGCGCTGTAACTAACAACTTTTATGAAATTTATTAAGCGATTTGCAAGATTTCCGCGCATTGGTGTAGTCGCCTCCGCGCGCAGAACTGAGCAACCGTTAGTGTAATAGGGCGCAAAGTGGTACAAGATGCGCTGGGGCCACATTTATTGCTGCTGCTGCTGCCGTGCCACGAATGAAGGCGGTTTGGCAAGCGCCGAGCAGCTGTAGATGACGGCTTCCGTTTATTGATTGTAAAACATTTTATTCGCCGGAAAGAGCTTGGTAAGAGGTCGTGTTAAGTGGTCGAGAGTACAAAGCCCTCGACGACTTTGTCAGCCCACTCCACCGCCAGAACTTGCGTTCTGGGGTGAGAGCTGGCCAGCACTGTCTCCCACCGCTCGAGAGAAGAAGCGGTAACTAGATCACCCGGAGGTGGCTCTTTTTTGCAGTCCCAAAGGATGTGATCGTAGGTGGCTCGTTGGCCACCGTGTTTACAGTTCGGGTTGTATAGGTCAGGATAAATGTGTGCGAGGAGTGATGGGGTGCGTATCGATGTCATCTGTAGACGACGCTACGGAACCTCTTGTTCTTTAGTCAGGCTTTTGTCCGGAGGGGGGAAAATTCTCCTCTCTAGTTTAAAATTATTGGTGATATCATGATATTTGATCAAGGAGTCCTTCGCGAAATTCAGGGAGCCAGACTCATCCACTACCCGGTCGACGAAACCTCGGGCATTACTGTGGGCTGCCTCGTTCCCCGGATTCTCCGAATTGGCTGGGACCCATATCAGTTCGGAATAATTTGGTGAGAATTTGGTTGCGTTAAGGATTCTAAGGGAGGTGTTTGTAATTCGCCCTTTTGCGAAATTATTGATACCAATTTTGGAGTCGCTGAGGATGATGCTCTCTTGGGTATGCGCTAGGGCGAGAGCTATGGCCACCTCTTCTGCCGTTTCAGATGATTTCGTTTTGATTCTTGCCGAGACGATGTGGTCACCATTCTCGTTCACAGCCACAATTGCAAAGGCATTCTTATGCTTGTATTCTGCCGCATCTACATAAAGTATTCCAGCACACTGTGCGTATTTATTATGTAAGGCTTTGGCTCGTGCTTGTCTTCTACCCTCTGGTGTAAGAGGTGGATGTTTTTGGGGAGTGGTTTCATTAGTAGGGCCGTTCTATAGTAGCGGGGTTGGTCTACTTTAACATCTTTATTCGCAGGTTGAAAGTTAATTTCGAGCCTATTAAGATTATTCCTGCCAGTTCTGGAATTGGCTAATCTCACTGTTTGAGCCATTAAATAGGCTTCTTTCAGTTCATTGTAGGTGTTATGTATTTTTAACCTCATAAGCCTTTCGCTTGAGGCATTTAGTTGGAGTCCTAACGCAGCTTTTTAGGCCTGCCGTATCATGTTATCCAATTTGTCATTTTCTGCTTTCCCAAATTTGAGATAAGGGGTGGCATAGATTGTCCTCCTTAGCGCAAAGACCTGCACTAGTGTGGCATAAATCTCTTTCCCTCATCCCTTGTCTTCGATTAGCTATACGGCGGATTAATCGCGCCGTCGCTTCTAACGTGCGTTTTAGCTTAGTGAGTGTGTCAGTATTCTTTCTGTTTGTTCGTAAATACAACCCCAGTATTCGCATGTTTTGTGCCTCTTTGACGGATCGTCCATTGACATAGACGTTTATTTGCGAGGGGGATGTCGTAATACTCCTACCTCTTTGTTTATGACGTATCACGAAGAGTTCAGATTTTTGTTCTGAACAAGTGAAGCCGGATTCCTATGCGCATGCCTCAATGATGTCCACTGCTTGTTGAAGTGTGTCTTCTATGTAGCCTTCGCATCAAAGGATGCAAAGGCTATATAGAAGATGCGCGTGATGTCATCTGCATAGAACGTGTCATGTAGGTCTAGTATATGTGCCGATTTGGGGGGAGTTTTGATGAGGGAGAGGTTAAAACGAAAAGGGGACAGGACGGAGCCCTGTGGTGTTCCTTTACATTCTAGTGTGATTGGGGCAGACTCCATTGTTCCGACCGTTATCACTCCTGTTCTGTTAGGGAGGAAGGATCGGATGTAGTTGTACGTCCTTTCTGCGAGGTTGATTTCTTGTCAAAATGACTGTGTGGGTGACGTTGTCGAAAGCTTTAATAACTGCTTTCGTTCGTGTTCCCTCGTCAGCTTCAATTATGTCCTTGTTAAGCTGCAAGAGTATGTCCTGTGTACATAGTTGGGCCCTGAATCTTAACATTCTTTCAGGTAGGAGGTTCATTTCCTCCGCATAGTTTCGGAGCCTGTTGAGGATGACATGCTGCATGAGTTTGCTTAGGCATGATGCTGCCGTTAGAGCCGGCGCCTGAACTGTTCCGTTCTTCCCGCTCTCACCATCTTCTTCTTCATCACGCGAGCATAAACGGTGGCTCCATAGGGGCTTCCGTCAGCGCGAACTCGGATTTGGCGCAAAAAGTACGGGGGAGCTGCAGAGAAAAATGTGAAAAAAAAAGAACAGTATGGACAAGTTTCCACATTCCGGTCAAGTTCAGGTCAAAGAGTACGTGAGGGCCGTCGGACAGGCGAAACAAGCTCACGTGGGCGAACCTGACTATTTCGCAGTGGCTTCGTGATGACACTAATTGTATGTGCAGACAAAGCGTCCAAGTTGGTAACGTCTTCCAAGAGAAACCGGTTGGCTCGTTTACTGCCTGGTATCGCTGATCCGGATTGTTCGAGCGATGGGCTCGATGGAGTCCACTAAGCGGTGAAGGAAGTGCGGCATCCACGCTCTGGAGTGCTTTGTGTAGTGCGGCGAGGTCGACGCGAACGGCAGCCGGGTCGGAACATGTGCACGAGCTGGTTACCGTGCCAGCGACACAAAACAACGTCGCATGTCGCTGCACATGCTTTCCCACTTCTTTCATCGGCGGTCAGGCACTGAATTTTCGCAAGCGACGAAACCGCGGTACGCGACTTAAGAATGTCGGCTGAAGTGACTGGAGCGCACGCTGTGCTAACTGGAGCGTAGTGAATGAAGGAAAAGAAGGATTCGGGTATGGCATTGTCACAATTGGCTGTGAGGAACAGTTTTGACTCCACCCAATGCGCTGAAAACGACGCACGATGGTGTCTGGATGCCTTGCGGCAAACAGGGGCAGCCATGGTTGCCGCGGCTGTCATAGTGGCACAGTAAGAGTCTACAGTGTCAGAGGTATAGCAAGTCTCATCCTCATCCTCTGGATTTTATGCTTATTTAGCACAGATGTTCTTTTGAAACGGGGAACACATTTCTTTTCGCTATCACATCCCTGACAGTGGGCGGGTAGATTTCGTTGTGAGGAACCTGATAAATCGTTGCTGTGCTCCATTGACCTTTCGTTGAGGCATCTTCCCGTTTGGCCTATGTAGGCCTTGCCACAGGTCAACGGAATCCTGTACACAACACCCTCTTCACACTCAACAAAGGGATTCCGGTGCCAAACAGCACAGCCTCTTCTCTTTTTTGTCTTATTGACTTTGTTACAGAGGCTCGAGAGGCGCGACGGGGCTGAAAAAACAACTTCTACCCCAGCTCTTTTACCGATTTTCTTGAGATTGTGCGACAATTGGTGAAGATAAGGAATGACAGCAACCCTTTTTTTCCCGCTGCTGCGTTTCGTCCGAGTTACTACGTCCGCACTTCAAGCTTTTCAGGAGTTTTTCCGCTACCGACGTGAGGAGGGGCTGCGGGTATCCCGAATTCGCTAGCCTAATAACTTGACGGGAAAAACTGTCTGTGAAAAAATGCTTACAGGATTTTGTGAGAGAACTTATGAAGGTTAATCTTACAATGTTTCTTTTAACCAGTTTCGAGTGAGCTGAATCGTAAGGGAGGGTGGCCTTGTTGGCTCTTGGATCAAAAGACCAGCACACGTGATTTGAGAAGACCAACTGTAGCTCTAGAAACCGAATTGTGTTTTTTTCCGGCCATTCATGCGTAATTTCTAGGGGTAAAACCGTATCCGAAAAAACTTAAAGAACTTTGGCTGCTTCTGAAGTGAAAACGTCAGTGTTGCAGTCTAACAAGACCAGGTAGTCATCAACGTAACGGAAAATTTTAAAAGCACGTGAGTTTTGAAGCTTGTCATTTAAAGACCTGTCATGCATAGCTAAGAAAAGGTCACTCAAGATGGGGGCAATGCATGAGCCTATACAAATAGTCGGTTAGCCACAGCCCTGAGGAACGTTCTAACTCCTTGGTCCGGGCCGCAGATCCGCACAGCTGGTGGCCATGTCGTAACTCCGATTGCTGTCTGCACTTCGCGAATCCAGACCCGCGGTGTTACTTTCCCTGGTTGCTTTGCTGTGTTACCCGAGTGCTCCAAGGACCTCATACTCGGTTTGGATTTCCTTCAGGAGTACGGTGCCGTCATTAATCTTCAGGAGCTAATCGTGTCGTTTTCCACCCAAGGCCCTGTTGACGACGACACCGTGCCACGCAGGGCTAAGTTGTGCGTCTGTGATGACCAGGTGTTGATCCCGTCAAGAGCCAGCATGTTTGTTACCGTAGAGTGCGATAACAGCCCCAGCACTCGTGGCATCGCTGAAACCAACATCTCCCTGCTCCTGGGGCGGCAAGTGTGTGTAGCTCGCGGAATTATTGAATTGAACAGTGGGCGAACCGAACTTTTGGTGACCAATTTTGGCTCTGAACCTCAGTGTTGCCTGGCAAAACAGCTATTGCGTATTTCGTAGAACTTTGTGAATTCGCGGGACAGCACGCGTTGTCCGAAATCCCGGCATTAGTGGAGGCGCCGACTACTCCCATAAAGACCGACGTGAACCCGAACCTCCCGTCTCATCAGAAACGCTGCCTGGAGGGCATTATCGAATCTTTACGCGACTGTTTTGCCTCGACCTCCAAGGTCAGGCAGACTCCGATCACAAAGCACCGCATTATTGTTGACGCAAACCAGCGACCGTTATGCCAGCCGCCTTATTGGGTCTCTTCGAAGGAACGTGACGCCATTCGCCGGCAAGTTCAAGAAATGCTCCAGGACGACGTGATACAGCCGTCGACGAGCCCGTGGGCATCGCCTGTTGTTCTTGTGGCGAAGAAGGATGGGACCCTACGGTTCTGTGTTGATTACAGGCGTCTAAACAAAGTCACCAAAAAGGACGTTTATCCTCTGCCACGGATTGTTGACTTCCTGGACCGGCTACGCCACGCCGCGTACTTCTCGTCGCTAGATTTAAGTAGTGGCTATTGGCAAATCGAGGTGGACGAGCGCGACCGGGAAAAGACCGCCTTTATTACACCGGATGGTCTGTATGAATTCCGGGTGCTCCCTTTCGGACTGTGCTCGGCTCCTGCCACCTTCCAGCGGATGATGGACACCATGCTTGCCGACCTAAAATGGCAGTCCTGCCTCGTGTACGTGGATGACGTTGTCATCTTCTCCGCCACGTTCGAAGAGCACTTGAGGCGTTTTTGTGCCGTGTTCGCCGCAATTCGTTCGGCTGGTCTGTCCCTCAAGCCCGAAAAGTGTCACTTCGCTTTACAGGAGTTGAAGTTTCTGGGCCACATCGTGAGCGCTAAGGGAGTTAGCCTTGATCCCGATAAGACAGCCGCTGTCGCTGCTTTTCCCATGCCAACCGATAAGCGAAGTGTGCGCCGCTTTCTGGGTCTCTGTGCCTATTATCGGCGTTTTGTGCGGAACTTCTCCCAGATCGCTGAGCCCCTCATCCGCCTCACGAAAGATGCCGAACCGTTCTCCTGGGGCCAGGAGCAACAGCAGGCCTTCGAAGACCCCCGCACTCGTCTGCAAAGCACGCCCATCCTTGGCGACTTCGACGAGTCAGCCGACACTGAACTGCGCACAGACGCCAGCAACATCGGCCTCGGTGCGGTCCTTGTGCAGTGGCAGGATGGTCTCGAACGCGTAATCGCATATGCAAGCCGCACCTTGTCACGCTCGGAGGCGAACTATTCCACCACTGAAAAAGAATGCCTGGCAATTGTGTGGGCAGTGACCAAATTTCGCCCGTACTTATACGGCCGCCCTTTTCGAGTCGTCAGTGATCACCATTCGCTGTGCTGGCTGGCGAACCTTAAAGATCCCTCGAGGCGGCTTGCACACTGGAGCCTTCGCCTTCAAGAGTTCGACGTCACCATCGTTTATACGTCCGGCAGGAAGCACAGTGATGCCGACTGTCTGTCTCGTGCTCCTGTTGAGGACAACCGAGCTGATCCCGACACCGATTTTGTTTTTCTCGGCGCCATCTCCACGTCCGTCCTCACTCAACACCAAAGAGACGACAGTGAACTACGGCCTCTCATTGAGTATCTTGAAGGAAGCGCTGAGTCTCCACCGCGAACCATCTCTCGTGGACTGTCGTCGTTCTGTTTGCGCGATGGCGTTCTGTATAAGAAAAACTACCACCCGACGCAAGCTGTCTATCTGCTCGTTGTACCTGCGGCCTTGCGCGACGAAGTCCAGCAGGCGTGCCATGATGACCCATCTTCTGGTCACCTGGGTTTTTCTCGCACTTTGGCGCGGGTACGCCAAAAGTACTACTGGCCCCGGGTTGCTGTAGTTGTACAGCGTTAAGTCAGAACTTGCCGCGAATGCCAATGTCGCAAGACACCACCAACTAAGCCAGCCGGACTACTGCAGCCTATTGATCCACCACACGTTCCTTTCTACCAAGTCGGCATGGATTTACTCGGCCCCTTTCCGGAGTCTTCGCTGGGTAACTGGTACATTGTGGTCGCCACCAACTACCTCAGTCGATACTGTGAGACGAAAGCTCTTCCCCGTGGAACAGCTGCGGAAATTGCCGCCTTCTTCATGCACAACATCGTGCTTCGTCATGGCGCACCCACGGTCGTTATAACTGACAGAGGGACGGCCTTTACCTCGGCGCTGACAAAGGAAGTTATGCGACTCAGCGGCACCAGCCACCAACGAACAACAGCTTATCATCCGCAAACTAATGGACTCACTGAGCGCCTAAATAAGACGATCGCCGACATGATTTCCATGTATGTCGACGACGACCACCGCAACTGGGATGCAGTACTCCCTTACGTTACTTTCGCATATAACACTGCCCTGCAAGCGACGACTCACTTCACACCGTTTCGCTTAGTCCATGGTCGCGAAGCCACGACTATGCTCGACGCAATGCTTCTTCCTGGTAGTGTAAACTCCGCTGTCGTGGGGGCCGACCGCTTTGTTCACGAAGCTGAGGCCGCCCGCCAACTTGCTCGGCAACATATCCGGCATCAACAAGCAAAAGAAGCTCACCGTTACAACCATCGCCACAGGGATGTCACTTACCAGCCCGGAGAAAACGTTTGGGTGCGGAGCCCAATCCGCCAACGAGGGCGCTCCTAAAAGCTGCTTCGGCGGTACTTTGGCCCCTATAAAGTAATACGCCAACTCGGCGAGGTAAACTATGAAGTTCTCCCTCAAGGAACTGTTCGTTCCTCTCGACGACCAACGTCCGAAGTTGTGCATGTCGCACGAATGAAGCCGTACCACGCCCGCTAGCAGCTCACTGGTCTCTACCTGCGGGCGCCGAAGACTAAGGTGTTCAGCGTGCGCGCCCGTCGAGATGGTGGTCGGCCAGAACCGCCTTATGGAATCCCACACTCGCCCTGCTGTCCAACCACAACACGCTGCCGCTTGAATACTCCGTCGGACAGAGTACCCACGCCTCGGTTTCGGGAACGCTCAACGACCGCGTGCTGCTCGCACTGGAAGTAGCAAATGTCCAGACTACTGAGAGCTGTCTCTCCCTCCTCGCACACGAGATCAAGACGGCTGAGACATTGGATACCGCGCCCGTCGACGATAACTGCTCCATGCACCAGGACTACTGCCCCTCTGCACGGGCACCCCATGAACAGCAGGTGTTCGTGTGCCAAAATCCCGTGCCCGGGGGAGCCGCCGTCGGTCCACACGACCTGCCGCGCCGAGGGCGGCGCTTTCCAGAGGGGGGGAGCAATGCCACATTCCTGGGCACTCTCGTGGCGCCGTCTCCCGGCCGAACTGCCTTCCCCGCTATTCTGGCTAGCCTTAGCCAAGGTGGCGGGCAGTGTTTCTTCTTTGTCGTCTCTTCTGCAGTGTGTGGTCCCCTCGGGAGTCCGCTGCTGCCTGGCGCTGCACAGTAAAACGTGTCCTGCCAGTCCCGACCGTCTAGCCGTGACAATATGTATAATGTTGGCATTACCAGGCCAAAAACGCACCAACAATTACTCAAATATGCAGTTATGACTCTATGAGACACCGTGAAAGGATAAAATGCTGTCCACGTGGTGCTAAAGAAAATGTTTTGGCTGTTGGAGGGGAAATATAAATTGGGCAGCATTGTGTTTGTGCCACATTTCCAAAGATGTATACAGCACAACCATGAACGTTAGTTAAAGCCAGGCGTCCAGTAGTGGCCTGTGCAGCAGTCGTAGGTTTGGTACGTAACATTCTACACGCAGCTACGATCGCTAAAGCCACTGCATCTGTTTAGGTCTAGATTAGTGAGAAAAACCTGCCTTTTTCACTTACCGCAAAGCACTTCTACTGGGCATCGGCATAGCACTATTACCATTATCTTTTTCGTTGCACGACACTTTTTATTTGTTACCCAAAATGTATACGAAGCAAAGAAGTAAACAGGGAATTACCTTTTTCCGCAAATCTGCAAAAAGAAAATTCCGGAACTCTGGGCAACGACCATGACACACGTGTCTACGTTAGTTTTCGCCATGGCCACAACGTAAACATTCAATGCTCGTGAGGTTGTCTCTGAAGCGCCAAAAATGACTCAGCACTTTCGACCCAGGAAAATATCCTCCTCACCCCTTTCCAATACCCAAAAGCCTGCTTTGTTGTATGACAACAGAAAACGCCTACTCGGAAAAAGGGACGGTCTGAAAAATGAGGTCAACATTCCCACATTTCCTAGAAATGCAGGGTCAGCTCTCCTTAATCCCTCTGGTATATGGTTCCAATGGTTTCCAGGAAACTACACCCTTTCTTTTCTTATCTCCCTCGGCCAACACTACCAAGTGTCCCTTTGTGCGCTGCAGGTAAAGCCGATTGGTGGAGCCGCGTTTTACTCTCGAACACAGCTACTCTTTCCCAAACGTGTGAAGAACACCAAAACTTTAACGTATCACTTGCAGTGTTCAAGGCACTCCATCTTGGTACTTGTTGCTCAAGGCTGTGTAACTTATGCTAGCGCAATCCTGTCTCCTTGAAAATGGGGATGAATGTCCAGCGCATTTTGGCCAGAGCCACGGAGAAAATCGAAAAGATTCAGAAGAGTCGCAAAGACCTCGGCATCCGCACACACCTGATGCTTAATCTCCTGCTTCAACAGTGGTCGTGGCTCAACTCTAGCGACTCAGAAGACGACGGGGACGGAAAAGCCGAAAAAAGGGACTGCCCCACTGGCACCCTCAACAAATCCGCGATTCGCAAAGCGTCAAACAAGAACAGCAAGGTTGTCAACGGACTGCGAAAGAAACCTGAAGGTAAGTACTAAACTCCGAAACACCTGAGTTCCACTGTGACTACTTCGGGCGAGACAACATAGCGTAGGGACAACAGTATCTGATTGGTAACGTCTAATAATCTGGTTACAGTGCGTTCACAGAGCGATGTGTCAATAATGTACCGTTCACGCGTAGTTTCAGGGTGTACTCATGCACGACAGAACGGGTGCCGCATGGCATGGGTATCTTCGTGTTGTTTCAAATATAGCCCTTACGAACCTCTCGCGTTCCTCGTGGGTATTGTTTTCGGTATTCAATATATTAAGCTGAGTTCGCCGTGTGCATGCATTATCTGCAGTACAGCTCAGCTGTCGCTATGCTTGTCTTACATATTCAAGTTGCAACGCTGCCATCCGACTCTCGCAGCCTCACACTGGATGGCGGCATTTGCCGCTGGGCAGGATTAATTTACCGCAAATTAACGAAAATTTTGTTTCAGAAAAGGTATTAATTCAAACTAAGCGTTTATGGTTAACAAAAATTTCTGCTGGCCTGTTATTAATTTGTTCGAGCTCAGTTCGGCGGAACAGCTTTGCCCACACTCGGGCCGTGGGGCTCTGACTCAGATTTTCAAATACCTACGGTCTCATGTGGCACACAAAGTTTGGCTTTTTTGCTCTAATAGACTAGCTTGGCCTCTTCGAAATCCTGATGCTCTTAGACGGCCACTTTCCTGTTAGTTTTATCTTGGCTTACCGCATATGTATTAAGCACACTTGAGCTCTGAGTAGTTAGTGACTCACGGCTGCGTCCATGCCGGAAACGGATGGCAGAGATGGAACACTGCGCGTATGCTAACCTCAGAGTTTCGTGTATGGGGTGCTTTCTAATTATCCCGTATTTGTAGCGCGGAATGTTAAAACGTCTTTATCCGCATTCTATCGTCCCGTCTGCATCACCTTGCTATTCCCTGGCGTCGTGAGCTGAACTGTCTGCCCTTACGGGGGGTGAAAACAGATCAAAGGCGCTGGATGTAGGGATTGTTTCTTCTTCCTTTTATTTTAAGGAACTGTATTGTTTCATAGCACAATTCCGCAAATCACTGTCACTTGTTTCTAACTGCTCGTCTATTCATCTTCGCAGATGAACACCGGGCCTTCAAGAAGCTCAAGCCAAACCCGTCTGCCCGAAACGAGCCAGTAGCCGGTCCATCTTCAATGTGAACCTGCAATGCAGGAGCCAACCCGCTCGATCTGACGCTCACGAAGGCTGACCAGAAAAACGGAAAGCAAGAGAGGCAGAGCTGCCCCGCCGAACAGGAGCCCATCGACTGGAGCTGGCTGTACGAAGACTCCTTTGATTTGCCCGAGGACGCCGCAGTTCCGGACCCGGATCTTTCGTTTCTGGAGGAGTAAAGGCGGGCCTAGACGGACGAAAATTACGTACTTCCTTCTCAGCGCCAGTCACCGGAGGCATAGGCATGGCTGCCATTTCGATTCAAGCAGCGTTGCATGACAAATGTCCAAACGGACAAGCTTTCATATATATTCTTCGCTCTTCAGCTTTTTCATTGTACCGCCATTTCCCCAGGCCCACTTGTCCAGGTGCATTACATTAAGCTCACAACCAGATGTGATGCCTTGATACTGCGATGTATCGTGTGTAGGCGTACTTTTTGTTTGCATCTCAATAAAGATGCTCGTGCGTAATCTAATGTCCCGGTTCCTTTCATTCGGGTAACTGACATCACCAGAAGAGTATGAATATTTGCTAAGCAAAGGGAAGAAGAACAAAATGCTTGCAACGCTGTCATACTTTTTGCAGCTTCCAGATAGGGTCAGCCGAAAATTTCGCGTATAGCTTGCGAAATATGGCACAGTCTCTCGAGGCGGCAGTCGCAGTGTGCCAAACTAGAGCAAATTCACCTAATGCTCTCGCGAAGGTGACTGTTTGAGAAAACGTCAAAACTCCTCGCTTCCGGAAGATGCTACTACACTCCCTTTCATTATCAGTAGGCTTGTCTGGAAAATATGGCGGCTTTCTTTTTTTGGTCATGTGATAGCGTCACCTATTTTAGCGTCATGCGATAACGTCACCTACTTCAGTGTTTCTTTGGTGTGGGTGTGTAATAAGTGAATCACATATTTCAGAGAAATTTTGTGGCGTTTCCATCTGAATAAGTGTCAAGAAAACACGGCGGCAACGTGCTTATTGCGCTCGGAAGATACAACCTTTAAGGGCGTATTGAGGTTTATAGGTTACTTTCTCAGCTGCGGTGGCTCACTCGTTATGGTACTCGGCTGCTGTCCCGAAAGACGCCGGTTCGATCCCGGCCGCAGCGTCGAATTTCGATGCAGGCGAAATTCTAGAGGTTCGTGTACTGCGCGATGTCGGTGCACGTTAAAGAACACCAGGTGGTCGACATTTCCGGAGCCTTTCACTACGGCGTCTCTTATCGCATTAGTCGCTTTGGGACGTTAAACCACATAAACCAACCAACCATTGGTGACTTTTTTTTTTCGCGTAATCTGGTGTCCCTTGAGAAATATCCAATCGGACATGCCTTTATCATTTTGCTCGTGCTCAACTTTTGGCTACATTTCTTTCAATCAAAACTTTAGAGTAGCACTCATTACCACCCATCAGAATATGTTTCTTTATTATACTGTTCGCAATGCGAAATAAGCGCTTTGAAGATATTTTATGGCTGTTTGCTCTGAAATACTTGCAAAACAATTGAAATTGGGTATTTGCTGCATCATCGTAGTGGGCACTGCACTAATATCCACCAGATAATAGAATCGTAAGTGAATCTGCTGAAAGAATGTAGATTATTTTGCAGCATTGTCTGGACGTCTCTGAGCCCCTAGGCGCGCCCTGGATGGATGGAGAAGGCTGAAGCCTTTAAATCGGGTGGTCTCTGAAGCTGCCTTGCCATGACTCGTGAAAATTCACTCTCATCCTAGCTTTAGCCACCATCCAGATAACCTTCGATTGGTTACTTCTACTCGCCTAAAATCTATTTTTCCTTCACTGTCCTTAAACCCGTTTGCTTTGAATAAATCATGGCCGCAGCTTTCAACTGTAGGACGCAGAACTTTAATGAAACTTGCAGAACGGGTCCATCTCGTGGTACCTGACCTGCTCAAACATTTTTAATGTTCCCAGTGCCAATTCCGTCACCATCCTTCTTTTGCACAGAACCCTCTCTCTTTCTTTAGCCTTTTTCTACACCGGTAATTGCTGATTTCACCCCCAACTGCTGTCCACATATTTACTTGTCAGTTTTCTAGTTAGCTTTCTCCATTTTGTGTCGACATTCCTAATGTGCCCCGCGTCGCTATCTATGAGCGAGCGGCGCTGCTCTCGCACACTCGATTACGCAGACGGCGACGCCACTCGACCAGCGAATGGGCGCTTAAGAGCTAAGCTATAAAGCAAACCTAGTTCCCGGTTTCTTGAGTTGTTTTCAACATCACCGATTTCAGATGCGCCAACTACACACGGCATTTAAATGATCATCTACGTCAGCGACGCAAACGAGGGCAATCAGGGCATCCGAAAGAAAATTATATGACCAGGCAGCGGCACTCCGTTGGAGCTCTCAGGACGTGTGCACAGGCCGTGCGCTGTCAAGACCCTCACTGTACGCTGTCTTCTGCCCAAGAGTGGCGTTCAGGGCTCAGATGACGGTACATGTCGGCAAATTTGGCAAACACCTGCTCTCCTCTGAAAATTTCACACACTATGTTCTTATGCCCTAACTTAATGGCACAAAAGGATTTGCCGGACTAGTTGGTTCATTTCTGAAATAAAGATTTCACTGCGCTTCTAAGTGTCGTGAATGTGTCTCCCTTGTGTCCTAACCCTTTCGCGCAGTTAAATCTTTTTTTCATTAATGGCACCGACGTCGGCGAGACCTTTAACATATTACTGCAGCCAACCGCACAGAACACGATCATCTTCGGAAGCGACTACTGAGACCTTTAGCACGGAAGAAGCCCAGCAATACCTGTGCCAAAGAGAGCGCCGAGGGAGATATTTTACCACAGAGGCGGAGCAAGAGCAAGGAATAGTGCATGCATGCATTCATGCATTGAGATATTCTAGGCGTAGTAAGGATTACACAGCCAATTTTACACCATGGCCACGAGTGAAATAGACTGCAGACAAATATTTCCGCTACTTCTTACACTGCGGTGAACTTTCTGGCTGCAAAGATGCAAATTATACCAACGAACAGAGCAATTAATGGAAGTGAAACGACATATGCTCGACAAGGGTGCGATCGACAATGGCGCGGATGAGCTCTAAAAGAGTTAAAAACATTTCCTCACTGCGGGTGAATTTTTGCAAACGCTCTGACTCTGTCCTAAGGATGTTGGACCATTTTTCCAGAAAATCCACCGGCCTGTGTTCCTGTACGCATTGCATTGGCGAAATTTGTAAATAACATTTCACTCTGTATAGCCTTACATTCTATCGGTTCCTGTGCCGCATAATAAGTGTAACGGATCCATGGAAAGCATGTTGCAATAACGCAAAAAATAAAAAACCCAGTAAAGCACCACTCGAAAACAACTGTACTGCATCCTAATAGCACGGGCGCTCCGCGCAATCCGCTCGGCATGTGCCCGTAAAGGCAACAGAGCCCGGAAAGGCACTAGAGATGAAATAAGCGACTGACACTTTTCTACTTAAAAAAATCAGAAAGGGTAATGGGCAAGCTCATCTGTTTACTACGCCAAGGGTAGGAATCCTAGTTTTGCCAAAGTTTTTATTTATTTGTGCTTCCACTCGGTTACACCGACAGCGGCGACGTGGTCAGCCTGTGAAAGGGCGCTAAGAGCTGCGGCAGATTTATGGTATGCACGCAAGGCTACTTACACACATCTTTTCTACCAATATTGGAATCATAGGTTCACGAGTTTTAACTGCGCCCTGCCTTAAGGGTTTCTGAAAAAAAACGCACCCAGAACAAAAAACCTTCTTTAAGAATTAGGTGAAAATATCCCTAAACTAGGGTCATCAAGGGTACCATACCCAAATTACCATCAAGCATAAATCGCAAGCTGTACAAGGAAGACGAAAACCTCAGGGTGGTTGTTGAAGTTTCTACAAGAGGACTTGCCTGCTACTGTGCAAAACGTTCATTACTGGCGGAGTTTAAAGTGGGTCATCATTCGAGGAGGAGAACAAAATGAGGAGGAGGATGGCGTGAAGTGGGAATGTATTGTTAGGATGCAGAGGAAGAGTCTTGCCCAGCCATGATCGCGGCTAAAATTGATAACCAGTTAACCTGAAAACCTGGGAAAAGAAAGAAGCCACTTCCCCAGAAAGGAATCCGCGGGTATTGAGCCTGGATAGATAGGGTGCGGCTTGAAAGGCCGTGTGTCCAGCTGCCATGGGCTGCTTTGTGCGACTTCCGGTGCTGACCTCAAAACACATATAATGAATCAGTCAGCATGTCCAAACGAAATACCAAAGAAGATAAAAAATAAAGGAAATAGAGAGAGAGTGGGGTGAGTTCAGAGAAAGCGTCAAAGGAAGACGGGCGGGGAAGGAATGTGGAAGCTATGGATTCTAGAGAAATGATGGCAAGAAGTTATGTGAACAAAGAGATGGAAGAAAAAATTGTATTTGCGGCCGGAAAGGACCGGTCGGTGGGGAAAGGTAGAGTGAAAGAAAGGATAAATGGGCGGTATGAAGTACTAAGAAACGCTCTGACCATGTGCATGACATGCTTAAAGAATTAAGCCAGTACCGGAATATCAGGGATTCGAAGTTTTCCCTATACATGTTGATCCTTGCTGTTCGTAAGGTTTTAATTTTGTAGATTATGAATGCCTATCTGTATTGTCTATCCCTTGCGAATTTTCAGGCTTGACCAGAAGAAGGAACATTCTCTTGTTGTCCATAGGAAAGAATTTTGACTACAGAGAAATTCGAAGTTCCTCTTCCCGGAGACATTTCTCACTGAAAATGGACAAATAAACTAACCAATGAATGGAGGTTAATTGGCGTTTGACGCGAATTATGGTGTGCGATAATGGCGGACGCAGCTCGAAAGCATCTCAAAATAATTCCTCATTGCTCGCACGGTGTCGATTCGTGGTATTTATGCGCGGGGACAAATATTTAGAAACTAATAATGAAATCGTGGAACCTCTCTGGCTCAGTCATGAGCGCCTTTCACGTTTATTCCTGACAAATTTCTTGTTCATATTTCTCTGCTATGCAGTGTCGAATTTGCCAAATAATGTTTGATTCTATACAGCGTAATTTTCTATTCGTTCCTGTCTTCCTCAGGTTAAGCATATTAGTTGTAATAGATCCATGGAAAGCATGCGAAATAAATGCCGCAATAACGGGGAAAAAACTGAGCGCGAATCAGCAGCGCAAAATTAGTGTCTCTTTCTTGCTGCATGGTTACTGCGCTAAATCTACTCAGCAGGCGGGCATGACGCTAACAGAGTCCGGAGAGGCAGATGAGACAGAATCTGCGCCTGAGGCTTTCGTCCTTGAAAAAGGGTGCAGGAAATGTGGACAGCATACGTGTATATCTTAACAAACGATGCTATCCGAGCGCTGAGGTTCTCTTTGTGTTGATTTTATGTAGGAACGCATGTGCCTCGTCGTGGTGATGTCGATACACATCTTGCCATATCAACGTAATCTAGAGATTTGCTGTTAGGTACTTCATATTTTTATAAAACAAAAGCAACAGAAGTGGCCTACAGTTTCCTTCAACTGCAGATATTGACGAAATGCCACTTCTTCTGGCCAAGCTTTCTGATTATCATGCACCAACCAGGCCCAACAGAAGTGTTATCCAAGCTCCCTTACGCAGCAGAGCTGCTAGCGCACGGTATGAAGGCCGATGAATCACCCTCGAAGGTTTCCTATTAAAGACACAGGGACTAGGAAGCGAATATTCGTAGCGTCTATCCTACAAACCGATGGTCGTAGTCGCGGATATTCCCGTCTTCAGACCCCAACAGCTCGGAGGCCTGTGTTCTTTTTACCATACCTGTACGTTAAATAAGGCAAGTATCTCAGGACACAGGTAGGCCAAGGACATCGAATGAAATTTAGTAGGCTAGCAATTATTTGGATACAATTATGCGAGCTACCTGCATCACTGAAGCGTTTAGTTTTTAAGTCATTCAGGAGGATGGAAAAGTAGCCATTTTCAACCTTGTGTCGCCCTAGTCGCGTAACCCTGGTTCCGGAAAAAAACGTCCTCATTTCCTGCGCATGAAAAAATGTCCTGAAATGAGTGTCATCAACTGTCTCATAACCCGCGGTGATTTCAGCATTCGGCCGCCGCGCATGAAGCGGATCTAAGTTGCTGGACGGTGGAAAGAATCACTGACCCGTAAAGTCAACGGTATGGTCAACGCAAGTATGACAGTGGTTTATCTCTTAAGGCTCGGAAGATTTGGAACACAACACAAGTCCAGAAGGACACCTTGGTATGCACATCGGAACTAAGCTAAATAAAAGCAGAAAATCATAGACTTCAGAAAGCAGCTGTACAAAATATATATCTTATATGTATCGGACCATAAAGAAAAGAGCTGACTTGATAACCGAAACTTTAATGCTAGACACCCTCTATAAATAGGTTAATGATACAAGCACTGTGCACGTCCCGTACACTACCACTGCGCTACCACATGAGCCCATGGAATATCTAGAAGTTGGTATGTTCAGCGTCTATGCATTTCTCTTGGAGACAGCAGCTTCGCGCTTCCACTAGCGCTTGCGAAGTAAGTGTACGGGATAGCAGACGTTGTGTAACGGTATGCAGAGAGCAAAAAGTTGTGTACAGGTCGCAGTATTGATTTAAACGATGCGGTATTTATTTTCAGAATTGATATTAACAAGGCGAGCACAGGAGGCATGAAGCTTCGCCTTGACGGTTTTATGCGCAGCGTCCCACAAAAGTTTTCGGAATACAAAAATTACAACAAAACTTACTAGCCCTGTCAAACGCACAAGTTATACCCCTGTCAAGCGGGCAGGTTAAGAGCACTTAAGGAGAGTGTACTTCGCTGTAAGTACAATTTGCCGCATCTAAACGACGCAAGTGTAGTGTCACTCGTGGAAGAGTGCACTCCGCTGAGAGTGCGTTCACGGACCACATTTTGCTGGTCGAGTGCGTAGCCTCGACGCCAGTGGTTCCAATAGTACAAAATTAAAATTGCATAAAAAGTACTTACAACTTTATTTTACGTGCTATAAAACTGTTTTCAGAAAAAAAGTTCCTTGGCTATAGCTACAAGCGAAGCAACAAAACAAGTAACCGTCATGAGATGCAAGATCGCTGCCCGACGCCATCTTGTTTGTTGTCAAAATTCTGGATCGTCTTGGCTGGTCTTGGCTTTTCTTCTATTTTCATTTCTTTTATCGCTAAAAACGGTTGAATCTAGTTTTAATTGCGCTATCACGTTAAGCAATCAAATATCATGAGGCTTTTTTTGTTTTCCATCGTCCTGTTCAGAAATTCCGCTCATTTTCTGTAGCCATTTTTTTTACTATGAGTGCACTTTGCTTTCCCGTTTACCACCGCGTAGCCCAAAGTGTCACTCGGGATGCCGAAGCGCACTCCCCGTAAAGTGCGCTTAACTTGCCCGCTTGACTGGGGTATTAGGTACACTTCCTGGGAGTGCCCTACGGCATCCCGAGTGACACATAAGGCTTCGCGGGGCTAATCGGGAAGGCAAAGTTCAGTCGTAGCAAAAAAAAAAAAATTGAGTCATGAAATGGGAGAAATTTTCGTAGAGGTCGCAACTACAAAAAGAACGGATGCAGGGCATCAAAAGAAAAACGATGGCGGCGGCAGGCTAGTGGGCCTCTGTATACGCGCTGGATGGATGGATGGATAGGAGCGCCCCCTTTGAAACGGGGTGGTGGCAATTGCCACCATAGCTTTTCTTTCTCTATTATTTTTGTTTGTTTTTTTAACTGTGTTGGCAATTCTCATTAAGAATCGCCATCATCTTTACCTACAGTTTCCTACAGTTCTAACCTTATGCCACATCTCTGCTTTTCAGCCACCAGTCCTCCAATCGCTTTTTGCTAACTTCCACTGCTATTCTGCGACGTTGGCGCCCCCACGCGGTTTATTTTTCTGAAGCGGTCTACCTGCGTTCGCGGCGCTCACAGTACAAGCAGCTACCCGTGAAAAGTGGAAAGCAATGGTTTGTGTATTGCCCCTGTACACAAATCGTGCGGTGTCAGCCTGAGCCTGCACGGTTCCTCTAAGTACAAAAATTCGCAACCACTTTGTAGCTTGGTGATGTAGATCCTGAATACAGTGACTGATTAGAATGGAGTGGTCGTTGAGACTGAGCAGGTCTTGAAAGATGATTTCTTCTTGCGTTATCCCGGTAGGGTTAGACGCGAGAGTGTGACTGGTTACGGCGCTCCTAGGTCCGAAGTTTAAGAAATCAATCGAGGGTCTGAACCCTGTGAGGCCAAGGTTGAAGGCCGGCACCGTGTCGTCGCCATAAATTGCCGGGTAGGCGGCAAAATGTCCCCAGAAAAAACGTCCCCGGAAGATACGCCCCCAGAAAATACGTCCCCGAAACATACTTTCCCGGTAAAAACGTCCCGGTTTGTGAAGTAGGAAAAAATGTTCCCAAACCGGTGACTTCAAACGTATGGTAAGCCGCCATAACTTCAGCATCCGGCCGCCTCGTATGTGTGCATGCATGCGACACGGATGCATATACGGCTCGCATGCGGCGGATACAGTATGCTTGCCGATGGAACGAGTGACTGACCCGTAAACGCAACGGCATAATCAGACCAACGCAAGTGGGCCAGTGATTAATCGCTGAACTCTTGGCAGGTTTGCAACAAAACACATGATGAGAAGGACATCTCGATACACAAACTAAATACAAGCAATTATTGTGCACTGCAGAAATCAAGTGTAAAATATATATATCTATCATCAGATCATAACGAAGGCACTTGACATGATGACCGAACGTTTCTCGCTGGGGATCGTATTTGTAGGCACAAAGACTGCGCGTGTCCTCTACACTATCATCGAGCTATCACAAGAAACCGACGTAATATATTTAAGCGGTGGTAGTTAGCGCCAGCTGCACTTCTTCACCGTGATATTAAGGATTGGACTGCGTTCCTTTTTGGCAAGCAATAACATTGCAAGCTACAACGATTGCAGATGTCGGCACTGAAGCGACTGAACAAACAACAGTTACGGGGCGTCCGTGAAGAACGATGATGGCGGAGAAAGGGTAGCGGTACAGAGCAAGTACGTCTATGGATCGTTCGGCGCTTCTGCGAAGTCACCTGCAGAAAGGCTTTTCCTTTGCATGACCTGGACTGCATGACAATGGCGTGGTCTGGTACTACAAAATACCTCATGCTTACATCTATTCTCAAGTAAAAAGCAGAGTCTAATAAAGAGAGCAATTCGGTGTCAAGTGGGTTCCGGAAGAAATTTTTTTCTTTACATGAGGAAATATTTTCCTAGACGATACTTGCTCATGGGACCTTTTTTGCGGGGATGTAGGTACCGGGGACGTTTCTCCCAACACCCAGATTACTGCTCACTCTCATGACATGGCGTCAAGAAAGCAAAAAACAATAGGGCACAAGCCGGTTACGGAGGTTGTAGATATGTGTTTTAAAGGTGCGGTTTTAATGTGAATAGTTCAAGATGCTTTGACCGTGGGACTCATGATATATTTAAATGCCGTGGACCCCTGTCAGTCAGCAGTGTTTTACGAAACGCTCCGTATTTTAAGTTTGTTATCGTGATCACGAGCTTTGTGGATAGGGCTAGGTGAAAACAATACATTTGTGCCGGACGTGGGTAATTCTATAGCTTACCATACGCAGCGCGCACCTGTCACCAGGGCTCAGTGGCTTCTGAGAAAATTTTTCTTCTTTATTTTCTCCACACCCGGTACATATAGGCCCTAGGAACAACATGTGCGACCGGCGCATAAAAGTGTATGTGCACGCACAGCGGAAGTGTAACCTGGTAATACAATAGGCGTAGGGAATTTTAATGGCATATGCGGCAATATTTTAAGATACTGTACAGTCCGCGCCTATAACTGTTGAGCAAAGCGAGAAATTTTATCTTTTAGAATTGCACAGCCCGCGGAATGTATATCTGAAATTACGTTACATGGAAGCCAAATAGTTAGTCATTCATGTGAGAAGGTTGCCAAGCAACCTAATAAAAAAGGGGAGAAAACAGGGAGTAGTAGAGAACAGGATAAATCCCTACACTGCATTGTCCGGGATAGACCCGTCTCTCCATTGTAGCGCCACTCCCTGTGTTGTCACCCTAGCAGGTTCATGAGAATCGGCCATTGTCAATGGATTTAATTCCTTTGAAAGGGAAAAACAGCAGTGTTCTTGAGCAGCAGCCCTTCCTCAGAGGAACTTTTGCTGTGACCTTTCTTCGGGGAAATATCCTCCAGGAAATATCTTTTCTGTTGAAGATTTTTCCTTTCATAACCCAGATATTACCACATCTCTCGTGCACAGGTCGTCGTTTCGAATCTGAAAAAAACTTTCTCCTCACTTTCAAAGAGCCTTTCTCGGAATAAGCCCAGTTGCAATTCTTGTGAATTGCAAGTAGGCACTTGCTCACCGCGCCCGGCAGGGAACAAGGGCATCTTGATAGAATTGCGCCTAATCTTAGCATGACACGTACGGGACAAACACGCTCCGAGAAATTACCACATATGGCGCTATGAGACCCCATGATAGCGTAAAATATACCAATTTCTGGCCTAAAACTATACGTTGTCGCTGTCGGAGGCGATACCCAAGTGACACGGGTAATCGGCCCAATGTTGTAGCTGATTAATTTCAGCCTGTTCCTATCCAGGACCGGCCTTTCCGAATACGTTTCCGATATTGGGGTGATTGCCTGTTCCGCTTGGGTAGATGCTTTAGGCCGCACTAGGGTTGAGCAAAATGTATTTACACCAATCAGACCTTTCAGTAAAATTCAATCGGAATCAGTTTTAAAACTGCACTGTGGATGAGTCAAATTCATTAAGAAAATGGGACATATCAACAAAGGTCAATTAGAACAATGCGGCCGGATGTGGCCTGTCGAACATCAACAGTTTCCGTATCTAACACACACACATTCTGTTAGAAAAGTTAACGGCACCGCATCTTTCTGGACGTAGTTTAAGAGTCAAAAGTCCTTGCTGTACTTAGCTCTCCATTTCCTTCCTGGCATCTGCCGAGTTTTCTAATTTTATACAAGGATTGGTGATGCGCGAAACTTGTTTGATTACCATCTAATAAGAGACACAAAGCAGAGATACTAACAAAGATATCCATTTTTGGCCATTCTAAGAAAAGGGAGCATCTGGAGCTCAGGGTCGCGCGCATAAAACATTTGTCGGTTTTAGTTCTCCCCACCCAAGCGATGTGGCGCCACAAGAATGCCTAAGCTATGATCCCTGAAGCGCCAGTCTGACTCATCTACTTGCTTCCAAGTTCCAGCCTCAGTTTTTATCGCACCTCCTAGCCTAGCTGGTATCTCCTCCACCTGCCCCTCTTTCAATACCTAAAAGCCAATTCCATTGTTAAGGATGTGGGAAAGGAAGCAGCGAGAGAGAGGAGGGCTCTCGTCTCCTTATTCCCTCTGCTTTCTGATTCCAAGTATCCCTGGGGAACCACACCCATTGTCCCCTTATCTCTCTGACTCGCCAGCTCCAACAATATCACCCTTGTGTACTGAAGATGAAGCCTATTGGTGCAGCACAGAATCACTCTCGTTACCAGCGACCATTTCTCGCACACGTGGATCCAAGGGTGGAATGTGTGACTTGGGTTGTCATACCTGAGCTTCCTTTGTCGCATTTGCTGCACACTGTGTTCTGGATTGCGACATTTCCGAGCTTATTCCTATATCTTTCATCGTGAAGATGGACCTGAACGGCCTTATAGCTTTATCCAAGGAGAAAATAGAAGAAATGGAGAAAAGCCATCCAGACCACAACATTCGCAAGCGCCTCATGCATCGGCTCGTTCATCGAAAGTGTTTGTCGCTCAGATATAGGTTCTGTGGTGGAAATGTGAATGCCGGTAGAGCAGCGAGCCGCGAACCAGCGAGTGGAAGCGGAAAGGGTTCCAAACGATTGCAACAGGAACATGAAGGTAGGTTGTTGCCTTCTCTGCACTTGAATACAATTTAGTAGTTCCGATAAGACAACGTAGTGTAGAAAAAGCAGATTATGCTTTGTAACTTCAATCAGAATTTCGTTTGCGTCTCGTACGTAAATTTGTTTCATACAATATTGTAATCCGACGCGGTTTAAGAGTGAACGCATTTCTGCCGGCAGCGAGCAGTACCGGCATTTTCGAATTGCTCACAATTTAGTTAGCGCCAGAGCCACAAGTTGTTTTAGATACTGTTTTGAAAGCACCAACTGATAGGCGAGTTAGTTATGCACGCTATGATTGATTTTCAAATTCTTTAAAGAAGAGCCATTAAAAACCTCTTGTGTTGCTCGTAGGTTTTTTTCTTTTGCCTTCGTTGTTTTGAAATTACTTCCCCGTGTGAGTGCGATGCATGCAGTTTTACTAAGCTGTGTAGATTTTCTCTCCGCAATTTCGAGTCCAAAGAATGTCGTTCGGCCAATACTGCTGAATATTGCGTGCTCCGGTTTGCAGTTATGAGGCTACGACGACGCAGGAATAAAGAGACTGGGGATTAGTGGCACGTTTGTTGCTTATACATTACTAGTTTATATTGAGCTCTTCTGACTTGTTCAACCTTGCT
Organism: Amblyomma mixtum; assembly: GCF_055824585.1. Lineage (NCBI taxonomy): Eukaryota > Metazoa > Arthropoda > Arachnida > Ixodida > Ixodidae > Amblyomma > Amblyomma mixtum. The sequence continues at coordinate 234,045,540 of NC_143013.1, forward strand.
GAAAAGCGATTTTGGGTAGTTGGATGTAGTCCGTCTTGAAAGCAAAATCCAGCGCACACTGACAAAGGAGAACGTAGCGACAAAAAGCGTTGTCTTACAAAGGTGTATTGTAATAGGAAGGATGCATATATAGATATATACAGCTATTCGTCCGTGCGCACTATCTTTTGTTTTCAATATAATTCTAACCTGGCGATAACATTCCAGGTCTCCTCGCCTGTTGCTATTTTAATCCAGCTTTTTTGTATAAATGGGTTTTGCATCCCTTTAGAACCTCTACGTGGCTGTAAATCCGATCATTTAAACAAAAACAAAACCGGTTGTTTCTTTGTGCGTTGTCGGTTGCGTGGCATGATCGCAATTATCATGTTGTCAGGCAGTGACATATTCGCGCTTCTGATTTCGTATCGTCGTGTCTGTGGTTTGTATGCACTTAAGCTCCAAAAGCTAGTAACGCCTTTTTCCGCCCAAGTCTCTAGCACATGCAAGTGCCAGCATCCACTTGCGCCAGCTAATCACAGTTAATCGTATATGGCGCTCTTTTTCCGTTGCTCTATTTGCAACGAGGACATGATAAAATATATATTTGCGATCTAATGTCCCTCCAGCACACACAGCCTACATTTTCATGCCATTTCTAGTTACTACAAGGCAAAGCAGAGACGCCGGACACAAGAACAAGTTGTAAGCCTCGTCTCATTTTTCTATAGCTCCGAGGAAATGTTATCTTGTTTTGTTCAGTTGCACATCAAACAGCTCTTTGATACTTACTGCTCGCCTCTTCATCTTGACAGCTGAATACCGGGCCTCCAAGTTTTGCAAGCGCAACCAGAGCGACAGCGAGGGGGCCGGACACTCAGGTGTGGGGAGCTGCGGTGACGCCTCCGATCCTCGGCGACCGAAGCTGAACAAAGCTGGCGGGACAAGCCAGATATAGCGGAGCTCCGTCCGGGAGAAGCCGTGGTGTAGGCTGTATACCTGATGAAGCCTACATTTCAGCGCTGCAGGCTCCGATTCCCGAATCGGAACTAGCCTTCCTGGAGAGAGAGTGGAGCTGAAGATCCGAAAATTGCGCGCTCGCATTTCAATGCGCGACCGTAGCTGAATTGCCGCTTATTTATTCAGAAATACTGCCGTCTGTTTTGTTAACGACATAGCGGCGGTTCATAACACAGCATTTGAATACAACAGCAGAAGTAATACGAATAGGCAGTTCTATGTTAAATTGATCAGTCGACATTGTACGCGAGAGTCATCTAATTTGATTCCATATCTCAGTAGTGTAAGGCAAAAGAGAAAACTCAATTCATGTTTTTGAACTAAGCCTTGTATTATGAATAATGACCCAATAAAGATTCATGTGTCAATGTGCACTCTGCTTGCCTTTTTCTTTGTGAGGATGTCTGCCTCACCCAAGTTTTTGTGTTCCGCACTGTATATAACTCATGAGAAACTGAATAACCTCATGCTGTGATTTATTTTTTGTACTTTGCTTTTTATGCGACATACATTTTTGAAAAAAAATCATCATGGCTCTTTCTTACGATTTTTTGCAAAAGAATAGAAGTAATGTATAGTCGCTTACAACAATGCAAGGCACCCAAGCCTACGTGGCCGCTTCGCGAAGCTGCTATTGGCGGCGAGCGCGCACTACGATTGTGAACTGTGTGTCTTCAAACTACGCCCACGTTCTCAAGGGCACATAAAAGCATATTAATTTGAACGTGCAGCGTTCCTCTGTTTGGGAACTGACACTAGCTACGAATGAAGGCTCCGTATGGTCGCTGCTATTTACGCGCTATATAGGAGGCGCGCGCATCGAGGCAAACAAAAATGTCAGGGCCAAGTGAGGCTGCATTCGGTGTTCTTCAGTCGCGCTGTAGCGGCAAACCTGGGGCATGCATGGTGTCAAGCTACCAATCTCCAAATTGCTCCAGCACCGCATTTAATTTTCCCCGGAAACTTTGTATCTCTGAACCGGCCAGATATTGACGCACGGCGTCCGATGAGACCGGAAGCGGCGGCTGCAGCGTGCCAATAGCAGCACATACAGCCTCCTCTTCCGGTTTGGCTGCTTCTGCCTGCCGTCGCCAACATAGCCGACGAGCTACGCTGTGATTTTGGCAACGAAACGTTGTTATCTTTAAAATAAACGCTTCATCATGGATGAAATGTCACTTTTTCTGGAGAACACGACCAAATTTTGGATAGAGGTGCCTGCGTTTCCTCCTTGAAGCGAAAATGTCGCAGAAAATAGCTGCCGGTGGTATCTCAGGATGAGCGAGCATCCAAAGGTACGCGATGGCATGCATTTGAGCACGCAAATCCTTATAGATACCTGTGCATGCGTGCTAGAATTAGCACAGTGCTGTCGAGATGAACACTTCCATGACATTAATTGAAGGGTCAGCGTCGCTGCTCTCAATGAGCTCCTCGCTCAGTGGAGTTTGCCGATTGTCCCATTTGCTTTCGCGGCGAAGCATACGCGGCAGCACGCGGCCGCTCATTCGCTCCATGTATCTCCCGCTTGGCGTCGCTCCGCCAGACGTTTCCTGCCGAGCGAATTTCTTCGGATAAAAAAGCTCGCTTGTATTTCCGGCTTTACGCACCCGCGGGAGTTAGAGCGAAGTTGGCTGTCACTTGGTGCGCACTCTCAGAGAGTGCCTGAGACAGCAGTGCCGCAACCGCTCCTGCAGCGCAAGCCGTGTATATGTGAAAGCGACGGTGCGTTCTGCATCTTCATAGTTGGCAACGCACTAATTTGGTTTGGTTTATGGTTTATGGGGTTTAACGTCCCAAAGCGACTAAGGCTATGAGGGACGCCGTAGTGAAGGGCTCCGGAAATTTCGACCACCTGGGGTTCTTTAACGTGCACTGACATCGCACAGTACACGGGCCTCTAGAATTTCTCCTCCAAAGAAATTCCAGCCGCCGCGGCCGGGATCGAACCCGCGTCTTTCGTGTTTTGAACGTAGATTGCAGTACCGCAGATAAGTGTTTTGAACGTAGGCACTGTTCATATTTGCATTTACATTGTATGGATTTCAACGGGATGGCGGTAAGGCTCCCGTTCGGCAGAAAATCCGGCGGCGTTTTGAGCGGCAAATCAAGTGACTCACCTCAACTTGGAGCTCTGACCTTCTTACGCAATTACGGTGTGCCCACTGTAGCAAACAGCGTAGAAATTAGCCGCGAAAGGTTGCTCGGAAAGAGCAACCTAGGTAAAGTATAGAATAACCTACTCCCCATATATGGGTATGCTGGCAGAACCTTGTCTACAGAAAAGGTGTATACTTAGGCGGGAGAAATCTCTAATGCGATCACTTTGTACTCTTCCGGAAGGACAAGTGTTATGTGATTGGGAAAGAAAAGAAAAGTGTCTGCGCCGGCGAAGTGAAACACAAAGTGGATGACAGGCCGCTGAAGGGATGGATCTCTGAAAGTCTTCACGGCATACCCTGAAAGGTATAGGGAAGAAAAATCTTAAAGGTGCCCTGCGACGTAGATAAAGCATGGGGTCTTTATTCTTTGTATGCAGAGTAAAGGACATTGTGAGTCCTGAACGCGCAATGAGATCACCGAACTCATAATATTTGATATTTTAATCTTCTCTAGAAATGCTTGTTTCGAGCCGATGGCGTCGCAACGCGGCGGCTATTTGCTGCAGCGGAAATGAGGTGGCATCCAGATAGGGCGCTGCCTTTCTCATTGGTTGGGCGTCCAGTTTGCATATTGTTCCTGTATACTTGCGAGATGGATCCAAAATATTATGTATCTGAGTACTCAAAGCTTTTCGCATGCCACAAAAACTGGAAAGAAGCAGGGAAAGCGAACGAAAACTAACAAGAATACAGCTAGGGGCGACACTTTCCATTCCGCTTCAAACCTTCGTGGCGGCCAGCGCTGTTCAAAAAACGTTGGCTCAAACCAGAAAGCGCGCGCGTCGAGACCGGCCGTGACCATACCAAGACGGCAGCAAAAAAAAAGCCAGTCCACACACCTTGCCCAAAATTGTGAAGAGAAAGGCCGAACAGGAGACGGGAGTCGAGTTAGGGGGGGAGGGGGGCTACTGCCGACAGCCTTCCAGTCCGACTAAAAAAAGAAACTTCGGGGAGCTTCCTTTGTTGTTAGTCACCCCTGCCCTGACTATGGTGCCGCGTACACGGGGGGAAGACGCCGTCAAAATTCGCGGCTGTCTACAGCCCCGATAAAGCAACAACTGCATGCACGCTTCCGCTGCGTGTGCGCTAGGCGCGGTTCTGATTGGTAGCGCCCAATCTGGGCACTGGGTGAGTGAAATGGGCGAGTGAAATGCGTTTTCGTCCGAGCTGTTCATTTCGAATTTTCAGAGCGGAATAACTTTCGTTTGCATGCTCCGATTTCAATAATTCTTTTTGCTCTGGTCTCTGAAAAGCATGATGAATCTATTTAATGATATTAACTGGTACTGAGGAAATCATCGCGGTGCCCCTTTAAATTTGAACAAAAATGCTGCTAATAGATTCTCCGAAAGTGATTACAGCGAAATCTAGTCGTCACCTCGAATATTTTTTCGCGGATGGTTTTATTTTCTATGTTTTATGAGGGCGCTAAGACCTCCCGGCCGCCGCGAGGTGAAAAGCGTGACGTCATGACAACCTAGTGTATCAGGCAACCGGTCGCGTCACTCGAAGCACGAGGTCGCACTGCAGTGTGGGTAGACCAAGCGATTATGCTCAGAACGTCCGAGACCCAAACTGGCGAAACCCGCGAGTAGCGATGGCAAGCTACTGCGGGAACATTGCGCTCGCGGGTGTTATGATGTCTAGTCGCAGCATCCACAGGCGGCCGCCAGGTGCAACGATACGGCAATAAATCGCGAAAAAAAACATGCTGTCCACTTTTTCTAGCTAAAATGCTTGTTACCTTTACAAATTTTAGGCAGTCAAGCTGTTGTTTGCATGTAAAAGAGCAGCTTCCAAAATTTGGTTCAGAATCTTTTTACACCGTCGCTGAAGTGTGCCCTCAAAGTTTTGCCGCTCTCTTCCGTCTTCTTGCCTTTGAAGCTGCCACAGAGCGAAAATAGTCCACGTAATAGCATTGGTCTCACAGTGGGTTCGGACTGTGCCGCCTTGTTGCTTATGTTACATATATTCCCTCTTCCTTGCATTCCCGAAAAAAATTCCGAGTTTTGGATTTCGTGTTTTAGGTTTGAGGGTTCCGTGTGGAAGGTTAAACATGCCTTGAAATTTAAAACGATGAGCTGACACGGCATCGGCTTGAAAGTTTGGGTTATGCAATCATTTGGACATAAGTAGAAAATTGTCGCCCTCCTTACTACGTAGAACTCAACTTTCAATCAGTGCAGTTCGCATGCGCAATTGCATTGAAATGAGTCGCCAGTATTTCTATGCTTCTAAAATTGAGATAGTCTCTCTAGCCTATGCTTGTTCTCAGGTGTCGGCTTCCATAATCCTACATCAATCCGCATAATATGCATACCCATCTTTCCTGGACCTCAGCAACCTGCACCACTTGTGCACCGCCAGTAGCGAGCACCGCGTTAGTCAATGGGATATTTTAAACTTGCAATCATTAGAAAACTATATTCCCTAGCATGATCAACCTGGTTAGCCTGACAGATTTTTTCACCTCGCTGTAAAATGTCTCCTATAATGTACTTCCTGGAATGGCGCAAACTATTTCCGACCGCCGGATATATCAATAAAATGTACCCAACATTGCAAATTCGCGCTGAAGGTATGGCTGTTCAGTGCCACTCTCGATGTGCTGCCAGTCGCGCTAACTAGAATCTCTTGTTCAGATTTCGTGGGCGCAACATGGAGGATAGTGAAAATTGCATCGAAACTACGCAGTTGTGTGACGCAGGTGCCGCATGTTGTAATTCTTCAATTTCAGCTTGCGAAAGTGGAAGCACTTGACAGTTTGGCCAGTCGTTCCTCGCTTCTGCAGATAAAATCCTATACTTCTAGATATATTGATTTAAAAGTAAGCCTTCGTCGCATCTGAAGAGCAGCAACAATTAGCTGGAAGTGCCGGACCTACGCATTGTCAGCAAACCGGCTACAAAGCGTTTCCCTGGCGCGCGATGACATCGGTGTGCGGTGACATCGATGACAGAACTGTCGTAATGAATGAACAATAAAGATATAAGCGCTATGAATATGAATATGGGTGTATTTATTATAATTAAAACTCAGATTGCGTTTTATGGCTTCCAAATAAGCACTAGCTGTTTGTACACAGCGTTGTGAACAAGAGCACTACAGCACAGATGTCTTCACAGGTAGATTTGCACGCAAATTTCGAGCTTATGCGCTAAATGCTGTGTGGTGTACTCTAGCCCATTTAGCGCATGCAAGAAATATTTGCTAAAGAAGCCGCAGAAAACTTGAACGCCGCTTAAGCTTCGCCTTTAAGAGTAGAACGCGACAGTGTCGTCAGCTCTCGACGCTCATCAGCAGCCGAGCTTGCGGGAGGGAAGAGGGGTGCGGGTTCAATGCTTATCTGGAGCCAGGTGCGACGAGGGGCAGCCTGCCGTTTTTCCTCTTACTGGCAGCCGCTATCGTTAGCCAGGCGCGAGGCGAGGGGCCAATATTGGTCTGTTAAGGCAGCCGCTTTGCGAAGCCTCTGCAGCTACTGCGTCTGGGATTTTTCAGGCACGAACGACGCGACGGATCCGCGGTAGCCCTTCACGTACCTGGACTGTGACGGCAACGCCGACTTTTTCCGCGCCAGGACCTCCTTAACGCTCTCGCGTTTGAAATCTGAGCAACACATATGAAAATTGATGTCCACTTAACCGAAGAAGTCGTTCGGCGTGGCTGTGGGCTCGCGAAGCGACGACGACGGCTGTCGGTCGTCACGAATATCTTCTACTAGCTCCATTTATTAGAATTTATTTGAGCTGAATGTCGCTCAGAAATTCGCGTGGCAGCACTGGGCGCAGTCGAGTCGAATGCAATTCGGTTAATTAAAAAAAAAACAGTCACAAAAGACAAGGGACAAGGAAAGGAGTGTGCGCACCACAACGCCAGTCATTGTGGTGTGAATAATCCTTCTCTTGTCCCTTGTCTTTCGTGGATGGTTATTTTTAATTTACAATATACCAACTGGCCCGCATTTCAACCCTTCTGCCATTCGGTTGGGCGACATTAGAAACATCTTTGTAGCAGGGGCATTACATTTGATGCATATTTGTAGTTAATAACGTCTGTTGATATGTGGAAATCAAGCTCGGGAAATTTACTTGAAGTAATTAAATTTTCCAAAAAATGTATTCGCTAGGTATTTAGGCGAAAGCACTTTAATTTCGACATAATGCTGCACCATCCACCAAAAGTGCGATCTGTTAGAAATGACATTTCATTTTTATTTGTGCCAGCTCGCACTAAGAGCTGCATTCTTTCAAGGAAAGTGCACTTTGTGAAAGTGTCATTTCACTTACGCGTGTGACACGTATAAGAGGCACACAATAGTTGGGTAAAATTTTGCCTTTTCTGGCATTTAAAGGTACAGTTGCGTTGTCGCACGTTATACTACATCAAGCTGCAGAGTGTTTGGCCTATAACCTATTGACAAAAACAGAGCATAACAGCAATCATCGGTTAATACCAGGCATCCACTAGTAGCCTACAGACCAGTAGTAGGTTTTGCGCCCAGCATTCGTACAGTCGGCTACTATCGTTAAAACAATCGCACCATTTTAGGCCAAGTTTAATGAGAAAAATAAACTCCCTGCAGCACTTCTTCCGTTCCGGTACGATACTTTTTATTTGTGCGACACAAAAGGCACCAAGCAGGGACATAAGTAGCAGATAACCATTTACAGCAACTCAGAAAATGCAAAATAGAAGAACTCGCGGCAGCAGCCATGAAACACAAGTCCAACCACGTTTTCCGCAGGCACGCACCGCTGTACCGCTAGAATGATCATGCCATCGTCGCCGAATGGTCCGTCTGACTAACCTACTTGCTTCCAAGCCCGTGCCTCACTTCATATAGCACCTTCTAGCCCAGCTTGGATTTCCTCCCCTCTCTCTCTCTCTTCGAACACCTAAGAACCTGTTCTACTGTGAAAGACTCCAAAAGGTAGAGGCAAAACACTGGAAAGTCTCAAAACGAGGCCGACGCTCATGGATTTCCAAAAGAGAGACAACCACCAGCTCTCCTTAATCCCTCTGGTTCGAAACACCCCAAGGAAACTAGCATAGATTCGTCTCGTTATCGCTCTACCGTACCCCCCCCCCCCCCTCCCCCTCCGGTTTAAAATCTATCTCTGAAAGTAAATCCGATTGCTGGCGTCATGATTCATTCTCGTCAACCAGCGATTCTTTCCGGCACGCAGTGGAGAGCCTCAAGTATTAGAGGTGTCATTTGATATTTCGAAGCCGAGTGAGCTTGGTCGAAGTTGCGGCAGTCTATCAGTTCGACACTGCTGATCATATGCCTGTCCATTTCACCATGAAGGTTAGCGTGGACCACATTTTGTGACCAGCAGAGGAGAAATTTGAAGAGATGCAGAACAGCCGCCGAGACGTCGGAATCCGCAAACACTTTATGCTTTGGCTCCTATATCGAAAGTGGTCGCCGCTACGCTACGAAGACACTGATGGGGATGCGGGAGGCCGCGCCGCGGACGACGATGGTGCCGAAGGCGAAGAAGGCAACTTTGCGAGCCGTCAACCGACCAATATCAACGCAACGAGTCCCGAACAAACGGAAGAAGAATCGAAAGTTACGTTAATGCCTTCTCAGAACTTGCCTACTATTCAGTGCTTCGTATAGGATAACCTAGGCGGGGGCACCGCAGATTTTTAAAAATTGTAAGGGGAATTTTGATTCCGTCTACTTAGAACTAACGTTGGAAGCAAATATTATGTGCCCGTGTGGTTATGAATGAGTGCGTTTCTGGCTCAACACGCAACAGGTGTCATCCGTTTCTCTAATTGTTTTAAAAAAAACTGCCCATGAGAACCTCTCATATTGTCTCGTAGTTTGATTCCTAAGCGTCTGTTGTTCTGAAATGGGTTCCCTCTGTGCATAGAAAACCTGCAGCAGTGCGGAGCTCCAGCTGAATTTTCTGACGCCGCCTTCTGGTTGATACCGCGCATCAATGCGTGGCCCCTTTGCCGTTGTACGACTACGACGAAGCAGCGGTCAACAGAGCGCAAATTAGAGCAAACTTTTATTCCAAAATAACTGAATCTAAGCTGTGCTCTTTAGACAAGATTTTTTCGAAGGAGGGGGGGGGGGGGGGGGGCATTAATAGCGTGGCGTGATGGTAATTACTATGATGTTTGGAATCCATTCAAATGTTTTCCCAATGTCCTGCCGCCGTGTCTGCGGTATGCATTCGCTTCAGGTGTGAATGGTTAATAACGGTTTGCTAGGTCTAGTCGGGAAGCGCTCGCAAGGTTGAGATTTCACATGCGGAAGTTGAGATCATCAACTTCTATTTCGCACATTTCGGCTACTACAGTCGAGGTGCGGCGTGGCTAAACGTTAATATGTGCATTCTAGTATCACTGCAGCAACAGCGTGGTATTCATTGGCACTGCCTGCTCAATACCATGTTTTACACATTGCGTAACAGTTGTAGGTATTAGGAGACATACGATGGACGCCGAAAACAGGTGTAGGCCTCCTCTCATATTTACTTCGCAGCAAGGGAATATTGTGTTGTGCAGTTGAATTGTGCGGACTCCTGCTCTTTGGTTCTCATCCTACGCTTGTTTTCTCTTCTCAGATCAGATCCGGTCCTCCAAGCGTTGTAAGGAAAACCGCTGCCACGAGGACGACGAGGTGGCTGGTCCCTCGGAAATAAAGGACTGCGGTGTCGACAACAATCCTCACCAACCGACGGTGAAAGAAGCTGGCACGACGAATCCAAGGTAGGAGGAGTGGCTTCATCCGGACGAAAATGACGAGCCCAAAGACCTGCCTGGATCTTCGACCTAGTCTGCGTTGCTCCGCTGCTCACTCTAATTCCCAACTAGGATTTCGTCTTTCTGGAGAACTAAAAGCGCAGCAAGATAGCTGAAAAATACGTACTTGCATCGCAGGTTTAGTCAACACGGGATCATAGCACGCTTTGGTGTTCGCTGGAATATGTCCATTCACAAACGCCGCTATCATTTTAATCGTACTAAACCAATTCCTTTTTCTTTTTGGCTACGTTTTTCAAGTTAAAGCTTGAGAGTAGAGCTCAAGGCCATCCCTTACAATGTGTTGCTTCTGTATATTGTTTGCAGTGTGAAATTGGTGCTTTGAAAACAATTTATCTAACATCCCTTTTAAGGGGCCTTTGAGGTAATAAAATGAAATAAAATGAAATGAAATTTATGACTCTTCTGAAATATTTGCAAAAGAAACGAAATTTAGTAAATGCTGTATCATCACAGTGGACAATGTCCTAATATCTCTCAGATAAATGTACCGTAGATAAGACAGCAGTAGGTACCTAAAATATTCAGCACCCTCGTCTGAACGTGTCTGCACCCCTATGGACACCCTGTTTAGAAGAATAAGGCTTAACCTTTTCAATCGCGTGGCGGCTCAAACCACCTAGGCGAGACTAGTGAAATTTTACACTGCCTTGATTGTAGCCACCCGCTTAAATATATTTTTTCTTAAATCTCCTTAAACCCCATTCCTTGAATAAATCAGCCCCTATGTTTTCAATTGTAGGGTGAAGCGCTTTAGAGGAAAGTATACAGTGTTCAGCCGTTTTCTCCTCTCCACACGCAGCGCATAATGTGCCATGTCGTTGTACCTGACCCTGGCCTCGAACAACAAAGATTTTCCCTTCAATTATCCTGAAGGCTTTAGAAGGTATCTAATGTTAGGCTGTTTTTGATTGTTTTCGAGTACTTATCTCGTTTTTTTTTCTCTTCATGTACAGGGCTAATTCGGTTATAGCCTAGTGTAATAATTCAAATCTATATATCTATTGTATAAATACACAGGTTCCAAATCAGTTCATTTCTTCGTGGATTTTTTTCTTTTATATATGCTATGGTTACCTTATAAGTGCCTTTTTGCTTATGGGCACATATAACCAACATTGAACAGTTGTATCCCCCCCCCCTATGTAATGCCGGAAATGGCCCTAAAAGTAAATAAATGAAATTAAATGATATTTTCCTTCGCAATTTTCTCCTTACACATTCTACATGTTCCCAGTGCCGATTTCGTCAGCATCACTGTTTTCAACAGAGCTCTCTCTGTTTTTTTTAACTCTTTTCTTAACCGATAATTGTTCATTTGTCCCCCAACTACTGTCCAGATATTTGCTTGTCTGTTTCCTAGCTCATACCCATAGAGTGGCATGAATATCCTTGGCCCTTTGTGTTTATATTTTTAATTTTTTTTAATTTTTCTTTCCCAGAGAGCATAGAGAGTACGTCAGCCATGGGTGGTGGTGTTGGGTTTCGTCGACCTTCTCTTTAGTTGTAAATAATCGGTCCAATATTCGAGGCGCGTAACGCCCAGAATCTTTCCTTGTCGATGCTCTGAACTCCCTCCGCCAGCTGCGTGGGGGCCTGTGTGCTTTTTAGGAAGCCGCTACGTGAACCTAGACGGTTTCATGCAGCGGCTTCCTAAACATCTCATCTCAAGACAGACACCTCATTTCTTTCTTTACGGGCATAATTTTTTTCCGGTAAGCTAGGCTCGTACCATAAAGACAGTATTAGTGGCGATAGGTTATCAGCCAACGTTATTGTGTATATGGGAATTATCCGTGTTATCCAGTGAAGAACGCCTTCGAGTCGGAGGAATAGTGTACTGAACCACGAACTGCCGCCGACAAAGCCTTTCCCTGGGAGTGGAATGGATCTCCTGGGCCCTTGTGTTTATATTATGTGTTTGTTTGTTTTCATGTGAAGTTTCCAATAGGACACATAATGTTGAAACAAAAGAGGAGTTAGAATGAGTTCAAGGTAAACATGCAGGCCACTTTTTATGCCAATGTAGAAATAGATTACGAGTCTAGGCGTTGTCAGTCAACGAAAGGTGGTAGTGTTTGATTTTGCCTACCTTTCGTTTAGTGCTAAATAAACGGCCCGACGCTTCTGTTTCGGCGGCGTAATGCCAGAAACCATTGTGAGGTAGAAATGTAGAAATAGATTACGAGTCTAGGCGTTGTCAGTCAACGAAAGATGGTAGTGTTTGATTTTGCCTACCTTTTTTTTAGTACTAAATAAACGGCCCGACACTTCAATTTGGCCGGCGTAATACCCTAAAATATTGTGAGATTTCCTGCCTAGTTGCCCATGCTCTAAACTTCCTTCGACAGCAGCGTGGAAGCCTGTGTGCTCTTTAGAAGGATTCTACATGAAACTAGATGGTTTAAAATAACGAAGTGTGGAATATTGTTACGTTGCCCAAAACGAGAACGGCGCCTGAACGACCCGGGCACAGCGCACAAGCCGAGAGCACAGGGCACCCAAGACCATAACACGCGCACCACCGAGATGCTTCACCTCGTCTTCATTCGCATTATCCGTTGCAATATTATTCAGGAGCCGTAGTTACGGTGCGCATTTCTGCTCCTTAAGTGCTAGAGGTGCTTCATTTTCAGGCATTTACCAGAAAGGCTTTTGGGCTAAAGAGCTTTACCCGGAAGAAATTTCCTATGCAGACCTTCATCATAAGCTCGTTACCTTAAGGCCTTTGATCTAAAGGCAGTTTCTACAAAGGCCCTTGCTTTAAAGGTCTTAACCCTGAAGGCATTCACCTTTAGAGCTTCCACCCAGGTGTACCCTTCTCTTACTCCTCACCCAGGTGAAGGCCTGCCTGGTGCACACAACTGGCTGGTCGCCCACAACACGGTGGCCAACCTGCCACAAAGAAGGCTTCAGGGGTGTGCGAGCGCTCGAAATCAGGAAATAGATTAGCAGTGCTTCGCCACTAAAAACAAATCCCTGAAGCTTCGTATAGTACTGCCAACCTCTGAAGAATGCTGCCCCGGGGTCACCCCTCCGTCTTTTATTCACGCTCGCACTGGGCGTGGCCGCCCTGAGCCTGCCAAGGCATGCTATGGATGCCACCGCAGTGGAGATGAAGTTGTAGAAGAACTGCAGATTGGGCTAGTTGGTGTATATTGATAGTGATGGTTCAACAGAGCAAACACACACATACCAAGAAGGAGACAAGACACACAAAAATGTAGCTACTTGAAAGATGTAGCTACTTCAGGACCTATTCATAAAAAAGAAAACAGCACCTCGTTCGCCGTAGATTCGGGCCCAAGTGAAATTTTTACATTAGGAGGAGACTACGTGTCATCGCACCCACACGCAAAGGCGTTATATACACTTTATGGCCACTGCGGCTTCGAAGATATTGTACATTGACTTACAAAGTTCAGTTCAGGGATCTTTTTTAAAACACCAATGATAAAGAGTACACCTATAATTTTCTCGTATAGTCGGCGCGTCCAGTTGGACACCAAGCCATGAAGTGTTTCGTACCAGATTGACCCCGCCAGAAAGCTCTGTGTGGATATATGTAAAATTTTGTGGAAGAGGGCAAATACGGGCTGGTTGGTACATGTTTTACGAATTGGAAAAACAGCGCAATCAAAGACGAGACACACGAGAAGGACGCTGGTGTTTTGTCCTTCTCGTGTGTCTCGTCTTTGATTGCGCTGTTTTTCCAATTCGTAAAATTTTGTGGTTTATATCACACGCACACAGAATCAGAAAGCGTGAGAGACTGCGTACAGTAGCCGTGCTTCAATGAGAGCTGTTTTAGAGCGCAGCTCTTTGGCGTCCGTTCCTGGGTTTCGCGTCGGCGTCGGCGTCGGCGTCGGCCTCGTAACCAGCTCCGCCCCCAATGTCATGCTTTTCAATTGGTCGAAATGCTCGTGACGTCACAGTGCGCGAATTTCAAATGGGGCCAATTGTACTTTGGCTAGTAACCATGCAAACAATCAAAGGGATCGTATAGTGATGCTGCAACTAAGTTGCACTGAGTTTAGTTAATTGCTTAATTAATCAATTAGCCTAATTAATATAGAGGAGAATGAAGAGGTCAGAAGAAAAGAAAAGAAAGACGCGCGCCGCAGCGACAACAGCGTCCGCGGAAGGAGACGCTGCTGAAAAAAAAAACAGATAAGTACGAAGCCGCGTTCCCACCACCACCACCACGCACTTCCCCACTCAGTAAGACGTTGCTCGTTTCATATACGTTGTGTCGAACATCCTAGACAGTTCCAACAATTGACAGGTTAATGACAGAACACGATGGATAGAAATGCAATAATGTAAATATGAAATAGCCTAATTAACCTTTCTAGTTATACCGCATAAATCTATAAAACCGAGAACGAAATTGGTCGAGTTGGGGAATCGAACCAGGGTCTCCGGAGTGCGATACGAACACGCTAGCCACTCCGTAATGCCAGCTGAATGGTTTGGAATGAACAAAGGCGCGTCTAGCTAATACGGCGTCTTCGTTCACTCCCATCTTCCCCCTTCCCCTTACGGCGAGGTGCAGGTGTCCACCCAGATATGCGAGAGAGATACATTTCCTTTCCTCAAAAAATAAATTTACCGTCCAGCAAGGCGTACAGCCGAATGGGCGATGGCGTTCTGTGGACTCCCTGGCAGCGTTGCAAGACGCTGTCGCGTTCCACTCTTACAGGCGAAGCTTAACATGTTAACCACACATCAGTAACACACGCAGACAGCCAATGGACGCGTCATTCGCTGGCAGCACTTGATTCATCATTCACAACCACATTCTTAACGTACGCTCCCTTGCCGCACATGCCAAGGACGTACACCACGATCACATTCTGCGCCATTCCTCTCTACTTTGCTTTGCTGAAACCTGGATGGATCCCGAAGAGCCTCTCGAAATCATAGATTTCCTATACTGCTGTGGTGCTCGCAGAGACCACAACAGAGCGGCGGGAGTCGCTATCTACTTGCGCACAGGTCTCTCTGCAATACCAGTCGAAATGTTTGGCCCGTCACATGAACTTGGCGAACTGTGCGCCGCAAAGTTGCCCAACGGCTTGCTGGTAGTAGCTGCCTACTTCGCCCCTACCGCACTCGCGAAAGACGTCGTGCACTTCCTGCAACTCGCATTAACCGTCCATCGATCCACACCGATGTTAGTAGTGGGGGACTTTAATGTTGACATAAAGACAAACAGCAATTTCCTAACACTTAACGCTCGTAACGCGTCCCACGGCTGTGACAACCTCGCGAGGCACTTGTATAGATCTCGTCTTTGAGAATCAAGCATTGGTGTACCAAGTCGAACATATATCAGTCTATTTCTCCGTCCACAAAGCTTCATTCATGACTGTCAAGAACTGTTAGTGGAATCTTTGTTAAAGGAATACGTGTGAAAAATAAAAAAAAACCTCTGTGATAGCGCATACATGTGTTGCTCGATTTCTTTGCCTCAATCTATCGAAAAGGTGAAACAGCTTTTTGCTGCGCTCAAATTTCGCATTAGGAAATAACGTAATCGTCGGTAATTTTTTTTTTATGCGAAGCATACTACTTTAGCTACCACTTCAGTCCTTCACCGTGGTTGTGCGCCTCCAAATCACGTGATACATGACGTCACACCACGTGACACGATGACGTCACGACAGTGGAGAAACGGGGGCCCACCTCGCGCCGTCGCTGTGGTTGTGCGCCTCCAAATTACGCGACACGATGATGCTTCGCATTCTCCAGGCTTAACCAAGTTAAGCCTCAGCCTTTTTCATTGTCAGCGGGAAATTTTTTTGTATTGAAAAGTTTAGCGAACTTTCTGCGCTTATGATTGTGGACCTCAACCATTCGTACGTGTTTGCGGCGTCAGTTATTGTTATTCATTTTATTTTACATTGTTCTGCTCGTCTTGTTACAAGACAAAACCTAATTTACCCGATTAGCTATATAGTGCAGCTCAATGCGCCTCGTAGCGCACCTCCCTGCGATACTATGTGGTGCTTTTAAAGCTTCTTTTATTGCGAAAGCAATACTGCTCACAGTTCGAGCCTTCAGCGTCGTCCTTGCGGATCCACCATTGACCTTTAGCATGACCTCTGTTATGACGTCACGAGAGACCGAGAGAGACAGGGCCCCAACTCGTCTCGTCGCGATCGTCCTAGAGCATCCACCACACCGCGCCGCAAAGCAGCTGCGCGCAGCTCCCGCTAATAAAAAAAATAAAAATAAGAACATAAAAACATATAAAATGACAACTATAACAAAGAAAACAAAATAAATAAGAAAAATAAAAACATAAAGAACATAAAAATAAAAATAAAATAAGAAACGAAATGAATATAGAACAATGAAAATAAAAAGTTATAAAAATAAATTAATAAAAAATAAAAAGTACAAACAAAAATAGAAAATACATAGAAGGTACGAAGCAAAAGCTGAGCATGGTGGCAATTGCCACCACTCCGTTTCAAAGGCGGCGCTCCTATCCATACATCCGTCCGTCCATCCAGCGGTTATCCGCAACCTCGGCCGGCGGCTTTGGCCGCGTAGTTCGCTGCTTCTAGACAATCATCCGTTAGCGTACGCCGCTCGTTTTGGCGACCGAGGCACGCATAAATCTCCCAGCACGTGAGGGCCCTCGTGTAGTGAGTATAATGCCTTGTAAAACAAGTGGGCAAAACTTTGATAAACATAAGCTTTACTAAGAGCACTCCCAAGACACACCACCAGCCAAACCAGGCGCAGCCAGGACTATTGTTTTCGCAACTTACCGGGCTTAATCAAGCTAAGCCTCTGCCAATTTTTTCTTTTCCAGTGCCTTTCTGTGGGTAGAAAGCCAGCTCCTGTACTAGTGCTGTTTCTTATAACGGCAGTGGGGCTGACCAATACCGAATAGAGCTACGCGGGACGAGTGCTCTCCTTCCCATAAAGCCACCCGCGAATACGTCGGCTGAGCGCCATGCCCAACAGGCGGATACACGCGAGGGTCACTGTCCCACGTATCAGCCCCCACGTATTTAGAACTCCAGAACATCACGATTCACCTATCGCAGCGCAAATTCTCACTTCTTTAAATGCGCCGTTTTTTTCTATGGGCTGTTTTTGTGCACTCTTTTGACATAAGCTGTTTTGCCGTATGCTGTTCTCTCGTGCACCCCGCACAATGTTTCGATATATTCGCAAGGAAATCTTCGATGCCACGGAGATCAAAACTCAATTCGCTTCAGAAATTGAATTCCTGTCAGTACGCACGTAGGGCTCTGATGACTGGAGCTGAAGCGGCGGCATGTTCAAACTTTGGGAATATAGGATTTCATCCGCAGAACCGAGGACTGATGGGCTGATGTGACAACGGCTTTTATTTCACTTTCGCAAACTGATATTGATGAATTGCAACATAAAAGATCATCGTCAAACCAGTTCTAAGTTTCAATGCGATTGCCACTATATTGAACGCTCACGCCCACAAAATCTGAACAAAGGTGTCTGGTGTGCACGGCCGGCACCACATTGCGAGTGGCGCTGAACAACCAACGCTGCAGCGCGAATTTCAATTTTTTTTTCTGAACAACAGCGCGAACTTGGACGAGGACAGAACGGGCGAAGATGGACGGGCGCTGACTTGCGACTGAAAATTTTATTGCTTGGACAGTGAAAATAAATATGTGGCCACCAAAAAATAAAGAAAAAACAACACACTCAATCATACATACTCATCATTCATACACACACAATTATGAAGGAGCCATAGGCTATATCACTTGTATATCGATAAAAAAGTACAATTCTTTAGAAGACAGTGACAAAGAGGGGTGCTGACTAAAGATTCTGCTGACCGGATGATTTGTTCCGCTTCAATGATCTCACGCGTTAGCTGATTTTTGTGTTTACTTATCACCATTGTTTTCTCGAACTCCGGCTGGCAATTTCGGCTTTCACAACCTCTGCTGTGAATACATAGATGCCCTTTCACGGTGTAATGCACGTTATTGGAAAAAATTGGTAAACGCGCAGAAGTGATAGTTGTTTTCTCGGCTCCCGATAAGCTAGCGAAGATTTGTAAAAAGGTTAACTCCCAATACGTTGCGCAAGAATGTACTACTAATCGCGAGACGTGTCGTTGCTTGCCAAGAGGGTGTCGTCTATGTCATTCCACTTTCTTGCGGCAAGCAATATGTTTCTCAGACGGGCAGATGCCTTAATGAACGGCTAAAAGAACACAACAAAAACGTGCATTAAGATAAACTAACACGGGAAATCAGTCAACCCTATCATATCCAAAAAAACAGTCACTCGTGCGTGAGCATCCCCTCTGTAACAGTTCATGATTGTGAACTAAAGTATCTTGATCCAGGTGATTGATGTAACATTGTAGCTTTTGGTGTTGCCATGCGCTCTTGGTTGTCGATGGAGTATATATTGCGTGTTGTTTCTAATAATGCTTTCAATTGATAGTGAGCGCCGGTCCTGTTGTCCTCTTTTCTTTTTGTCCTTCGTCTTAGCGCTGTTTTTGCGGAGCAGCAGTAGGGTGACACATTAGCCATTTTCTACCTTGTGCATCCTGGTCGCGTAACCCCGGTTCCGGAAAAAAAACGTCCCCATATGCTATTTACGAAAAAATCTCCCGAAATGATTGTCATCAAGTGTCTCTAAACCCGCAGTGATTACAGCATTCGGCCGCCACGCATTAAGCGGATCCAAGTTCCTCGACGGTGGAAAGAATCACTGACACGTAAACGCAACGGTATAGTCAACGCAACGCAAGTATGGCAGTGGTTTATCGCTTAATCTTCGGCCGATTTTCAACACAACACAAGTCGAGAAGGACACCTTGGTATACTCAATGGATCCAAGCTAAATACAAGCAGAAAATGGCAACTTCAGAAAGCAGGTGTACAAAATATATATCTTATATGTATCGGATCATTGAGAAAACACCTGACTTGATAACCGAAACTTTATTGCTAGACACCCTCTATGTATAGGTAAATGATACAAGCACTGTGCACGTTTTGTACACTATCACCGTGCTATAAAATGAGCCCATGCAATACCTAGAAGTTGGTATGTTCAGCGCCTATGCATTGCTCTTGGAGACAGCAGCTTCGTGCCTCCACCAGCGCTTGCAAAGTAAGTGTACGGGTTAGCAGACGTGGTGCAACAGTATGCAGAGAGCTAAAAGTCGTATACAGGGCCCAGGATTGATTTAATTGCTGCGGTACATATTTTCAGAATTCATATTAACAAGGCGAGCACAGGAGGCATGAAGCTTTGCCTTGACGGCTTTATGCACAGGGGCCCACAAACGTTTTCGGAATACAAAACTACAACAAAACTTATAACCCCTGTCAAGCGCACAAGTTAAGAGCACTTGCTGGGAGTGTCTTACGGCATGCCGAGTGACAGGTAAGGCTTCGCGGTGCTAAACGGGAGGCAAAGTGCACTCGTAGCAAAAAAAATGGCGACATCAAATGAGAGGAATTTCCGAAGTGGTCGCCACTATAAAATGAACGGATGGAGGGCGTCCAAAGAAAAATGATGGCGGCGGTAGGCAAGTGGGCCTCTGTATTCGCGCTATTGAGCAACAGTGACGCCCCCACGCGGTTTTTTTTCCGAAGCGGTCTAACGGCGTTCCCGGCACTCACAGTACAAGCAGCTACACCTCCGGCATTGAATGCGCCGGCGCGAAAAGTGGAAAGCAATCGTTTGTGTAATGCCCCTGTACATAAATCGTGCAGTGTCAGCCTGATCCTGCACGGTTCTCCTAAGTGCAATAGTTTTAAACCACTTTGGAGCTTGGTGTTGTGGATCGAGAATAAAGTGATTGATTAGAACGGAGTGGTCGTATAGACTGAGCAGGTCTTGGAGGAAGATTTCTTCTTGCGTTATCCCGGTTGGGTTAGACGCGAGAGTGTGACTGGTTACGGCGCTTCTCGGTCCGAAGTTTTATGAAATCAATTGAGGATCTGAACCCTGTGAGGCCAGGGTTGAAAGCCAGCACCGTGTCGTCGCTATAGATAACTGTACACTCTTACGACATGGTGTCAAGAAAGCAAAAAAAAAAATAGGGCACAAGGTGGTTACGGAGGTTCTGGATATGTGTTTTAGAGGTGCGCTTTGAATGTGAATAGTTGAAGATGCTTTGATTGTGGTGCTCATGATATATTTAAATGTAGCGGACCCCTGTGCTCAGCAATGTTTTACGTAACGTTCTCTATTTTAAGCTTGTTATCGTCATCACGAGTTTTGTGGATAGTACATGTGTAAGAGTTACACGTGTAACAGTACATCTGTGCCGGACGTTGGTAAATTTGTAACTTACCATATGCAGACGGCACCTGTCAGCAGGGCTCAATCTCTTCTGAGAAAACATTTGTTCATTAGTTTTCTACGCCCGGTACATATAGGCACTAGGAACAACATGTGCGAGCGGCTCATAAAAATGTACCTGCACGAACAGCGGAAGTATAACGTCGTAATACAATAGGCGTAGGGAATTTCGATGCAATATCCGGCAATATCATAAGATAGTGTAGAGTCCGCGCCTATAACTGGTGCTCAAAGCGAAAAATTTAATCCTTTAGAATTGCACAGCCCGCGGAATGTATATCTGAAATTACGTTACATGGAAGGCAAATAGTTAGTCAATCACGTCAGAAAGTTGCCAAGCAACGTAAGAAAAAAGAGGAGAAAGCAGGGAGTAGTAGAGAACGGGCAAATCCCTTCACTCCATTGTCCCGGACAGACCCCTCTCTCCATTGTAGAGCCACTCTCTGTGTTGTCACCCTAGCAGGTTCATGAGAATCGGCCGAAGTCAATGAATGGAATTCCTTTGTAAGAGAAAAGCAGCAGCGTTCTTGAGTTGTATGCCAAGATAGAGGCGTTTCCTCACAGGAACTTTTTTCCCTGACTTTTCTTCCGGGAAATATCCTGAAGAAACATGTTTTCTGTGGAAGCTTTTTCCTTTCATAACCAACATATTACAACATCTCTGGTCCACAGGTCGTCATTTCGAATCTGAAAAAACTTTGCCCTAACTTTCACAGAACCAGAAATGGCGCAGTTGCATTTCCTGTGATAGAGTACGCATTTGCTCACCGCACCCGCCAGCGAACAAGGGTATCTTGATAGAATTGCGCCTACTCTTAGCATGACACGCACGGGGCAAAGACGCTGCGACAAAATACCGCATTCGGCGCTATGAGAGCCCATGGTAACATGAAATATACCCATTTCTGGGATTAAAGTATACATTTTCGCTGTCGGACGCGGTTCCCAAGCGGCACGGGTACTCGGCCCAATGTTGCAAATGAATAAAATTATTTATTTTAAAGTTACATAGTAAAAATACGAGCCTGCCCAAGCCAACAATAATTTCTCCGTGGTCCCATGCAGGACCGGCCTTTGCCATACGTTTCCAGCATTGGGGCGATTGCCTGCTCTGCTTGGGTAGATGCTTAAGGACGCACTAGGGTTGAGCCAAATCTATTAAGACGATTATTAAGGCGGAAACTTGGGCTAGTTGGAAAGCGTTTGGATTGATATTTGCTAGCGCTTAGTTAACACACTTGACAAGAACACAAATACACAGGACCGACGCTCTATTAAGACGAATAAGAATTGTCAAAGAAATTTAATTATAGTCAGTTTTAAAGCTGCACTGTGGATGAGTAAAATTCGTTAGGAAAATGGGACATATCAACCAAGGTGAATTAGAACCAGGCGGCCGGAAGTGGCCTGTCCAACACCAGAAGTTTCCGTATCCAACACACTTACATGCTGGTACAATAGTTAACGCCACCGCATCTTTCCAGACGTAGTGTACAGAGTCAAAAGACCACGCTGTACTTAGCTCTCCGTTTTCTTGCTATAATCTGCAGATATTTCTAATTTTATACATGGATTGGTGATGCGCTACACTTGCTCCATTACCGTCTATTAGGAGACAGAAAGCAGAGATACTAACATAGATATCCATTTTCACCCTTTCTTACAAAAGGGAATATCTGGAGAACAGGGTCGCACGCATAAATTATTTGTCGCTTTTAGTTCCCTACATGCAAGCCATGTGGCGTCACAAGAATGCCAAGCTGTGATCCCTGCAGCGCCAGTTTGACTCATCTGCTTGCTTCCAAATTCCAGCTTCGGTTCTCATCGCACCTTGTTTCCGAGGTGGTACCTCCTCTACCTCCCCCTCTTTCAAATACCCAAAAAGCCAATTCCTTTGTTAAGTATGTGGGAAAGGAAGCAGCGAGAAAGAGGAGGGGTCTGGTCTCCTTAATCCCTCTGGTTTCCGGTTCCAAGTATCAGTAGGAAACTACTCCCATTGTCCCCTTATCTCTCTGACTTGAAAGCGCCAACACTCTCACCCTTGTGCACAGAAGGTGAAGCCTATTGGTGCAGCCCCGAATAACTCTCGTCACCAGCGACCCTATCTCGAACACGTGAAGAGATCCAAGCCTGGAACGCGCGAGTTGGTTTGACTTACCTGAGCGTCCTTTGTCGCATTTGCTACACAGCGTTCTTGACTGCCACATTTCCGAGCGTATTCCTGTATCTCTCATCATGAATATTGACCTGGATGGCCTTCTCGCTTTATCCAAAGAGAAAATAGAAGAAATGCAGAAAATCCAGCCACACCACGACATTCGCAAGCGCCTGATGCTACGGAACCTTAATCGAAAGTGTTTGTCGCTCGGATACAGGCACTGTAGTGGCAATGGTACGGCCGGCAGAGCAGCGAGCCGCGAAGCAGCAAATGGAAGCGGAAAGGGTTCCAAACGATTGCGACAGGAACTTGAAGGTAGGTTTTTGCCTTCTCTGCACTTGAATACAATTTATTAGCACCGATAAGATAACGTAGTGTAGATATAGCAGATTATGCTTTGTAGCTTCAATCAGAATTTCGTTTGCGCCTCGTACGTCATTTTGTTTCATACAATATTCCAATCCGACGCGGTTTAAGAGTGAGCGCATTTCTGCCGGCAGCGAGCATTAGCAGTATTTGCGAATTGTTCACAATTTAGTTTGAGCTAAGAACAGCAATTGGTTTCAGATAATGTTTTCTTTCCGCGTGGATTAAGAATACGTGCATTTCTGCGCGAACCAGGCTGTGCATATACTGTCGAATTCTTTAAAGAGCCATTAAAAACGTCTTTTGTTGCTCGTAGATTGTTATTTTTTGTGAATATCCTCAGGCTGTGATTTCTTTTCTGCACTTTGCGTTTTATGCGAAATACATGTTTGAAAAAAAAATTGTCATGCCTCTTTCGTATGACTTTTTTGCAAAGAAATTGAAGTAATTTATAGTCGCTTATCAAAATGCAAGGCTCCCGCGGCTGCGGGGGCGCATCGCGACACTGGTTCCCTTCGCGAGTGCGCTGCGAAGCGGCAGCGAGTGACTTCATTCTATGGAGTAAGAGAGTGAAGCGCCGACTCCACTAAATTAAGATTTTCAATTTTGCTGCGTTTCGGATAGCTTTATGGCGCCTCTGATAGATCATCAGATGGCGCTCGAATTTGGCCCTGGCCATCCCGCCATGAACCCGCGCTCTGAATTACCCGTGCAGCCCAAGCTTTTAACATTTGCATAAGGCCAACAACAAATTGTAACAACTGAACGGTTGCGTTAATCCATTACTCTAGGTTGACTGAGCTGCAAAGTCTTGAAAAACCTAGTGTTCAGAATTTCCCTCCTTTTCGACTCCATTCTTGCTCCGCACGGCTCACTTTGTATTTTTTGTTTCGGGATACAAAGATTTAAGCTGGTCAACCTTGAACTGAGTAGTAGATTTCATAGAGCGGGTTCCAGCAGATGGCACAGAAATATGAAGTTGTGATTGTTTGTTTACAAGCTGAGTGCACTTAGTAACAAAGCGTTGCGTTTAATGCACTCTCTTTTGCTTGAATTCAACAATCAATGGGGAACTTTCCTGCCCACGCGGGAGTTCCATGTCAGATGTGCAAAGCTGTGCGGTGCATATTTTCCTCGTCGAGTCATCTTTCCCGCCTTTTCGCGGTTGCATACTATGCGGAAACGATAAAAATGTAAAATCTGCATTCTAGTCTCACTACCAAGAACGCGTCATATGCATTATGATGGTCTGCTGGATGCCATATCACAGCGTTGCTATATGCTTATGGTCATTACCGTGTAAACGTGGGATGCATAGAGGAAGAGACCTCCACAGAAATTTTCTAAGCATGTTGTGTTCTAAACAATGTTTGCGACGTCTAGTTCCGTTGTGTCCCAAGCTGCTATACTGTTCATAATGTTACGCTTCTCCTGTTGGCAGATGACACCCGGGCCCCCAAGCGTTGCAAACCAAACCGCAACCTCGGCGACAACGAAGAGGCGGGCCCCTCGGCAGTGGTGAACGGCTGTATGGTCTACAATCCTGGCCAAGTCGCGTTAAAGGAGGTTGGCTCGATGGGCGCAAACCAAGAAGAACCCAACCTCGGCGACAACGAAGAGGCGGGCCCCTCGGCAGTGGTGAACGGCTGTATGGTCTACAATCCTGGCCAAGTTGCGTTAAAGGAGGTTGGCTCGATGGGCGCAAACCAAGAAGAACCCAACCTCGGCGACAACAAAGAGGCGGGCCCCTCGGCAGTTGTGAACGGCTGTATGGTCTACAATCCTGGCCAAGTCGCGTTAAAGGAGGTTGGCTCGATGGGCGCAAACCAAGAAGAACCCAACCTCGGCGACAACGAAGAGGCGGGCCCCTCGGCAGTGGTGAACGGCTGTATGGTCTACAATCCTGGCCAAGTCGCGTTAAAGGAGGTTGGCTCGATGGGCGCAAACCAAGAAGAACCCAACCTCGGCGACAACGAAGAGGCGGGCCCCTCGGCAGTGGTGAACGGCTGTATGGTCTACAATCCTGGCCAAGTTGCGTTAAAGGAGGTTGGCTCGATGGGCGCAAACCAAGAAGAACACCTTCCCAATGATGACGACGATTCCGTAGACTGGGAGTGGCTCTACAACAAAATCTGCGATGTGCTGCAGGATACCCAGATTCCGGGCTTGGATCCCCCCTGATTGGCGATTTAAACAAAAGCTGCCCAAGATATGCAAGGAATGCATGCTTGAATTTCAATACTAATAGAAGCGCAGCATCTGCTTTCTCCTCCAGCAAAAGTAACAAATGTCCAAACCTACACGCATACATGATAATCAAATTTTTCATTGGGGGAATCGTTTACAAAATGTTTGCTTTATTTAACGCTAATTAAACCTGAGAAAAGGCGCCACATGCTTAATGATGTGATCCCTTGTTTGTATGATGGCATGCTATTTGAAATAAATCTTTTAAACAACCTGTATGGCTCTTGATTATCCCTTTTTTTTAGAAATGATACAATGCGCCCTCCGCGTTCATAGGCGGGAATGCTTATTGCCATTATGAAGCTGCATAATTAAGATCTGTCTGGAAGTTCGAGCCCCTGGTTGCTTGGACGACAATGTTAGACACATTATGAAAAAAATCGCGTTGTCTATCCCAGTGGTGGAAAAATTGAGTGCTGCAACAACTTTTATGAATTCGATTAAGCTATCTGCATGACTTCCGTGCATTGTTTTGGTCACCATCTCGCAGCACTTAGAAACCGTACAAGATGCGTGGTACAACCGTGCTACAAGATGCGACGCCACCACATTTATTGTTGCTGCTGCCGTGCCTCAAACGAAAGTGGTTCGGCCAGCGCCGAGCAGCTGTAGATGATGGTTCTCGTTAGAGCCGGCCCCTGAACTGTTCCGTTCTTTCCGCGCTCGCCATCTTCATCACGTCAACAGAAGCGGTGGCGCTATGGGGGCCCCACCAAGCGCGAACGCGGGGTTTGCGCAAAAGGTACTATTAAGATGAAGGGGAAAATGTGAAAAAAAGAACAGTATGGACCAGTTTCCAGAAGCCGGTCAAGATCAGGTCACAGTGTCCGGGAGAGCCATCGGGCAGCCGAAACAAGCTGGACGACCCTGGCTACATCCCAGTGGCTTAGTGTTGCCACGAAGGATAGGTACAGACAAAGCGCCAAATTTGGTAACGTCTCTCCTGGGAAACCGGTTGCCTCGTTTACTGCCGGTATCGTGGTTTCGAACTGGGAGGGCGATGTTCCAGTGAGTGGAGGAAGAAGGGCGGCGTCGACGCTCTGGAGTGCTTTGTAAAGGGCGGCGAGGTCGACACGGCCGGCAGTGGGGTCAGAACATGTGTACGAGCTGGCTGCGCTGCCAGTGACAAAAAAAACACCGCCAGTCGGTTGTGGCACTTTGTGCAGGAAACTAACTGCTTCCTATGCTGCTTTGTGCCTCGTAGGTTTCACGCAACAGCACGAGCGAACTGTGCAAGAAGAAGACACGTGCGGGAGAGCGTCGTATCGACAACGCCTACGAGAGCTGCCAGTCACAGATGCAGTCGTGACGTCACCTGCTGCCCGGGCTGCATAAGGATCCCCTCATCGGATCTGCCATCCAGTTGGCGGTGGCATGTTGTGCAGGAAACTAAATGCTTCCTATGCTGCTTTGTGCCTCATAGGTGAGTGCACCTGCATTGAGGTGTTTGCCTATACAAGACCAAACTTTCCATTATTTGCCACTGCCGACTGAGTGTCTTGCGATTTGTGTTGACGATGTCGACTGCCACTGCTGATGTCATGAAAGCCATTGAAGATTCCAAACGCGAAATGCGTGTCCAAATACGCTCAATGAACCAGAGCATGACTTTTTGTTCTGACGCTGCTGATGACTTCAAAAATGCTCTATCAGAACTGAAAACTCTGAGTGCCGAGGTCAAGAGGACAAAGCAGGAATGTGCTGTCTTAAGGCAGGAAAACAAGGATGTAACAGAGAGGCTAACTAAAGCTGGAGAGAGAATTGCTGAACTGGAGCAATACAGCCGGTCGAACAATGTGGAGATAAAGGGCTTGCCACTCAGAGCTAAAGACAGAGCTGCTGAGGTAGCCTTGCAAATCGCATAGTCCACCAGCATTCCGCTTGACCTGGCAGACACTGACATCGCGCATAGCGTTAAAACCAAGAACAGCAATGACATTAACCTAGTTGTCAGATTCACGACCCGTACGAAGAGAAACCATTTTATTGAGGCAGCAAAAAAGGCAACCCTATCAGCTACTGACATTGGTTTTACTGGTACCGCTCAACGGATTTATGTCAATGAACATTTGACTCCTGACAACAAACACCTTCTTTGTGTCGCAATTGCAAAGAAAAAGGAAACGTCTTGGAAGTACGTCTGGACAAAAAACGGCAGCATACTCGCACGCAGAACAGAGACTTCGGATATCATTCGGATAAGCAGTCAATCTGATTTGCTAAAATGACGTAATACGGCGTCATTACTCATCACACAGGAGTTGTTCTTCCTTTCTTGCCCCTGGAAAATGGATCGAGGACTACACCTCATTACACACCCTCACAATTTAATAAATATGTTGGCTTAGATAAAAATAAGAAATTCATGTTAATTCATTTCAACATGCAATCAGCTGGGAACAAAGTTGATCAACTGACTCATTTTTTGGCAAGCTTAACGGTATCGTTTGATGTCATCAGTTTAACCGAAACATGGTATCGTCACGACACTGATGTGCTGCGAATATCTCTCTGGCTTGCCAGCGCCAACACTCTCACCCTTGAGCACAGAAGGTGAAGCCTATTGGTGCAGCCCCGAATCACTCTCGTTACCAGCGACCCTTTCTCGCACACGTGATGAGATCCAAGACTTGAATGTGTGACTTGGGTTGTCGTACCTGAGCGTTCTTTGTCTCATTTGATGCGCACTGCGTTCTTGATTGCGACCTTTCCGAGGGTATTCCTGTGTCTTTCATCATGAAGATTGACCTGGATGGCCTTCTAGCTTTATCCAAGGAGATAATAGAAGAAATGCAGAAAAACCAGCTAGATCACGACATTCGCAAGCGCCTGTTGCTACGGCTTCTTCATCGAAAGTATTTGTCGCTCAGATACAGGCACTGTGGTGGCAATGGAATGGCCGGCAAGCCAGCATGCCGCGAACCAACAACTGGAAGCGGAAAGGGTTCCAAACAATTTCGACAGGAAAAGGAAGGTAGGTTGTTGCCTTCTCTCCACTTGAATACAATTTCGGTTGATAGCTGCCGTTGATAGATTGTAAAACATATTATTCGCCGGGAAGAGCTTGGTAAGAGGTCGTGTTAAGTGGTCGAGAGTACATAGCCCTCGACGACTTTGTCAGCCCACTCCACCGCCAGAACTTGCGTTCTAGGGTGAGGGCTAACCAGCAAGGTCTCCCACCGCTCCAGTGAAAAAGCGGTAACTAGATCACCCGGAGGTGGCTTTATTTTGCAGTCCCACAGGATGTGATCATAGGTGGCTCGTTGGTCGCAGTGTTTACAGTTTGGGTTGTAAAGATCTGCATAAATGTGCGCGAGGAGTGATGGCATGCGTATCAATGTCGTCTGTAGACGACGCCACGTAACATCTTGTTCTTTAGTCAGGCTTTTGTCCGGAGGGGGAAAATTCTCCTCTCTAGTTTAAAATGATTGGTGAGATCATGATATGTGATCATGAAGTCCTTCGTGAAATTCAGGGAGCCAGACTCATTCAATGCCCGGTCGACGAAACCTCGAGCTTTATTGTGGGCTGCCTCGTTCCCCGAATGGGCTGGGACCCATATCAGTTCGGAATAATTTGGTGAGAATTTGGCTGCGTTAATGATTCTAAGGGAGGTGTTTGTAATTCGCCCTTTTGCGAAATTATTGATGCCAATTTTGGAGTCGCAGAGGATGTATTCGCTAGGGCGAGGGCTATAGCCGCCTCTTCTGCCATTTCAGACGATTTCGTTTTGATTCTTGCCGAGACGATGTGGTCACCATTCTCGTTCACAGCCACAATTGCAAAGGTATTCGTATGTTTTTATTCTGCCGCATCTGCATAAAGTATTCCAGCGCACTGTCCGTATTTATTATGTAAGGCGTTGGCTCGTGCTTGTCTTCTACCCTCATGGTGTAAGGGGTGCATGTTTTTGGTGAGTGGTTTCATTAGTAGGGCCGTCCATTAGTCGCGGGGTTGGTCTACTTTAGCATCTTTATTCGTAGGTTGAAAGTTAATTCCAAGCCTGGTAAGAATACTCCTGCAAGTTCTGGAATTGGCTAATCTAACTGTTTGAGTCATTAAACAGGTTTCTTTCAGTTCATTGTAGGTCTTATGTATTCCTAACCATATAAGCATTTCGGTTGAGGCATTTAGTGGGAGTCCTAACGCAGCTTTGTAGGCCTGCCGTATCATGTTAACCAATTTGTCATTTTCTGCTTTCGCAAATTTGAAATAAGGGGTAGCATAGACTATCCTGCTTAGCGCAAAGGCCGGCACTAGTCGGTATAAATCTCTTTCCCTCGCCCCTTGTCTTCGATTACCTATGCGGCAGATTAATCGCGCCGTCGCTTCTACCGTGCGTTTTAGCTTAGTGAGTGCGTCAGTATTCTTTCTGTTTATTTGTAAACACAACCCCAGTGTTCGCATGGTTTGTACTCCTTTGACGGATCGGCCATTGACATAGACGTTTATCTGCCGGGGGGGATTATGACGTATCACGAAGAGTTCAGATTTTCGCGCTGAACAAGTGGGGCCGGATTCCCATGCGCATGCCTCAAAGATGTGCTCTGCTTCTTGAAGTGTGTCTTCTATGTAGCCTTCGCATCCTTTGGTTACCCAACGCGTGATGTCTTCTGCATAGAACGTGTGATGTAGCTCTCGTATATGTGCCAATTTGGGGGGAATTTTGATGAGAGAGAGGTTAAAAACAAAAGGGGACAGGACGCAGCCCTTTTGTGTTCCTTTACTTCCTAGTGTGATTGGGGCTGACTCTATTATTCTGACCGTTATCACTGCTGTTCTGTATGTGAGGAAGATCAATAGAGCAATAGATAAATTTGCGCTACTTTGGAACACTGCACTGTCTCCGCGAGAGGCTACGCAATATTTCGCAAGCTAAACGTGAAATTTTCGGCTGACACTATTTGGGAAGCAGCATCAGCCGAAAACTGGCATAAAATTGGACATTTTGTTGTTACTTTCTTTACGTTGCAAATTATTCATACTCTGCTGGTGATGTCGGCCGCCCGAAAGAAAGGAACCGGGACATTAGCTTACGCACGAGCATCTTCATTGGCACCACATCTGTTTGTGAGCTTAATGTATTGCTCATAAACAAGTGCGCTTAGAGAAATGTGGCTGCAATGCAAAAGCCGAAGAGCGAGTAGTACAGACAAAAGCTTGTCCGTTTGGACATTGGTCATGCAATACTTCTTGAATTGAAACTGCACAGCTATGCGCAGGCCTCCGATGACTGACGATGAGATGGCAGCATGGAATTTTCTGCCGTTTAGGCCCGCTTTTACTGCTCCAGAAACGAAATATCCAGGTCCGGAACTGGGGCGTCCTGCGGCAAATCAAAGGAGTCTTCGTACAGCCAGCTCCAGTCCATGGTCTCCTGCTCGGCGGGACAGCGCTGCATCTCTTGCTTTCTATTCTTCGAGTCAGCCTTCTTCAGCATGAGAAGGAGGGGATTGGCTCCTAATGCACAGGTCCACCTTGTTGATGGGCCGGCTTCATGCTCGTCTCCGCAATTCCTTTTTGTCTTGAGCCTCTTGGAAGCGCGGTGTTCATCTACGAATATGAATGGACGAACAGTTAGAAACAAATGACGGTTAGGTGCAGAATTAAACTATGAAACGATATATTGTCTCGGACTAGACATTTTCAATTTTCCGCAACGCGAAACGCCGCCTTGCAATGTAGCGCTGGCATTTTCAGACGGCAGCGTTGAAACTTGAACATATACATAGAGCATAGCGATACAAATGAGTACTTAACACATTATCTGCGAGCAACAAAAAAAGGTCTTAAGAGCTAGTTTTAAAATAATACGAAAATACAGGTGCCACGCGGCACCCGCGGCGTCATGCACGAACTCACGCTCACACTATGCGTGGACAGATTACTTGATACATCATCAATCTGTAAATTCTAAACAATGTTACAAATCAGAAAATGGGGTCTCTACGATACGTTGTTCTGCATGATGTAGTGACTGGCAATCAGGTGTTCAGAAGGTTATTACTTACATTTAGGTTCTTTTCGCTGTCTTGTCGTAGCCTTGCTGTTCCTTTTGGACGGGTTGCGGGTCGTGGATTTCTTGTCAGTGCCTTGGCGACCGCCCTTTTCCTCGCCTTTGCCTTCTCCGTCTTCTTCTGAGTCGCCAGGGTTGGTCCACGACCACTCTTGAATGAGGAGCCAAGGCATCAGGTGTTTGTGGATGCCGAGACCTTTGAGGCTCTTCTGAATCTCTTCTATTTTCCCGCTGGCTTCGGCCAAAACGAGGTCTACGTTCATCCCCACTATAAAACACACAAGAATGCGCTCGGAAATGTCACACAGGCTTGAGAAACTGACACCAAGATAGCCCGGCTTCAACACTCCGAATGACACGTTAAAGTTTTCGAGAACTTCGCATGTTTGTGAAAGCGTAGCTCTTGAGGAGAGTAAATCACGGCTGCGCCAATAGGATTTACCTTCAGCGCGCAAAGGTAAACTTGGTGGTGGTGGCAGAGAGAGCGATAAGAAGATTAATGTGTGTAGTTGCCTAGTCACCAATGGAACCAAATAACAGAGGGATTAAGGAGCTGACGCTATGTTTCTAGGAACTGTAGGAATGTTTACCTCCTTTTTGAGACTGCCCTCTATTTCCCAGCGGTTGTTTTCCGCTTTTTTACAATGGAACAGGCTTTTAGGTGGTGGAAAGGGCTGAGTAGGAAGATATTTCAGCTGCGTTCAAAGGTGCGCTTACAGACTGTCTGGGAAGCAAGCAGATGGTACCGCAGCTACCATGGGGAAAACTAACGCAGCAGACATGAAACACGCATCTGCGTTAGTTTTCCCCATGGTAGCTGCGGTACCATCAGAATGGTCGTGCTGTTGTCTCCGGAATTCCAGATTGATTCAGCTGCTTGCTTCCCAGACAGTCTGTAATCGCACCTTTGAACGCAGCTGAAATATCTTCCTACTCAGCCCTTTCCAACACCTAAAAGCCTGTTCCATTGTAAAATAGCGGAAAACAACCGCTGGGAAATAGAGGGCAGTCTCAAAAAGGAGGTAAACACTCCTACAGTTCCTAGAAACATAGCGTCAGCTCCTTAATCCCTCTGTTATTTGGTTCCATTGGTGACTAGGCAAATACACACATTAATCTTCTTATCGCTCTGTCTGCCACCACCATCAAGTTTACCTTTGCGCGCTGAAGGTAAAGCCTATTGGCGCAGCCGTGATTTACTCTCCTCAAGAGCTACGCTTTCACAAACATGCGAAGATCTGGAAAACTTTAACGTGTCATTCGGATTGTTGAAGCCGGGCTATCTTGGTATCAGTTGCTCAAGCCTGTGTGACATTTCCGAGCGCATCCTTGTGTGTTTTATAGTGGGGATGAACGTAGACCTCGTTTTGGCCGAAGCCAGCGGGAAAATAGAAGAGATTCAGAAGAGTCTCAAAGGTCTCGGCGTCCACAAACACCTGATGTCTTGGCTCCTCATTCAAGAGTGGTCGTGGACCAAGCCTGGCGACTCAGAAGAAGACGGAGAAGGCAAAGGCAAGGAAAAGGGTGGTGGCCAAGGCACTGACAAGAAATCCACGAACCGCAACCCGTCCAAAAGGAACAACAAGGCTACGACAGGACAGCGAAAAGAACCTAAATGTAAGTAATAACCTTCTGAACACCTGACTGCCAGCCACTACATCGTGCAGAACAACGTATCGTAAAGACCCCATTATCTGATTTGTAACATTGTTTAAAATTTACAGATTGATGATGTGTCAAGTAATATGATCATGCATAGTGTGAGCGTGAGTTCGTGCATGACGCCGCGGGTGCCGCGTGGCACCTGTATTTTCGTATTATTTTAAAACTAGCTCTTAAGACCTTCTTCTGTTGCTCGCAGTTAATGTGTTAAGTGCTCAATTATTTTACCACAGAGGCGGAGCAAGAGCAAGGAATACTGAAGAAGCGGAAACAGGGGGCAGCCCGCATGCATTCATGCATTGAGATATTCTAGGCGTAGTAAGGATTACACAGCCAATTTTACACCATGGCCACGAGAGAAATAGACTGCAGACAACTGTTTCCGCTACTTCCTACACTGCGGTGAACTTTCTGGCTGCAAAGATGCAAATCATACCAACGAACAGAGCAATTAATGAAAGTGAAACGACATATGCTCGACAAGGGTGCGATCGACAATGGCGCGGCTGAGCTCTAAAGAGTTAAAAACGTTTCCTCACTGCGGGTGAATTTTTGCAAACGCTCTGACTCTGTCCTAAGGATGTTGCACCATTTTTCCAGAAAATCCACCGGCCTGTGTTCCTGTACGCATTGCACTGGCGAAATTTGTAAATAACATTTCACTCTCTATAACCTTACATTCTATCGGTTCCTGTGCCGCATAATAAGTGTAACGGATCCATGGAAAGCATGTTGCAATAAAGCAAAAAATAAAAAAAACCAGTAAAGCACCACTCGAAAACAACTGTACTTCATTCTAATAGCACGGGCGCTCAGCGCAATCTGCTCGGCATGTGCCCGTAAAGGCAACAGAGCCCGGAAAGGCACTAGAGATGAAGTAAGCGACTGACGCTTTTCTGCTTGAAAAAATCAGAAAGGGTAATGGGCATCTGTTTACTACGCCGCGGGTACGAATCCTAGTTTCGCCAAAGTTTTTATTTATTTGTGCTTCCACTCGGTTACACCGACAGCGGCGACGTGGTCAGCCTGTGACAGGGCGCTAAGAGCTGCGGCAGATTTATGGTATGCGCGCAAGGCTACTTACAGACATCTTTTCTACCGATATTGGAATCATAGGTTCACGAGTTTTAACTGCGTCTTGCTTTAAAGGTTTCTGAAAAAAGCGCACCCAGAACAAAAAACCTTCTTTAAGAATTAGGAAAAAATATCCCCAAACTAGGGCCATGAAGGCTACCATAGCCAAAATACCATCAAGCATAAATCGCAAGCTGTACAAGGAGGGCGAAAACCTCAGGGTGGTTGTTGAAGTTTCTACTAGAGGACTTGCCTGCTACTGTGCAAAACGTTCATGACTGGCGGAGTTTAAAGTGGGTCATCATTCGAGGAGGAGGATGGTGTGAAGTGGGAATGTATTGTTAGGATGCAGAGGAAGAGCCTTGTCCAGCCATGATAGCTGCTATAGTTGATAACCAGTTAAACTGAAAAACTGGGAAAAAAAAGAAGCCACTTCCCCAGAAAGGAATCCGGGGGTACTGAGCCTGGAGAGATAGGGTGCGGCTTGAAAGGCCGTGTGTCCAGCTGCCATGGGCTGCTTTGTGCGACTTGGGGTGCAGACCTCAAAAACACAGATAAGGAATCAGTCAGCATGTCCAAACGAAATACCAAAGAAGATAAAAAATAAAGGAAAAAGAGAGAGAGTGGGGTGAGTTCACAGAAAGCGTCAAAGGAAGACGGGCGGGGAAGGAATGTGGAAGCTATGGATTCGAGAGAAATGATGGCAAGAAGTTACGTGAACAAAGAGATGGAAGAAAAAATTGTATTTGTGGCGGGGAAGTACCGGTCGGTGGGGAAAGGTAGAGTGAAAAAAAGGATAAATGGGCGGTATGAAGTACTAAGAAACGCTCTGACCATGTGCACGACATGCTTAAAGAATTAAGCCAGTACCGGAATATCAGGGATTCGAAGTTTCCTCTATACATGTTGATCCTTGCTGTTCGTAAGGTTTTAATTTTGTAGATTAGGAATGCCTATCTGTATTGTCCATCCCTTGCGGATTTTCAGGCTTGACCAGAAGGAGCAACAATCTCTCCTTGTTGATAGGAGCGAATTAGACCGTAGAAAAATTCGAAGTTCCTCTTCCCGGAGATATTTCTCACTGAAAATGGACAAATTAACTAACCAATTAATGGAGGTTAATTGGCGTTTGACGCGAATTATGGTGTGCGATAATGGCGGACGCAGCTCGAAAGCATCTAAAAATAATTCCTCATCGCTCGCATGGTGTCGATTCGTGCTATTTATGCACGGGGAACAATTTTTTGAAAACTATTAATGAAATTGTGGAACCTCTGTGGCTCAGTCATGAGAGCCTTTCACGTTTATTCCTTACAAATTTCTTGCTCATATTTCTATGCTATGCAGTGTGGAATTTGCCAAATAATGTTTGATTCTATATAGCGTAATTTTCTATTCGTTCCAGTCTTCCTCAGGTGAAGCATATTAGTTGTAATAGATCCATGGAAAGCATGCGAAATAAATGCCGCAATAAAGGGAAAAATCTGAGCGCGAATCAGCCGTGCAAAAAATAAATGTCTCTCTCCTCCTGCATGGTTACTGTGCAAAATCCACTCAGCAGGTATGCATGACGGTAACAGTGTCCGAAGATGCAGATGAGACAGCAGATGCGCCTGAGACTTTCGTCCTTGAAAAAGGGTGTAGAAAATGTGGACATCATCCGTGTATACCTTAACAAACGATGTCATGCGAGCGCTGCGGTTCTCTTTGTGTTGATTTGATGTAGGAAGGCATGTGCCTCGTCGTGGTGACGTCGGTGCACGTCTTGCCATATAAACGTAATCTAGAGATTTGCTGTTCGGCACTTCTTATTTTCCTAAAACAGAAGCAACAGAAGTTGCCTGCAGTTTCATTCAACTGCAGATGTTGACAAAATGCCACTTCTGGCCAAGCTTTCTTATTATCATGCTCCAACCAGGCCCAACAGAAGTGTTAGTCAAGCTCCCTTACGCAGCAGAGCTGCTAGCGCACGGTATGAAGGCCGATGAATCACCCTCGAAGGTTTCCTATTAAAGACACAGGGAGTAGGAAGCGCATCTTCGCAGCGTCTATCCTCGAAACCGATTGTCGTAGTCGCGGATGTTCCCGGCTTCAGACCCCAACAGCTCGGAGGCCTGTGTTCTTTTTACCATACCTGTAAGTTAAAGAAGGCAAGTATCTCAAGACACAGGCAGGCCAAGGACATTAAATGAAATTTAGTAGGCTAGCAATTATTTGGATACAATTATGCAAGCTACCTGCATCACTGAAGCGTTTACTTTTTAAGTCATTCAGGAGGATGGAAAAGTAGCCATTTTCAACCTTGCGTCGCCCTTGTCGCGTAACCCTGCTTCCGGAAAAAAACGTTCTCATTTCCTGCGCATGAAAAAATGTCCCGAAATGAGCGCCATCAACTGTCTCCTATCCCGCAGTGATTACAGCATTCGGCCGCCGCGCATGAAGCGGATCTAAGTTGCTGGACGGTGGAAAGAATCACTGACCCGTAAAGTCAACGGTATGGTCAACGCAAGTATGGCAGTGGTTTATTGCTTAAGGCTCGGAAGATTTGGAACACAACACAAGTCCAGAAGGACACCTTGGTATACACATCGGAACCAAGCTAAATAAAAGCAGAAAATCGCAGGCTTCAGAAAGCAGCTGTACAAAAGATATATCTTATATGTATCGGACCATAAAGAAAAGAGCTGACTTGATAACCGAAACTTTAATGCTAGACACCCTCTATAAATAGGTTAATGATACAAGCACTGTGCACGTCCCATACACTATCACTGCGCTACCACATGAGCCCATGGAATATCTAGAAGTTGGTATGTTCAGCGCCTATGCATTGCTCTTGGAGACAGCAGCTTCGGGCTTCCACTAGCGCTTGCGAAGTAAGTGTACGGGATAGCAGACGTGGTGTAACGGTATGCAGAGAGCAAAAAGTTGTGTACAGGTCCCAGTATTGATTTAAACGATGCGCTATTTATTTTCAGAATTGATATTAACAAGGCGAGCACAAGAGGCATGAAGCTTTGCCTTGACGGTTTTATGCGCAGGGTCCCACAAAAGTTTTCGGAATACAAAAATTACAACAAAACTTACTACCCCTGTCAATACCCCTGTCAAGCGGGCAGGTTAAGTGCACTTAAGGAGAGTGTACTTCGCTGTAGGTACACTTTGCTGCATCTAAACGACGCAAGTGTAGTGTCACTCGTGGAAGAGTGCACTCCGCTGAGAGTGCGTTCACGGACCACACTTTGCTGGTCGAGTGCGCAGCCTCGACGCCAGTGATTCCAATGGTACAAAATTTATATTGAATAAAAAGTACTTACAACTTTATTTTACGTGCTATAACACTGTTTTCAGAAAAAAAAGTTCCTTGGTTATAGCTCCAAGCGAAGGAACAAAACAAGTAAACGTGATGACATGCAACATCGCTGATCGCCGCCATCTTGTTTGTTGTCAAAATTCTGGATCTTTTTCGCTGCTCTTGGCTTTTCTTCTATTTTCATTTCTTTTATCGCTAAAAACTGTTTAACCTCGTTTTATTTGCGCTATCACGTTAAGCAATCAAATAACATGTCTATTTTTTCTTTTCCATCGTCCTGTTCAGAAATTCCGCTCATTTTCTGTCGCCATTTTTTTTACTATGAGTGCACTTTGCTTTCCCGTTTAGCACCGCGTAGCCCAAAGTGTCACTCGGGATGCCGAAGCGCACTCCCCGTAAGTGCGCTTAACTTGCCAGCTTAACAGGGGTATTAGGTACACTTCCTGGGAGTGCCCTACGGCATCCCGAGTGACACACAAGGCTTCGCGGGGCTAATCGGGAAGGCAAAGTTAAGTCGTAGCAAAAAAAAAATGAGTCATGACATGAGAGGAATTTTCGTAGAGGTCCCAACTACAAAAAGAACGGATGCAGGGCATCCAAAGAAAAATGATGGCGGCGGCAGGCTAGTGGGCCTCTGTATTCGCGCTATTCAGGAACATTGGCGCCCCCACGCGGTTTATTTTTCTGAAGCGGTCTACCTGCGTTCGCGGCGCTCACAGTACAAGCAGCTACCCGTGAAAAGTGGAAAGAAATGGTTTGTGTATTGCCCCTGCACACAAATCGTGCGGTGTCAGCCTGAGCCTGCACGGTTCCTCTAAGTACAAAAAATCGCAACGACTCTGTAGCTTGGTGCTGTAGATCCGGAATACAGTGACTGATTAGAATGGAGTGGTCGTGTAGACTGAGCAGGTCTTGAAAGATGATTTCTTCTTGCGTTATCCCGGTAGGGATAGACGCGAGAGTGTGACTGGTTACGGCGCTCGTCGGTCCGAAGTTTTATAAAATCAATCGAGGGTCTGAACCCTGTGAGGCCAAGTTTGAAAGCCGGCCCCGTGTCGTCGCCATAAATTACCGGGTAGGCGGCAAAATGTCCGCACAAAGCAGAAATAACGTCCACGGAAGATACGCCCGCAGAAAATACGTCCCCGAAACATACTTTCCCGGTAAAAACGTCCCGGTTTGTGAAGTAGGAAAAAATGTTCCCAAACCGGTGACTTCAAACGTATGGTAAGCCGCCATAACTTTAGCATCCGGCCGCCTCGTATGTGTACATGCATGCGACAATAATGCATGTACGGCTCGCATGCGGCGGATACAGTATGCTTACCGATAGAACGAGTGACTGACCCGTAAACGCCACGGCATAGTCAGAGCAACGCAAGTGTGCCAGTGATTAATCGCTGAACGCTTGGAAGGTTTGCAACAAAACACATGATGAGAAGGACATCTCGATACACAAACTAAATACAAGCAAATATTGTGGACTGCAGAAATCAAGTGTAAAAAATATATATCTATCATCAGATCATAACGACGGCACTTGACATGATGACCAAACGTTTCTCGCTGGGGATCGTGTTTGTAGGCACAAGGACTGCGCGTGTCCTCTACACTATCATCGAGCTATCACATGAAACCGACGTAATATATTTAAGCGGTGGTAGTTAGCGCCAGCTCCATTTCTTCACCGTGATATTAAGGATTGGACAGCGTTCCTTTCTGGCAAGCAATAACATTGCAAGCTACAACGATTGCAGGTGTCGGCACTGAAGCGACTGAACAAACGACAGATACGGGGCGTCCGTGAAGAACGATGAGGGCGGAGAAAGGGTAGCGGTACAGAGCATGTACGTCTATGGATCGTTCGGCGCTTCTGCGAAGTCACCTGCAGAAAGGCTTTTCCTTTGCATGACCTGGACTGCATGACAATGGCGTGGTCTGGTACTACAAAATACCTCATGCTTACATCTATTCTCAAGTATAAAGCAGAGTCTAATAAAGAGAGCAATTCAGTGTCAAGTGGGTTCCGGAAGATATTTTTTTCTTTACATGAGGAAATATTTTCCTAGACGATACTTCCTCATGGGACCTTTTTCGCGGGGATGTAGGTTCCGGGGACGTTTCTCCCAACACCCAGATAACTGCTCACTCTCATGACATGGTGTCAAGAAAGCAAAAAAAAAAATAGGGCACAAGCCGGTTACGGAGGTTGTAGATATGTGTTTTAAAGGAGCGGTTTTAATGTGAATAGTTCAAGATGATTTGACCGTGGGGCTCATGATATATTTAAATGCCGTGGACCCCTGTCAGTCAGCAATGTTTTACGAAACGCTCTGTATTTTAAGCTTGTTATCGTGATCACGAGTTTTGATTATAGGGCTAGGTGAAAACAATACATTTGTGCCGGACGTGGGTAATTCTATAGCTTACCATACGCAGCGCGCACCTGTCACCAGGGCTCAGTGTCTTCTGAGAAAATTTTTCTTCTTTATTTTCTCCACACCCGGTACATATAGGCCCTACGAACAACATGTGCGACCGGCGCATAAAAATATATGTGCACGCACAGCGGAAGTGTAACCTCGTAATACAATAGGCGTAGGGAATTTTGATGGCATATGCGGCAATATTTTAAGATACTGTATAGTCCGCGCCTATAACTGGTGAGCAAAGCGAGAAATTTTATCTTTTAGAATTGCACAGCCCGCGCAATGTATATCTGAAATTATGTTACATGGAAGCCAAATAGTTAGTCATTCATGTGAGAAGGTTGCCAAGCAACCTAATAAAAAAGGGGAGAAAACAGGGAGTAGTAGAGAACAGGATAAATCCCTACACTCCATTGTCCGGGATAGACCCCTCTCTCCATTGTAGCGCCACTCCCTGTGTTGTCACCCTAGCAGGTTCATGAGAATCGGCCATTGTCAATTGATTTAATTCCTTTGAAAGGGAAAAGCAGCAGTGTTCTTGAGCAGCAGCCGTTCCTCAGAGGAACTTTTGCTGTGACCTTTCTTCGGGGAAATATCTTCCAGGAACTATCTTTTCTGTTGAAGATTTTTCCTTTCATTACCCAGATATTACCACATCTCTCGTGCACAGGTCATCGTTTCGAATCTGAAAAAAAAACTTTCTCCTCACTTTCAAAGAGCCTTTCTCGGAATAAGCCCAGTTGCAATTCTTGTGAATTGCAAGTAGGCACTTGCTCACCGCGCCCGGCAGGGAACAAGGGCATCTTGATAGAATTGTGCCTAATCTTAGCATGACACGTACGGGACAAACACGCTCCGAGAAATTACCACATATGGCGCTATGAGACCCCATGATAGCGTAAAACATACCCATTTCTGCCATAAAATTATACGTTGTCGCTGTCGGAGGCGATACCCAAGTGACACGGGTAATCGGCCCAATGTTGCAGTTGATTAATTTCACCCTGTTCCTATCCAGGACCGGCCTTTCCGAATACGTTTCCAATATTGGCGTGATTGCCTGTTCCGCTTGGGTAAATGCTTTAGGCCGCACTGGGGTTGAGCAAAATGTATTTACACCAATCAGACCTTTCAGTAAACTTCAATCGGAATCAGTTTTAAAACTGCACTGTGGATGAGTCAAATTCATTAAGAAAATGGGACATATCAACAAAGGTCAATTAGAACAAGGCGGCCGGATGTGGCCTCTCGAACATCAACAGTTTCCGTATCCAACACACACACATTCTGTTAGAAAAGTTAACGGCACCGCATCTTTCTGGACGTAGTTTACAGAGTCAAAAGTCCTTGCTGTACTTAGCTCTCCATTTTCTTCCTGGCATCTGCCGAGTTTTCTAATTTTATACAAGGATTGGTGATGCGCGAAACTTGTTTGATTACCATCTAA
The DNA here is from genome assembly GCF_055824585.1 of Amblyomma mixtum. Lineage (NCBI taxonomy): Eukaryota > Metazoa > Arthropoda > Arachnida > Ixodida > Ixodidae > Amblyomma > Amblyomma mixtum. The sequence goes on from NC_143013.1 coordinate 234,086,540, forward strand.
TAAGAGACACAAAGCAGAGATACTAACAAAGATATCCATTTTCGGCCATTCTAAGAAAAGGGAGCATCTGGAGCTCAGGGTCGCACACATAAAGCATTTGTCGCATTTTGTTTTACGCATGCAAGCGATGTGGCGCCAAAGGAATGACGAAGCTATGATCCCGGAAGCCAAAGTCTGACTCATCTACTTGCTTCCAAGTTCCAGCCTCAGTTTTTATCGCACCTCCTAGCCTAGCTGGTATCTCCTCCACCTGCCCCTCTTTCAATACCTAAAAGCCAATTCCATTGTTAAGGATGTGGGAAAGGAAGCAGCGAGAGAGAGGAGGGCTCTCGTCTCCTTATTCCCTCTGCTTTCTGATTCCAAGTATCCCTGGGGAACCACACCCATTGTCCCCTTATCTGTCTGACTCGCCAGCGCCAACAATATCACCCTTGTGTACTGAAGATGAAGCCTATTGGTGCAGCACAGAATCACTTTCGTTACCAGCGACCATTTCTCGCACACGTGGATCCAAGGGTGGAATGTGTGACTTGGGTTGTCATACCTGAGCGTCCTTTGTCGCATTTGCTGAACACTATCTTCTGGATTGCGACATTTCGGAGCTTATTCCTATATCTTTCATCGTGAAGATGGACCTGAACGGCCTTATAGCTTTATCCAAGGAGAAAATAGAAGAAATGGAGAAAAGCCATCCAGACCACAACATTCGCAAGCGCCTCATGCATCGGCTCGTTCATCGAAAGTGTTTGTCGCTCAGATATAGGTTCTGTGGTGGCAATGGGAAGGCCGCCAGAGCAGCGAGCCGCGAGCCAACGAATGGAAGCGGAAAGGGTTCCAAACGATTGCAACAGGAACATGAAGGTAGGTTGTTGCCTTGTCTGCACTTGAATACAATTTAGTAGTTCCGATAAGACAACGTAGTGTAGAAAAAGCAGATTATGCTTTGTAACTTCAATCAGAATTTCGTTTGCGCCTCGTACGTAAATTTGTTTCATACAATATTGTATCCGGCGCGGTTTAAGAGTGAACGCATTTCTGCCGGCAACGAGCAGTACCGGCATTTTCAAATTGCTCACAATTTAGTTAGCGCCAGAGCCACAAGTTGTTTTAGATACTGTTTTGAAAGCACGAACTGATGGGCGAGTTGGTTATGCACGCTATGATTGAATTTGAAATTCTTTAAAGAAGAGCCATTAAAAACCTCTTGTGTTGCTCGTAGGTTTTTTCTTCTGCCTTCGTTGTTTTGAAATTACTTCCCAGTGTGAGTGCGATGCATGCAGTTTTACTAAGCTGTGTAGATTTTCTCTCCGCAATTTTGAGTCCAAAGAATGTCGTTCGGTCAATACTGCTGAATACTGCGTGGCCCGGCTTCCAGTTATGAGGCTACGACGACGCAGTAATAAAGAGACCGGGGATTAGTGGCACGTTTGTTGCTTATACGAGGGGGTACCCAAAAGAAACCGGACTTATTTTTGTGCGAACTTATTTGTTCACATTTTAAGCACAGACCCTCAATTTCCTTCAAAGCATTCCCCACTTGCAATGATACGCTTGTCGAATCTTTCATTCCATTTTTCAAAACATTGTTTAAATTCATTTTTTGTGATGCTTGACAGTGCCTCCGTCGTTTTTTTCTTCACCTCAGCAACATCAGCGAAACGCTTTCCATTCACCTATTTTTTCATTCTAGAAAACAAAGAAAGTAGCACGGGGCAAGGTCGGGAGAGTATGATGGTTGAGGAATACGGGTAATGCTATTTTTGGTCCAAAATTGTGGTAGAGACAGGGCTGTGTGAGCAGGGGCATTGCCATGGTGGAAAAACCAGTCACCCGACCGCCACAAATCTGGCCGCTTCCACCGCACACTGTTGCCCAATCTTTTAAAAACATCCGAGTAGAAAGCCTGGCTAACTGTCTGACCCTGCGGAACAAATTCTCAATGGACGACTCTCTCACGCCGAAAAAACAAATCAGCATTGTTTTAAGGTTTGGTTTCACCTGACGAGCTTTCTTGAGGCGAGGTGAATTTGAAGTTTTCCATTGGCATGATTGTTGCTTTGATTCAGGATTCGATTCAGGAACACTTGAGTTTCCTAATAGCATCGTCCTTGTACGTCTTTCTTAATATTTCAAGAGTTTCCATTCAACTTTTTCCGAGCAAAAATCAGAATTTCACCGGCGCACGCTGTCCACGAAAATCAGGCATTGCAAAAACGACATTCAGACAAAACAGTCGTCACTCTAAAACTCTGCCTAAACTAGTCTGACCTCCTTCAACGACAGCACTCGGCTTACTGACTCTGGAATGTTCGTTCTATGCGCTCCTAGTGGCAAAACGCGGTACCACAGAAGCTTTGGCGACCAAAAAATTTAGTCCGGTTTCTTTTGGGTACACCCTCGTACATTACTAGTTTATATTGAGCTCTTCTGGCTTGTTCAACCTTGCTGAAAAGCGATTTTGGGTAGTTGAATGTAGTCCGTCTTGAAAGCAAAATCCAGCGCACACTGACAAAGGAGAACGTAGCGACAAAAAGCGCTGTCTTACAAAGGTGTATTGTAATAGGAAGGATGCATGTATAGATATATACAGCTATTCGTTCGTGCGCACTATCTTTTGTTTTCAATATAATTCTAACCTGGCGATAACATTCCAGGTCTCCTCCCCTGTTCCTATTTTAATCCAGCTTTTTTAATACACGGATTTCGCACCCCTCTAGAACCTCTTCGTGGCTGTAAATACGATCATTTAAACAAAAACAAAACGGGTTGTTTCTTTGCGCGTTGTCGGTTGCGTGGCATGATCGTAATTATCATGTTGTCAGGCAGTGACATATTCGCGCTTCTGATTTCGTATCGTCGTGTCTGTGGTTTGTATGCACTTAAGCTCCAAAAGCTAGTAACGCCTTTTTCCGCCCAAGTCTCTAGCACATGCAAGTGCCAGCATCCACTTGCGCCAGCTAATCACAGTTAATCGTATATGGCGCTCTTTTTCCGTTGCTCTATTTGCAACGAGGGCATGATAAAATATATATTTGCGATCTAATGTCCCTCCAGCACACACAGCCTACATTTGCATGCCATTTCTAGTTACTAAAGGCAAAGCAGAGACGCCGGACACAAGAACAAGTTGTAAGCCTCGTCTCATTTTTCTATAGCTCCGAGGAAATGTTATCTTGTTTTGTTCAGTTGCACAGCAAACAGCTCTTTGATACTTACTGCTCGCCTCTTCATCTTGACAGCTGAATACCGGGCCTCCAAGTTTTGCAAGCGCAACCAGAGCGACAGCGAGGGGGCCGGACCCTCAGGTGTGGGGAGCTGCGGTGACGCCTCCGATCCTCGGCGACCGAAGCTGAACAAAGCTGGCGGGACAAGCCAGATCTAGCGGAGCTCCGTCCGGGAGAAGCCGTGGGTGTAGGCTGTATACCTGATGAAGCCTACATTTCAGCGCTGCAGGCTCCGATTTCCGAATCGGAACTAGCCTTCCTGGAGAGAGAGTGGAGCTGAAGATCCGAAAATTGCGCGCCCGCATTTCAATGGGCGACCGTAGCTGAACTGCCGCTTATTTATTCACAAATACTGCCGTCTGTTTTGTTAACGACATATTGGCGGTTCATAACACAGCATTTGAATACAACAGCAGAAGTAATACGGGTAGGCAGTTCTATGTTAAATTGATCAGTCGACATTGTACGGGAGAGTCATCTAACTTGATGCCATATCTCAGTAGTGTAAGGCAAAAGAGAAAACTCATTTCATCTTTTTGAACTAAGCCTTGTATTATGAATAATGACCGAATAAAGATTCATGTGTCCATGTGCACTCCGCTCGACTTTTTCTTTGTGAGGATCTCTGCCTCACCCAAGCTTTTTTGTTCCGCACTGTATATAACTCATGAGAAACTGAATATCCTCATGCTGTGATTTATTTTTTGTACTTTGCTTTTTATGCGACATACATTTTTGAAAAATATCGTCATGGCTCTTTCTTACGATTTTTTGCAAAAGAATAGAAGTAATATATAGCCGCTTCCAACAATGCAAGGCACACACGCCTACGTGGCCGCTTCGCGAAGCTGCTATTGGCGGCGAGCGCGCACTACGATTGTGAACTGTGTGTCTTCAAACTACGCCCACGCTCTCAAGGGCACATAAAAGCATATTAATTTGAACGTGCAGCGTTCCTCTGTTTGGGAACTGACACTCGCTACGAATGAAGGCTGCAGATGGTCGCTACTATTTACGCGCTATATGGGAGGCGCGCGCATCGAAGCAAACAAAAATGTGTCAGGGCCAAGTAAGGCTGCATTCGGTGTTCTGCAGTTGCGCTGTAGCGGCAAACCTGGGGCGGCATGGTGTCAAGCCACCACTCTACAAATTACTGCAGCACCGCATTTAATTTTTGCCGGAAAACTTTGTATTTCTGGACCTGCCAGATACTGACGCACGGCGTCCGATGAGACCGGAAGCAGCGGCTGCAACGCACCAATAGCAGCGCAGACAGCCAGCTCTTCCGGCTTGGCTGCCTGTGCCTGCTTGTGCCTGCCGTCGCCAACATGGTCGAAGCGCTACGCTGTGATTTTGGCAACGAAACGTTGTTATCTTTAACATAAACGCTTTATCATAGATGAAATGTCACTTTTTCTGGAACCCGCCCAAATCTTCGATAGAAGTGGCTGCTTTTCCTCTCTGAAGCGAAAATGTCGCAGAAGATAGCTGCCGCTGGTATCCCAGGATGGGCGAGCATCCAAAGGTACGCGATGGCATGCATTTGAGCACGCAAATCCTTATAGACACGTGAGCATGCGTGCTAGAATTAGTACAGTGTTGTCGAAATGAACACTTCCATGACATTCACTGAAGGGTCAGCATCGCTGCTCTCAAAGAGCTGCTCACTCAGTGGTATTTGCCGATTGTCAAATTTGCTTTCCCGGCGAAGCATACGCGGCAGCGCGCCGCCGCTTATTCGCTCCATGTATCTCCGGCCGGGCGTCGCTCCGCCAGACGTTTCCTGCCGAGCGAATTTCGTCGGAAATAAAAGGTCGCATGTGTTTCCGGCTTTACGCACCAGCGGGAGTTAGGGCGAAGTTTGTTGTCACTTGGTGCGCCATATCAGAGAGTGCGTGATATAGCAGTGCCGCAACCGCTCCTGCCGCGGGAGCCGTGTATTTGTGAAAGCCACTTGCGTGCTGCATCTTCGCAGTTGGCAACGCACTAATTCCTCGCGGATTACAGTAGCGCAGATAAGTGTTTTGGAGGTAGGCGCCGTTCTTATTTGCATTTTCTTTGTATGGATTTTAACGGAATAGCGATAAGGCTCCCGTTCGCCAGAAAATCCGGCGGCGTTTTGAGCGGCAAATGAAGTGACCCGCTTCAACCTTTTTACGCAATTACGATGTGTCCACTGTAGCAAACAAGTGAGAAATTAGCCGCGAAAGGTTGCTCGGGAAAAGCAACCTAGGTGAAGCATAGAATGACTTACTCCCCATATATGGGCATGTAGGCAGAGCCTTGTCTACAGAAAAGGCGTATGCTTAAGCAGGCGGAATCTTTAATGAAATGATATCGTACTCTTCAGGAAGTGCAAGTTTTATGTGATGGGGAAAGAAGGAAAAGTATCTGTGCGGGCGAAGTGAAACACAAAGTGGACGACATGCCGCTGAACGGATGGCTCCCTTAAAGTCTTCACGTCATACTCTTAAAGGGATACCGAAGAAAATTCTAAAATTTGAACCAAATTGCTGCTAATAGATTCTCAGAAAGTGATTACACCGAAATCTAGTCGTCACTTCAAATATTTTTTTCGCGGATTGTTTTATTTTTTGTTTTATGATCGCGCTCAGACCTCCCGGCCGCCGCAAGGTGAAAAGCGTGACGTCATGACACCCTAGTGTGTCAGGCAACCGGTCGCGTCACTCGAAGCACGATGTCGCACTGCAGTTTGGGTAGACCAAGCGTTTATGCTCAAAACGTCCGAGACCCAAACAGGCGAAACCCGCGAGTAGCGATGGCGAGCTCCTGCGGGAACAGTGGGCTCACGGGTGTTATGACGTCTAGTCGCCCCGTCCACAGGCGGCCGCCAGGTGCAACGATACGGCAATAAATCGCGAAAGGAAACGTGCTGTCCACTTTTTCTAGGTAAAATGCTTGTTACCTTTACAAATTTTAGGCAGTAAAGCTGTTGTTTACATGTAAAAGAGCAGCCTCCAAAATTTGGTTCAGAATCTCTTTAAACCGTCGCTGAAGTGTGCCCTCAAAGTTTTGCCACTCTCTTCCGTCTTCTTGCCTTTGAAGCTGCCACAGAGCGAAAATAGTCCAGGTAATAGCATTGGTCTCACAGTGGGTTCGGACTGTGCTGCCTTGTTGCTTATGTTACATACATTCCATATTCCTTGCATCCCCGAAAAAAATTCCAAGTTTTAGATTTCGTGTTTAAGGTTTGAGGGTTCCGTGTTGAAGGTTAAACATGCCTTGAAATTTAAAACGATGAGCTGCCACGGCATCGGCTTGAAAGTTTGGGTTATGCAATCATTTGGACATAAGTAGAAAATTGTCGCCCTCCTTACTACGTAGAAGTCAACTTTCAATCATTGCAGTTCGCATGCGCAATTGCATTGAAATGAGTCGCCAGTATTTCTATGCTTCTAAAATTGAGATAGTCTCTCTAGCCTATGCTTGTTCTCAGGTGTCGGCTTCCATAATTCTACATCAATCCGCATAATATGCATACCCATCTTTCCTGGACCTCAGCAACCTGCACCACCTGTGCACCGCCAGTAGCGAGCACAGCGTTAGTCAATGGGATATTTTAAGCTTGCAATCATTAGAAAACTATATTCCCTAGCATGATCAACCTGGTTAGCCTGACAGATTTTTTCACCTCGCTGTAAAATGTCACCTATAATGTACTTCCTGGAATGGCGCAAACCATTTCCGACCGCCGAGGATATCAATAAAATGTACCCAACATTGCAAATTCGCGGTGAAGGTATGGCTGTTCAGTGCCACTCTCGATGTGCTGCCAGTCGCGCAAACTAGAATCTCTTGTTCAGATTTCGTGGGCGCAACATGGAGGATAGTGAAAATTGCAACGAAACTACGCAGTTGTGTGACGCAGGTGCCGCATGTTGTAATTCTTCAATTTCAGCTTGCGAAAGTGGAAGCACTTGCCAGTTTGGCCAGTCGTTCCTCGCTTCTGCAGATAAAATCCTATACTTCTAGATATATTAATTTAAAAGTAAGCATTCGTCGCATCTGAAGAGCAGCAACAATTAGCGGGAAGCGCCGGACCTACGCATTGTCAGCAAACCGGCTACAAAGCGTTTCCCTGGCGCGCGATGACATCGGTGTGCGGTGACATCGATGACAGAACTGTCGTAATGAATGGACAATAAAGATATAAGCGCTGTGAATATGAATATGGGTGTACTTAATTTGTTCACACAGCGTTGTGAACAAGAGCACTACAGCACAGATGTCTTCACAGGTAGATTTGCGGGCAAATTTCGAGCTTATGCGCTAAATGCTGTGTGGTGTACTCTAGCCCATTTAGCGCATGCAAGAAATATTTGCTAAAGAAGCCGCAGAAAACTTGAACGCCGCTTAAGCTTCGCCTTTAAGAGTAGAACGCGACAGTGTCGTCAGCTCTCGACGCTCATCAGCAGCCGAGCTTGCGGGAGAGAAGAGGGGTGCGGGTTCAATGCTTATCTGCAGCCAGGTGCGACGAGGGGCAGCCTGGCGTTTTTCCTCTTACTGGCAGCCGCTATCGGTAGCCAGGCGCGAGGCGAGGGGCCAATACTGGTCTGTTAAGGGAGCCGCTTTGCGAAGCCTCTGCAGCTGCTGCGTCTGGGATTTTTCAGGCACGAACGACGCGACGGATCCGCGGTAGCCGTTCACGTACCTAGACTGTGACGGCAACGCCGACTTTTTCCGCGCCAGGACCTCCTTAACGCTCTCGCGTTTGAAATGTGAGCAACACATATGAAAATTGATGTCCACTTAACCAAAGAAGTCGTTCGGCGTGGCTGTGGGCTCGGCGAAGCGACGACGACGGCTGTCGGTCATCACGAATATCTTCTACTAGCTCCATTGATTAGAACTTATTTCAGCTGAATGTCGCTCAGAAATTCGCGTGGCAGCACTGGGCGCAGTCGAGTCGAATGCAATTCGGTTAATTAAAAAAAACAGTCACAAAAGACAAGGGACAAGGAAAGGAGTGTGCGCACCACAACGCCAGTCATTGTGGCGTGAATAATCCTTCTCTTGTCCCTTGTCTTTCGTGGATGGTCATTTTAAATTTACAATATACCAACTGGCCCGCATTTCAACCCTTCTGCCATTCGGTTGGGCGACATTATAAACATCTTTGTAGCATGGGCATTACATTTGATGCATATTTGTAGTTAATAACGTCTGTTGATATGTGGAAATCAAGCTCGGGAAATTTACTTGAAGTAATTAAATTTTCCAAAAAAATGTATTCGCTAGGTATTTAGGCGAAAGCACTTTAATTTCGACATGATGCTGCACCATCCACCAAAAGTGCGATCTTTTAGAAATGACATTTCATTTTTATTTGTGCCAGCTCGCACTAAGAGCTGCATTCTTTCAAGGAAATTGCACTTTGTGAAAGTGTCATTAAACTTACGCGTGTGACACGTATAAGAGGCACACAATAGTTGGGTAAAAGTTTGCCTTTTCTGGCATTTAAAGGTACAGTTGCGTTGTGGCATGTGATACTACATCAAGCTGCAGTGTGTTTGGCCTATAATCTATCGACAACAACAGAGCATAACAGCAATCATAGGTTAATACTAGGCATCCACTAGTAGCCTACAGACCAGTAGTAGGTTTTGCGCCCAGCATTCGTAAAGTCGGCTACTATCCTTAAAACAATCGCACCATTTTAGGCCAAGTTTAATGAGAAAAATAAACTCCCTGCAGCACTTCTTCCGTTCCGGTACGATACTTTTTATTTGTGCGACACAAAAGGCACAAAGCAGGGACATAAGTAGCAGATAACCATTTCCAGCAACTCAGAAAATGCAAAATACAAGAACTCGGGGCAGCAGCCATGAAACACAAGTCCAACCACGTTTTCCGCAGGCACGCACCGCTGTGCCGCTAGAATGATCATACCATCGTCAACGAAAGGTCCGTCTGACTAACCTACTTGCTTCCAAGCCCATGCCTCACTTCATATAGCACCTTCTAGCCCAGCTTGGATTTCCACCTCTCTCTCTCTTCGAACACCTAAGAACCTGTTCTACTGTGAAAGACTCCAAAAGGTAGAGGCAAAACACTGGAAAGTCTCAAAACGAGGCCGACGCTCATGGATTTCCAAAAGAGACAACCACCAGCTCTCCTTAATCCCTCTGGTTCGAAACACCCCAAGGAAACTAGCATAGATGCGTCTCGTTATCGCTCTACCGTACCCCCCCTCCCCCCCCTCCGGTTTAAAATCTATCTCTGAAAGTAAAGCCGATTGCTGGCGTCATGATTCATTCTCGTCAACCAGCGATTCTTTCCGGCACGCGTGAAGAGCCTGAAGTATTAGAAGTGTCACTTGATATTTCGAAGCCGAGTGAGCTTGGTCGAAGTTGCTGCAGTCTATCAGTTCGACATTGCCGATCATATGCCTGTCCATTTGACCATGCAGGTTAACGTGGACCACATTTTGTGAGCAGCACAGGAGAAATTTGAAGAGATGCAGAACAGCCGCCGAGACGTCGGAATCCGCAAACACTTTGTGCTTTGGCTCCTATATCGAAAGTGGTCGCCGCTACGCTACGGAGACACTGATGGGGATGCGGGATGCCGCGGACGACGATGGTGCCGAAGGCGAGAAGGAAACTTTGCGAGCCGTCAACCGATAAACATCACCGCAACGAGTCCCGAACAAACGGAAGAAGAATCGAAAGTTACGTTAATGCCTTCTCAGAACTTGCATATTATTCAGTGCTTCGTATAGGATAACCTAGGCGGGGGCACCGCAGATTCTTAAAAATTGTAAGGGGAATTTTGATTCCGGCTACTTAGAACTAACGTGGAAAGTAAATATTATGTCCCCGTGTGGTTATTGATGGGTGCGTTTCAGGCTCAACAGGTAACAGGTGGCATCCGTTTCTCTAATTGATAAAAAAAACTGCCCTTGAGAACCTCTCATATTGCTCGTAGATTGTTTCTTAAGCGTCTGTTGTTCTGAAATGTGTTCTCTCCGTGTATAGAAAAGCTGCAGTTGTGCGGATCTGCAGATGAATTTTCTGACACCGCCATCTGGCTGATACCACGCACAACTGCGTGGCCCCTTTGCCGTTGTACGACTACGATGACGCAGTGGTCAACCGGCGCAAATTAGAGCGAACTTTTATTCCAGAATAATTGAGTCTAAGCTGTGCTCTTTAGACGAGATTTTTTTTTAAAGGGGGGGGGGGGGGGCATCAATAGCGTGGCATGATGGTAATTACAATTATGTTTGGAAGCCATTCGTCTGTTTCCCAATGTCCTGTCGCCGTGCCTGCGCTATGCATTCGCTTCAGGTGTGAATGGTAAATAACGGCTTGTTAGGCCCAATCGGGAAGCGCTCGCAAGGTTGAGATTTCACATGCGGAAGTTGAGATCATAAACTTCTATTTCGCACATTTTGGCTACTACACTCGAGGTGCGGCGTGGCTAAACGTTAATATGTGCATTCTAGTATCACTGCAGCAACAGCGTGGTATTCATTGGCATTGCCTGCTGAATACCATGCTTTGGACATTGCGTAACAGTTGTAGGTATTAGGAAACAAACGATGGACGCCGAAAACAGGTGTAGGCCTCCTCTCATTTACTTCGCAGCAAGGGAGTATTGTGTTGTGCAGTTGAATTGTGCGGACTCCTGCTCTTTGGTTCTCATCCTACGCTTGTTTTCTCTTCTCAGATCAGATCCGGTCCTCCAAGCGTTGTAAGCAAAACCGCAGCCACGAGGACGACGAGGTGGCTGGTCCCTCGGGAATGGAGACCTGCGGTGTCGACACTGGATCCTCACCAACCGACGGTGAAGGAAGTTGGCACGACGAATCCAAGGCAGGAGGAGTGGCTTCATCCGGACGAAAATGACGAGCACAAAGACCTGCCTGGATCTTCGACCAAGTCTGCGTTGCTCCGCTGCTCACTCCAATTCCCGACTAGGATTTCGTCTTTCTGGAGAACTAAAAGCGCAGCAAGATAGCTGAAAAATACGTAATTGCATCGCAGGTTTAGTCAACACGAGATCATAGCACGCTTTGGTGTTCGCTGGAAAATGACCATTCACAAACGCCGCTATCATTTTAGTCGTACTCAACCAATTATTTTTTCTTTTTGGCTCCATTTTTCAAGTTAAACCTTGAGAGTACAGCCCAAGGCCACCCCTTACAATGTGTTGCTTCTTTAGATTGTTTGCAGTGTGAAATAGATGCTTTGAAAACAATTTATGACTCTTTATTCTGAAATATTTGCAAAAGAATCGAAATTAAGCAAATGCTGTATCATCACAGTGCACAATGTCCTAATATCCCTCACATAAATGTACCGTACATAAGACAGCTGCAAACACGTGGAGTATTTAGCACCCTCATCTGAACGTGTATGAGCCCCTAGGCGCACCATGTTTGGAAGAATAAGGCTCAACCTTTTCAATCGGGTGGCGGCTCAAGGCACCTAGGCGAGACTCGTGAAATTCTATACTGCCTTGATAGTAGCCACCCGCTTAAAGTATATTTTTTCTTGAATCTCCTTAAACCCCAATGCTTTGAATAAATCAGCCCCGCTTTTTTCAATTGTAGGGTGAAGCGCTTTACAGAAAAGTATACAGTGTTCAGCCGTTTTCTCCTCTCCACACGCAGCGCATAATGTGCCCATTTCATTCTACCTCACCCGGTATGTGTTAGTCCGCAAAATTCCTAACCTGGCCTCGAACAACAAAGATTTTCCCTTCAACCTTCCTGAAGACTCTAGAAGGTATTTAATGTTAGGCCGTTTTGATTGCTTTGTTCTTATTGATTTTTTTAGACTACTTATCTCGTTTTTTTTTCACTTCATGTGCAGAGCTAATTCTGTTATAGCTTGTGTAATAATTCAAATCTGTATATCTATTGTATAAATACACAGGTTCGAAATTAGTTTATTTCTTCCTACATTTTTTTCGTTTATATATACTATGGTTACCTTATAGGTGCGTTCTTGCTTATGTAAATAAGAAAAAAATCTTGAACAGTTGTATTCCCCTTCCCCCCTCCCCTGTGTTATCCCCGAAAGGGCCCTAAGGGTAAATAAATGAAATGAAATGATATTTTCTTTGGCAATTTCCTCCTTACACATTCTGCATGTTCCCAGTGCCGATTTCGTCAGCATCCCTGTTTTCCACAGAGCCCTCTCTGTTTTTTTTTTAACTCTTTTCTTAACCGACATTTGTTGATTTGTCCCCCAACTGCTGTCCAGATATTTGCTTGCCTGTTTTCTAGCTCACACCCAGAGAGTGGCATGTATCGCCTTGGTCCTTTGTGTTTATGTTTTCAACTTGTTTCTTTATTTGTGTTTCCCATAGAAAGTACGTCAGCCATGGGTGGTAGTGTTTGATTTGTCGACCTTCTCTTTAGTTGTAAATAATCGGTCCAATATTCGAGGGGCGTAACGCCACGAACCTTTACTAAGTTTCTTTGTCGATGCTCTGAACTCCCTCCGGCAGCTGCGTGGGGTCCTGTGTGCTTTTTACGAAGCCGCTACATGAACCTAGACGGTTTCATGTAGCGTCTTCCTAAACATCTCATCTCAAGACAGGCACCTCATTTCTCGTCTTTACTGGTAAACTTTTTTCTTCGGAAAACGAGGCTCATACCATGAAGACAGTTTTAGTGCCGATGGTTATCAGCCAACGTTATGCGCTATATGGGAATTTACGGTGTTGTCCAGTGAAGAACGCCTTCGAGTAGGAGGAATATTTATTTATTTATTTATTCAAAATACCCCCAAAGGCCCTCATTTGAGGGTATTACATTGGGGGGGGGGGGGGGGGGGGGGGAGTAAGTACAAAGCATTGTTATAAGGTTAAAAATATTGCACTAAAGTAAAATAGAAATTACAAAATATTAATCATAAATAGGCATTCACAGAAAGGGTCGCAACAATGCACATAACAGCAAAATTTGAGCATAAATAACAACAACGCTAGAAAAAGAAAAAGACGACACTGGAAAAGGTGCGCTGAAGTACAAAACAAAAAAACAAAAAAATATAAAATAAAAAGAAGACAAGGCAGAAGAAAAGAACGCTAAAAAAAATACCTTTTTAGTTGTTGAAACATGAGTGCATAAGATGTTGGAATTTATTTAGATCAGATTCTGTGGCAATTTCTGACGGCAAAGCGTTCCATTCGGTTATTGTGCGTGGTAAAAAAGGATAGGCATAATGGAATGACTGGCAGTTAATGCGTTTAACTTTGTAAGGATGATCACGACGTGGAAAGATAACTGGCGGTGGCTGAAAGAATTCATCATGAAGGGAAGGATGGTGATAAAGCTTGTGGAAGAGTGATAGAAGGGAAATTTTTCGGCGCAGTGCTAAGTTATCTAACTCGGCTTTAGTCTTCAATGAGGTGACGCTGGTGTAACATGAATAATCAGAAAAGATGAATCGCGCAGCACGGTTTTGCAGGGCTTCGATGTTACTGATGATATAATTCTGATGAGGATCCCAAATGGCAGACGCGTATTCGAGTTTCGGACGGATTAATGTGGTGTACGCTAGTTTTTTTACATGTGTCGCGGCCTCTTTTAAATTATGTTTGAGAAGTCCGAAAGTGCGGTTAGCGGAGGCAAGAGTGAGATTAATATGATGATTCCATGATAAGTCGGATTGAAGGTTAATGCCAAGATACTTGTAATTTGTGGTGAATTCTACACTATTGTTATCAAGAAAGTAGGCGGTAGGAATACGTGGCTTGTTGGTGAAAGACATGAGCTTAGTTTTGGAAAGATTTAAAGGCATTAACCAATTAGAACACCATGTGCTTATCGCTTCAAGATCAGACTGCAGTGGCTGGCTGTCAGTGTTACAGGTTATACGTCGATAAAGCACACAATCGTCAGCAAATAGTCTGATTCCGGACGTCACGCAATTGGGTAAGTCATTAATATAGATGAGGAAAAGTAAAGGTCCCAGTACACTGCCTTGTGGAACTCCAGACGTAACATTAGCGTAACATGAGTTAGAGTTGTTAACTGATGTGAACTGAATTCTAGATGAGAGAAAATCTGCTATCCATGCAATAATATTAGGGTGAATGTTCAGTTGGGAAAGTTTAAGCAACAACCTTTGGTGTGGAACGCGATCAAATGCTTTAGAAAAATCTAAAAATATTGCGTCAACTTGAAAACCAGCGTCAATCAGTGCATGAATGTCGTTAATAAAACCGGCAAGTTGGGTGTCGCATGAGTAGCCCTTGCGAAAACCGTGCTGATGATCGAAGATAATGTTATGATCTTCAAGGTAGTTGATGACCTGAGTATGTATAATATGCTCGAGTAATTTACAAACTGTACTTGTTAAGGAGATGGGACGATAGTTAAGCGGAGAAGCACGATCACCTGATTTGAAAATGGGTATTATCTTAGCTATGCGCCAGTCGTTAGGAATGGTGCCAGTTGATAGCGACTGGGAAAATAATGCGGTTAACATGGAACAAATGCTATGTGATGTATTCCTTAAAATTGTATTATTGAAGCCCATATGATCAGCGCTAGAAGATGTTTTGAGATTGTTTAGTAGAGATAAAACACCAGTGTACTGAACCGCCGCCAACAGAGCCTTTCCCTCAGAGTGGAATGGATCTTCTCGGGCTTTGTGTTTATATTATGTGTTTGTTTGTTTTTGCACGCGAAGTTCCCAATAGGACACATAATTTTGAATCAATAGAGGACCTAGAATGAGTTCAAGGTAAATATGCAGGCCACTTTTTGTGCCAATGTAGAAATAGATTACGAGTCTAGGCGTTGTTAGTCAACGAAAGATGGTAGTGTTTGATTTTGCCTACCTTTGCTTTAGTACTAAATAATCGGATCGACGCTTCTGTTTGGGCGGCAGAATGCCCCAAACCATTGTGAGCTTTCCTGCCTAGTTGCCCATGCTCTAAACTTCCTTCGACAGCAGCGTGGAAGCCTGTGTGCTCTTTAGCAGGCCTCTGCATGAAACGAGACGGTTTAAAACGTCGAAGCGTGGTATATTGTTAGGTGGCCCAAGGCGAGAACGACGCTATAACGACCCGGGCACAGAGCACAGGCCGAGAGCACAGGGCATCCAAGCCCAGAACACGCGCACCACCGAGATGGTTCACCTCGTCTTCATTCACAATATCCGTTGCAATATTATTCAGGAGCCCTAGTTACGGGGCGCATTTAAGCTCCTTAAGTGCTAGAGGTGCTTCACCTTCAGGCCTTTACCATGAAGGCATTTGGGCAGAACACTTTTACTCGGAAGGAATTTGCCATGCAGGCCTTAGCTTAAGGCCTTTATCTAAACGCATTTTCTACGAAGGCCCTTCCTCTAGAGGTCTTCACCCTGAAGGCATTGAACTTTAGGGCTTTCACCCGGGTGTACCCTTTCCTAACTCCCCGCCCAGGTGAGGGCCTGCCCGGTGCACGAACATATCACGTCACCCACAACATGGTGGGCAGGTGGGCAACCTGCCACAAAGAAGGCTTCAGGGGTGCACGTGCGCTCGAATTCGGAAAATGGATTAGCAGCGATTCGCCACTAAAAACAAGGCCCCGATGCTTCGTACAGTACTACCAACCTTGCACGTCACCTTCATGCATTCTTCTTGCAGTGAACTTCGTCAGCCCACTTGACGGACTATGCACTCCATCACTCCATAGGTTACATCAATACACGCCATTGCATCCTTAGTACCCATTTCATGGCCGCATTTTATCTTCGTTTTTTTTTACCTCTTCCACTCTGCTCTCCTTCTGTCTTTATCTCCCAAATTCCCCTCCCTACGCAGAGTAGCATGCCAGTGATTTTTAAACGCCGGCTAAATTCTCTGCTCTTCATTAAAGAGTCTCTCTCTCTCTCTCTCTCTCTCTGAAGAATGCTGCCCCGGAGTCACCCCTCCGTCTTTTATTCACGCTCGCACTGGCCGTAGCCGCCCTGAGCCTGCTAAGGCATGCGATGGATATTCGCAGTGGAGATGTAGCTGTAGAAGAAATGCAGATTGGGCTAGTTGCTGTAGATTCATAGTGATGGTTCAACAGAGCAAACACACACAGACGAAGAAGGAGACAAGGCACACACAAATGTAGCTACTTGAAAGATGTAGCTGCTTGAGTACCTATACATAAAAAAGAAAACAGGGTCTCGTTCGCCGTAGATTCGGGCCCAGGTGGCATTCTCCCATTAGGTGGAGACTACGTGCCATCGCACCCACACGCAAAGGCGTTAGATACACTTTATGGTGACTGCGGCTTCGAATATATTGTACATTGACTTAGAAAGTTCAGTTCAGGGATCTTTTTTAAAACACCAATGATAAAGAGTACACCTAAAATTTTCTTGTATAGTCTGCGCGTCCAATTGGACACCAAGCCATGAAGTGTTTCGTACAGATTGTCCACGCTCGAAAGCTCTGTGTGGTTTATATCACAAGCACACAGAATCAGAAAGCGTGAGAGACTGCGTACAGTAGCAGTGCTTCAATGAGAGCTATTTTTTTTTCATTGTTAGCGGGAAATTTTATGTATTGAAAAGTTTAGCGAACTTTCTGCTCATATGATTGTGGACCTCAACCATTCTTACGTGTTTGCGGCGTCAGTTATTGTTATTCATTTTATTTTACATTGTTCTGCTCGTCTTGTTACAAGATAAAACCTAATTTACCCGCTTAGCTAGCGCAGCTCAATGCGCCTTATAGCGCACCTCCCTGGGACACTATGTGGTGCTTTTAAAGCTTCTTTTATTGCGAAAGCAATACTGCTCACAGTTCGAGCCTTCAGCGTCGTCCTGGCGGATCCACCATTGACCTTTAGCATGACCTCTGTTATGACGTCACGCGAGACCGAGAGAGACAGGGCCCCAACTCGTCTCGTCGCGATCGTCCTAGAGCATCCACCACACCGCGCCGCGCCGCAGCTGCCGCTAATACAAAAAATAAAATAAAAAATAAAAATAAGAACATGAAAACATAAAAAAATAAAAACTACAATAAAGAAAACGGAATAAATAAGAAAAAATAAAAACATAAAGCACATAAAAATAAAATAAGAAAAGAAATGAATATAGAAAAATGGAAATAACAAGTTATAAAAAATTAATAAAAAATAAAAAATACGAACAAAAATAGAAAATACAAAAAAGGTACGAAACAAAAGCTGAGCATGGTGGCAATTTCCACCACCCCGTTTCAAAGGCGGCGCTCCTATCCATCCATCCAGCCATCCATCCAGCGGTTATCCGCAACCTCGGCCGCCGGCTTTGGCCGCGTAGCTCGCAGCTTCTAGACAATCATCCGTTAGCGTACGCCGCTCGTTTTGGCGACCGAGGCAAGCATAAATCTCCCAGCACGTGGGGCCCTCGTGTGGTGAGCATGATGCCATGTAAAACAAATGGGCAAAACTTTGGTAAACATAAGCTTCACTAAGAGCGCTCCCAAGACACACCACCAGCCAAACCAGGCGCAGCCAGGGTTTATGCTTTCGCAACTTACCGGGCTTAACCAAGCTAAGCCTCTGCCAATTTTTTCGTTTCCAGTGCCTTTCTGTGGGTAGAAAGCCAGCTCCGGTGCTAGTGCTGTTTCTTATAACGGAAGTGGGGGATGACCAATAGCGAATAGAGCTACGCGGGACGAGTGCTCTCCTTCCCATAAAGCCACCCGCGAGCCGCCGCGGTGGCTCAGTGGCTATGGTGCTCGGCTGCTGGCCCGAAAGACGCGGGTTCGATCCCGGCCGTGGCGGTTGAATTTCTTTGGAGGTTAAATTCGAGGTCCGTGTACTGTGCGATGTCAGTGCACGTTAAAAAACCCCAGGTGGTCGAAATTTCCGGAGCCCTCCACTACGGCGTCTCTCATAGCCTTAGTCGCTTTGGGACGTTAAACCCCATAAATCAACCAAAGCCACCCGCGAATACGTCGGCTGAGCGCTATGCCCAACAGGCAGATACACGCGAGGGTGACTGTCCCACGTATCCGCCCCCAGGTATTTAGAACTCCAGAACATCACGATTCACCTATCGCAGCGCAAGTTCTCACTTTTTTAAATGCGCCGTTTTTTTCTATGGGCTGTTTTTGTGCACTGTTGTGACGTAAGCTGTTTTGCCGCATGCTGTTCTCTCGTGCCCCCTGCACAATGTTTCGATATATTCGCAAGGAAATCTTCGATGCCACGAAGATGTACCCCGATTCTGCTGAAATAAATTTCATTTCATTTCAAAAAAGATCAAAACTCAATTCGCTTCATAAATTGAATTCCTGTAAGTACGCACGTGGGGCACTGATGCCTGGCGCTGAACTGTCGGCATGTTCAAACTTTGGGAACATAGGATTTCATCCCCAGAACCGAGGACTGATAGGCTGATGTGACAACGGCTTTCATTTCACTTTCGCCAACTGATATTGATGAATTGGAACATAAAAGATCATCGTCAAACCAGTGCTAAGTTTCAATGCGATTGCCACTATATTGAACGCTCACGCCCACAAAATCTGAACAAAGGTGTCTCGTGTGCACGGCCGACACCACATTGCGAGTGGCGCTGAACAACCAAAGATGCAGCGCGAATTTCAGTTTTTCTCTGAACAACAGCGCGAACTTGGACGAGGACAGAAGAAAGACACATGGACGGGCGCTGACTTGCAACTGAACTTTTTATTGCTTGGACAGTAAAAAAAAATATGTGGCCACGAAAAAATAAAGGAAAAACAACACACTCAGTCATACATACTCATCATTCATACACACACAATCATGAAGGAGCCATACGCTATATCACTTGTATATCGATAAAAAGTACAATTCTTTAGAAGACAGTGACGAAGAGGGGGTGCTGGCACAAGATTCTGCTGACCGGATGATTTGTTCCGCTTCGATGATCTCACGCGTTAGCTGACTTTTCTGTTCACTTATCACCTTTGTTTTCTCGAACTTCGGCTGGCAATTTCGGCTCTCACAACCTCTGCTGTGAATACATAGATGTCCTTTCACGGTGTAATGCACGTTATTGGAAAAAATTGGTAAACGCGCAGAAGTGATAGTTGTTTTCGCGGCTCCCGATAAGCTAGGGAAGATTTGTAAAAAAGTTAACTCCCAATACGTTGCACAAGAATGTACTACTAATCACGAGAACCGTGTCGATGCTTGCCAAGAGGGTGTCGTCTAGGTCATTCCACTTTCTTGCGGCAAGCAATATGTTGGTCAGACGGGCAGATGCCTAAATGAACGGCTAAAAGAACACAACAAAAACGTGCATTACACCGTGAAATGGAATCTAGGTATTCACTGCTAAGATTGTGAGAGCAGAAATTGCCAGCCGGAGTTCCAGAAAACAAAGGTGATAAGTAAACACAAAAATCAGTTAACGCCTGAGATCATTGAAGCGGGACAAATCATCCGGTCAGCAGAATCTTGTGCCAGCACCCCCTCTTTGTCATTGTCTTCTAAAGAATTGTACTTTCTATCGACATAGAAGTGATATAGCGTATGGCTCCTTCATAATTGTGTGTGTACGAATGATGAGTATGTATGATTGAGTGTGTTGTTTTTCCTTTATTGCTTGGTGGCAACATATTTATTTTCACTTTCCAAGCAATAAAATTTTCAGTTGTAAGTCAGCGCCCGTCCATGTGTCTTTCTTCTGTCCTCGTCCAAGTTCGCGCTGCTATTCAGAAAAATGTCGTACCAACTCGCCCAAGCTTCCGCTCTAACGAATTTCAAATGTTGGGTATGTTTTCCTGATTTGCTACGGCCGTTGGAACTGTTTGTAGTCATAGGAGGAAGTACTTTATAGGTGAGATTTTGCAGCAAGGAGAAAAATTTGTGGAGGCTTACCACCGAGTTCATGTTAAATTGGTAAGGAACATAGCTTTCTAATGAATGCAAGTTTAAATGTCCCACAAATTAACTGGATGGGCAGACGGTGCTAGTTGCTGCTGTCCAGAAAACCTGGATATGAGCATTTTGCGGATTGGTGCGGAATAATGGACGCAGATATCAGAGAACAAGCATAGGCTAGAAAGATTAGCTCAATTTTCTACACATGGATATACTAGCGGCTCTTTCCAATGGCGTAAAACATGCGAACTCCACAGACTGAAAAGTGTATTTCTGTTAGGTAATGAGCAGGGTGACAGTTTTCTACTTATGTCCCCATCCTCGAATAACGCAAAGGCTAAAAGAGATGTGTACATCTCGTCGTTTTCTATTTCAAAAAGTTTTTAACCTTAAACACGGAACCCCCGAACTGAATATATTCAGATACAACTCGAGATCCCAGCGGTTTTCACAACAAAGGACCCCTTCCAGCCGAACAGTGTCGGCCGATTCTCCTGACCCCACATTTGTGACAAATAAGGGAGTGGTTAATGAAAGAGCGTTAACCCTTCCCTCTATTCTAGTGCTAGACCATTTTCTTTGTTGCGGCGCCGCACCCAGAAATCTCACGCTTCAAGTTCATGAGAATCAGATGACGCCATTTGCTGAAAGGGGGTCGTGTGAAGGTACTGTCGGTGATGGAAGTACCCATTTTCTTATGAAGTCAAAGAACATGGACTTATTTCTTGATATAGTGTGTATAATGGTGGCATTGCAAGGCCAAAAACGCCCCAACGATTCCCCAAATATGCAGTTATGACACACCGTGATTGGTTAAAATGCTGTCCACGTGGCGTTAAAGAACACGTTTTTGCTGAGGGAGGTGAAATATAAATTGTGCAGCATTGTGTTTGTACCACATCTCCAAAGACGTATACAGCATAACCACGAGCGTTAGTTAACGCCAGGCGCCCAGTAGTGGCCTGTGGAGCAGTCGTAGGTTTTCTACGTAACATTCGTACGACCGTTCAGGCCATCGCATCTGTTTATAAAAATGGTCTATAGATTGTCTGTAGACTTCTTGACATGCTCGAATAACGCAAAGGATAGAATAGATGTCGTGTACATCTCATCGTTTTCTATTACAAAAACTATTTATCCTTAAACACGGAACCCCCGACATGACTATAACCGGATACAACTCAAGAACCCATCTAATTACAAGGTCAAAAACGCCACAACAATTCCCCAAATATGCAGTTATAACTCTATGAGGCACCGTGACTGGATAAAATGCTGTCCACGTGGCGCTAAAAAAACAATTTTGCTGTAGGAGGTGAAATATAAATTCAGCAGCATTGTGTTTGTGACTCATCTCCAAAGATGTATACAGGAAACCACGAACGTTAGTTAACGCCACGCATCAGTAGTGGCCTGTGGAGCAGTCGTAGGTTTGGTACGTGACATTCATGCGTGCAGGTACGGTCGTTGAGGACATTATATCTGTTTCGGTCTAGTATACTGAGAAAATACTGACTTTTGCACTCGGCGCGTAGCACTTTTACTGGGGCATCGGCATAGCATTCGTCATTACCACAGTCTTTTTCGTTGCACGACACTGTTTATATCTTACGCCAAATGGACACGAAACAAAGATGTATACGAGGGATTACCATTTTTTAAAGACCTGCACAAATAAAATTCCGGAAACCTGGGCAACGACCATTAAACCCGTGCCTGCGTTAGTTTTCGGCATGGCCGCAGCGTAACCATTATAATGCTCATGAGGTTGTCTCTGAAGCGCCAAAATGACTCAGCACTTTCGACGAAGAAAATCTCCTCCCCTTACTCACCCCTTTCCAACACCTTAAAGCCTGCTTTGTTGTATAACAACAGAAGACGCCTACTCGGAAAAAGGGGAATGTAAAAAATTAGGTCAACATTTGAGGTCAACATGACGTCAACCCTCTGGCATCTGCTTCCAATGGTTTCTAGGAAACTACACCCATTTTTTTCTTATCTCCCTCTGCCAGCACTACCAAGTACCCCTTTGTGCGCTGAAGGTAAAGCCGATTGGTGGAGCCGCACTTTACTCTCTTCACAGCTGCCCTTTCCCAAACGTATGAGGAACTCCAAATCTTTAACGTAACAGTTGCAGTAATGAAGGCACTCCATCTTGGTACCTGTTGATCAAAGCTGTGTATCTTTTGCGAGCGCAATCCGGTGTCTTTGAATATGGGGATGAATGTCCAGCGAATTTTGGCCGGGGCCACAGCGAAAATCGAAAAGATTCAGAAGAGCCGCAAAGACCTCGGCATCCACAAACACCTGATGCTTCATCTCCTGCTTCAACACTGGTCGTGGCTCTACTCTAGCGACTCAGAAGACGACGAAGACGGAAAAGCCGAAAAAAGGTGCCGCTGCAATGGTACCGTCAAGAAATCCACGATTCGCAAACCGTCCAACAAGAACAGCAAGGTTATCAACGAACTGCGAACTGAACCTGAAGGTAAGTACTAAAGTTCTAAACACTTGATTTCCAGTGACTATTTCGGGCGGAACAACGTAGCGTAGGGACGCCAGTATTGGTAACGTTGTCTAATAATTTGTTTACAGTGCATTCACAGAGCGATGTACAAATATTGTTCTGTTCACGCGTAATTTGAGGGTGCGTTCACAAATGACGCAACGGCTGCAGCAAGGCACGGGTATCTTCGTGCATTTTCAGCAATACCTCTTACGAACCTTTTGCGTTTCTGGGGGTTGTTGTTCTCGGTACGCAATATATTAAGCTGAGTTCGTCGTGTACATACGTTATCTGTAGTAAAGCTCACCTGTATGTATGCTTGTCTTACATCTTAAAGTCTTAACGCTGCCATCCGACTATCGCAGACTCAGTTTGCATGGCGGCATTTGCCGCTGCGCAGTATTAACTTTAGCGCAAATTAACGAACATTTCGTTTCAGAAAAGTTGTTAGTTGAAACTAAGAGTTTATGGTTAATACAAACATGTTGCTGACCTGTTATCAATTTGTTCGAGTTCAGTTCAGCGGAACAGCTCTGGCCGCACTCGGGCACTTGCCCGTGGGGCTGCCTCAGTATGTGATTTTCAAATAACTATGCTCTCACGTGCCACACAAAGTTTGGTTTTCTTCTCTAATACAGTAGCTTGGCCTCATTAAAATCCTCGTGCTCTCAGGCAGCCACTTTCTTGTTATTCTTATCTTGCCTTAACGCATATGTATTTAGCACACTTCAGCTCTTAGTAGTCAGTGACTCACTGCTGCGTCCGTGCCGGAAACGGCTGGCAGAGATGGAACACGGCCCTTAAGCTAACCACAGTGATTTGTGTATGGGGCGCTTTCTGATTATCCCGTATTTGTAGCGCGGCATGTTGAAACTTCTTTATCCATATTCTACGTCCCATCTGCATCATCTTAGTATTCACTGGCGTCGTCAGTACAACCCTCTGCCCTACGGAGGGTAAAAGCGGACAAGAGGCGCTGGATGTAGGGATTGTTTTTTCTTGCTTTAATTTTAAGGAAATGCATTGTTTCATAGCTCAATTCTACACAAAGCCGGCACTTGTTTCTAACAGTTCGTCTATTCATCTTCGTAGATGAACACCGGGCCTCCAAGAAGTTAAAGCCAAGCCCGACTTGCGGAGCCGAGCCACAGGCCGGCCCATCTCCAAGGTGGACCTGCGCTGCAGGAGCCAACCCCCTCGTTCTGACGCTCACGAATGGTGACCGGAAAAATGGAATGCAAGAGATGCAGCGCTCTCCCGCCGATGAGGACCCCATGGACTGGAGCTGGCTGTACGAAGATTCCTTCGAGTTGCCGGAGGACGCCCCAGTTCCGGACCCGGATCTTTCGTTCCTCGAGCAGTGAAAGCGCGCCTAAACGGAAGTAAATTCCATACTTCCCTCTCAGCACCAGTCATCGGTGGCCAACGCATATCTGCCATTCCGATTGCATGACAAATGTCCTAACGGACAAGCTTTGATATGTATTACTCGCTCTGCAGCCTGTTCATTGTACAAATGTTTCCCCAAGCCCACTTGTCAAGGTGCAATACATTAAGCTCACAAACCGATGTGATGCCTTGATACTGTGATGTAGCATTAGTCGGCGTGCTTTTTGGATGCAGGTCAATAAAGATGCTCTTTATAATCTAATGCTCCGGTTTCTTTCATTCGGGTAACTGACATCCCTAGAAAAGAATGAATATTTGCAAAGTAAAGGTAAGAAGAACAATATGCAGGCAACGCTTTGACAGTTCTCTGCTGATGCTGCTTCCCAGATAGTGTCAGCCAAAAATTTTAGGTATAGCTTGCGAAAATAGCGCGAATTCACCTCATGCTCTCGCGAAAGTGACTGTTTGAGAAGACCTCAAACCTCCTAGCTTGTGGAATATGCTACTGCACTCCCTTTCATTATCAGTAGCCTTGTTTGGAGAATATGGCTGCTTTCTATTTCTGGTCAGATGATAAAATACCCTACTTTAGCGACAATAAATAAGGCAAAGCTCGCTGCAGATATGTTACCGTCACGATTCAGTGTTTCATTGGTGTGGGTGAGTAATAAGTGAACTACTTGTTTCAGAGAAATTGTGTGGCGTTTCCATCTGAAATGGTTGCAAGAAAATACGGCGGCAACGTGCTAATTGGCTCGGAACATACAAACCTAGAAGGGTGTTTTGAAGGTGATAGGTGACTTTTTCTTTTTTCAAGTAATCTGGTGTCCGCTGACAAATATCCACTTGGATACGCCTTTATCATTTTACTCGTGCTCAACTTCTTCCTTTTGGCTACATTTTACAAATCACATGTTTAGAGTAGCGTTCATTGCCACCCCTCAGAATATGTTTCTTCAATATACTCTTCACAATGCGAAATAAACGCTTTGAAAACATTTTATTGCTCTTTCTTCTTAAATAGTTGAAAACGATTGAAATTAGGTATTTGCTTCATCACCGTAGTCGGCTCTGAACTAATATGCCTGATGTAACAACTTCTTGAATAAGCCTGCTGAAAGAATGTAGATTATTTGTCAGCCTCGTCTGGACGTCTCTGATCCCCAGGCGCACCCTAGATGGAGGCATCGGGCTGAACCGTTTAAATTGGTTGGTGGCATGTTTTTATTTTACCCACCAACCACATAACCTTCTCTTGGTTACTTTTACTCGCTTAAAAACCAATTTTTCCTTCACTGTATGTACATCCCACTGCTTTCAATAGATCATGCCCGCTGCGTTCAACTGTAGGGTGCAGCCCTTCACTGAAACCCGCAGAACAGGGTTCATCTTGTGGCACTTGACCTGCTCAAACATTATTAATGTTCCCTGTGCCGATTCCGTCAGCATCCTTCTTTTGCGCACAGCCATCTCTGTTTCGTTAGCCTTTTTCTACACCGGTAATTGCTGATTTCGCCCCCCAACTGCTGTCCACATATTTACTTGTCAGTTCAATACTTCGCTTTCTCCACTTTGCGTCGACATTCCTCATGTGCCCGCGCCGCCATCTATGAGCGAGCGGCGCAGCTGTCGCACTCTCTATTATGCAGACGGCGACGCCGCTCGACCAGCCAATGGGCGCTTAAGAGCTGAGCTATAAAACAAATCTCGTTCCCGGTTTCTTGAGTTGTTTTCAACATCGCCCATTTCAAATGCGCCAACTACACAGGAAATTTAAATGATCATCTTCGGTAGCTAAGCAAAGGCACGCAATCACGGCATCCAAACGAAAATTATATGACCAAGCAGCGGAACTCCGTTGGAGCTGCCAGCGCGTGTGCACAGGCCGTGCGCTGTCAAGACCCTCGCTGTACGCTGCCTTCTGCCCAACAGTGGCGTTCAGGGCTCTGATGACGGTACGTGTCCGCAAATTTGGCACACGCCTGCTCACGTCTGAAGATTTCGTGCTCTATGTTCCTATGCCCTAACTTAATGGCATCGACATCGGTGGGACCTTTCATATATTACTGCAGCCAACCGCACAGAACTCGATCGTCTTCGGAAACGGCTATTGAGACATCTAGTACAGAAGAAGCCCAGCAATACGTTTGGTAAAGGAAGCGTCGGGCGAGATGTTTTACCTCTGAGGTGGAGCAAGGGTAAGGAATAATTATGAAGCGGAGACAGGGGGCGGCACGCATGCATTCCTGCTCTGAGATATTTTAAGAGTGGCTAGGATTACACAGCCAGTTCTACTTAATGGCCACGAGTGAAATGAACTGCAGACGACATTTTCTGCTCCTCCTTACACTGCGGTGAACTTTCTGGCTGCAAAGATGCAAAATATACAAATGAACTGAGCAATTAATGGAAGTGAAACGACATTTTTTGAAAATGGTGCGCTCGACAATGGTGCGGCTGAGCTCTAAAAGAGTTAAATATATTTCCTCATCGTCGGGGAATTTTCGCAGATGCTCTGGCTCAGTCCTTAGGATGCTGCACCATTATTCCAGAAAATCCACCGCCCAGTGTTCGTTTACGCTATGCAGTGGCGAAACTTGTAAATAACATTTCACACTGTATAGCCTTGCATTCTATCGATTTCTGTGCAGCATAGCAAGTGCAACGGATCCAGCGAAAGCATGTCGCAATAAAGCGAAAAAAAAAACCCTAGTAAAGCAGCACTTGAAAACAACTGTACATCCCAACAGCACGGCCGCTCCGCGCAAAACGCTCGGCATGTGCGCATCACGGCAACAGAGTCCGGAGAGGCAGCAGAGATGAAATAAGCGACTGACGCTTCGCTATTTGAATAAAGGCGAGAGGGAAATGGGCAAGCTCACCTGTTTATTACGCCGCGGGTTCGAATCGCAATTTCGGCAATGTTTTTTATTTTTTACGGTTCCATTCGGTTACACCGACGGCGGCGACTTCTTCGACTTGTGAGTGGGCGCCAAGAGCTGCGACACATTTACGTTATGCGCACAAGGCTATTTACATAAATGTTGTTTTCTACTAATATTGGAGTCATAGGTTCAGGAGTATAAACTGCGCCCATGCTTTAATGGTTTCAGAAAAAAACGCTAGAACAAAAAATCTTCTTTAAGTATTAGGAGAAAATATTCCCAAACTAGAGCCATGTAGAGTACCATAGCCCAAATACGATCAAGCATAAATCGCAAACTGTACAAGAAAGGGGAAACCTCAGGGTGGTTGTCAAAGTTTCGACAGGAGGACTTGCCTGCTGCTGGGCAAAACGCGTATGATTGGCGGAGTTTAAAGTGGGTCATCATTCGAGGAGGAAAGCCCAATGAGGAGGAGGATGGTGTGAAGTGGGAATGTAATTGTGAGGATGGGAAGGAAGAATCTTGCCCAGGCATGTTGGCTGCAAAGTTGATAACAAGTTGACCTGTAAAATTCGGAAAACAAAGAAGCCAGTTCATCAGAAAAGAATCCGAAGGTGCGGCTTGAAAGGTGCGGCTTGAAAGGCTGCCTGTCCAGCAGGGAGAGGCGGCTTTGTGCGACTTGTGGCGTTGACCTCAATAACTTAGATAAGGTTTTAGTCAGCCTGACCAAACAAAATACCGAAGAAAATAAAAAAATATAGGAAAAAGAGCAAGAGTTGGGGCGAGTTCAGAGAAAGAGTAAAAGGAAGATGTGCAGGTAGGAATATGGAAGCTAAGGATTCGTGAGAAATGACATCAAGAAGTTAGGTGAACAAAGAGAGAGAAAAAGAAATGTCGTTGCAGCGAGAAAGGACCGGTGGTGGTGGAACGGTAGGGTGAAAGAAAGGATAAGCCATGGTATGAAGTACTAAGAAATGCTCTGACCATGCGCAAGAATTGCTTAAAGAATTACGCCAGTACCGGAATGCGAGTGATTAGAAGTTTCCTCTGGATATGTTGATCCTTTCCGGCCGTAAAGTATGTAAACTTGTAGATTAGGAAATTTTCTTATCTGTATTGTCTATTCCTTGCGGATTTTCAGGCTTGATAAGAAGGAACATTTTCTCGTTGTCCATAGGAGCGATTTAGACTATAGAAAAAATTCAAGGTTCCTCTTCCCGGCGATATCTATCCCTGAAAATGTGCAAATAAACTAACCAATTAATGGACGTTAAGTGGCGTTTCATGTGAATTATAGTGTGCGATAATGGCGGGGGCAACTCGAAAGCATCGCGAAATAATTCGTTATCGCTCGCATGGCGTCGATTCCTGCTATTTTTGCGCGCGGACAAATATTTGGAAACTCATAATGAAATCGTGGAACCTCTCTGGCTCAGGCATGAGCGCCTTTCGCGTTTATTCCTGACAAATCTCTTCCTCATTGTTGCATGCTATATGCAGAGTCGAATCAGCCAAATAATGTTTGATTCTATAAATCGTTATTTCCTATTGGTTCCTGTGTACTTCAGGTTGAACATATTAGTTGCATTAGATCCACGGAAAGCATACGAAATAAATGCCGCAATAAAGGGGAAAAACAGAACACGAAGCAGCAGCGAAAAATAAATGTCTCTCTTTTGCTGCATCATGCTATAATTTTCTGCGGTCGTCGGAAGTAGCGCTTCGAGCACGGTGGGATATTATAGGTCAGATTTTGCTGCGAGGAGGAAGAACTGACCATGTTAACCACCGTTTCATTCTTCATTATGTTTAGTTGTTTTAGTTTTATTATGGTTAAAAGTGGTTAAAAACACGCGTGGGCCAAGGACATTGAATGAAATTTCGCAGCCTAGGAATTGTTTTCCATACAATTTAGCAACTTACCTGCATGTTTAAGGCAGTTGCTTTCTAAGGTATTCAGCAGGATGACAGCAATAAAACGGAGAGTTGAGCTAGTTGGTACATGTTGCTGGGAAAAAACAGCGCTAAGACGAAGGACAGAGAAAATAGGACCACAGGATTGGCGCCGACTGTAAACTGAAAGCTTTATTAGAAACAACGCGCAATATATACTCCATCGACAACCAAGAGCGCATGGCAACACCAAAAGCTACAATGATACATCAATCACCTGGATCAAGATAAATTAGTTCACAGTCATGGACTGTTACAGAGGCGATGCTCACGCACGAGTCACTGTTCATTTGGATACGATAGGCTTCACTGATTTTCCGTGTTAGTTTATCTTTGTGCTTGTACAGGATCCTCAAACTTGGCCTTGCATTACAGGAACTGTTCCCAGAATAACTAACCAGACTCTTCTGAAAAATCATGTACACCCATTTTTAATGAAACTAGGATCCTTTACAAGCACAAAGATTAACTAACACGAGAGATCAGTCAAGCCTATCATGTCCAAAAAAACATTCACTCGTGCGTGAGCATCCCCTCTGTAACAGTTCATGATTGTGAACTAAAGTATCTTGATCCAGGTGATTGATGTAACATTGTAGCTTTTGGTGTTGCCATGCGCTCTTGGTTGTCGATGGAGTATATATTGCGTGTTGTTTCTAATAATGCTTTCAATTGATAGTGAGCGCCGGTCCTGTTGTCCTCTTTTCTTTTTGTTCGTCGTCTTAGCGCTGTTTTTGCGGAGCAGCAGGAGGGTGACACATTAGCCATTTTCTACCTTGTGCATCCTGGTCGCGTAACCCCGGTTCCGGAAAAAAACGTGCCCATATGCTATTTACGAAAAAATCTCCCGAAATGATTGTCATCAACTGTCTCTAAACCCGCAGTGAATACAGCATTCGGCCGCCACGCATTAAGCGGATCCAAGTTCCTTGACGGCGGAAAGAATCACTGACACGTAAACGCAACGGTATAGTCAACGCAACGCAAGTATGGCAGTGGTTTATCGCTTAATGTTCGGCCGATTTTCAACACAACACAAGTCGAGAAGGACACCTTGGTATACTCAATGGATCCAAGCTAAATACAAGCAGAAAATGGCAACTTCAGAAAGCAGCTGTACAAAAGATATATCTTATATGTATCGGATCATTGAGAAAACACCTGACTTGATAACCGAAACTATTGCTAGACACCCTCTATGTATAGGTAAATGATACAAGCACTGTGCACGTCCTGTACACTATCACCGTGCTATCACATGAGCCCATGCAATACCTAGAAGTTGGTATGTTCAGCGCCTATGCATTGCTCTTGGAGACAGCAGCTTCGTGCCTCCACCAGTACTTGCAAAGTAAGTGTACGGGTTAGCAGACGTGGTGCAACAGTATGCAGAGAGCTAAAAGTCGTATACAGGGCCCAGGATTGATTTAAATGCTGCGGTACTTATTTTCAGAATTCATATTAATAAGGCGAGCACAGGAGGCATGAAGCTTTGCCTTGACGGCTTTATGCACAGGGGCCTACAAAAGTTTTCGGAATACAAAACTACAACAAAACTTACTAGCCCTTGTCAAGCGCCCAAGTCAAGTGCACTTGCTGGGAGTGTCCTACGGCATGACGAGTGACACGTATGGCTTCGCGGAGCTAAACGGGAGGCAAAGTGCACTCGCAGCAAAAAAAAAATGGCGCAATCAAATCAGAAGAATTTCCGAAGTGGTCGCCACTACAAAATGAACGGATGTAGGGCGCCCAAAGAAAAATGATGGCGGCGGTAGGCAAGTGGGCCTCTGTATTCGCGCTATTGAGCAACAGTGACGCCCCCACGCGAGTTTTTTTTTTTTTCGAAGCGGTCTAACGGCGTTCCCGGCACTCACAGTATAAGCAGCTACACCTCGGGCAATGAATGCGCCGGTGCGAAAAGTGGAAAGCAATCGTTTGTGTAATGCCCCTGTACATAAATCGTGCAGTGTCAGCTTGAGCCTGCACGGTTCTCCCAAGTGCAATAGTTTTAAACCACTTTGGAGCTTGGTGTTGTGGATCGAGAATAAAGTGATTGATTAGAACGGAGTGGTCGTATAGACTGAGAAGGTCTTGGAGGAAGACTTCTTCTTGCTTTTGCGCGGTACCGTTAGACGCGAGAGTGTGACTGGATGCGGCACTCCTCGGTCCGAAGTTTTATAAAATCAATTGATGATCTGAACCCTGTGAGGCGAAGGTTGAAAGCCGGCACCATGTCGTCGCTATAGAATACCGTACACTCTCACGACATGGTGTCAAGGAAGCAAAAAAAAAAAAGGGCACAAGCTGGTTCGGAGGTTCTGGATATGTGTTTTAGAGGTGCGCTTTGAATGTGAATAGTTGAAGATGCTTTGATTGTGGTGCTCATGATATATTTAAATGTAGCGGACCCCTGTGCTCAGCAATGTTTTACGTAACGTTCTCTATTTTAAGCTTCTTATCGTCATCACGAGTTTTGTGGATAGTACATGTGTAACAGTTACATGTGTAATAGTACATCTGTGCCGGACGTTGGTAAATTTGTAACTTACCATATGCAGTCGGCACCTGTGAGCAGGGCTCAATCTCTTCTGAGAAAACTTCTGCTCATTAGTTTTCTACGCCCGGTACATATAGACACTAGGAACATGTGCGACCGGCTCATAAAAATGTACCTGCACGCACAGCGGAAGTATAACCTCGTAATTCAATAGGCGTAGGGAATTTCGATGCAATATCCGGCAATATCATAAGATACTGTAGCGTCCGCGCCTATAACTGGTGCTCAAAGCGAGAAATTTAATCCTCTAGAATTGCACAGCCCGCAGAATGTATATCTGAAATTACGTTACATGGAAGCCAAATAGTTAGTCAATCACGTAAGAAAGTTGCCAAGCAACGTAACTAAAAAGAGGAGAAAGCAGGGAGTAGTAGAGAACGGGTAAATCCCTTCACTCCATTGTCCCGGACAGACCCCTCTCTCCATTGTAGAGCCACTCTCTGTGTTGTCACCCTAGCAGGTTCATGAGAATCGGCCGAAGTCAATGAATGGAATTCCTTTGTAAGAGAAAAGCAGCAGCGTTCTTGAGTTGTATGCCAAGATAGAGGCGTTTCCTGACAGGAACTTTTTTCCCTGACCTTTCTTCCGGGAAATATCGTGAAGAAACATGTTTTCTGTGGAAGCTTTTTCCTTTCATAACCAACATATTACAACATCTCTGGTGCACAGGTCGTCGTTTCGAATCTGAAAAAACTTTGCCCTCACTTTGACAGAACCAGAATAGGCGCAGTTGCAATTCCTTTGATAGAGTACGCATTTGCTCACCGCACCCGCCAGCGAACAAGGGTATCTTGATAGAATTGCGCCTACTCTTAGCATGACACGCACGGGAAAAAGACGCTCCGACAAAATACCGCATGCGGCGCTATGAGAGCCCATGGTAACGTGAAATATACCCATTTCTGGGATTAAACTATACATTTTTGCTGCCGGACGGGATTCCCAAGCGGCACGGGTACTCGGCCCAATGTTGCAAATGAATAAAATTATTTATTTTAAAGTTACATAGTACAAATACGAGCCTGCCCAAGCCAACAATAATTTCTCCGTGGTCCCATGCAGGACCGGCCTTTGCCATACGTTTCCAACATTGGGGCGATTGCCTGTTCTGCTTGGGTAGATGCTTAAGGACGCACTAGGGTTGAGCCAAATCTATTAAGACGATTATTAAGGCGGAAACTTGGGCTAGTTGGAAAGCGTTTGGATTGATATTTGCTAGCGCTTAGTTAACACACTTGACAAGAACACAAATACACAGGACCGACGCTCTATTAAGACGAATAAGAATTGTCAATGAAATTTAACTATAGTCAGTTTTAAAGCTGCACTGTGGATGAGTAAAATTCGTTAGGAAAATGGGACATATCAACCAAGGTGAATTAGAACCAGGCGGCCGGAAGTGGCCTGTCCAACACCAGCAGTTTCCGTATCCAACACACTTACATGCTGGTACAATAGTTAACGCCACCGCATCTTTCCAGACGTAGTGTACAGAGTCAAAAGACCTCGCTGTCCTTAGCTCTCCGTTTTCTTGCTGGTATCTGCAGATATTTCTAATTTTATACATGGATTGCTGATGCGCTACACTTGCTCCATTACCGTCAATTAGGAGACAGAAAGCAGAGATCCTAACAGAGATATCCATTTTCACCCTTTCTTACAAAAGGGAATATCTGGAGAACAGGGTCGCACGCATAAAACATTTGTCGCTTTTAGTTCCCTACACGCAAGCCATGTGGCGTCACAAGAATGCCAAGCTATGATCCCTGCAGCGCCAGTTTGACTCATCTGCTTGCTTCCAAATTCCAGCCTCGGTTCTCATCGTACCTTGTTTCCGAGGTGGTACCTCCTCTACCTCCCCCTCTTTCAAATACCCAAAAGCCAATTCCTTTGTTAAGTATGTGGGAAAGGAAGCAGCGAGAAAGAGGAGGGGTCTGGTCTCCTTAATCCCTCTGGTTTCCGGTTCCAAGTATCAGTAGGAAACTACGCCCATTGTCCCCTTATCTCTCTGACTTGAGAGCGCCAACACTCTCACCCTTGTGCACAGAAGGTGAAGCCTATTGGTGCAGCCCCGCATAACTCTCGTTACCAGCGACCCTTTCTCGAACACGTGAAGAGATCCAAGCCTGGAATGCGCGAGTTGGTTTGACTTACCTGAGCGTCCTTTGTCGCATTTGCTACACAGCGTTCTTGATTGCCACATTTCCGAGCGTATTCCTGTATCTCTCATCATGAAGATTGACCTGGATGGCCTTCTCGCTTTATCCAAGGAGAAAATAGAAGAAATGCAGAAAAGCCAGCCACACCACGACATTCGCAAGCGCCTGATGCTACGGAACCTGCATCAAAAGTGTTTGTCGCTCAGATACAGGCCCCGTGGTGGTAATGGGAAGGCCGTCAGAGCAGCGAGCCGCGAACCAACGAACGGAAGCGGAAAGGATTCCAAACGATTTCGACAGGAACATGAAGGTAGGTTGTTGATTTCTCTGCACTTGAATAGAATTTAGTAGCTCCGATAGGATAACGTAGTGTAGAGATAGCCGATTATGCTTTGTAAATTCAATCAGAATTTCGGGGGCGCATCGCGACACTGGTTTCCTTCGCGAGTGCGCTGCGAAGCGGCAGCGAGTGACTTCATTCTATGGAGTAAGAGAGTGAAGCGCCGACTCCACTAAATTAAGATTTTCAATTTTTCTGCGTCCCGGATAGCTTTATGGCGCCTCTGATAGATCATCAGATGGCGCTCAAATTTGGCCCTGGCCATCCCGCCGTGAACCCGCGCTCTGAATTACCCGAGCAGCCCAAGCTTTTAACATTTGCATAAGGCCAACAACAAAATGTAGCAACTGAACGCTTGCGTTAATCTATTACTCTAGCTTGACTGAGCTGCAAAGTCTTGAAAAACCTAGTGTTCAGAATTTCCCGCCTTTTCGACTGCATTATTGCTCCGCATGGCTCACTTTGTATTTTTTGTTTCGGGATACAAAGATTTAAGCTGGTCAACCTTGAACTGAGTAGTAGATTTCATGGGGCGGGTTCCAGCAGATAGCACAGAAATATGAAGTTGTGATTGTTTGTTTACAAGCTGAATGCTCTTAGTAACAAAGCGTTGCGTTTAATCCACTCTCTTTTGCTTGAATTCAACAGTCAATGGGGAACTTTCCTGCCCGCGCGGGAGTTCCATGTCAGATGTGCAAAGCTTTGCGGTGCATATTTTCCTCGTCGAGTCATCTTTCCCGCCTTTTCGCGGTTGCATGCTATGCGGAAACGATAAAAATGTAAAATCTGCATTCTAGTCTCACTACCAAGAACGCGTCATATGCATTATTATGGTCTGCTGGATGCCATATCACAGCGTTGCTATATGCTTATGGTCATTACCGTGTAAACGTGGGATGCATGGAGGAAGAGACCTCCACAGAAATTTTCTAAGCATGTTGTGTTCTAAACAATGTTTGGGACGTCTAGTTCCGTTGTGTCCCAAGCTGCTATACTGTTCATAATGTTACGCTTCTACTGTTGGCAGATGACACCCCGGCCCCCAAGCGTTGCAAACCAAACCCCAACCTCGGCGACAACGAAGAGGCGGGCCCCTCGGCAGTGGTGAACGGCTGTATGGTCTACAATCCTGGCCAAGTTGCGTTAAAGGAGGTTGGCTCGATGGGCGCCAACCAAGAAGAACACCTTCCCAATGATGACGACGACTCCGTAGACTGGGAGTGGCTCTACAACAAAATCTGCGATGTGCTGCAGGATACCCAGATTCCGGGCTTGGATCCCCCCTGATTGGCGATTTAAACAAAAGCTGACCAAGATATGCAAAGAATGCGTGCTTGAATTTCAATACTATTCGAAGCGCCGCATCTGCGTTCTCCTCCAGCAAATGTAAGAAATGTCCAAACCTACACGCATTCTTGATAATCAAATTTTTCATTGGGGGAGTGGTTTACAAAATGTTTGCTTTTTTTAACGCTAATTAAACCTGAGAAAAGGTGCCACATGCTTAATGATGTGATCCCTTGTTTGTATGATGGCATGCTATTTGAAATATATCTTTTAAACAACCTGTATGGCTCTTGATTATCCGTTTTTTTGAGAAATTATACAATGCGCCCTCCGCGTTCATAGGCGGGAATGCTTATTGCCGTTTTGAAGCTGCATAATTAAGATCTGTCTGGAAGTTCGAGCCTCTCGTTGCTTGGACGACAATGTTAGACACATTATGAAAAAAATCGCGTTGTCTATCCCAGTGGTGGAAAAATTGAGTGCTGCAACAACTTTTATGAATTCGATTAAGCTATCTGCATGACTTTCGCGCATTGTTTTGGTCACCATCGCGCAGCACGTAGAAACCGTACAAGATGCGTGGTACAACCGTGCTACAAGATGCGACGGCACCACATTTATTGTTTCTGCTGCCGTGCCTCAAACGAAAGCGGTTCGGCCAGCGCCGAGCAGCTGTAGATGATGGTTCCCGCTAGAGCCGGCCCCTGAACTGTTACGTTCTTCCCGCGCTCGCCATCTTCATCACGTGAACAGAAGCGGTGGCGCTATAGGGGCCCCACCAAGCGCGAACGCGGGGTTTGCGCAAAAGGTACTATTAAGATGATGGGAAAATTGTGAAAAAAAGAACAGTATGGACCAATTTCCAGAAGCCGGTCAAGATCAGGTCACAGGGTCCGGGAGAGCCATCGGGCAGCCGAAACAAGCTGGACGACCCTGGCTACATCCCAGTGGCTTAGTGTTGCCACGAAGGATATGTACAGACAAAGCGCCAAAGTTGATAACGTCTCTCCTGGGGAACCGGTTGCCTCGTTTACTGCCGGTATCGTGGTTTCGAACTGGGAGGGCGATGTTCCAGTGAGTGGAGGAAGAAGGGCGGCGTCGACGCTCTGGAGTGCTTTGTAAAGGGCGGCGAGGTCGACACGGCCGGCAGTGGGGTCAGAACATGTGTACGAGCTGGCTGCGCTGCCAGTGACAAAAAAACACCGCCAGTCGGCGGTGGCACGTTGTGCAGGAAACTAACTGCTTCCTATGCTGCTTTGTGCCTCATAGGTTTCACGCAACTGCACCAGCGAACTGTGCAAGAAGAAGACACGTGCGGGAGAGCGTCGTATCGACAGCGCCTACGAGAGCTGCCAGCCACAGATGCAGTCGTGACGTCACCTGCTGCCCGGGCTGCATAAGGATCCCCTCATCGGATCTGCCATCCAGTCGGCGGTGGCATGTTGTGCAGGAAACTAACTGCTTCCTATGCTGCTTTGTGCCTCATAGGTGAGTGCACCTGCATTGAGGCGTTTACCTATACAAGACGAAACTTTCCATTATTTGCCACTGCCGACTGAGTGTCTTGCGATTTGTGTTGACGATGTCGACTGCCACTGCTGATGTCATGAAAGCCATTGAAGATTTCAAACGCGAAATGCGTGTCCAAATAAGCTCAATGAACCAGAGCATAACTTTTTGTTCTGACGCTGCTGATGACTTCAAAAATGCTCTATCAGAACTGAAAACTCTGAGTGCCGAGGTCAAGAGGACAAAGCAGGAATGTGCTCTATTAAGGCCGGAAAACAAGGATCTAACAGAGAGGCTAACTAAAGCTGAAGGGAGAATTGCTGAACTGGAGCAATACAGCCGGTCGAACAATGTGGAGATAAAGGGCTTGCCACTCAGAGCTAAAGACAGAGCTGCTGAGGTAGCCTTGCAAATCGCATAGTCCACCAGCATTCCGCTTGACCTGGCAGACACTGACATCGCTCATAGCGTTAAAACCAAGAACAGCAATGACATTAACCTAGTTGTCAGATTCACGACCCGTACGAAGAGAAACCATTTTCTTGAGGCAGCAAAAAAGGCAACCCTATCAGCTACTGACATTGGTTTTACTGGTCCCGCTCAACGGATTTATGTCAATGAATATTTGACTCCTGACAACAAACACCTTCTTGGTGCCGCAATTGCAAAGAAAAAGGAAACGTCTTGGAAGTACGTCTGGACAAAAAACGGCAGCATACTCGCACGCAGAACAGAGACTTCTGATATCATTCGGATAAGCAGTCAATCCGATTTGCTAAAATGACGTAATACGGCGTCATTACTCATCACACAGGAGTTGTTCTTCCTTTCTTGCCTCTGGAAAATGGATCTAGGACTACACCTCATTACACACCCTCACAATTTAATAAATATGTTGGCTTAGATAAAAATAAGAAATTCATGTTAATTCATTTCAACATGCAATCAGCTGTGAACAAAGTTGATCAACTGACTCATTTTTTGGCAAGCTTAACGGTATCGTTTGATGTCATCAGTTTAACCGAAACATGGTATCGTCACGACACTGATGTGCTGCGAATATCCCTCTGGCTTGCCAGCGCCAACACTCTCACCCTTGAGCACAGAAGGTGAAGCCTATTGGTGCAGCCCCGAATCACTCTCGTTACCAGCGACCCTTTCTCGCACACGTGATGAGATCCAAGACGAATTTGTGACTTGGGTTGTCGTACCTGAGCGTCCTTTGTCGCATTTGCTGCGCACTGCGTTCTTGATTGCGACATTTCCGAGGGTATTCCTATATCTTCCATCATGAAGATTGACCTGGATGGCCTTCTAGCTTTATCCAAGGAGAAAATAGAAGAAATGCAGAAAAACCAGCTAGATCACGACATTCGCAAGCGCCTGTTGCTACGGCTTCTTCATCGAAAGTATTTTTCGCTCCGATACAGGCACTGTGGTTGCAATGGAATGGCCTGCAAGCCAGCATGCCGCGAACCAACAACTGGAAGCGGAAAGGGTTCCAAACAATTTCGACAGGAAAAAGAAGGTAGGTTGTTGCCTTCTCTCCACTTGAATACAATTTCGGTCAAATGTTTAGGGGAATCCCCCAAGGTGGAGTAGGTGGAGTACAATTTAGTAGTTCCGGTAAGATAATGTAGTGTAGAGATTGCAGATTATGCTTTGTAACTTCAATGAGAATTTGATTTGCGCCTCGTGCGTCAATTTGTTTCATGCAATATTCTGTTCCGACGTGGTTTAAGAGTGAGCGCATTTCTGCCGGGAGCGAGCAGTACCGGCATTTGCGAATTGTTCACAATTTAGTTTGCTCCCAGAACATCAATTTGTTTTAGATAATGATTTGTTCCCGCGAGGATTAAGAATAAGTGCGTGTTTGCGCGCGCCAGGCTTTGCACGTGCTTTCGAATTCTATAAATAAGAGGGAATAAAAACGTCTTGCGTTGCTCGTAGGTTGTTTTTTTTTTTCATTCGTTGTTTTGAAGTTATTTCTCCGTGTGGGTACGATACATGCAGTTTTACTAAGCTGTGTAGATTTTCTCTTTGCATTTTGGAGTCCAAACAATGTAGTTCGCCCAATACCGCTTAATATTCCATGGCCCGGTTTGCAGTTATGAGGCTACGACGACGCAGTAATAAAGAGAGCGGGGATTAGTGGCACTTTTGTTGCTTACACATTGCTAGTTTAAACTGAGCTCTTCTGGCCAGTTCAACCTCTCTGATTAATGATATTGGCTAGTTGGATGTAGTCCGTCTTGAAGGCAAAAACCGGCGCACACTGCCTAAGGAGAACGGCGGGGACAAATAGCGCTGTGTCGCAAAGGTGCCATGTAATAGGAAGAATGCATATATAGATACACTCTAGCCCGTTTATAACGAAGCCACTTATAGCGAAATCGCGGTTATAACGAAGGGATTTCAATTTCCCATTCCAATTTATGCATTTTCAATACATTTTGGGTCCGGTTTTAATGAAGTAAATAAGAGCGCGGCAGCGGATATAACGAAAAGATTTAATACCAACCGAAAAATAATCTGCCAATCAACACATTTTTGCGTCCTTGAGGCGATTTTTTCCGCGAAAATAAGAGCAAAATTCGGCTGACGGCTTCCTTTCGTGGCGTCGTCTGCTCTCCTGCGGAGCGAAAGGTTGCTTCACTGCATCGCATGACACGCCGGTCTCCTGTTGCGCCGTTCTTGAACGGCGTCACGGCGTAGAGCGGTAGAGCACGCCGCGCTGGGGAAAAATGTTAAAAAGAACAGAGACGATTTTTTTTTTTTTCGATGACGCCGAAGAGAGCGGCCGTCTTGGCCAATCTCGGTTCTCTATTTCTCCCAGGCAGTCGGCGCCACGGCTGCATTGCAGTCTGCAGGAGGTGTGGCAGCGCGCGCTTTGTTTTATGTCGGTGCCGCGGTGTGCAAGGCAGGGAGAAAGCGCGGCAGCATTGTGCATGTTGGAAGCGTGGCTCATTTTTATCGTTATCGCTTTATCGCGTAGTTCGACCAGATCTTTGGTTCGCAGTTGGATGGTATGGAAGCCGCAATCCCGAAGTCCGCACTCGCGAAACGTGTTCAGGGGACGCTGGACGACTTCTTTCAGCGGCAATAAATCGGTATGCCGATGTTTGCATTTTTTTTCGTAGTCCACATATAACGAAATAGCGGATATAGCGAAATGATTTCCGATTCCCGCCGACTTCGTTATAACCGGGCTAGACTGTATATACAGGTATTCGTCCGTGCGCGCTATTTTTTGTTTTCAATATAATTCTAACCTGGCGGTAACATACCACGTCTCCTGGCTTGTTCCTGTTTTAATCCAGCTTTTTTGAATAAACGAGTTTTGCTCCACTCTAGAACATCGGCGTGGCTCCAAATACGATCATTTAAACAAAAACCAAACCCGTTGTTTATTTCTGCGTTGTCGGTTGCGTGGAATGATCGCAATTATCATGCTGTCAGGCGGTAACATGTTCGCGCTTATGGTTCCGTGTCGTCGTGTCTGTGGTTTGTATACACTTTAGCTCCAAAGGCTAGTAAAGCCCTCTTCCGCCCAAGTCTCTGGCACATGCGAGTGCCAGCATCCACGTGCGCAAGCTAATCACAGTGAATCGTATGTGGCGCACTTTTTCGGTTACTGTATTGGCAACGAGGGCGTGATAAAATATACATGTGCGATGTAATCTCACTCCAGCAACCACGTGGTATCCCTTGGCGTCGCCTTCTACAAAGCCTACAT
Source organism: Amblyomma mixtum (assembly GCF_055824585.1). Lineage (NCBI taxonomy): Eukaryota > Metazoa > Arthropoda > Arachnida > Ixodida > Ixodidae > Amblyomma > Amblyomma mixtum. The sequence goes on from NC_143013.1 coordinate 234,126,913, forward strand.
TTATATTCCAGTTCTAGTTACTACAAGGCATAGGCGGAACGCCGAAAACCAAAACAGGTTGTAGGCCTCGTCTCATTTTTCCATCGTTCCAAGCGAATGTTATCTTGTGTTGTTCAGTTGCGGAGCAGACAGTTCTTTCGTACTGACTGCTCGCCTCTTCATCTTCACAACTGAAAACCGGGCCACCGAGCTTTGCAAGCGCAACCAGAGTGACAGCGAGGGGGCTGGACCCTCAGGTGTGGAAACCTGTAGTGATGCCTCCGATCGTGGGCAACCGAAGCTGAATAAAGCTGGCGGACGGACAAGTCAAAATCTAGCGGAGCTTCGACCGGGAGAACTCGTGGGCGTAGGCTGTATACCCGATGAAGCCTACATTTCAGCGCTGCTGGCTCCGATTCCTGAATGCGATCAAGCCTTCCTGGTGAACTGAGAGTGGAGCTGGAGATCTGAAAATTGCACGCCCGCATTTCAATGCCCGACCGTAGCTGATTTGCCTTTTATATATTCAGAAATACTGCCGTCTGTTTTCCGAAAGAGTTAGCAGGAGTGGGTAACACAGCATTTCAATACAACCACGAAAGTAATATCGGTAAGCAGTTCTATATTAGATTGATCAGTCGGCATTGTACGCGAGAACCATCTAACTTTATTCCATATTTCTATAGTGTGTGGTAAAAAAATTCGCGGTGGCTTAGCTTGGTTACGCCCGGTAATTGCGAAAGCAATATCTGTGGTGTCCGGCTATCGCCGCCGTCGCTAATGCGCATGCGCGCCAGAAACGAATAAAAGGCGTGCGCCGCAACCTACGGGTGGGTTATTCTCGGCCAGCCACGCACCGACGAACATGCGGGAATAAACGCCGCGTTAGCCCCCTGGAAATTTGTCTGCTCCTTCGCATGAACGCGCGCGTCTCATGAACCACACATCACAACACCTGGCGACGAGGACGGGATAGAAGACGGCGTTCTTCAGTTTGGAAGGCAAGTGTTTCCGAATTTCACTCCGTGAAGAAGACTATCGTTTTTGCAGTGTGCGGAGCCGGTGACTGTCGTCATGACTGGGGCCGAGGCAGCAGTGACGCACTTCGCTGGGCGACTGGGCCAACTGGAACCCTTCGACGAGTCCGCCAGCGATTGGGCTTCGTACGAAGAGCGGCTTACGTCGTTCCTGATTGTCAACGGAGTACCCGACGGCGACAAGGTACACGCCTTTTTGAGCATTATCGGTCCGAAGACCTACGGGATGTTGAAGTCATTAACTGCTCCAGACCTGCCTTCTACGAAAAGTTTGGATGTCCTCAAGAAAGTTTTGAGCGACCACCTGTTCCCGAAGCCGTCCGTCATGAGAAGAACGGGCCAAGTTTCACCGGAGGTGTCAACGAGAAGGCGAGTCCATATCTAGTACTATTGTGATACTTTCCAGTGGCTAAAAAGGCAGGGACACAAAGGTAGACGAGACAGGATGAACGCCGGCGTTCGTCCTGTCTCGTCTACCTTCTTCCCTGTCTTTTTAGCCGCTGGAATGTCTCACAATATTACTACCAACCAACTAGCCCAACTTTCTACGTTTAATCCATATCTAGTTATGCTGCCGAGCTTCGTAAACTGTCGCAAACATGCGAGTTTGGAAGCGCCCTTGACGAGTCCCTTCGGGACCGCTTCGTGTGTGGCCTGCTACGAAAAGACATTCAGCGAGTGCTTTTCACAGAAGATAGCAAGCTTACGTTCCAGAAAGCGGTGGAGAGGGCTTTTGCAATGGAAGCGGCTAAAAAGAGTGCTGCTGAAGCACGCGTCACAGACGCCGCAGTCAGCGATGTGTACAAGGTGCAGGCTGAAGCGCAGAAAACACGCAAAAGCTGTTTTCGCTGTGGTTCGCCAAAACACACGAGTGAAGCATGCCCTCACTTGGACGCCACGTGTTTCAGTTGCAACAAACAGGTGCATATCCTGAGAGCCTGCAGAAGCAGTGGTAATACTTTTTCCAAGAAAAAGCAAATGAAAAAGAATGTGAAGATGCTGACAGTTGTGTCTCGGAAAGCTTCGACCCTGAGTCTTAACGGGGTATCCGCAGCTCCGTGCGACCCTGTCACCGTACTGATGACCATCAACGGCGTCTTGGTGAACATGGAGTTGGACACTGGAGCTGCTGTTTCCGTCATGTCAAAGACGCAGTTCCGTCAGCTCTCTCCTTCGGCTGTACTGGAGCCTACTACAGCTAAACTTCGTACCTACACAGGAGCACTGGTATGACCCCAGGGGGTCTCTTCGGTCAACGTGCAGCACGGCGACCATTCTGCAATTCTTCCACTCTACGTCGTAGACCACAAGGGACCACCTCTACAGGGCCGGGAGTGGCTCCGCGCCGTCCGGCTAGAGTGGGCGAAAATCTGGAACCTGAACAACATTACAAGGTCAGACACTCCTTGTCTGACCTTGTCTGAAACTGTCTATTATGGCAGCGCGAAAAACTAAGACAGGGGAAGAAACACGCAAAGAAACAAGCGCTGACTATCAACTGAAAATTTTATTAGGAAAGTCGTGGTTATAAAGGCTTCAGCCCAACACGCGCAGGCGCACAAAACATGAAACAACAAAAAAAAGCAAAACAACAGAAACTGCAAACAAAACCACACGTGCGCATTAGCCTCATTGCACTGCCGCAGTACTATCAAGATAATCCAGTTCTACCTGGTGTAACGCCACCGAAGGTTTTGCAACGCATGGAATGCGCTATGTGGCGATCAGATACGCCTCTACTATTTCCCGGCACTTCTGATCCCTGTGCCTGAAGACAACGTCAGCACGCCCCAAGTCAGGAGTACACACGCTGTCATTTTCCTTACAGCAGTCACGGCAGTGCAGAGAAGATTAGAAAACGCGGCAGACGTCCCCAGCGACCTCTCGTGCTCTCTCAGGCGGACGTTGAGGCACCTTCCAGTCTGCCCATAATAAATTTTCCCACATGATACGGGTATTCTGTACACAACCCCCATGTTGCACGGCACGTATCTGTTGGTGAGTTTGTTTGCGTGTTTCTTCCCCTGTCTTAGTTTTTCGCGCTGTACATAATGTTGTACATACGTTATCTGCAGTAAAGCTCACCTGTATGTATCCTTGTCTTACATCTTCAAGTCTTAACGCTGCCATCCGACTCTCGAAGACTCAGTTTGCATGGCGGCATTTGCCGCTGCGCAGTATAAACTTTAGCGCAAATTAACGAACATTTCGTTTCAGAAAAGGTATTACTTGAAACTAAGAGTTTATGGTTAATACAAACATGTTGCTGACATGTTATCAATTTTTTCGAGTTCAGCGGAACGGCTTTGACCGCACTCGGGCACCTGCCCGTGGGGCTGTTTCTTGCATGTGATTTTCACATAATAGTCTCACGTGCCACACAAAGTTTGGTTTTCTTCTCTAATACACTAGCTTGGCCTCATTGAAATACTCGTGCTCTCAGGCAGCCACTTTCTTGTTATTCTTTTCTTGCCTTAACGCATATATGTATTTAGCACACTTCAGCTCTTAGTAGTCAGTGACTCACTGCTGCGTCCGTGCGGAAAACGGATGGCAGAGATGGAACACGGCCCTTATGCTAACCACAGCGATTTGTGTATGGGGTGCTTTATGGTTATCCCGTATTTGTAGCCCGGCATGTTGAAACGTCTTTGTCAACATTCTAACGTCCCATCTGCATCATCTTGGTATTCCCTGGCGTCGTCAGTAGAACTCTCTGCCCTACGGAGGGTAAACGCAGTAAAGAGGCGCTGGATGTAGGGATTGTTTCTTCTTCGTTTCATTTTAAGGAAATGCATTGCTTCATAGCTCAATTCAACACACAACCGTCACTTCTTTCTAACGGTTCGTCTATTAATCTTCGTAGATGAACACCAAACCTTCAAGAAGCTAAAGCCGGAACCGACTTGTGGAGGCGAGCCAAAGGCCGGCCCATCTTCAAGGTGGACCTGCGCTGCAGGAGCCAACCCCCTCGCTCTGACGCTGACGAAGGGTGACCCGAAAAATGGAAAGCAAGAGATGCAGCGCTGTCAAGCCGAAGAGGAGCCCATGGACTGGAGCTGGCTGTACCAAAATTCTTTCGATTTGCCGGAGGACGCCCCAGTTCCGGACCCGGATCTTTCGTTCCTCGAGCAGTGAAAGCGCGCCTAGACGGAAGTAAGATCCATACTGCCCTTTCAGCACGAGTGATCGGTGGCCAACGCGTGGTTGCCATTTCGATTGAAGCAGTTGCAGATCGCCATTTCCATTGCATGACAAATGTCGAAACGGAAAATTTCATATGTATTACTCGCTCTGCAGCTTTTTCATTGTTTCCCTCATTTCCCCAAGCCCACTTGTCAAGGAGCAATACATTAAGCTCACAAACCGATGTGATGTCTTGATACTGTGATGTATCATTTGCAGGCGTGCTTTTTGTTTGCATCTCAATAAAGATACTCATGCGCAATCTTATGTCCCGGTTCCTTTCATTCGGGTAACTGACGTCACTAGAAGAGTATGAATATTTGCAAAGTAAAGGTAAGAAGAACAAAATGCAGACAACGCATTGACACTTCTTGACAGTTTTCTGCTGATGCTGCTTCCCAGCTAGTGTCAGCCGAAAATTTTGGATATAGCTTCCGAAAGTAGCGCGAATTCATATAATCTCTCGCGAAAGTTACTGTTTGAGAAGAGGTGAAACCTCCTAGCTTGCCGAAGATGCTACTGCACTCCCTTTAATTATCAGTAGCCTTGTTTAGAGACAATGGCTGCTTTCTTTTTTTGGTCAGATGTAAAAATCACCTACTTTAGCGACAATAAATAAAGCTCGCTGCAGATATGTTACCGTCACGATTCAGTTTTTCATTGGTGTGGGTGAGCAATAAGTTAAATACTTGTTTCAGAGAAATTGTGTGGCGTTTCCATCTGAAATATTTGCAAAAAAATACGCCGGCAACGTGCTAATTGGCTCGGAACATACAAACATAGAAGGGTGTTTTGAAGGCGATAGGTGACTTTTTCTTTTTTCAAGTAATCTGGTGTCCGCTGACAAATATCCACTTGGATACGCCTTTATCATTTTACTCGTGCTCAACTTCTTCCTTTTGGCTACATTTTACAAATCACATGTTTAGAGTAGCGTTCATTGCCACCCCTCAGAATATGTTTCTTCAATATAATCTTCACAATGCGAAATAAACGCTTTGAAAACATTTTATTGCTCTTTCTTCTTAAATAGTTGAAAACGATTGAAATTAGGTATTTGCTTCATCACCGTAGTCGGCTCTGAACTAATATGCCTGATGTAACAACATCTTCAATAAGCCTGCTGAAAGAATGTAGATTATTTGTCAGCCTCGTCTGGACGTCTCTGATCCCCAGGCGCACCCTAGATGGAGGCATCGGGCTGAACCCTTTAAATTGGTTGGTGGCTTGTTTTTATTTTACCCACCAACCACATAACCTTCTCTTGGTTACTTTTACTCGCTTAAAAACCAATTTTTCCTTCACTGTATGTACATCCCACTGCTTTCAATAGATCATGCCCGCTGCGTTCAACTGTAGGGTGCAGCCCTTCACTGAAACCCGCAGAACAGGGTTCATCTTGTGGCACTTGACCTGCTCAAACATTATTAATGTTCCCTGTGCCGATTCCGTCAGCATCCTTCTTTTGCGCACAGCCATCTCTGTTTCGTTAGCCTTTTTCTACACCGGTAATTGCTGATTTCGCCCCCCAACTGCTGTCCACATATTTACTTGTCAGTTCAATACTTCGCTTTCTCCACTTTGCGTCGACATTCCTCATGTGCCCGCGCCGCCATCTATGAGCGAGCGGCGCAGCTGTCGCACTCTCTATTAAGGCGGAAGCCTTTAATGTCTCATCGTTGTAAGCAGCAGTTGTCGACAGAAAATGTCACGCTTTTCAATTGGTGGAAACGGTCGTGACGTCACAGTGCGCGAATTTCAAACGGGGCCAATTGTACTTTGGCTAGTAACCATGCAACCAATTGAAGGGATCGTATAGTGATGCTCCAATTTAGTGGGGCTGAGCTTAGTTAACTACTAAATTACCCAATTAGCCTAATTAGCTTTACTAGTCAGGCCATATAAATAAATAAAACCGATTAAGAAATTGGTCGAGATCAGGAATCGAACCCCGGTCTTCGGCGTGAGAGACGAGCATGCTATCCGCTCCGCCATGCCAGTTCGATGGTTTGGAATGAACAAAGGCGCGTCTAGTGAATACGGTGTCTTCACTCACTCTCATCCTCCTCCATTCCCTTCCCGCGAGGTTTAGGTGTCCACCGACAAATGAGAGACAGATACATTTCCTTTCCTCAAAATCCAATTTACTGACGAGCGAGGCGTACAACCGAATGGGCGATGGCGTTCTATGGACTCCTTGGCAGCGTTGCAAGACGCTGTCGCGTTCCACTCTTATGGGCATCAGTGACCACACTTTAGGTCAAAAAGTGCCCCCCTGAATTTTGTGAGACAGTTACTGCGTAATTTCCTTTCCTCAAATACAATTTTCATTTTCTTCATTACGGCTCCTCTTTATCTATCTTCTTTCACTCCCACTTCCTCCCTTCCTCTACGGTGCGGTTCAGGTGTCCACCGAGATGACAGAGAATTACTGCGCCATTTCCTTTCCTCAAAAAGCGTTGCGTTCAAAGGGCAAGGCATCGCGCTGAACGGGTGGTGTTCCGTGGACTCCTTGGCAGCGCTACAACGCGCGGTCGCGTTCCACTCCTAAAGGCGAAGCTTGCGCGTCATTAATTAGCAGTTAATTAGTATTCAGGCATTAATCAGTAATTAACCATTAATTAGTGATTTGTCATCACTTAGTAATTAGTAGTCAATTATGTGACGCCACCGGTGCCACAGAAACAGCGAAGGTGGTGCGGAAAACGCTCCCGCCTCTACCCACTTTAGACAGTCAAAGTGCCCCCTGAATTTTTTATGCAGACGGCGACGCCGCTCGACCAGCCAATGGGCGCTTAAGAGCTGAGCTATAAAACAAATCTCGTTCCCGGTTTCTTGAGTTGTTTTCAACATCGCCCATTTCAAATGCGCCAACTACACAGGAAATTTAAATGATCATCTTCGGTAGCTAAGCAAAGGCACGCAATCACGGCATCCAAACGAAAATTATATGACCAAGCAGCGGAACTCCGTTGGAGCTGCCAGCGCGTGTGCACAGGCCGTGCGCTGTCAAGACCCTCGCTGTACGCTGCCTTCTGCCCAACAGTGGCGTTCAGGGCTCTGATGACGGTACGTGTCCGCAAATTTGGCACACGCCTGCTCACGTCTGAAGATTTCATGCTCTATGTTCCTATGCCCTAACTTAATGGCATCGACATCGGTGGGACCTTTCATATATTACTGCAGCCAACCGCACAGAACTCGATCGTCTTCGGAAACGGCTATTGAGACATCTAGTACAGAAGAAGCCCAGCAATACGTTTGGTAAAGGAAGCGTCGGGCGAGATATTTTACCTCTGAGGCGGAGCAAGGCAAGGAATACTTAGGAAGCGGAAACAGCGAGCAGCAGTCATGCATTCCTGCTCTGAGTTATTCTAGGCGTAGCAAGGATTACACAGCCAATTCTACTTCACGGCGAGGAGTTAAATGGACTGCAGACAACTCTTTCTGCTTCTCCTTACACGGCGGTGAACTTTCTGGCTGCAAAGATGCAAAATACACCAATGAACTGAGCAATTAATGGAAGTGAAACGACATTCGTTGAAAATGGTGCGCTCGACAACGATGCGGCTGAGCTCTAAAAGAGTTAAAAATATTTCCTCATCGTCGGGGAATTTTCGCAGATGCTCTGGCTCAGTCCTTAGGATGCTGCACCATTATTCCAGAAAATCCACCGCCCAGTGTTCGTTTACGCTATGCAGTGGCGAAACTTGTAAATAACATTTCACACTGTATAGCCTTGCATTCTATCGATTTCTGTGCATCATAGTAAGTGCAACGGATCCAGCGAAAGCATGTCGCAATAAAGCGAAAAAAAAAACCCTAGTAAAGCAGCACTTGAAAACAACTGTACATCCCAACAGCACGGCAGCTCCGCGCAAAACGCTCGGCATGTGCGCATCACGGCAACAGAGTCTGGAGAGGCAGCACAGATGAAATAAGCGACTGACGCTTCGCAACTTGAAAAAAGCGAGAGGGAAATGGGCAAGCTCACCTGTTTATTACGCCGCGGGTTTGAATCACAATGTCGGCAATGTTTTTTTTTATTTTTTAACGGTTGCATTCGGTTACACCGAGGGTGGCGACTTGGTCGACCTGTGAGTGGGCGCCAAGAGCTGCGACACATTTACGTTATGCGCACAAGGCTATTTACATAAATGTTGTTTTCTACTAATATTGGAGTCATAGGTTCACTAGTTTAAACTGCGCCCATGTTTTAATGGTTTCAGAAAAAAACGCTAGAACAAAAAATCTTCTTTAAGTATTAGGAGAAAATATTCCCAAACTAGAGCCATGTAGAGTACCATAGCCCAAATACGATCAAGCATAAATCGCAAACTGTACAAGAAAAGGGAAACCTCAGGGTGGTTGTCAAAGTTTCGACAGGAGGACTTGCCTGCTGCTGGGCAAAACGTGTATGATTGGCGGAGTTTAAAGTGGGTCATCATTCGAGGAGGAAAGCCCAATGAGGAGGAGGATGGTGTGAAGTGGGAATGTAATTGTGAGGATGGGAAGGAAGAATCTTGCCCAGGCATGTTGGCTGCAAAGTTGATAACCAGTTGATCTGTAAAATTCGGAAAACAAAGAAGCCAGTTCAGCAGAAAAGAATCCGAAGGTGCGGAGCCTGGAGAGATAAGGTGCGGCTTGAAAGGCTGCCTGTCCAGCTGGGAGAGGCGGCTTTTTGCGACTTGTGGCGATGACCTCAATAACTTAGATAAGGTTTTAGTCAGCCTAACCAAACAAAATACCGAAGAAAATAAAAAACATAGGAAAAAGAGCAAGAGTTGGGGCGAGTTCAGAGAAAGCGTAAAAGGAAGATGTGCAGGCAGGAATATGGAAGCTAAGCAATTGTGAGAAATGACATCAAGAAGTTAGGTGAACAAAGAGAGAGAAAAAGAAATGTCGTTGCAGTGAGAAAGGACCGGTCGTGGTGGAACGGTAGGGTGAAAGAAAGGATAAGCCATGGTATGAAGTACTAAGAAATGCTCTGACCATGCGCAAGAATTGATTAAAGAATTACGCCAGTACCGGAATGCGAGTGATTAGAAGTTTCCTCTGGATATGTTGATCCTTTCCGGCCGTAAGGTATGTAAACTTGTAGATTAGGAAATTTTCTTATCTGTATTGTCTATTCCTTGCGGATTTTCAGGCTTGATAAGAAGGAACATTTTCTCGTTGTCCATAGGAGCGAATTAGACTATAGAAAAAATTCGAGGTTCCTCTTCCCGGCGATATCTATCCCTGAAAATGTACAAATAAACTAACCAATCAATGGACGTTAAGTGGCGTTTCATGTGAATTATAGTGTGCGATAATGGCGGGGGCAACTCGAAAGAATCGCGAAATAATTCGTTATCGCTCGCATGGCGTCGATTCCTGCTATTTATGCGCGCGGACAAATATTTGGAAACTAATAATGAAATCGTGGAACCTCTCTGGCTCAGGCATGAGCGCCTTTCGCGTTTATTCCTGACAAATCTCTTCCTCATTGTTGTATGCTATATGCAGAGTCGAATCAGCCAAATAATGTTTGATTCTATAAATCGTTATTTCCTATTGGTTCCTGTGTACTTCAGGTTGAACATATTAGTTGCATTAGATCCACGGAAAGCATACGAAATAAATGCCGCAATAAAGGGGAAAAACAGAACAAGAAGCAGCAGCGAAAAATAAATGTCTCTCTTTTGCTGCATCGTGCTATAATTTTCTGCGGTCGTCGGAAGTAGCGCTTCGAGCACGGTGGGATATTATAGGTCAGATTTTGCTGCGAGGAGGAAGAGCTGACCATGTTAACCACCGTTTCATTCTTCATTATGTTTAGTTGTTTTAGTTTTATTATGGTTAAAAGTGGTTAAAAACACGCGTGGGCCATGGACATTAAATGAAATTTCGCAGCCTAGGAATTGTTTTCCATACAATAAAGCAACTTATCTGCATGTTTAAGGCAGTAGCTTTCTAAGGTATTCAGCAGGATGACAGCAATAAAACGGAGAGTTGAGCTAGTTGGTACATGTTGCTGGGAAAAAACAGCGCTAAGACGAAGGACAGAGAAAAGAGGACCACAGGATTGGCGCTGACTATAAACTGAAAGCTTTATTAGAAACAACGCGCAATATATACTCCATCGACAACCAAGAGCGCATGGCAACACCAAAAGCTACAATGATACATCAATCACCTGGATCAAGATTAATTAGTTCACAGTCATGGACTGTTACAGAGGCGATGCTCACGCACGAGTCACTGTTCATTTGGATACGATAGGCTTCACTGATTTTCCGTGTTAGTTTATCTTTGTGCTTGTACAGGATCATCAAACTTGGCCTTGCATTACAGGAACTGTTCCCAGAATAACTAACCAGACTCTTCTGAAAAATCATGTACCCCCATTTTTAATGAAACTAGGATCCTTTACAAGCACAAAGAGTAACTAACTCGGGAGATCAGTCAAGCCTATCTTATCCAAAAAAAACAGTCACTCGTGCATGAGCATCCCCTCTGTAACAGTTCATGATTGTGAACTAAAGTATCTTGATCCAGGTGATTGATGTAACGTTGTAGCTTTTGGTGTTGCCATGAGCTCTTGGTTGTCGATGGAGTATATATTGCGTGTTGTTTCTAATAATGCTTTCAATTGATAGTGAGCGCCGGTCCTGTTGTCCTCTTTTCTTTTTGTCCTTCGTCTTAGCGCTGTTTTTGCGGAGCAGCAGGAGGGTGACACATTAGCCATTTTCTACCTTGTGCATCCTGGTCGCGTAACCCCGGTTCCGGAAAAAAACGTCCCCATATGCTATTTACGAAAAAATCTCCCGAAATGATTGTCATCAACTGTCTCTAAACCCGCAGTGATTACAGCATTCGGCCGCCACGCATTAAGCGGATCCAAGTTCGTTGACGGTGGAAAGAATCACTGACACGTAAACGCAACGGTATAGTCAACGCAACGCAAGTATGGCAGTGGTTTATCGCTTAATGTTCGGCCGATTTTCAACACAACACAAGTCGAGAAGGACACCTTGGTATACTCAATGGATCCAAGCTAAATACAAGCAGAAAATGGCAACTTCAGAAAGCAGCTGTACAAAAGATATATCTTATATGTATCGGATCATTGAGAAAACACCTGACTTGATAACCGAAACTTTATTGCTAGACACCCTCTATGTATAGGTAAATGATACAAGCACTGTGCACGTCCTGTACACTATCACCGTGCTATCACATGAGCCCATGCAATACCTAGAAGTTGGTATGTTCAGCGCCTATGCATTGCTCTTGGAGACAGCAGCTTCGTGCCTCCACCAGTACTTGCAAAGTAAGTGTACGGGTTAGCAGACGTGGTGCAACAGTATGCAGAGAGCTAAAAGTCGTATACAGGGCCCAGGATTGATTTAAATGCTGCGGTACTTATTTTCAGAATTCATATTAATAAGGCGAGCACAGGAGGCATGAAGCTTTGCCTTGACGGCTTTATGCACAGGGGCCTACAAAAGTTTTGGGAATACAAAACTACAACAAAACTTACCAGCCCCTGTCAAGCGCCCAAGTCAAGTGCACTTGCTGGGAGTGTCCTACGGCATGCCGAGTGACACGGAAGGCTTCGCGGAGCTAAACGGGAGGCAAAGTGCACTCGCAGCAAAAAAAAATGGCGCAATCAAATCAGAGGAATTTCCGAAGTGGTCGCCACTACAAAATGAACGGATGGAGGGCGCCCAACGAAAAATGATGGCGGCGGTAGGCAAGTGGGCCTCTGTATTCGCGTTATTGAGCAACAGTGACGCCCCCACGCGGTTTTTTTTTTCCGAAGCGGTCTAACGGCGTTCCCGGCACTCACAGTACAAGCAGCTACACCTCGGGCAATGAATGCGCCGGTGCGAAAAGTGAAAAGCAATCGTTTGTGTAATGCCCCTGTACATAAATCGTGCAGTGTCAGCTTGAGCCTGCACGGTTCTCCCAAGTGCAATAGTTTTAAACCACTTTGGAGCTTGGTGTTGTGGATCGAGAATAAAGTGATTGATTAGAACGGAGTGGTCGTATAGACTGAGCAGGTCTTGGAGGAAGATTTCTTCTTGCGTTATCCCGGTTGGGTTAGACGCGAGAGTGTGACTGGTTACGGCACTCCTCGGTCCGAAGATTTATAAAATCAATTGATGATCTGAACACTGTGAGGCGAAGGTTGAAAGCCGGCACCATGTCGTCGCTATAGAATACCGTACACTCTCACGACATGGTGTCAAGGAAGCAAAAAAAAGGGCACAAGTTGTATACGGAGGTTCTGGATATGTGTTTTAGAGGTGCGCTTTGAATGTGAATAGTTGAAGATGCTTTGATTGTGGTGCTCATGATATATTTAAATGTAGCGGACCCCTGTGCTCAGCAATGTTTTACGTAACGTTCTCTATTTTAAGCTTGCTATCGTCATCACGAGTTTTGTGGATAGTACATGTGTAAGAGTTACACGTGTAACAGTACATCTGTGCCGGACGTTGGTAAATTTGTAACTTACCATATGCAGTCGGCACCTGTCAGCAGGGCTCAATCTCTTCTGAGAAAACTTTTGTTCATTAGTTTTCTACGCCCGGTACATATAGGCACTAGGAACAACATGTGCGAGCGGCTCATAAGAATGTACCTGCACGCACAGCGGAAGTATAACGTCGTAATACAATAGGCGTAGGGAATTTCGATGCAATATCCGGCAATATCATAAGATAGTGTAGCGTCCGCGCCTATAACTGGTGCTCAAAGCGAAAAATTTAATCCTTTAGAATTGCACAGCCCGCGGAATGTATATCTGAAATTACGTTACATGGAAGCCAAATAGTTAGTCAATCACGTCAGAAAGTTGCCAAGCAACGTAACAAAAAATAGGAGAAAGCAGGGAGTAGTAGAGAACGGGCAAATCCCTTCACTCCATTGTCCCGGACAGAAACCTCTCTCTATTGTAGAGCCACTCTCTGTGTTGTCACCCTAGCAGGTTCATGAGAATCGGCCGAAGTCAATGAATGGAATTCCTTTGAAAGAGAAAAGCAGCAGCGTTCTTGAGTTGTATGCCAAGATAGAGGCGTTTCCTGACAGGAACTTTTTCCCTGACCTTTCTTCCGGGAAATACCGTCAAGAAACATGTTTTCTGTGGAAGCTTTTTCCTTTCATAACCAACATATTACAACATCTCTGGTGCACAGGTCTTCGTTTCGAATCTGAAAAAACTTTGCCCTAACTTTCACAGAACCAGAAATGGCGCAGGTGCATTTCCTGTGATAGAGTACGCATTTGCTCACCGCACCCGCCAGCGAACAAGGGTATCTTGATAGAATTGCGCCTACTCTTAGCATGACACGCACGGGGCAAAGACGCTGCGACAAAATACCGCATGCGGCGCTATGAGAGCCCATGGTAACATGAAATATACCCATTTCTGGGATTAAAGTATACATTTTCGCTGTCGGACGCGGTTCCCAAGCGGCACGGGTACTCGGCCCAATGTTGCAAATGAATAAAATTATTTATTTTAAAGTTACATAGTACAAATACGAGCCTGCCCAAGCCAACAATAATTTCTCCGTGGTCCCATGCAGGACCGGCCTTTGCCATACGTTTCCAACATTGGGGCGATTGCCTGTTCTGCTTGGGTAGATGCTTAAGGACGCACTAGGGTTGAGCCAAATCTATTAAGACGATTATTAAGGCGGAAACTTGGGCTAGTTGGAAAGCGTTTGGATTGATATTTGCTAGCGCTTAGTTAACACACTTGACAAGAACACAAATACACAGGACCGACGCTCTATTAAGACGAATAAGAATTGTCAATGAAATTTAACTATAGTCAGTTTTAAAGCTGCACTGTGGATGAGTAAAATTCGTTAGGAAAATGGGACATATCAACCAAGGTGAATTAGAACCAGGCGGCCGGAAGTGGCCTGTCCAACACCAGCAGTTTCCGTATCCAACACACTTACATGCTGGTACAATAGTTAACGCCACCGCATCTTTCCAGACGTAGTGTACAGAGTCAAAAGACCACGCTGTACTTAGCTCTCCGTTTTCTTGCTATAATCTGCAGATATTTCTAATTTTATACATGGATTGGTGATGCGCTACACTTGCTCCATTACCGTCAATTAGGAGACAGAAAGCAGAGATCCTAACAGAGATATCCATTTTCACCCTTTCTTACAAAAGGGAATATCTGGAGAACAGGGTCGCACGCATAAATTATTTGTCGCTTTAAAGTTCCCTACATGCAAGCCATGTGGCGTCACAAGAATGCCAAGCTATGATCCCTGCAGCGCCAGTTTGACTCATCTGCTTGCTTCCAAATTCCAGCTTCGGTTCTCATCGCACCTTGTTTCCGAGGTGGTACCTCCTCTACCTCCCCCTCTTTCAAATACCCAAAAGCCAATTCCTTTTTTAAGTATGTGGGAAAGGAAGCAGCGAGAAAGAGGAGGGGTCTGGTCTCCTTAATCCCTCTGGTTTCCGGTTCCAAGTATCAGTAGGAAACTACTCCCATTGTCCCCTTATCTCTCTGACTTGAGAGCGCCAACACTCTCACCCTTGTGCACAGAAGGTGAAGCCTATTGGTGCAGCCCCGAATAACTCTCGTCACCAGCGACCCTATCTCGAACACGTGAAGAGATCCAAGCCTGGAACGCGCGAGTTGGTTTGACTTACCTGAGCGTCCTTTGTCGCATTTGCTACACAGCGTTCTTGACTGCCACATTTCCGAGCGTATTCCTGTATCTCTCATCATGAATATTGACCTGGATGGCCTTCTCGCTTTATCCAAAGAGAAAAAAGAAGAAATGCAGAAACGCCAGCAACACCACGACATTCGCAAGCGCCTGATGCTACGGAACCTTAATCGAAAGTGTTTGTCGCTCGGATACAGGCACTGTGGTGGCAATGGTACGGCCGGCAGAGCAGCGAGCCGCGAAGCAACAAATGGAAGCGGAAAGGGTTCCAAACGATTGCGACAGGAACATGAAGGTAGGTTTTTGCCTTCTCTGCACTTGAATACAATTTATTAGCACCGATAAGATAACGTAGTGTAGATATAGCAGATTATGCTTTGTAGCTTCAATCAGAATTTCGTTTGCGCCTCGTACGTCATTTTGTTTCATACAATATTCCAATCCGACGCGGTTTAAGAGTGAGCGCATTTCTGCCGGTAGCGAGCATTAGCAGTATTTGCGAATTGTTCACAATTTAGTTTGAGCTAAGAACAGCAATTGGTTTCAGATAATGTTTTCTCTCCGCGTGGATTAAGAATAAGTGCATTTCTGCGCGCACCAGGCTGTGCATATACTGTCGAATTCTTTAAAGAGCCATTAAAAACGTCTTTTCTTGCTCGTAGATTGTTATTTTCTTGTGAATATCCTCAGGCTGTGATTTCTTTTCTGCACTTTGCGTTTTATGCGAAATACATGTTTGAAAAAAAAATTGTCATGGCTCTTTCGTATGACTTTTCTGCAAAGGAATTGAAGTAATTTATAGTCGCTTATGAAAATGCAAGGCTCCCGCGGCTGCGGGGGCGCATCGCGACACTGGTTCCCTTCGCGAGTGCGCTGCGAAGCGGCAGCGAGTGACTTCATTCTATGGAGTAAGAGAGTGAAGCGCCGACTCCACTAAATTAAGATTTTCAATTTTGCTGCGTTCCGGATAGCTTTATGGCGCCTCTGATAGATCATCAGATGGCGCTCGAATTTGGCCCTGGCCATCCCGCCATGAACCCGCGCTCTGAATTACCCGTGCAGCCCAAGCTTTTAACATTTGCATAAGGCCAACAACAAATTGTAACAACTGAACGCTTGCGTTAATCCATTACTCTAGGTTGACTGAGCTGCAAAGTCTTGAAAAACCTAGTGTTCAGAATTTCCCGCCTTTTCGACTGCATTCTTGCTCCGCATGGCTCACTTTGTATTTTTTGTTTCGGGATACAAAGATTTAAGCTGGTCAACCTTGAACTGAGTAGTAGATTTCATAGGGCGGGTTCCAGCAGATAGCACAGAAATATGAAGTTGTGATTGTTTGTTTACAAGCTGAGTGCACTTAGTAACAAAGCGTTGCGTTTAATCCACTCTCTTTTGCTTGAATTCAACAATCAATGGGGAACTTTCCTGCCCACGCGGGAGTTCCATGTCAGATGTGCAAAGCTGTGCGGTGCATATTTTCCTCGTCGAGTCATCTTTCCCGCCTTTTCGCGGTTGCATACTATGCGGAAACGATAAAAATGTAAAATCTGCATTCTAGTCTCACTACCAAGAACGCGTCATATGCATTATGATGGTCTGCTGGATGCCATATCACAGCGTTGCTATATGCTTATGGTCATTACCGTGTAAACGTGGGATGCATAGAGGAAGAGACCTCCACAGAAATTTTCTAAGCATGTTGTGTTCTAAACAATGTTTGCGACGTCTAGTTCCGTTGTGTCCCAAGCTGCTATACTGTTCATAATGTTACGCTTCTCCTGTTGGCAGATGACACCCCGGCCCCCAAGCGTTGCAAACCAAACCCCAACCTCGGCGACAACGAAGAGGCGGGCCCCTCGGCAGTGGTGAACGGCTGTATGTTCTACAATCCTGGCCAAGTCGCGTTAAAGGAGGTTGGCTCGATGGGCGCAAACCAAGAAGAACCCAACCTCGGCGACAACGAAGAGGCGGGCCCCTCGGCAGTGGTGAACGGCTGTATGGTCTACAATCCTGGCCAAGTCGCGTTAAAGGAGGTTGGCTCGATGGGCGCAAACCAAGAAGAACGCAACCTCGGCAGTGGTGAACGGCTGTATAGTCTACAATCCTGGCCAAGTTGCGTTAAAGGAGGTTGGCTCGATGGGCGCAAACCAAGAAGAACCCAACCTCGGCGACAACGAAGAGGCGGGCCCCTCGGTAGTGGTGAACGGCTGTATGGTCTACAATCCTGGACAAGTTACGTTAAAGGAGGTTGGCTCGATGGCCGCAAACCAAGAAGAACACCTTCCCAATGATGACGACGATTCCGTAGACTGGGAGTGGCTCTACAACAAAATCTGCGATGTGCTGCAGGATACGCAGATTTCGGGCTTGGATCCCCCCTGATTGGCGATTTAAACAAAAGCTGACCAAGATATGCAAAGAATGCATGCTTGAATTTCAATACTATTCGAAGCGCAGCACCTGCTTTCTCCTCCAGCAAATGTAAGAAATGTCCACACCTACACGCATTCTTGATAATCAAATTTTTCATTGGGGGAATCGTTTACAAAATGTTTGCTTTTTTTAACGCTAATTAAACCTGAGAAAAGGTGCCACATGCTTAATGATGTGATCCCTTGTTTGTATGATGGCATGCTATTTGAAATAAATCTTTTAAACAACCTGTATGGCTCTTGATTATCCGTTTTTCGAGAAATGATACAATGCGCCCTCCGCGTTCATAGGCGAGAATGCTTATTGGCGTTTTGAAGCTGCATAATTAAGATCTGTCTGGAAGTTCGAGCCCCTCGTAGCTTGGACGATAATGTTAGACACATTATGAAAAAAATCGCGTTGTCTATCCCAGTGGTAGAAAAATTGAGTGCTGCAACAACTTTTATGAATTCGATTAAGCTATTTGTATGACTTCCGCGCATTGTTTTGGTCACCATCGCGCAGCACTTAGAAACCGTACAAGATGCGTGGTACAACCGTGCTACAAGATGCGACGGCACCACATTTATTGCTGCTGCCGTGCCTCAAGGGAAAGTGGTTCGGCTAGCGCCGAGCAGCTGTAGATGATGGTTCCCGTTAGAGCGGACCACTGAACTGTTCCGTTCTTCCCGCGCTCGCCATCTTCATCACGTCAACAGAAGCGGTGGCGCTATAGGGGCCCCAGCAAGCGCGAACGCGGGGTTTGCGCAAAAGGTACTATTAATATGAAGGGGAAAATGTGAAAAAAAGAACAGTATGGACCAGTTTTCAGAAGCCGGTCAAGATCAGGTCACAGTGTCTGGGAGAGCCATCGGGCAGGCGAAACAAGCTGGACGACCCTGGCTACATCCCAGTGGCTTAGTGTTGCCACGAAAGATACGTACAGACAAAGCGCCAAAGTTGGTAACGTCTGTCCTGGGAAACCGGTTGCCTCGTTTACTGCCGCTATCGTGGATTCGGACTGGGAGGGCGATGTTCCAGTGAGTGGAGGAAGAAGGGCGGCGTCGACGCTCTGGAGTGCTTTGTAAAGGGCGGCGAGGTCGACACGGCCGGCAGTGGGATCAGAACATGTGTACGAGCTGGCTGCGCTGCCAGTGACAAAAAAACACCGCCAGTCGGCGGTGGCACGTTGTGCAGGAAACTAACTGCTTCCTATGCTGCTTTGTGCCTCATAGGTTTCACGCAACTGCACCAGCGAACTGTTCAAGAAGAAGACTCGTGCGGGAGAGCGTCGTAATGACAACGCCTACGAGACCTGCCAGCCACAGACGCAGTCGTGACGTCACCTGCTGCCCGGGCTTCATAAGGATCCCCTCATCGGATCTGCCATCCAGTTGGCGGTGGCATGTTGTGCAGGAAACGGCTTCCTATGCTGCTGTGTGCCTCATAGGTGAGTGCACCTGCTTTGAGGCGTTTACCTATACAAGATCAAACATTCCATTATTTGCCACTGCCGACTGAGTGTCCTGCGATTTGTGTTGACGATGTCGACATCCACTGCTGATGTCATGAAAGCCATTGAAGATTTCAAACGCGAAATGCGTGTCCAAATACGCTCAATGAACCAGAGCATAACTTTTTGTTCTGACGCTGCTGATGACTTCAAAAATGCTCTATCAGAACTGAAAACTCTGAGTGCCGAGGTCAAGAGGACAAAGCAGGAATGTGCTGTCTTAAGGCAGGAAAACAAGGATCTAACAGAGAGGCTAACTAAAGCTGAAGGGAGAATTGCTGAACTGGAGCAATACAGCCGGTCGAACAATGTGGAGATAAAGGGCTTGCCACTCAGAGCTAAAGACAGAGCTGCTGAGGTAGCCTTGCAAATCGCATAGTCCACCATATTCCGCTTGACCTGGCAGACACTGACATCGCGCATAGCGTTAAAACCAAGAACAGCAATGACATTAACCTAGTTGTCAGATTCACGACCCGTACGAAGAGAAACCATTTTCTTGAGGCAGCAAAAAAGGCAACCCTATCAGCTACTGACATTGGTTTTACTGGTCCCGCTCAACGGATTTATGTCAATGAGCATTTGACTCCTGACAACAAACACCTTCTTGGTGCCGCAATTGCAAAGAAAAAGGAAACGTCTTGGAAGTACGTCTGGACAAAAAACGGCAGCATACTCGCACGCAGAACAGAGACTTCTGATATCATTCGGATAAGCAGTCAATCCGATTTGCTAAAATGACGTAATACGGCGTCATCACTCATCACACAGGAGTTGTTCTTCCTTTCTTGCCTCTGGAAAATGGATCGAGGACTACACCTCATTACACACCCTCACAATTTAATAAATATGTTGGCTTAGATAAAAATAAGAAATTCATGTTAATTCATTTCAACATGCAATCAGCTGGAAACAAAGTTGATCAACTGACTCATTTTTTGGCAAGCTTAACGGTATCGTTTGATGTCATCAGTTTAACCAAAACATGGTATCGTCACGACACTGATGTGCTGCGAATATCTCTCTGGCTTCCCAGCGCCAACACTCTCACCCTTGAGCACAGAAGGTGAAGCCTATTGGTGCAGCCCCGAATCACTCTCGTTACCAGCGACCCTTTCTCGGACACGTGATGAGATCCAAGACTTGAATGTGTGACTTGGGTTGTCGTACCTGAGCGTTCTTTGTCTCATTTGATGCGCACTGCGTTCTTGATTGCGACATTTCCGAGGGTATTCCTGTGTCTTTCATCATGAAGATTGACCTGGATGGCCTTCTAGCTTTATCCAAGGAGATAATAGAAGAAAAACAGAAAAGCCAGCTAGATCACGACATTCGCAAGCGCCTGTTGCTACGGCTTCTTCATCGAAAGTATTTGTCGCTCAGATACAGGCACTGTGGTGGCAATGGAATGGCCGGCAAGCCAGCATGCCGCGAACCAACAACTGCAAGAAGAAAGGGTTCCAAACAATCTCGACAGGAAAAAGAAGGTAGGTTGTTGCCTTCTCTGCATTTGAATACAATTTCGGTCAAATGTTTAGGGGAATCCCCCAAGGTGGAGTAGGTGGAGTACAATTTAGTAGTTCCGGTAAGATAACGTAGTGTAGAGATGGCAGATTATGCTTTGGAACTTCAATGAGAATTTCATTTGCGCCTCGTGCGTCAATTTGTTTCATGCAATATTCTGTTCCGACGTGGTGTAAGAGTGAGCGCATTTCTGCCGGGAGCGAGCAGTACCGGTATTTGCGAATTGTTCACAATTTAGTTTGCTCCCAGAACATCAATTTGTTTTAGATAATGATTTGTTTCCGGGCGGATTAAGAATAAGTGCGTTTTTGCGCGCACCGGGCTTTGCACGTGCTTTCGAATTCTATAAATAAGAGCCATTAAAAACGTCTTGCGTTGCTCGTAGCTTGTTTTTTTTTTTTCATTCGTTGTTTTGAAGTTATTTTTCCGTGTGGGTACGATACATGCAGTTTTACTAAGCTGTGTAGATTTTCTCTTTGCATTTTGGAGTCCAAACAATGTAGTTCGCCCAATACCGCTTAATATTGCATGGCCCGGTTTGCAGTTATGAGGCTACGACGACGCAGTAATAAAGAGAGCGGGGATTAGTGGCACTTTTGTTGCTTACACATTGCTAGTTTAAGCTGAGCTCTTCTGGCCAGTTCAACCTCTCTGATTATTGATATATGCTAGTTGGATGTAGTCCGTCTTGAAAGCAAAAACCGGCGCACACTGCCTAAGGAGAACGGCGGGGACAAATAGCGCTGTGTCGCAAAGGTGCCATGTAATAGGAAGAATGCATATATAGATACAGTCTAGCCCGTTTATAACGAAGCCACTTATAGCAAAATAGCGGTTAGAACGAAGGGATTTCAATTTCCCATTCCCATTTATGCATTTTCAATACATTTTGGGTCCGGTTTGATTGAAGTAAATAAGAGCGCGGCAGCGGATATGACGAAAAGATTTAATACCAACCGAAAAATAATCTGCCAATCAACACATTTTTGCGTCCTTGAGGCGATTTTTTCAGCGAAAATAAGAGCAAAATTCGGCTGACGGCGTCCTTTCGTGGCGTCGTCTGCTCTCCTGCGGAGCGAGGGGTTGCTTCACTGCATCGCATGGCACGCCGGTCTCGTGTTGCGCCGTTCTTGAACGGCGTCACGGCGTAGAGCGGTAGAGCACGCCGCGCAAGGGAAAAATGTAAAAAAGAACAGAGACGATTTTTTTTTTTTTTGATGACTTCGAAGAGAGCGGCCGTCTTGGCCAATCTCGGTTCTCTATTTCTCCCAGGCAGTCGGCGCCACGGCTGCATTGCAGTCTGCAGGAGGTGTGGCAGCGCGCGCTTTGTTTTATGTCGGTGCCGCGGTGTGCAAGGCAGGGAGAAAGCGCGGCAGCATTGTGCATATTGGAAGCGTGGCTCATTTTTATCGTTATCGCTTTATCGCGTAGTTCGACCAGATCTTTGGTTCGCAGTTGGATGGTATGGAAGCCACAATCCTCAAGTCCGCACTCGCGAAACGTGTTCAGGGGACGCTCGACGACTTCTTTCAGCGGCAATAAATCGGTATGCCGATGTTTGCATTTTTTTCGTAGTCCACATATAACGAAATAGCGGATATAGCGAAATGATTTTCGATTCCCGCCGACTTCGTTATAACCGGGCTAGACTGTATATACTGTATATACTGTATATACTGTCCATGCGCGCTATTTTTTGTTTTCAATATAATTATAACCTGGCGGTAACATACCAGGTCTCCTGGCTTGTTCCTGTTTTAATCCAGCTTTTTTGAATAAACGAGTTTTGCTCCACTCTAGAACATCGGCGTGGCTCCAAATACGATCATTTAAACAAAAACCAAACCCGTTCTTTATTTGTGCGTTGTCGGTTGCGTGGAATTACCGCAATTATCATGTTGTCAGGCGGTCACATGTTCGCGCTTATGGTTCCGTGTCGTCGTGTCTGTGGTTTTTATGCACTTTAGCTCCAAAAGCTAGTAAAGCCCTCTTCCGCCCAAGTCTCTGGCACATGCGAGTGCCAGCATCCACGTGCGCAAGCTAATCACAGTGAATCGTATGTGGCGCACTTTTTCGGTTACTGTATTGGCAACGAGGGCGTGATAAAATATACATGTGCGATCTAATCTCACTCCAGCAACCACGTGGTATCCCTTCGCGTCGCCTTCTACAAAGCCTACATTTACATTCCAGTTCTAGTTACTACAAGGCATAGGCGGGACGCCGAAAACCAAAACAGGTTGTAGGCCTCGTCTCATTTTTCCATAGTTCCAAGCAAATATTATCTTGTGTTGTTCAGTTGCGGAGCAGACAGTTCTTTCGTACTTACTGCTCGCCTCTTCATCTTCACAACTGAACACCGGGCCTCCGAGCTTTGCAAGCGCAACCAGAGAGACAGCGAGTGGGCCGGACCCTCAGGTGTGGGGACCTGTAGTGATGCCTCCGATCGTGGGCAACCGAAGCTGAACAAAGCTGGCGGACGCACAAGTCAAAATCTAGCGGAGCTTCGACCGGGAGAACTCGTGGGCGTAGGCTGTATACCCGATGAAGCATACATTTCAGCGCTGCTGGCTCCGATTCCTGAATGGGATCAAGCCTTCCTGGTGAACTGAGAGTGGAGCTGGAGATCCGAAAATTGCACGCCCGCATTTCAATGCCCGACCGTAGCTGATTTGGCTTTTATATATTCAGAAATACTGCCGTCTGTTTTCTGAAAGAGTTAGCAGGAGTGGGTAACGCAGCATTTCAATACAACGACGAAAGTAATATCGGTAGGCAGTTCTATATTAGATTGATCAGTCGGCATTGTACGCGAGAACCATCTAACTTTATTCCATATTTCTATAGTGTGTGGTAACAAAATTCGCGGTGGCTTAGCTTGGTTAAGCCCGGTAATTGCGAAAGCAATATCTGTGGTGTCCGGCTATCGCCGCCGTCGCTAATGCGCATGCGCGCCAGAAACGAATAAAAGGCGTGCGCCGCAACCTACGGGTGGGTTATTCTCGGCCAGCCACGCACCGACGAACATGCGGGAATAAACGCCGCGTTAGCCCCCTGGAAATTTGTCTGCTCCTTCGCATGAACGCGCGCGTCTCATGAACCACGCATCACAACACCTGGCGACGAGGACGGGATAGAAGACGGCGTTCTTCAGTTTGGAAGGCAAGTGTTTCCGAATTTCACTCCGTGAAGAAGACTATCGTTTTTGCAGTGTGCGGAGCCGGTGACTGTCGTCATGACTGGGGCCGAGGCAGCAGTGACGCACTTCGCTGGGCGACTGGGCCAACTGGAACCCTTCGACGAGTCCGCCAGCCATTGGGCTTTGTACGAAGAGCGGCTTACGTCGTTCCTGATTGTCAACGGAGTACCCGACGGCGACAAGGTACACGCCTTTTTGAGCATTATCGGTCCGAAGACCTACGGGATGTTGAAGTCATTAACTGCTCCAGACCTGCCTTCTACGAAAAGTTTGGATGTCCTCAAGAAAGTTTTGAGCGACCACCTGTTCCCGAAGCCGTTCGTCATGAGAAGAACGGGCCAAGTTTCACCGGAGGTGTCAACGAGAAGGCGAGTCCATATCTAGTACTATTGTGATACATTCCAGTGACTAAAAAGGCAGGGACGAAGATAGACGAGACAGGACGAACGCCGGCGTTCGTCCTGTCTCGTCTACATTCGTCCCTGTCTTTTTAGCCGCTGGAATGTCTCACAATAGTACTACCAACCAACTAGCCCAACTTTCTACGTTTAATCCATATCTAGTTATGCTGCCGAGCTTCGTAAACTGTCGCAAACATGCGAGTTTGGAAGCGCCCTTGACGAGTCCCTTCGGGACCGCTTCGTGTGTGGCCTGCTACGAAAAGACATTCAGCGAGTGCTTTTCACAGAAGATAGCAAGCTTACGTTCCAGAAAGCGGTGGAGAGGGCTTTTGCAATGGAAGCGGCTAAAAAGAGTGCTGCTGAAGCACGCGGCACAGACGCCGCAGTCAGCGATGTGTACAAGGTGCAGGCTGAAGCGCAGAAAACACGCAAAAGCTGTTTTCGCTGTGGTTCGCCAAAACACACGAGTGAAGCATGCCCTCACTTGGACGCCACCTGTTTCAGTTTTAACAAACAGGAGCATATCCTGAGAGCCTGCAGAAGCAGTGGTAATACTTTTTCCAAGAAAAAGCAAATGAAAAAGAATGTGAAGATGCTGACAGTTGTGTCTCGGAAAGCTTCGACCCTGAGTCTTAACGGGGTATCCGCAGCTCCGTGCGACCCTGTCACCGTACTGATGACCATCAACGGCGTCTTGGTGAACATGGAGTTGGACACTGGAGCTGCTGTTTCCGTCATGTCAAAGACGCAGTTCCGTCAGCTCTCTCCTTCGGCTGTACTGGAGCCTACTACAGCTAAACTTCGTACCTACACAGGAGCACTGGTATGACCCCAGGGGGTCTCTTCGGTCAACGTGCAGCACGGCGACCATTCTGCAATTCTTCCACTCTACGTCGTAGACCACAAGGGACCACCTCTACAGGGCCGGGAGTGGCTCCGCGCCGTCCGGCTAGAGTGGGCGAAAATCTGGAACCTGAACAACATTACAAGGTCAGACACTCCTTGTCTGACCTTGTCTGAAACTGTCTATTATGGCAGCGCGAAAAACTAAGACAGGGGAAGAAACACGCAAAGAAACAAGCGCTGACTATCAACTGAAAATTTTATTAGGAAACTCGTGGTTATAAAGGCTTCAGCCCAACACGCGCAGGCGCACAAAACATGAAACAACAAAAAAAAGCAAAACAACAGAAACTGCAAACAAAACCACACGTGCGCATTAGCCTCATTGCACTGCCGCAGTACTATCAAGATAATCCAGTTCTACCTGGTGTAACGCCACCGAAGGTTTTGCAACGCATGGAATGCGCTATGTGGCGATCAGATACGCCTCTACTATTTCCCGGCACTTCTGATCCCTGTGCCTGAAGACAACGTCAGCACGCCCCAAGTCAGAAGTACACACGCTGTCATTTTGCTTACAGCAGTCACGGCAGTGCAGAGAAGATTAGAAAACGCGGCAGACGTCCCCAGCGACCTCTCGTGCTCTCTCAGGCGGACGTTGAGGCACCTTCCAGTCTGCCCATAATAAATTTTCCCACATGATACGGGTATTCTGTACACAACCCCCATGTTGCACGGCACGTATCTGTTGGTGAGTTTGTTTGCGTGTTTCTTCCCCTGTCTTAGTTTTTCGCGCTGTACATAATGTTGTACATACGTTATCTGCAGTAAAGCTCACCTGTATGTATCCTTGTCTTACATCTTCAAGTCTTAACGCTGCCATCCGACTCTCGCAGACTCAGTTTGCATGGCGGCATTTGCCGCTGCGCAGTATAAACTTTAGCGCAAATTAACGAACATTTCGTTTCAGAAAAGGTATTACTTGAAACTAAGAGTTTATGGTTAATACAAACATGTTGCTGACATGTTATCAATTTTTTCGAGTTCAGGGGAACGGCTTTGACCGCACTCGGGCACCTGCCCGTGGGGCTGTTTCTTGTATGTGATTTTCAAATAATAGTCTCACGTGCCACACAAAGTTTGGTTTTCTTCTCTAATACACTAGCTTGGCCTCATTGAAATACTCGTGCTCTCAGGCAGCCACTTTCTTGTTATTCTTATCTTGCCTTAACGCATATATGCATTTAGCACACTTCAGCTCTTAGTAGTCAGTGACTCACTGCTGCGTCCGTGCGGAAAACGGATGGCAGAGATGGAACACGGCCCTTATGCTAACCACAGCGATTTGTGTATGGGGTGCTTTATGGTTATCCCGTATTTATAGCCCGGCATGTTGAAACGTCTTTGTCAACATTCTAACGTCCCATCTGCATCATCTTGGTATTCCCTGGCGTCGTCAGTAGAACTCTCTGCCCTACGGAGGGTAAACGCAGTAAAGAGGCGCTGGATGTAGGGATTGTTTCTTCTTCGTTTCATTTTAAGGAAATGCATTGCTTCATAGCTCAATTCAACACATAACCGTCACTTCTTTCTAACGGTTCGTCTATTAATCTTCGTAGATGAACACCAAACCTTCAAGAAGCTAAAGCCGGAACCGACTTGTGGAGGCGAGCCAAAGGCCGGCCCATCTTCAAGGTGGACCTGCGCTGCAGGAGCCAACCCCCTCGCTCTGACGCTGACGAAGGGTGACCCGAAAAATGGAAAGCAAGAGATGCAGCGCTGTCAAGCCGAAGAGGAGCCCATGGACTGGAGCTGGCTGTACCAAAATTCTTTCGATTTGCCGGAGGACGCCCCAGTTCCGGACCCGGATCTTTCGTTCCTCGAGCAGTGAAAGCGCGCCTAGACGGAAGTAAGATCCATACTGCCCTTTCAGCACGAGTGATCGGTGGCCAACGCGTGGTTGCCATTTCGATTGAAGCAGGTGCAGATCGCCATTTCCATTGCATGACAAATGTCGAAACGGAAAATTTCATATGTATTACTCGCTCTGCAGCTTTTTCATTGTTTCCCTCATTTCTCCAAGCCCACTTGTCAAGGAGCAATACATTAAGCTCACAAACCGATGTGATGTCTTGATACTGTGATGTATCATTTGCAGGCGTGCTTTTTGTTTGCATCTCAATAAAGATACTCATGCGCAATCTTATGTCCCGGTTCCTTTCATTCGGGTAACTGACGTCACTAGAAGAGTATGAATATTTGCAAAGTAAAGGTAAGAAGAACAAAATGCAGACAACGCATTGACACTTCTTGACGGTTTTCTGCTGATGCTGCTTCCCAGCTAGTGTCAGCCGAAAATTTTGGATATAGCTTCCGAAAGTAGCGCGAATTCATCTAATCTCTCGCGAAAGTTACTGTTTGAGAAGAGGTGAAACCTCCTAGCTTGCCGAAGATGCTACTGCACTCCCTTTCATTATCAGTAGCCTTGTTTAGAGACAATGGCTGCTTTCTTTTTTTGGTCAGATGTAAAAATCACCTACTTTAGCGACAATAAATAAAGCTCGCTGCAGATATGTTACCGTCACGATTCAGTGTTTCATTGGTGTGGGTGAGCAATAAGTTAAATACTTGTTTCAGAGAAATTGTGTGGCGTTTCCATCTGAAATATTTGCAAAAAAATACGCCGGCAACGTGCTAATTGGCTCGGAACATACAAACATAGAAGGGTGTTTTGATGGCGATAGGTGACTTTTTCTTTTTTCAAGTAATATGGTGTCCGCTGACAAATATCCACTTGGATACGCCTTTATCATTTTACTCGTGCTCAACTTCTTCCTTTTGGCTACATTTTACAAATCACATGTTTAGAGTAGCGTTCATTGCCACCCCTCAGAATATGTTTCTTCAATATAATCTTCACAATGCGAAATAAACGCTTTGAAAACATTTTATTGCTCTTTCTTCTTAAATAGTTGAAAACGATTGAAATTAGGTATTTGCTTCATCACCGTAGTCGGCTCTGAACTAATATGCCTGATGTAACAACATCTTGAATAAGCCTGCTGAAAGAATGTAGATTATTTGTCAGCCTCGTCTGGACGTCTCTGATCCCCAGGCGCACCCTAGATGGAGGCATCGGGCTGAACCCTTTAAATTGGTTGGTGGCTTGTTTTTATTTTACCCACCAACCACATAACCTTCTCTTGGTTACTTTTACTCGCTTAAAAACCAATTTTTCCTTCACTGTATGTACATCCCACTGCTTTCAATAGATCATGCCCGCTGCGTTCAACTGTAGGGTGCAGCCCTTCACTGAAACCCGCAGAACAGGGTTCATCTTGTGGCACTTGACCTGCTCAAACATTATTAATGTTCCCTGTGCCGATTCCGTCAGCATCCTTCTTTTGCGCACAGCCATCTCTGTTTCGTTAGCCTTTTTCTACACCGGTAATTGCTGATTTCGCCCCCCAACTGCTGTCCACATATTTACTTGTCAGTTCAATACTTCGCTTTCTCCACTTTGCGTCGACATTCCTCATGTGCCCGCGCCGCCATGTATGAGCGAGCGGCGCAGCTGTCGCACTCTCTATTATGCAGACGGCGACGCCGCTCGACCAGCCAATGGGCGCTTAAGAGCTGAGCTATAAAACAAATCTCGTTCCCGGTTTCTTGAGTTGTTTTCAACATCGCCCATTTCAAATGCGCCAACTACACAGGAAATTTAAATGATCATCTTCGGTAGCTAAGCAAAGGCACGCAATCACGGCATCCAAACGAAAATTATATGACCAAGCAGCGGAACTCCGTTGGAGCTGCCAGCGCGTGTGCACAGGCCGTGCGCTGTCAAGACCCTCGCTGTACGCTGCCTTCTGCCCAACAGTGGCGTTCAGGGCTCTGATGACGGTACGTGTCCGCAAATTTGGCACACGCCTGCTCACGTCTGAAGATTTCGTGCTCTATGTTCCTATGCCCTAACTTAATGGCATCGACATCGGTGGGACCTTTCATATATTACTGCAGCCAACCGCACAGAACTCGATCGTCTTCGGAAACGGCTATTGAGACATCTAGTACAGAAGAAGCCCAGCAATACGTTTGGTAAAGGAAGCGTCGGGCGAGATGTTTTACCTCTGAGGTGGAGCAAGGGTAAGGAATAATTATGAAGCGGAGACAGGGGGCGGCACGCATGCATTCCTGCTCTGAGATATTTTAAGAGTGGCTAGGATTACACAGCCAGTTCTACTTAATGGCCACGAGTGAAATGAACTGCAGACGACATTTTCTGCTCCTCCTTACACTGCGGTGAACTTTCTGGCTGCAAAGATGCAAAATATACAAATGAACTGAGCAATTAATGGAAGTGAAACGACATTTTTTGAAAATGGTGCGCTCGACAATGGTGCGGCTGAGCTCTAAAAGAGTTAAAAATATTTCCTCATCGTGGGGGAATTTTTGCAAACGCTCTCGCTCAGTCCTAAGGATGCTGCATCATTATTCCAGAAAATCCACCGCCCAGTGTTCCTGTACGCTATGAAGTGGCGAAACTTGTAAATAACATTTCACACTGTATAGCCTTGCATTCTATCGATTTCTGTGCAGCATAGCAAGTGCAACGGATCCAGCGAAAGCAAGTCGCAATAAAGCGAAAAAAAACTCTAGTAAAGCAGCACTTGAAAACAACTGTACATCCCAACAGCACGGCCGCTCCGCGCAATCCGCTCGGCATGTGCGCATCACGGCAACAGAGTCCGGAGAGGCAGCAGAGATGAAATAGGCGACTGACGCTTCGCTATTTGAATAAAGGCGAGAGGGAAATGGGCAAGCTCACCTGTTTAATACGCCGCGGGTTCGAATCACAATTTCGGCAGTATTTTTTTATTTTTTTACGGTTCCATTCGATTAAACCGACGGTGGCGACTTGGTCGACCTGTGAGTGGGCGCCAAGAGCTGCGACACATTTACGTTATGCGCAGAAGGCTATTTACATAAATGTTGTTTTCTACTAATATTGGAGTCATAGGTTCACGAGTTTAAACTGCGCCCATGCTTTAATGGTTTCAGAAAAAAAACGCTAGAACAAAAAATCTTCTTTAAGTATTAGGAGAAAATATTCCAAACCTAGAGCCATGTAGAGTACCATAGCCCATACGATCAAGAAAAAATCGCAAACTGTACAAGAAAGGGGAAACCTCAGGGTGGTTGTCAAAGTTTCGACAGGAGGACTTGCCTGCTGCTGGGCAAAACGTGTATGATTGGCGGAGTTTAAAGTGGGTCATCATTCGAGGAGGAAAGCCCAATGAGGAGGAGGATGGCGTGAAGTGGGAATGTAATTGTGAGGATGGGAAGGAAGAATCTTGCCCAGGCATGTTGCCTGCAAAGTTGATAACCAGTTGACCTGTAAAATTCGGAAAAGAAAGAAGCCAGTTCAGCAGAAAAGAATCCGAGGGTGCGGAGCCTGGAGAGATAGGGTGCGGCTTGAAAGGCTGTGTGTCCAGCTGGGAGAGGCGGCTTTGTGCGACTTGTGGCCTTGACCCCAATAACTCAGATAAGGAATTAGTCAGCATGACCAATCAAAATACCGAAGAAAATAAAAAAAATATAGGAAAAAGAGAAAGAGTTGGGGCGAGTTCAGAGAGAGCATAAAAGGAAGATGCGCAGGTAGGAATATGGAAGCTAAGGATTCGTGAGAAATGACACCAAGAAGTTAGGTGAACAAAGAGAGAGAAAAAGAAATGTCGTTGCAGCGAGAGAGGACCGGTTGTGGTGGAACGGTAGGGTGAAAGAAAGGATAAGCCACGGTATGAAGTACTAAGAAATGCTCTGGCCATGCGCAAGAATTGCTTAAAGAATTACGCCAGTACCGGAATGTGAGTGATTAGAAGTTTCCTCTTTATATGTTGATCCTTTCCGGTCGTAAGGTATGTAAACTTGTAGATTAGGAAATTTTCTTATCTGTATTGTCTATTCCTTGCGGATTTTCAGGCTTGATAAGAAGGAACATTTTCTCGTTGTCCATAGGAGCGACTTAGAGTATAGAAAAAATTCGAGGTTCCTCTTCCCGGTGATATCTCTCCCTGAAAATGTACAAATAAACTAACCAATTAATGGACGTTAAGTGGCGTTTCATGTGAATTATAGTGTGCGATAATGGCGGGCGCAACTCGAAAGCATCGCGAAATAATTCGTTATCGCTCGCACGGCGTCGATTCGTGCTATTTATGCGCGCGGACAAATATTTGGAAACTAATAATGAAATCGTGGAACCTCTCTGGCTCAGGCATGAGCGCCTTTCGCGTTTATTCCTGACGAATCTCTTCCTCATTGTTGTATGCTATGCAGTGTCGAATCAGCGAAATAATGTTTGATTCTATAAATTCTTAATTTCCATTGGTTCCTGTGTACTTCAGGTTGAACATATTAGTTGCATTAGATCCACGGAAAGCATGCGAAATAAATGCCGCAATAAAGGGGAAAAAACAGAACACGAAGCAGCAGCGAAAAACAAATGTCTCTCTCTTGCTGCATCGTGCTATAATTTTCTGCGGTCGTCGGAAGTAGTGCTTCGAGCACGGGGGGATACTTTAGGTCAGATTTTGCTGCGAGTAGGAAGAGCTGACCATGTTAACCACTGTTTTATTCGTCATTATATTTAGTTATTTTATTTTTATTATGGTTAAAAGTGGTTAAAACACGCGTGGGCCAAGGACATTCAATGAAATTTCGCAGCCTAGGAATTGTTTTCGATACAGTTATTCAACTTAGCTGCATGGTTAAAGCATTTATTTTCTAAGGTATTCAGGAGGATGACATCAATAAAACGGAGAGTTGAGCTAGTTGGTACATGTTGCTGGGAAAAAAACAGCGCTAAGACGAAGGACAGAGAAAAGAGCACCACAGGACCGGCGCTCACTATCAATTGAAAGCTTTATCAGAAACAACACGCAATATATACTCCATCGACAACCAAGAGCGCATGGCAACACCAAAAGCTACAATGATACATCAATCACCTGGATCAAGATAAATTAGTTCACAGTCATGGACTGTTACAGAGGCGATACTCACGCACGAGTCACTGTTCTTTTGGATACGATAGGCTTCACTGATTTCCCGTGTTAGTTTATCTTTGTGCTTGTACAGGATCCTCAAACTTGGCCTTGCATTAGAGGAACTGTTCCCAGAATAACTAACCAGATTCTTCTGGAACATCATGTACCCCCATTTTTAATGAAACTAGAATCCTTCACAAGCACAAAGATAAACTAACACGAGAAATCAGTGAAGCCTATCATATCCAAAAAAACAGTCACTCGTGCGTGAGCATCTCCTCTGTAACAGTTCATGATTGTGAACTAAAGTATCTTGAACCAGGTGATTGATGTATCATTGTAGCTTTTGGTGTTGCCATGCGCTCTTGGTTGTCGACGGAGTATATATTGCGTGTTGTTTCTAATAATGGTTTCAGTTGATAGTCAGCGCCGGTCCTGTTGTCCTCTTTTTTTTTTTGTCCTTCGTCTTAGCGCTGTTTTTGCCCAGCAGCAGACGGGTGACACATTAGCCATTTTCTACCTTGTGCATCCTTGTCGCGTAACCCCGGGTCCGGAAAAAAACGTCCCCATAAGCTATTTACGAAAAAATCTCCAGAAATGATTGTCATCAACTGTCTCTAAACCCGCAGTGATTTCAGCATTGGCCGCCACGCATGAAGCGGATCCAAGTTCCTTGACGGTGGAAAGAATCACTGACACGTAAACGCAATGGTATGGTGAACGCAACGCAAGTATGGCAGTGGTTTATCGCTTAAGGCTCGGCCGATTTTCAACACAACACAAGTCGAGAAGGACACCTTGGTATACTCAATGGATCCAAGCTAAATACAAGCAGAAAATGGTAACTTCAGAAAGCAGCTGTACAAAAGATATATCTTATATGTATCGGATCATTGAGAAAACACCTGACTTGATAACCGAAACTTTATTGCTAGACACCCTCTATGTATAGGTAAATGATACAAGCACTGTGCACGTCCTGTACACTATCACCATGCTATCACATCAGCCCATGCAATACCTAGAAGTTGGTATGTTCAGCGCCTATGCATTGCTCTTGGAGACAGCAGCTTCGTGCCTCCACCAGTACTTGCAAAGTAAGTGTACGGGTTAGCAGACGTGGTGCAACAGTATGCAGAGAGCTAAAAGTCGTATACAGGTCCCAGGATTGATTCAAATGCTGCGGTACTTATTTTCAGAATTCATATTAACAAGGCGAGCACAGGAGGCATGAAGCTTTGCCTTGACGGCTTTATGCACAGGGTCCCACAAAAGTTTTCGGAATACAAAACAACAACAAAACTTACTACCCATTTCAAGCGCACAAGTCAAGTGCACTTGCTGGGAGTGTCCTACGGCATGCCGAGTGACACGTAAGGCTTCGCGGTGCTAAACGGGAAGCAAAGTGCACTCGTAGCAAAAAAAAATGGCGACATCAAATCAGAGGAATTTCCGAAGTGGTCGCCACTACAAAATGAACGGATGCAGGGCGTCCAAAGAACAATGATGGCGGCGGTAGGCAAGTGGACCTCTGTATTCGCGCTATTGAGCAACTGTGACGCCCCGACGCGGTTTTTTTTTTTCCGAAGCGGTCTAACGGCGTTCCCGGCACTCACAGTACAAGCAGCTACACCTCGGGCAATGAATGCGCCGGTGCGAAAAGTTGAAAGCAATCGTTTGTGTTATGCCCCTGTACATAAATCGTGCAGTGTCAGCCTGAGCCTGCACGGTTCTCCTAAGTGCAATAGTTTTAAACTACTTTGGAGCTTGTTGTTGGGGATCGAGAATAAAGTGATTGATTATAACGGAGTGGTCGCATAGACTGAGAAGGTCTTGGAGGAAGACTTCTTCTTGCTTTTGCGCGGTAGGGTTAGACGCGAGAGTGTGACTGGATGCGGCACTCCTCGGTCCGAAGTTTTATAAAATCAATTGATGATCTGAACCCTGTGAGGCGAAGGTTGTGAAGGAAGCAAAAAAAAAAGGGCACAAGTTGTATACGGAGGTTCTGGATATGTGTTTTAGAGGTGCGCTTTGAATGTGAATAGTTGAAGATGCTTTGATTGTGGTGCTCATGATATATTTAAATGTAGCGGACCCCTGTGCTCAGCAATGTTTTACGTAACGTTCTGTATTTCATGCTTGTTATCGTCATCACGAGTTTTGTGGATAGTACATGTGTAACAGTTACATGTGTATCAGTACGTCTGTGCCGGACGTCGGTAAATTTGTAATTTACCATATGCAGTCGGCACCTGTCAGCAGGGCTCAATCTCTTCTGAGAAAACTTTTGTTCATTAGTTTTCTACGCCCGGTACATATAGGCACTAGGAACATGTGCGGCCGGCTCATAAAAATGTACCTGCACGCACAGCGGAAGTATAACCTCGTAATACAATAGGCGTAGGGAATTTCTATGCAATATCCGGCAATATCATAAGATACTGTAGTGTCCGCGCCTATAACTGGTGCTCAAAGCGAGAAATTTCATCTTTTTAGAATTGCACAGCCCGCGGAATGTATATCTGAAATTACGTTACATGGAAGCCAAATAGTCAATCAATCACGTCAGAAAGTTGCCAAGCAACGTAACAAAAAAGAGGAGAAAGCAGGGAGTAGTAGAGAACGGGTAAATCCCTTCACTCCATTGTCCCGGACAGAAACCTCTCTCTATTGTAGAGCCACTCTCTGTGCTGTCACCCTAGCAGGTTCATGAGAATCGGCCGAAGTCAATGAATGGAATTCCTTTGAAAGAGAAAAGCAGCAGCGTTCTTGAGTTGTATGCCAAGATAGAGGCGTTTCCTCACAGGAACTTTTTTCCCTGACCTTTCTTCCGGGAAATATCGTCAAGAAACATGTTTTCTGTGGAAGTTTTTCTTTTCATAACCACATATTACAATATCTCTGGTGCACATGTAGTCGTTTCGAATCTGAAAAAACTTTGCCCTCACTTTCACAGAACCAGAATAGGCGCAGTTGCAATTTCTGTGATAGAGTACGCATTTGCTCACCGCACCCGCCAGCGAACAAGGGTATCTTGATAGAATTGCGCCTACTCTTAGCATGACACGCACGGGACAAAGACGCTCCGACAAAATACCGCATGCGGCGCTATGAGAGCCCATGGTAACGTGAAATATACCCATTTCTGGGATTAAACTATACATTTTCGCTGTCGGACGCGATTCCCAAGCGGCACGGGTACTCGGCCAAATGTTGCAAGTGAATAATTTTTTTTATTTTAAAAATTACATAGTACACATAGGAGCCTGCCCAAGCCAACAATATTTTCACCCTGGTCCCATGCAGGACCGGCCTTTGCGATACGTTTCCAATATTGGCGTGATTGCTGTTGTGCTTGGGTAGATGCTTAAGATTGCACTAGGGTTGAGCCAAATCTATTAAGACGATTATTAAGGCGGAATCTTGGGCTAGTTGGAAAGCGTTTGGATTCATATTTGCTAGTGCTTAGTTAACAAACTTGACAAGAACACAAATACACAGGACAGACGCTCTATTAAGACGAATAAGAATTGTCAATGAATTTTAATTAGAGTCAGTTTTAAAGCTGCACTGTGGATGAGTAAAATTCGTTAGGAAAATGGGACATATCAACCAAGGTGAATTAGAACCAGGCGGCCGGAAGTGGCCTGTCGAACACCGCCAGTTTCCGTATCCAACACACTTACATGCTGTTACAATAGTTAACGCCACCGCATCTTTCTAGACGTAGTGTACAGAGTCAAAAGACCTCGCTGTACTTAGCTCTCCGTTTTCTTGCTACAATCTGCAGATATTTCTAATTTTATACATGGATTGGTGATGCGCTACACTTGCTCCATTACCGTCAATTAGGAGACAGAAAGCAGAGATACTAACAGAGATATCCATTTTCACCCTTTCTTACAAAAGGGAATATCTGGAGAACAGGGTCGCACGCATAAAACATTTGTCGCTTTTAGTTCCCTACACGCAAGCCATGTGGCGTCACAAGAATGCCAAGCTATGATCCCTGCAGCGGCAGTTTGACTCATCTGCTTGCTTCCAAATTCCAGCCTCGGTTCTCATCCCACCTTGTTTCCGAGGTGATACCTCCTCTACCTCCCCCTCTTTCAAATACCCAAAAGCCAATTCCTTTGTTAAGTATGTGGGAAAGGAAGAAGCGAGAAAGAGGAGGGGTCTGGTCTCCTTAAACCCTCTGGTTTCCGGTTCCAAGTATCAGTAGGAAACTACGCCCATTGTCCCCTTATCTCTCTGACTTGAGAGCGCCAACACTCTCACCCTTGTGCACAGAAGGTGAAGCCTATTGGTGCAGCCCCGAATAACTCTCGTTACCAGCGACCCTTTCTCGAACACGTGAAGAGATCCAAGCCTGAAATGCGCCAGTTGGTTTGACTTGCCTGAGCGTCCTTTGTCGCATTTGCTGCACAGCGTTCTTGATTGCCATATTTCCGAGCGTATTCCTGTATCTCTCATCATGAAGATTGACCTGGATGGCCTTCTCGCTTTATCCAAGGAGAAAATAGAAGAAATGCAGAAAAGCCAGCCACACCACGACATTCGCAAGCGTCTGATGCTACGGAACCTGCATCAAAAGTGTTTGTCGCTCAGATACAGGCCCTGTGGTGGCAATGGGAAGGCCGTCAGAGCAGCGAGCCGCGAACCAACGAACGGAAGCGGAAAGGATTCCAAACGATTTCGACAGGAACATGAAGGTAGGTTGTTGATTTCTCTGCACTTGAATAGAATTTAGTAGTTCGGATAGGATGACGCAGTGTAGAGATAGCCGATTATGCTTTGTAACTTCAATCAGAATTTCGGGGGCGCATCGCAACAGTGGTATCCTTCGCGAGTGCGCTGCGAAGCGGCAGCGAGTGACTTCATTCTATGGAGTAAGAGAGTGAAGCGCCGACTCCACTAAATTAAGATTTTCAATTTTGCTGCGTCCCGGATAGCTTTATGGCGCCTCTGATAGATCATCAGATGGCGCTCGAATTTGGCCCTGGCCATCCCGCCATGAACCCGCGCTCTGAATTACCCGAGCAGCCCAAGCTTTTAACATTTGCATAAGGCCAACAACAAATTGTAACAACTGAACGCTTGCGTTAATCCATTACTCTAGGTTGACTGAGCTGCAAAGTCTTGAAAAACCTAGTGTTCAGAATTTCCCGCCTTTTCGACTGCATTCTTGCTCCGCATGGCTCACTTTGTATTTTTTGTTTCGGGATACAAAGATTTAAGCTGGTCAACCTTGAACTGAGTAGTAGATTTCATAGGGCGGATTCCAGCAGATAGCACAGAAATATGAAGTTATGATTGTTTGTTTACAAGCTGAGTGCACTTAGTAACAAAGCGTTGCGTTTAATCCACTCTCTTTTGCTTGAATTCAACAATCAATGGGGAACTTTCCTGCCCACGCGGGAGTTCCATGTCAGATGTGCAAAGCTGTGCGGTGCATATTTTCCTCGTCGAGTCATCTTTCCCGCCTTTTCGCGGTTGCATACTATGCGGAAACGATAAAAATGTAAAATCTGCATTCTAGTCTCACTACCAAGAACGCGTCTTATGCATTATGATGGTCTGCTGGATGCCATATCACAGCGTTGCTATATGCTTATGGTCATTACCGTGTAAACGTGGGATGCATAGAGGAAGAGACCTCCACAGAAATTTTCTAAGCATGTTGTGTTCTAAACAATGTTTGCGACGTCTAGTTCCGTTGTGTCCCAAGCTGCTATACAGTTAATAATGTTACGCTTCTCCTGTTGGCAGATGACACCCGGGCCCCCAAGCGTTGCAAACCAAACCGCAACCTCGGCGACAACGAAGAGGCGGGCCCCTCGGCAGTGGTGAACGGCTGTATGGTCTACAATCCTGGCCAAGTTGCGTTAAAAGAGGTTGCCTCGATGGGCGCAAACCAAGAAGAACCCAACCTCGGCGACAGCGAAGAGGCGGGCCCCTCGGCAGTGGTGAACGGCTGTATGGTCTACAATCCTGGCCAAGTTGCGTTAAAAGAGGTTGCCTCGATGGGCGCAAACCAAGAAGAACCCAACCTCGGCGACAGCGAAGAGGCGGGCCCCTCGGCAGTGGTGAACGGCTGTATGGTCTACAATCCTGGCCAAGTCGCGTTAAAGGAGGTTGGCTCGATGGGCGCAAACCAAGAAGAACCCAACCTCGGCGACAACGAAGAGGCGGGCCCCTCGGCAGTGTTGAACGGCTGTATGGTCTACAATCCTGGCCAAGTTGCGTTAAAGGAGGTTGGCTCGATGGGCGCAAACCAAGAAGAACCCAACCTCGGCGACAACGAAGAGGCGGGCCCCTCGGTAGTGGTGAACGGCTGTATGGTCTACAATCCTGGCCAAGTTGCGTTAAAGGAGGTTGGCTCGATGGGCGCAAAACAAGAAGAACACCTTCCCAATGATGACGACGATTCCGTAGACTGGGAGTGGCTCTACAACAAAATCTGCGATGTGCTGCAGGATACCCAGATTCCGGGCTTGGATCCCCCCTGATTAGCGATTTAAAGAAAAGCTGACCAAGATATGCAAAGAATGCATGCTTGAATTTCAATACTATTCGAAGCGCAGCATCTGCTTTCTCCTCCAGCAAATGTAAGAAATGTCCACACCTACACGCATTCTTGATAATCAAATTTTTCATTGGAGCAATGGTTTACAAAATGTTTGCTTTTTTAACGCTAATTACACCTGAGAAAAGGTGCCACATGCTTAATGATGTGATCCCTTGTTTGTATGATGGCATGCTATTTGAAATATATCTTTTAAACAACCTGTATGACTCTTGATTATCCGTTTTTTGAGAAATGATACAATGCGCCCTCCGCGTTCATAGGCGAGAATGCTTATTGGTGTTTTGAAGCTGCATAATTAAGATCTGTCTGGAAGTTCGAGCTCCTCGTAGCTTGGACGATAATGTTAGACACATTATGAAAAAAATCGCGTTGTCTATCCCAGTGGTAGAAAAATTGAGTGCTGCAAACTCTTTTATGAATTCGATTAAGCTATCTGTATGACTTCCGCGCATTGTTTCGGTCACCATCGCGCAGCACTTAGAAACCGTACAAGATGCGTGGTACAACCGTGCTACAAGATGCGACAGCACCACATTTATTGTTGCTGCTGCCGTGCCTCAAAGGAAAGTGGTTCGGCTAGCGCCGAGCAGCTGTAGATGATGGTACCCGTTAGAGCCGACCCCTGAACTGTTCCGTTCTTCCCGCGCTCGCCATCTTCATCACGTCAACCGAAGCGGTGGCGCTATAGGGGCCCCAGCAAGCGCGAACGCGGGGTTTGCACAAAACGTACTATTAAGATGAAGGGGAAAATGTGAAAAAAAGAACAGTATGGACCAGTTTTCAGAAGCCGGTCAAGATCAGGTCACAGTGTCTGGGAGAGCCATCGGGCAGGCGAAACAAGCTGGACGACCCTGGCTACATCCCAGTGGCTTAGTGTTGCCACGAAAGATACGTACAGACAAAGCGCCAAAGTTGTTAACGTCTCTCCTGGGAAACCGGTTGCCTCGTTTACTGCCGGTATCGTGGTTTCGAACTGGGAGGACGATGTTCCAGTGAGTGGAGGAAGAAGGGCGGCGTCGACGCTCTGGAGTGCTTTGTAAAGGGCGGCGAGGTCGACACGGCCGGCAGTGGGATCAGAACATGTGTACGAGCTGGCTGCGCTGCCAGTGACAAAAAAACACCGCCAGTCGGCGGTGGCACGTTGTGCAGGAAACTAACTGCTTCCTATGCTGCTTTCTGCCTCGTAGGTTTCACGCAACTGCACCAGCGAACTGTTCAAGAAGAAGACACGTGCGGGAGAGCGTCGTATCGACAACGCCTACGAGACCTGCCAGCCACAGATGCAGTCGTGACGTCACCTGCTGCCCGGGCTGCATAAGGTTCCCCTCATCGGATATGCCATCCAGTTGGCGGTGGCATGTTGTGCAGGAAACGGCTTCCTATGCTGCTTTGTGCCTCATAGGTGAGTGCACCTGCATTGAGGCGTATACCTATACAAGACCAAACATTCGATTATTTGCCACTTCCGACTGAGTGTCCTGCGATTTGTGTTGACGATGTCGACATCGACTGCTGATGTCATGAAAGCCATTGAAGATTTCAAACGCGAAATGCGTGTCCAAATACGCTCAATGAACCAGAGCATAACTTTTTGTTCTGACGCTGCTGATGACTTCAAAAATGCTCTATCAGAACTGAAAACTCTGACTGCCGAGGTCAAGAGGACAAAGCAGGAATGTGCTGTCTTAAGGCAGGAAAACAAGGACCTAACAGAGAGGCTAACTAAAGCTGAAGGGAGAATTGCTGAACTGGAGCAATACAGCCGGTCGAACAATGTGGAGATAAAGGGCTTGCCACTCAGAGCTAAAGACAGAGCTGCTGAGGTAGCCTTGCAAATCGCATAGTCCACCAGCATTCCGCTTGACCTGGCAGACACTGACATCGCGCATAGCGTTAAAACCAAGAACAGCAATGACATTAACCTAGTTGTCAGATTCACGACCCGTACGAAGAGAAACCATTTTATTGAGGCAGCAAAAAAGGCAACCCTATCAGCTACTGACATTGGTTTTACTGGTCCCGCTCAACGGATTTATGTCAATGAACATTTGACTCCTGACAACAAACACCTTCTTTGTGCCGCAATTGAAAAGAAAAAGGAAACGTCTTGGAAGTACGTCTGGACAAAAAACGGCAGCATACTCGCACGCAGAACAGAGACTTCTGATATCATTCGGATAAGCAGTCAATCCGATTTGCTAAAATGACGTAATACGGCGTCATTACTCATCAAACAGGAGTTGTTCTTCCTTTCTTGCCTCTGGAAAATGGATCGAGGACTACACCTCATTACACACCCTCACAATTTAATAAATATGTATGCTTAGATAAAAATAAGAAATTCATGTTAATTCATTTCAACATGCAATCAGCTGTGAACAAAGTTCATCAACTGACTCATTTTTTGGCAAGCTTAACGGTATCGTTTGATGTCATCAGTTTAACCGAAACATGGTATCGTCACGACTCTGATGTGCTGCGAATACCTCTCTGGCTTCCCAGCGCCAACACTCTCACCCTTGAGCACAGAAGGTGAAGCCTATTAGTGCAGCCCCGAATCACTCTCGTTACCAGCGACCCTTTCTCGCACACGTGATGAGATCCAAGACGAATTTTTGACTTGGGTTGTCGTACCTGAGCGTCCTTTGTCGCATTTGCTGCGCACTGCGTTCCTGATTGCGACATTTCCGAGGGTATTCCTATATCTTCCATCATGAAGATTGACCTGGATGGCCTTCTAGCTTTATCCAAGGAGAAAATAGAAGAAATGCAGAAAAACCAGCTAGATCACGACATTCGCAAGCGCCTGTTGCTACGGCTTCTTTATCGAAAGTATTTGTCGCTCAGATACAGGCACTGTGGTGGCAATGGAATGGCCGGAAAACCAGCATGCCTCGAAAGGGAAAGGGAAAGCGGAAAGGGTTCCAAACAATTTCGACAGGAAATAGAAGGTACGTTGCTGCCTTCTCTGCATTTGAATACAATTTCGGTCAAATGTTTAGGGGAATCCCCCAAGGTGGAGTAGGTGGAGTACAATTTAGTAGTTCCGGTAAGATAACGTAGTGTAGAGATAGCAGATTATGCTTTGTAACTTCAATCAGAATTTCATTTGCGCCTCGTGCGTCAATTTGTTTCATGCAATATTCTGTTCCGACGTGCTTTAAGAGTGAGCGCATTTCTGCCGGGAGCGAGCAGTACCGGTATTTGCGAATTGTTCACAATTTAGTTTGCTCCCAGAACATCAATTTGTTTTAGATAATGATTTGTTCCCGCGCGGATTAAGAATAAGTGCTTTTTTGCGCGCACCAGGCTTTGCACGTGCTTTCGAATTCTATAAATAAGAGCCATTAAAAACGTCTTCCGTTGCTCGTAGCTTGTTTTTTTTTGCATTCGTTGTTTTGAAGTTATCTGTCCGTGTGGGTACGATACATGCAGTTTTACTAAGCTGTGTAGATTTTCTCTTTGCATTTTGGAGTCCAAACAATGTAGTTCGCCCAATACCGCTTAATATTGCATGGCCCGGTTTGCAGTTATGAGGCTACGACGACGCAGTAATAAAGAGAGCGGGGATTAGTAGCACTTTTGTTGCTTACACATTGCTAGTTTAAACTGAGCTCTTCTGGCCAGTTCAACCTCTCTGATTAATGATATTGGCTAGTTGGCTAGTCCGTCTTGAAAGCAAAAACCGGCGCACACTGCCTAAGGAGAACGGCGGGGACAAATAGCGCTGTGTCGCAAAGGTGCCATGTAATAGGAAGAATGCATATATAGATACAGACTAGCCCGTTTATAACGAAGCCACTTATAGCGAAATAGCGGTTATAACGAAGGAATTTCAATTTCCCATTCCCATTTATGCATTTTCAATACATTTTGGGTCCGGTTTTAATGAAGTAAATAAGAGCGCGGCAGCGGATATAACGAAAAGATTTAGTACCAACCGAAAAATAGTCTGCCAATCAACACATTTTTGCGTCCTTGAGGCGATTTTTTCCGCGAAAATAAGAGCAAAATTCGGCTGACGGCGTCCTTTCGTGGCGTCGTCTGCTCTCCTGCGGAGCGAAAGGTTGCTTCACTGCATCGCATGGCACGCCGGTCTCGTGTTGCGCCGTTCTTGAACGGCGTCACGGCGTAGAGCGGTAGAGCTCGCCGCGCAGGGGAAAAATGTAAAAAAGTACAGAGACGATTTTTTTTTTTCGATGACGTCGAAGAGAGCGGCCGTCTTGGCCAATCTCGGTTCTCTATTTTTCCCAGGCAGTCGGCGCCACGGCTGCATTGCAGTCTGCAGGAGGTGTGGCAGCGCGCGCTTTGGTTTATGTCGGTGCCGCGGTGTGCAAGGAAGGGAGAAAGCGCGGCAGCATTGTGCATGTTGGAAGCGTGGCTCATTTTTATCGTTATCGCTCTATCGCGTAGTTCGACCAGATCTTTGGTTCGCAGTTGGATGGTATGGAAGCCGCAATCCTGAAGTCCGCACTCGCGAAACGTGTTCAGGGGACGCTGGACGACTTCTTTCAGCGGCGATAAATCGGTATGCCGATGTTTGCATTTTTTTTCGCAGTCCACATATAACGAAATAGCGGGTATACCGAAATGATTTCCGATTTCCGCCGACTTCGTTATAACCGGGCTAGACTGTATATACAGGTATTCGTCCGTGCGCGCTATTTTTTGTTTTCAATATAATTCTAACCTGGCGGTAACATACCAGGTCTCCTGGCTTGTTCCTGTTTTAATCCAGCTTTTTTGAATAAACGAGTTTTGCTCCACTCTAGAACATCGGCGTGGCTCCAGATACGATCATTTAAACAAAAACCAAACCCGTTGTTTATTTGTGCGTTGAATGATCGCAATTGTCATGTTGTCAGGCGGTCACATGTTCGCGCTTATGGTTCCGTGTCGTCGTGTCTGTGGTTTGTATCCACTTTAGCTCCAAAAGCTAGTAAAGCCCTCTTCCGCCCGAGTCTCTGGCACATGCGAGTGCCAGCATCCACGTGCGCAAGCTAATCACCGTGAATCGTATGTGGCACACTTTTTCAGTTATTGTATTGGCAACGAGGGCGTGATAAAATATACATGGTCGATGTAATCTCACTCCAGCAACCACGTGGTATTCCTTGGCGTCGCCTTCTACAAAGCCTACATTTACAATCCAGTTCTAGTTACTACAAGGCATAGGTGGGACGCCGGAAACCAAAACAGGTTGTAGGCCTCGTCTCATTTTTCCATCGTTCCAAGCAAATGTTATCTTGTGTTGTTCAGTTGCGGAGCAGACAGTTCTTTTGTACTTACTGCTCGCCTCTTCATCTTCACAACTGAACACCGGGCCTCCGAGCTTTGCAAGCGCAACCAGAGCGACAGCGAGGGGGCCGGACCCTCAGGTGTGGGGAGCTGCGGTGACGCCTCCGATCGTGGGCATCCGAAGCTGAATAAAGCTGGCGGACGGACAAGTCAAAATCTAGCGGAGCTTCGACCGGGAGAAGTCGTGGGCGTAGGCTTTATACCCGATGAAGCCTACATTTCAGCGCTGCTGGCTCCGATTCCTGAATGGGATCAAGCCTTCCTGGTGAACTGAGAGTGGAGCTGGAGATCCGAAAATTGCACGCCCGCATTTCAATGCCCGACCGTAGCTGATTTGCCTTTCATATATTCAGAAATACTGCCGTCTGTTTTCTGAAAGAGTTAGCCTTCTCTGCAGGAGAGGGTAACACAGCATTTCAATACAACCACGAAAGTAATATCGGTAGGCAGTTCTATATTAGATTGATCAGTCGGCATTGTACGCGAGAACCATCTAACTTTATTCCATATTTCTATAGTGTGTGGTAAAAAAATTCGCGGTGGCTTAGCTTGGTTAAGCCCGGTAATTGCGAAAGCAATATCTGTGGTGTCCGCCTATCGCCGCCGTCGCTAATGCGCATGCGCGCCAGAAACGAATAAAAGGCGTGCGCCGCAACCTACGGGTGGGTTATTCTCGGCCAGCCACGCACCGACGAACATGCGGGAATAAACGCCGCGTTAGCCCCCTGGAAATTTGTCTGCTCCTTCGCATGAACGCGCGCTCATGAACGCGCGCTCATGAACGCGCGCGTCTCATGAACCACGCATCACAACACCTGGCGACGAGGACGGGATAGAAGACGGCGTTCTTCAGTTTGGAAGGCAAGTGTTTCCGAATTTCACTCCGTGAAGAAGGCTATCCTTTTGGAGTGTGCGGAGCCGGTGACTGTCGTCATGACTCGGGCCGAGGCAGCAGTGACGCACTTCGCTGGGCGACTGGGCCAACTGGAACCCTTCGACGAGTCCGCCAGCGATTGGGCTTCGTACGAAGAGCGGCTTACGTCGTTCCTGATTGTCAACGGAGTACCCGACGGCGACAAGGTACACGCCTTTTTGAGCATTATCGGTCCGAAGACCTACGGGATGTTGAAGTCATTAACTGCTCCAGACCTGCCTTCTACGAAAAGTTTGGATGTCCTCAAGAAAGTTTTGAGCGACCACCTGTTCCCGAAGCCGTCCGTCATTGAAGAACGGGCCAAATTTCACCGGAGGTGTCAAC
Source organism: Amblyomma mixtum (assembly GCF_055824585.1). Classification (NCBI taxonomy): domain Eukaryota; kingdom Metazoa; phylum Arthropoda; class Arachnida; order Ixodida; family Ixodidae; genus Amblyomma; species Amblyomma mixtum. Next base: position 234,171,892 of record NC_143013.1, read on the forward strand.
GAGAAGGCGAGTCCATATCTAGTACTATTGTGATACATTCCAGCGGCTAAAAAGGCAGGGACGAAGGTAGACCAGACAGGACGAACGCCGGCGTTCGTCCTGTCTCGTCTACCTTCGCCCCTGTCTTTTTAGCCGCTGGAATGTCTCACAATAGTACTGCCAACCAACTAGCCCAACTTTCTACGCTTAATCCATATCTAGTTATGCTGCCGAGCTTCGTAAACTGTCGCAAACGTGCGAGTTTGGAAGCGCCCTTGACGAGTCCCTTCGGGACCGCTTCGTGTGTGGCCTGCTACGAAAAGACATTCAGCGAGTGCTTTTCACAGAAGATAGCAAGCTTACGTTCCAGAAAGCGGTGGAGAGGGCTTTTGCAATGGAAGCGGCTAAAAAGAGTGCTGCTGAAGCACGCGGCACAGACGCCGCAGTCAGCGATGTGTACAAGGTGCAGGCTGAAGCGCAGAAAACACGCAAAAGCTGTTTTCGCTGTGGTTCGCCAAAACACACGAGTGAAGCATGCCCTCACTTGGACGCCACCTGTTTCAGTTGCAACAAACAGGAACATATCCTGAGAGCCTGCAGAAGCAGTGGTAATACTTTTTCCAAGAAAAAGCAAATGAAAAAGAATGTGAAGATGCTGACAGTTGTGTCTCGGAAAGCTTCGACCCTCAGTCTTAACGGGGTGTCCGCCGCTCCGTGCGACCCTGTCACCGTACTGATGACCATCAACGGCGTCTTGGTGAACATGGAGTTGGACACGGGAGCGGCTGTTTCCGTCATGTCAAAGACGCAGTTCCGTCAGCTCTCTCCTTCGGCTGTACTGGAGCCTACTACAGTTAAACTTCGTACCTACACAGGAGCACTGGTATGAACCCAGGGGGTCTCTTCGGTCAACGTGCAGCACGGCGACTATTCTGCAATTCTTCCACTCTACGTCGTAGACCACAAGGGACCACCTCTACAGGGCCGGGAGTGGCTCCGCGCCGTCCGGCTGGAGTTGGCGAAAATCTGGAACCTGAACAACATTACAAGGTCAGACACTCCTTGTCTGACCTTGTCTGAAACTGTCTATTATGACAGCGCGAAAAACAAAGACAGGGGAAGAAACACGCAAAGAAACCAGCGCTGACTATCAACTGAAAATTTTATTAGGAAACTCGTGGTTATAAAGGCTTCAGACCAACACGCGCAGGCGCACAAAACATGAAACAACAAAAACAGCAAAACAACAGAAACTGCGAACAAAACCACACGTGCGCATTAGCCTCATTGCACTGCCGCAGTACTATCAAGATAATCCAGTTCTACCTGGTGTAACGCCACCGAAGGTTTTGCAACTCATGGAATGCGCGATGTGGCGATCAGATACGCCTCTACTATTTCCCGGCACTTCTGATCCCTGTGCCTGAAGACAACGTCAGCACGCCCCAAGTCAGGAGTACACACGCTGTCATTTTCCTTACAGCAGTCACGGCAGTGCAGAGAAGATTAGAAAAAGCGGCAGACGTCCCCAGCGACCTCTCGTGCTCTCTCAGGCGGACGTTGAGGCACCTTCCGGTCTGCCCATAATAAATTTTCCCACATGATACGGGTATTCTGTACACAACGCCCATGTTGCACGGCACGTATCTGTTGGTGAATTTGTTTGCGTGTTTCTTCCCCTGTCTTAGTTTTTCGCGCTGTACATAGTGTTGTTCATAAGTTATCTGCAGTAAAGCTCACCTGTATGTATGCTTGTCTTACATCTTCAAGTCTTAACGCTGCCATCCGACTCTCGCCGACTCAGTTTGCATGGCGGCATTTGCCGCTGCGCAGTATAAACTTTAGCGCAAAGTAACGAACATTTCGTTTCAGAAAAGGTATTACTTGAAACTAAGAGTTTATGGTTAATACAAACATGTTGCTGACATGTTGTCAATTTGTTCGAGTTCAGCGGAACGGCTTTGTCCGCACTCGGGCACCTGCCCGTGGGGCTGTTTCTTCTCTGTGATTTTCAAATAATAGTCTCACGTGCCACACGAAGTTTGGTTTTCTTCTCTAATACACTAGCTTGGCCTCATTGAAAAACTCGTGCTCTCAGGCAGCCACTTTCTTGTTATTCTTATCTTGCCTTAACGCATATGTATTTAGTACACTTCAGCTCTTAGTAGTCAGTGACTCACTGCTGCGTCCGTGCGGAAAACGGATGGCAGAGATGGAACACGGCCCTTATGCTAACCACAGCGATTTGTGTATGGGGCGCTTTATGGTTATCCCGTATTTGTAGCCCGGCATGTTGAAACGTCTTTGTCGACATTCTAACGTCCCATCTGCATCATCTTGGTATTCACTGGCGTCGTCAGTAGAACTCTCTGCCCTACGGAGGGTAAAAGCAGAAAAGAGGCGCTTAATGTAGGGATTGTTTCTTCTTCGTTTCATTTTAAGGAAATGCATTGCTTCATCGCTCAATTCAACACATAACCGTCACTTCTTTCTAAAGGTTCGTCTTTTAATCTTCGTAGATGAACACCAAACCTTCAAGAAGCTAAAGCCGGAACCGACTTGCGGAGGCTAGCCAAAGGCCGGCCCATCTTCAAGGTGGACCTGCGCTGCAGGAGCCAACCCCCTCGCTCTGACGCTGACGAAGGGTGACCCGAAAAATGGAAAGCAAGAGATGCAGCGCTGTCAAGCCGAAGAGGAGCCCATGGACTGGAGCTGGCTGTACCAAAATTCCTTCGATTTGCCGGAGGACGCCCCAGTTCCGGACCCGGTTCTTTCGTTCCTCGAGCAGTGAAAGCGCGCCTAGACGGAAGTAAGATCCATACTACCCTTTCAGCACCAGTGATCGGTGGCCAACGCGTGGCTGCCATTTCGATTGAAGCAGTTGCAGATCGCCATTTCCATTGCATGACAAATGTCGAAACGGAAAATTTCATATGTATTACTCGCTCTGCAGCTTTTTCATTGTTTCCCTGATTCCCCAAGCCCACTTGTCAAGGTGCAATACATTAAGCTCACTAACCGATTTGATGTCTTGACACTGTGATGTATCATTTGGAGGCGTGCTTTTTGTTTGCATCTCAATAAAGATACCCATGCGCAATCTTATGTCCCGATTCCTTTCATTCGGGTAACTGACATCACCAGAAGAGTATGAATATTTGCAAAGTAAAGGTAAGAAGAACAAAATGCAGACAACACATTGACACTTCTTGATAGTTTTCTGCTGATGCTGCTTCCCAGCTAGTGTCAGCCGAAAATTTTGGATATAGCTACGGAAAGTAGCGAAAATTCATCTAATCTCTCGCGAAAGTTACTATTTGAGAAGAGGTGAAACCTCCTAGCTTGCGGAATATGCTACTGCACTCCCTTTCATTATCAGTAGCCTTGTTTAGAGACAATGGCTGCTTTCTTTTTTTGGTCAGATGAAAAAATCACCTACTTTAGCGACAATAAATAAAGCTCGCTGCAGATATGTTACCGTCACGATTCAGTGTTTCATTGGTGTGGGTGAGTAATAAGTTAAATACTTGTTTCAGAGAAATTGTGTGGCGTTTCCATCTGAAATATTTGCAAAATAATACGCCGGCAACGTGCTAATCGGCTCGGAACATACAAACATAGAAGGGTGTTTTGAAGGCGATAGGTGACTTTTTCTTTTTTCAAGTAATCTGGTGTCCCCTGACAAATATCCAATTGGATACGCCTTTATCATTTTACTCGTGCTCAACTTTTTCCTTTTGGCTACATTTTTCAAATCAAATCTTTAGAGCAGCGCTCATTGCCACCCCTCAGAATATGTTTCTTCAATATATTCTTAACAATGCGAAATAAACGCTTTGAAAACATTTTATTGCTCTTTCTTCTTAAATATTTGAAAAACTATAGAACTTAGGTATTTGCTTCATCATCGTAGTCGCCACTAAAATAATATACGTAATATAACAACATCATGAATAAGTCTGCTGACAGAATGTAGATTATTTGGCAGTCTCGTCTGGACGTCTCTGATCCCCTAGGCGCACCCTGGATGGAGGCATCTGGCTGAACCCTTTAAATTGGTTGGTGTCACAAGCCACCTAGCCATGACTCGTGAAATTTCATTCTTGTCTTTATCTTGGCCACCATCCAGTTAACCTTCTCTTCGTTACTTTTAATCGCCTAAAATATATTTTTCCGTTTACGGTTCTTGCACCCCACTGCCCTGAATGAATCTTGCCCGCTCCTTTCAACTGTAGGGTGCAGCCCTTCAATAAAACCCGCAGAACCGGTCCCTCTCGTAGTACCTGACCTGCTCAAACATGCTTTTATTTCCAGTGCCGATTCCGTCAGCATCCTTCTTTTGCGCAGAGCATCTCTATTTCTTTAGCCTTTTTTTACACCGGTAAGTGCTGATTTGACCCCCCAACTGCTGTCCACATATTTACTTGTCAGTTTTCTAGTTCGTTTCCTCCACTTTGTGTCGGCATTCCTCATGTGCCAGCGCCGCCATCTATGAGCGGCCGGCGCTGCTCTCGCACATTCGATTACGCAGACGGCGACGCCGCTCGACCAGCGAATGGGCGCTTAAGAGCTGGGATATAAAAACAAATCTCGTTCACTGTATCTTGAGTTGTTTTCAACATCGCCGAATTCAAATGTGCCAATTAAACCGGACATTTAAATGTTCATCTAAGCTAGCGAAGCAAACGCAAGCAATCGCAGAATCCGAAAGAAAATTATAAGACCAGGCCGCGGCACTCCGTTGGAGCTGCCAGCGGGTGTGCACAGGCCGTGCGCTGTCAAGACCCTCGCTGTACGCTGCGTTCTGCCCAAGAGTGGCGTTCAGGGCTCAGATGACGGTACGTGCGGAAAATTTGGCACACGCAAGCTCGCCTCTGAAAATTTCAAACACTGTGTTCCTATGCCCTAACTTAATGGCATCGACATCGGCGGGACCTTTCACATATTACTGCAGCCAACCGTACAGAACTCGATTGTCTTCGAAAGCAACTACTGAGATCTCTACCACGGAAGAAACCCACCAATACGCTCGCCAAAAGGAGCGTCGGACGAGATCTTTTACCACATAGGCGAAACATGAGCAAGGAATATTTAGTAAATGGGAACAGGGGGCAGCACGCATGCATTCCTGCGGTGAGATATTCTAGGCGTAGCAGGGATTACACAACGAATTTTACTTCATGGTCATGAGTTAAATGGACTGCAGAAAACTTTATCCGCTCCTTCTTACACTGCGGTGAAGTTTCAGGCTGCAAAGACGCAAAGTATACAAACGAACTGAGCAACTAATGGAAGTGAAACGACATATGGTCAAAAATGGTCCGCTCGACAATGGAGCGGCTCAGCTCTTAAGAGTTAAAAATATTTCCTCATCGTGGGTGAACTTTTGCAAACGCTGCGTCTCAGTCCTAAGGATGCTGCACCAATATTGCAGAAAATCTGCCGATGAGTGTTGCTGTACATTATGCACTGGCGAAATTTGTAAATAACATTTCACTCCGTATAGCCTTACATTCCATCAGTTCCTGTGCAACATAGTAAGTGCAACGGATCCAGGGAAAGCATGTCGCAGTGAAGGAAAAAAAACTCTAGTAAAGCAGGACTCGAAAACAACTGTACATCCTAACAGCACATCTGCTCCGCGCAATCCACTCGGCATGCGCGCATGACGGCAACAGAACCCAGAGAGGCAGCAGAGATGAAATAAGCGACTGATGCTTCTCTACTTGAAAAAACGGGAGAGGGAAATGGGCAATCTCATCTGTTTAATACGCCACGGGCTCGAATCCCAGTTTCGGCAATGTTTTTATTTATTTATGGTTCCACACGGTTCCACACGGTTTCATCGAAGGCTGCGACGCGGTCAACCTGTGACAGGACGTCAAGAGCTGCGGCACATTTACGGTATGCGGGCAAGGCTATTTACATAAATGTTGTTTGCTATCAATATTGGAGTCATAGGTTCACGAGTTTAATCTGCGCCCTGCATTAAACGCTTTAGAAAGAAACGCACCTAGAATAAAAAACATTCTTTAATGGTTAGGAAAAAATATCCACGAAGAAGGGCCATGAAGAGTATCATAGCCAAAATACCATCAAGCATAAATCGCAAACTGTACAGGAAAGGAAAAACCTTAGGGTGGTTGTCAAAGTTTCGACAGGAGAACTTGTCCGCTACTGTGAAAAACGTTTATGATTGGCGGACTTTAAAGTGGGTCTTCATTCGAGGAGCAAAGCCCAATGAGGAGGTGGATGGTGTGACATGGGAATGTAATTGTTAGGATGGGACCGAAGAATCTTGTCCAGTCATGATGGCTGCTAAAGTTGATAACCAGTAGACCTGAAAACCTGCGAAAAGAAAGAAGCCACTTCAGCAGAAAGGAATCGGGGCTGGGGAGAATGGAGAGATAGGGTGCGGCTTGAAAGGATGCATGTCCAGCTGGGAGAGGCGCTTTGTGCGACTTGGGGTGTTGACCTCAAAAACTGAGATAAGGAATTAGTCACCATGACCAAACGAAATACGGAAGAAAATAAAAAGATACAGGAAAAAGTGGAAGAGTGTGGGCGAGCTAAGAGAAAGGGTAAAAGGAAGAAGTGGTACGAAGGAATGCGGAAATTAAGAATTCGTGAGAAATGACGGCAAGAAGTTACGCGAACAAAGAGAAACAAAATGTCGTTGCAGCGGAAAAGGATCAGTCATAGTGGAAGGGTAGGGTGAAAGAAAGGATAAAGCAATAGTATGAAGTACTAAGAAATGCTCTGACCACGTGCAAGACTCTCTTAAAGAATTATGCCAGAATCCGAATGTGAGGGATTCGATGTTTCCTTTGGATATGTTGATCCTTAATGGTCGTAAGGTTTTAAATGTGTAGATTTGGAATGCCTATCTGTATTGTCCTTCCCTTGCGGATTTTCAGGCTTGACCAGAAGAAGGGATATTCTCTCGTTGTCCAGAGGAGCGAATTAGACTATAGAAAAAATTCGAGTTTCCTCTTCCCGGGGATATTTCTCACTGAAAATGTGGAAATAAACTAAACAATTCATGTAGGTTAAGTGGCGTTTGACGAGATTTATGGTGTGAGATAACGGCGGGCACAGCTCGAAAGCACCGCAAAATAATTCCTCATTCTCGCACGGTGTCGATTTGTGCTATTTATGCGCGCGGACAATGTTTGGAAACAAGTCCAGTCCTGTGTGTCTCCGTTGTGTTCGTGTCTTTTTAGCGTTATGTGGCAAGTGAACCATCACCAACTCGCCCAGGCTTCTATTCTAGTAATGAAGTCGTCTAAATGTTCTGGCTCAGTCATGAGCGCCGCTCGCGCTTATTCCTGAAAAAATCTTTGCTGACTGTTGTATGCTGTTCAGTGTCGAAGTTGTCAAATATTGTTTTTCTCCTATATAGCGCTATTTTCTACCGGTTGCTGTCTACCTCAGGTTAAACATATTATTTGCAACGGATCCCGCGCGAAAAAAAATGCCGTAATAAACGCCAAAAAACTGATCGCATCTCAGCAGCGAAAAATAAATGTCTCTCTATTGCTGCATGGTTACTGCGCGAAATCCACTCAGCAGGTGTGCATGACGGCAAAAGAGTCCGGAGAGGCAGATGAGACAGGATATGCGCCTCAGACTTTCCTCCTTCGAAAAGGGGTGTAGGAAATGTGGACAGCATCCGTGTTTACCTTAAAAAACGATGCCTTGCGAGCGCTGGTTGTTTCTATGTATTAATTTAATGTAGGAAGGCATGTTCCTCGTCGTGGTGATGTCTATACACCTCTTGCCATGTAATTGTAATCTTGAGATTTTCTTTTAGGGACTTCTTATTATTATAAAACAAAAGCATCAGAAATTGCCTACTCTTTCATTCAACTGCTGACATCGACAAAATGCTTCTTCTTTGGGCCAAGCTTCCATTATTATGTTCCAACCAGGCAAAAACAGAAGGGTTGTTAAAGCTCCCTCATAGAGCAGAGCTGCTAGCGCACGAGATGAAGGCCGATGCATCACCGTCGTAGGTTTCCTATTAAAAACTCAGGGAGTAGGAAGTGCATCTTCGATGCGTCCATCCTCGAAACTGATGGTGGTACATGCTGTCTTCCCGACGTCAGAGTCAAACGGCACGGAGGCCTGTGTTCCTTTTACCATACCTGTACGTGAAAGAACAAAGAAGAAATACAAGAAAAATATCGCCTTGCTCGGCGTACGGACAAGCCAACGTGCCAGTCTCACAGTTGCAGGCGAGGGCATGGAATCACACATACGCGAAAAAGCATGCCGCTGATTTTCTCAAAAACAGCGCTTGTTTGGTGATCGAAATTCATACATGCTGCTTCGATCGTTAAGCCCACTGCATCTGTTTAGGTCTAGTTCACTGAGAAAAAACTGGCTTTTGCACTTAGCGCATAGCACTTTGACTGGGCATCGGCATAGCATTCGTCATTACCACAGCCTTTTTCTTTGCCCGACAATTTTTATATATCACGCAAAATGGACGCGAAGCAAAGATGTATACAGGGTATTACCATTTTCAGCAAATCTGCACAAATAAAATTCCGTCACTCTGGGCAACGTCCATGAAACACGTGTCGGGGTTAGTTTTCTCCATGGCCACAGCGTAATCATTACAATGCTCGTGAGGTTGCCTCTTAACCGCCAAAATGACTCAGCACTTTCGAGGAAGAAAAATCTCCTGCCTTCCTCACCCCTTTCCAACACCGAAAAGCCTGCTTTGTAGCATAGCAACAGAAAAGACCTACTCGGAATAAGCGGCGGTCTTAAAAATGAGGTCAACATGAGGTCATCCCTCTGGTATCTGCTTCCAGTGGTTTCTAGGAAACTACACCCCTTTTTGCTTATCTCCCTCTGCTGGCACTACCAAGTTCCTGCTTTTGAGGTTTTCTCGGAAGCGCCAAAATGACTCAGCACTTGCGACGAAGAAAAATCTCCACCACTTCCTCACCCCTTTCCAAAACCCAAAAGCCGCATTTCCTGGAAATGCAGGGTCAGGTCTCCTTAAACCCTCTGGTATCCGGTTCCAGTGGTTTCTGGGAAAGACCACCCTTTTTTTCTTATCTCCCTCTGCCAGCACTACCAAGTTCCCCTTTGTTAGCTGAAGGTAAAGCCGATTGGTGGAGCGCCAAAATGACTCAGCACTTGCGACGAAGAAAAATCCACCACTTCCTCACCCCTTTCCAAAACCCAAAAGCCGCATTTCCTGGAAATGCAGGGTCAGGTCTCCTTCAACCCTCTGGTATCCGGTTCCAGTGGTTTCTGGGAAAGACCACCCTTTTTTTCTTATCTCCCTCTGCCGGCACTACCAAGTTCCCCTTTGTTAGCTGAAGGTAAAGCCGATTGGTGGAGCGCCAAAATGACTCAGCACTTGCGACGAAGAAAAATCTCCACCACTTCCTCACCCCTTTCCAAAACCCAAAAGCCGCATTTCCTGGAAATGCAGGGTCAGGTCTCCTTAATCCCTCTGGTATCCGGTTCCAGTGGTTTCTGCGAAAGACCACCCTTTTTTTCTTATCTCCCTCTGCCGGCACTACCAAGTTCCCCTTTGTTAGCTGAAGGTAAAGCCGATTGGTGGAGCGGTGTTTTACTCTCGTCACAGCTACCCTTTCCCAAAAGTGTGAAGAGCTCCAAAAGTTTGACGTATCACTTGTAGTGTTGAAGGCGCTCCTTTCGGTACCTGTTGCTCAGAGTTGTGTAACTTTTGCGAGCGGAATCCTGTGTCTTTCAATATGGGGATGAATGTCCAGCGCATTTTGGTCGGAGCCACCGAGAAAATCGAAAAGATTCAGAACAGCCGCAAAGACCTCGGCATCCGCACACACCTGATGCTTAATCTCCTGCTTCAACAGTGGTCGTGGCTCTACTCTAGCGACTCAGAAGACGACGGAGACGGAAAGGCCGAAAAAAGGGGCCGCCGCAATGGTACCGGCAAGACATCAGCGATTCGCAAACAGGCCAACAAGAGCAGCAAAGTCGTCAACGCACAGCGAACCGAACATGAAGGTAAGTACTAAACTTCTAAACACTTGATTTCCCTTGACTATTTCGGGCGGAACAACATAGCGTAGGGAGCCCAGTATTGTTAACGTTGCCTAATAATATGGGTACAGTGCATTCACAGAGCGATATGTCAATAATGTTCTGTTCCCGCGTAATATGAGGGTGTGTTCATGCGTGGCGCAACGGGTACCGCACGGCACAGGCATCTCCGTGTTGTTTCAACAATATCCCTCGCGAACCTCTTGTGCTTATAGCGGATATCGTTTTCGGTACGCAATATATTAAGCTGAGTTCGCAGTGTACATACTTTATCTGCAGTAAAGTTCAGCGGTCTTTATGCTTGTCTTACGTGTTCAAGTTTTAACGCTGCCAACCGACACTCCCCGCCCCACATTGCATGGCGTCATTTGCCTATGGTCTCACGCGCCACACAAAGTTTGCTTTTTTTTTTCTCTATTACACTAGCTTGGCCTCATCTAAATCCTCGTTCTCTCTTGCAGCCACTTTCCTGTTATTCTTATCTTGCCTTAACGCCTATGTATTTAGCACACTTGAGCTCTGAGTGGTCAGTGAACCACAGCTGCGTGCATGCATGAAACGGATGGCAGAGATGGAACGCTGTGCTTATGCTAACCACAGCGATTCATGTATTACGCGATTTCTGATTGTCCTGTATTTGTAGCGCGGCATGTTGAAACGGCTTTATCCACATTCTATCGTCTCACGTGCATCACCTTGGATTGTTCCTTCTTCCTTTTATTTTAAGGAAATGCATTGCTTCATAGCTCAATTCTACACATAACCGTCACTTGTTTCTCACTGTTCGTCTATTAATCTTCGTAGATGAACAGCGGGCCTACAAGAAGCTAAAGCCAAACCCGACAGGCAGAGACAAGCCAAAGGCCGGCCCATCTTCAGGGTGGACCTCCGCTGCAGGAGACAACCCCCTCGTTCTGAAGCTGACAAAGGCTGACCCGAAAAATGGCAAGCAAGAGAAACAGCACTGTCCAGCCGAGGAGGAACCCATGGACTGGAGCTGGCTGTTCGAAGACACCTTCGATTTGCCGGCGGACGCCCAAGTTCCGGACCCGGATCTTTCGTTCCTCGAGCAGTGAAAGCGGGCCTAGACGGAAGTAAATTCCATACTTTCATCTCAGGGCCAATCATCGGAGGCCTACCCATGGCCGCCATTTCCAGTCAAGCAGTGTTGCATGACATGTGTCCCAACGGACAAGCATTTATATATATAACCTCGCTTTTCATCTTTTCCATTGTACCCCCCTTTCCCCAAGCGCGCTTGTCTAGGTGCAGTACATTAAGCTCACAAACATGTGATGCCTTGATACTGTGATGTATGATTTGCAGGCGTGCTTTTTATTTGCATCTCAATAAATATGCTCTTGCGTATACTAATGTCCCGGTTCCTTTCATTCGGGTAACTGACATCACTAGAGTATAAATATTTGCAAAAAAAGGTAAGAAGAACAAAATGCAGCCAACGCTGTCATACTTTTTTGCAGTTTTCTGCTGATGCCTTCCCAGCTGGTGTAAGCCGAAAGTTTCGTGTATAGCTTGCGAAATATATACACAGTCTCTCGAGGCGATAGCCGGAGTGTGCCACAGTAGCGCAAATTCACCTAATGCTCTCGCGAAAGTGAGTAAAAAAATGTCAAACCTCCTGCCTTACAGAAGATGTTATCCCAATCCCTTTCATTATCACCGTCCCGTTGACGTGTTTCTTTTGTGTGGGTGTGTAATAAGTGAAATACATGTTTCAGAGAAACTTTTTGGTGTTTCCATCTGCATTATTTGCAAGAAAATACAGCGGCAACGTGTTAATTGCGCTCGGATCATACAAACCTAGAAGGGTGTTTTGAAGGTCATAGGTGACTTTTCTTTTTCAAGTAATCTGGTGTCCCCTTACAAATATCTAATTGGATACGCCTTTTTCATTTTACTTGTGCTCAACTTTTTCCTTTTGGGTACATTTTTCAAATTAATTCTTTAGAGTAGCGCTCATTACCACCCGTCGGAATATGTTTCTTCAATATATTGTTCACAATGCGAAATAAACCCTTTGAAGATATTTTATTGCACTTTCTTCTTAATTATTTGCAAACCAATTGAAATTAGGTGTTTGCTGCATTATGTTGCGTCTGTACTGCACTAATATCTCTCAGATAATAGCATCATAAATAAGTCTGCTGAAAGAATGTATATTATTTGGCAGCCTCGTCTGAGCGTCTCTGATCCCCTAGGCGCACACAGCACAGAGGGATCAGGCTGAACCCTTTAGAGTGGTTGTTGGCTCAAGCCACCTAGCCATGACTCGTGAAATTTCATTCTTGTCTTTATTTTAGCCACAAACCAAATAATCTTCGCATGGTTACTTTTACTTGCGGAAAATCTTTGTGCGCTCTCCTTTCAACTGCAGGGTGCAGCCCTTTAATGAAATCCGCAGGACGGGTCCCTCTCGTAGTACCTGACCTGCTCAAACATGCTTATATTTCCAATGCCGATTCCGTCAGCATCCTTCTTTTGCTCAGAAAATCTCTACTTCTTTAGCCTTTTTCTACACCGGTAGTTGCTGATTTGACCCCCCTAATGCTGTCCACATATGAACTGGTCGGTTTTCTAGATCGCTTTCTCCATTTTGTGTCGGTATTCCTCATGTGCGAGCGCCGCCATGTATGAGCGGCCGGCGCTGCTCTCGCACACTCGATGACGCAGACGGCGACGCCACTCGACCACCGAATGGGCGCTTAAGAGCTGCGCTATAAAAACAAATCTTGTTACCTGTATCTTGAGTTGTTTTCAACATTGCCGGTTTCAAATGCGCCAATTACACATGACAGTTAAATAATCATCTAAGCTAGCGAAGCAAAGGCAAGCAATCGCGGCGTACCAAAGAAAATTATAAGACCACGCCGCGGCACTCCGTTGGAGCTGCCAGTGCGTGTGCACAGGCCGTGCGCTGTCAAGACCCTCGCTGTACGCTGAATTCTGCCCAATAGTGGCGTTCAGGGCTCAGATGACGGCACGTGCGGCTAATTTGGCACACGCAAGCTCGCCTCTGGAAATTTCAAACACTGTGTTCCTATGCCCTAACTTAATGGCATCGACATCGGCGGGACCTTTCACATATTACTGCAGCCAACCGCACAGAACTCGATTGTCTTCGAAAGCAACTACTGAGATCTCTACCACGGAAGAAACCCAGCAATACGCTCGCCAAAAGGAGCGTCGGACGAGATCTTTTACCACATAGGCGAAACATGAGCAAGGAATATTTAGTAAATGGGAACAGGGGGCAGCACGCATGCATTCCTGCGGTGAGATATTCTAGGCGTAGCAGGGATTACACAGCGAATTTTACTACATGGTCATGAGTTAAATGGACTGCAGAAAACTTTATCCGCTCCTTCTTACACTGCGGTGAGCTTTCTGGCTGCAAAGACGCAAAATATACAAACGAACTGAGCAACTATTGGAAGTGAAACGACATATGCTCAAAAATGGTGCGCTCGACAATGGAGCGCCTAGCTCTGAAGAGTTAAATATATTTCCTCCTCGTGGGTCAACTTTTGCAAACGCTCTGACTCAGTCCTAAGGATGGTGTGCCATTATTCCAGAAAATCTGCCCATGAGTGTTCCTGTACACTATGCATTGCCGAAATTTGTAAATAACATTTCACTCTTTATAGCCATAAATTCGTTCAGTTCCTGTGCAACATAGTAAGTGCGACGAATCCAGGGAAAGCATGTGGCAGTGAAGCAAAAAAAAAAAACCCTAGTAAACCAGCACTCGAAAACAACTGTACATCCTAACAGCACAACTGCTCCGCGCAATCCGCTGGGCATTTGCGTATAACGGAAACAGAGTCCGGAGAGGGAGCAGAGACGAAATAAGCGACTGATGCTTCTGTACTTAAAAAAAAGGGGAGAAGGAAATGGGCAAGCTCCTCTGTTTACTACGCCGCGGGTTCGAATCCCAGTTTCGACAATGTTTTTATTTATTTATAGTTCCACTCGGTTGCACCGGCGGCGGCGACGTGGTCAACCTGTGACAGGGCGCCAATGGCTGCGGCACATTTACGGTATGCGCGGAAGGCTGTTTAGACACAAGTTGTTTTCTACCAATACTGGAGTCATAGGTTCACGAGTTTAATCTGCGCCCTGCACTAAAGGTTTTAGAAAAAAACGCACCTAGAACAAAAAAACCTTCTTTAAGGGTTCGGAAAAAATATCATCGAACAAGGACCATGAAGAGTACCATAGCCAAAATTCCATCAAGCATAAATCGCAAACTGTACAAAAAAGAGAAAACCTCAGCGATATTATTAAGGTTTCAACAGGAGGACTTGCCCGCCGCCGTGCAAAACGTTTATGATTGGCGGAATTTAAAGTGGGTCATCACTCGAGGAGGAAAGCCCAATGAGGAGGAGGATGGTGTGAAGTGGGACGGCAATTGTTATGATCGGGAGAGAGAATCTTCTCCAGGCATGATGGCTGCTCAAGTTGATAACTAGTTGAACTGAAAAACTGGGAAAAGAAAAAAAAACCAGTTCAGCAGAAAGGAATCCGGGGGGCGGAGCCTGTAGAGATAGGGTGCGGCTTGAAAGGTTGTGTGTCCAGCTGGGACAGGCGCTTTGTGCGACTTGCATCGTTGATCTCAAAATTTAGATAAGGAATTAGTCACCATGACCAAGCGAAATACCGAAGAAAATAAAAAATATAGGAAAAAGAGAAAGAGTGTGCGCGAGCTCAGAGAAAGCGTCAAAGGAAGAGATGCTCAGAAGGAATGTGGAAATTAAGGATTCGTATGAAATGGGGGCAAGAAGTTACGCGAACAAACAGAAAAAAAATGTCGTTGCAGCTGAAAAGGACCAGTCATAGTGGAAGGGTAGGGTGAAAGAAAGGATAAATCCAATGTATGAAGTACTAAGAAAGGCTCTGACCACGTGCAAGACTCTCTTAGAGAATTTTGCCAGTACGCGAATGTGAGGGATTCGATGTTTCCTTTGGATATGTTGATCCTTAATGGTCGTAAGGTTTTAAATTTGTAGATTAGGAATGCCTATCTGTATTGTCTTTCTGCGGATTTTCAGGCTTTACCAGAAGAAGGAACATTCTCTCGTTGTCCAGAGGAGCGAATTAGACTATATAAAAAATTCGAGTTTCCTCTTCCCGGGTATATTTCTCACTGAAAGTGTACAAATAAACTAAACAATTAATGTATTTTAAGTGTCGTTTGACGAGAATTATGGTGTGAGATAACAGCGGGCGCAGCTCGAAAGCACCGCAAAATAATTCCTCATCGCTCGCACTGTGTCGATTTGTGCTATTTATGCGCGCGGACAATATTTGGAAACTAGTCCGTTGTGCCCGTGTCTTTTTAGCGTTATGTGGCAAGTGAACCATCACCAACTCGCCCAAGCTTATACTCTAGTAATGAAGTCGTCTCAATGCTCTGGCTGAGTCATGAGAGCCGCTCGCGCTTATTCCTGAAAAATTCTTTGCTCACTGTTGTATGCTGTTCAGTGTCGAAGTTGTCAAATATTGTTTTATCCCATATAGCGCTATTTTCTACCGGTTCCTGTGTACCTCAGGTTAAACATAGTTGCAACGGATCCAGCGCGAAAAAAATGCCGTAATAAACGCGAAAAACTGATCGCAAATCAGCAGCGAAAAATAAATGTCTCTCTATTGCTGCATGGTTACTGCGCGAAATCCACTCAGCAGGTGTGCATGACGGCAACAGAGTCTGGAGAGGCACATGAGACAGCATATGCGCCTCAGACTTTCCTTCTTGAAAAAGGGGTGTAGGAAATGTGGACAGCATCTGTGTTTACCTTAAAAAACGATGCCATGCGAGCGCTGGTTGTTTCTATGTATTAATTTAATGTAGGAAGGCATGTTGCTCGTCGTGGTGATGCCTATACACCTCTTGCCATGTAACTGTAATCTTGAGATTTTCTTTTAAGGACTTCACATTTTTGTAAAACAAAAGCAACAGAAATTGATTACACTTTCATTCAACTGCAGACATCGACAAACTACTTCTCCTTCGGGCCAAGCCTCCATTATCATGCCCCAACCAGGCCCAACATGTGTTATTCAAGCTCGCTTACACAGCAGAGCTGCTAGCGCACGAGATGAAGGTCTATGCATCACCGTCGTAGGTTTCCTATTAAAAACGCAGGGAGTAGGAAGTGCATCTTCGATGCGTCCATCCTCGAAACTGATGGTGGTACATGCTGTCTTCCCGACGCCACAGTCCAACGGCTCAGATGTCTGTGTTCTTTTTACCATACCTATACGTGAAAGAAGAAACAAGAAATACAAAAAAAAATATCGCCTTGCTCGGCGTATGGACAGGCCAACGTGCCAGTCTCACAGTTGCAGGCGAGGGCGTGAAATCACACATACGCGAAAAAGCATGCCGCAGATTTTCTCAAAAACAGCGCTGGTTTGGTTATCGAAATTCATACATGCTGCTACGATCTTTAAGGCCACTGCATCTGTTTAGGTCTAGTTTACATAGAATAAACGGCCTTTTGCACGTAGCGCATAGCACTTTTACTGGGCATCGGCATAGCATTCGTTATTACCACAGTCTTTTTCGTTGCACGACAATTTTTATATATCACGAAAAATGAACGCGAAGCAAAGATGTATACAGGGGATTACCATTTTCAGCAAATCTCCGCAAATAAAACTCCGGAACACTGGGCAACGACCATGAAACACGTGTCTGCGTTAGTTTTCGCCATGGCCGCAACCATTACAATGCTTATGAAGTTTTCTCCGAAGCGCCAAAATGACTCAGCACTTGTGACAAAGAAAAATCTCCTCCACTTCCTCACCCCTTTCCAACACCCAAAAGCCTGCTTTGTTGTATAACAAAAGAAAACGCCTACTCGGAAAAAGGGGACTGTCTGAAAAATGAGCTCAACATTTGAGGTCAACACCAGGTCACCCTCTGGTATCTGCTTCCTGTGGTTTTTAGGAAACTACACCCTTTTTTTTACTTATCTCCCTCTTCCAGCGCTACCAAGTTCCCCTTTGCAAGTTCCCACAGTGCATTCACAGAGCGATATGTCAATAATGTTCTGTTCCCGCGTAATTTGAGGGTTTGTTCATGCGTGGCGCAACGGGTACCGCACGGCACAGGCATCTCCGTGTTGTTTCAACAATATCCCTCGCGACCCTCTTGTGCTTATAGCGGATATCGTTTTCGGTACGCAATATATTAAGCTGAGTTCGCCGTGTACATACGTTATCTGCAGTAAAGTTCTGCGGTATTTATTCTTGTCTTACGTGTTCAAGTTTTAACGCTGCCATCCGACACTCCCCGCCCCACATTGCATGGCGTCATTTGCCTATGGTCTCACGCGCCACACAAAGTTTGCTTTTTTTTCTATATTACACTAGCTTGGCCTCATCTAAATCCTCGTTCTCTCTTGCAGCCACTTTCCTGTTATTCTTATCTTGCCTTAACGCCTATGTATTTAGCACACTTGAGCTCTGAGTGGTCAGTGAACCACAGCTGCGTGCATGCATGAAACGGATGGCAGAGATGGAACGCTGTGCTTATGCTAACCACAGCGATTCATGTATTACGCGATTTCTGATTGTCCTGTATTTGTAGCGCGGCATGTTGAAACGGCTTTATCCACATTCTATCGTCTCACGTGCATCACCTTGGATTGTTCTTTCTTCCTTTTATTTTAAGGAAATGCATTGCTTCATAGCTCAATTCTACACATAACCGTCACTTGTTTCTAACTGTTCGTCTATTAATCTTCGTAGATGAACACCGGGCCTCCAAGAAGCTAAAGCAAAACCCGACTGTCAGAGACGAGCCAAAGGCCGGCCCATCTTCAGGGTGGACCTGCGCTGCAGGAGACAACCCCCTCGTTCTGAGGCTGAAAAAGGCTGACCGGAAAAATGGCAAGCAAGAGAAACAGCGCTGTCCAGCCGAGCAGGAGTGCATGGACTGGAGCTGGCTGTACGAAGACTCCTTCGAATTGCCGGAGGACGCCCAAGTTCCTGACCCGGACCTTTCGTTCCTCGAGCAGTGAAAGCGGGCCAAGACGGAAGTAAATTCCATACTTTCATCTCAGCGCCAATCACCGGAGGCCTACCCATGGCCGCCATTTCCAGTCAAGCAGTGTTGCATGACATGTGTCCAAACGGACAAGCATTTATATGTATAACCTCGCTCTTAATCTTTTTCATTGTACCCCCCTTTTCCCAAGCGCACTTGTCTACGTGCAGTACATTAAGCTCACAAAACGATGTGATGCCTTGATACTGTGATGTATCATTTGTAGGCGTGCTTTTTTGCATCTCAATAAATATACTCTTGCGTAATCTAATGTCCGGTTCCTTTCATTCGGGTAACTGACATCACTAGAGTATAAATATTTGCAACCAAAGGTAAGAAGAACGAAATGCAGGCAACGCTGTCATACTTTTTGGCAATTTTCTGCTGATGCTCCTTCGCAGGTAGTGTCAGCCAAAAATTCGGGTATAGCTTGCGTAATAGTGCAGTCTCTCGAGGCGATAGCCGAAGTGTGTCAGAGTAGCGCAAATTCACCTAATGCTCTCGGGAAAGTGAGTAAAAAATGTCAAACCTCCTGCCTTGCGGAAGATGCTATTGCACTCCCTTTCGTTCTCACTAGCCTTGTTTCGAGAATATGGTAGCATTCTTTTTTTGGTCAGATGATAAAATCACCTACAATAACGGCAATAAGTAAAGCTCGTTGCAGATGTGTTACCGTCCCGATTAAGTGTTTCGTTTGTGTGGGTGCGTAAAAAGTGAAATACATATTTCAGAAAAATTTTGCAGCGTTTCCATCTTAAATGTTTGCAAAAAAATACGGCGTCAACGTGCTGATTGCGCTTAGATCATACAAACCTTGAAGGGTGTTTTCAAGGTCATAGGGAAGAAACTTACATACTTCCGTCTCAGCACCAGTCATCGGAGGCCTACGCATGGCTGCGATTACAATTCATGCAGCGTTGCATGACAAATGTCCAAACGGACAAGCTTTCTTATGTATTGCTCGCTACTCCGCGTTTTCATTGTGTCGACATTTCCCCATGCCAGCTTGTAAAGATGCAATGCATTAAGCTCACAAAAGGATGTGATGCCTTGATACGCTGATGTATCATTTGTAGGCGTGCTTTCTGTTTTCGTCTCAATAAACATGTTCGTGCCTAATCTACTGTCCCCGTTCCTTTCATTCGGGCAACTGACACCACCAGAAGAGTATAAATATTTGCAAAAAAGGTAAGAAGAACAAAATGCAGGGAGCGCTGTCATACTTTTTGGCAGTTTTCTGCTGATGCTCCTTCCCAGCTGGTGTAAGCCGAAAATTTCGTGTATAGCTTGCGAAATATATACACAGTCTCTCGAGGCGATAGCCGCAGTGTGCCACAGTAGCGCAAATTCACCTAACTCTCTCGCGAAAGTGAGTAAAAAAATGTCAAACCTCCTGCCTTGCAGAAGATGTTATCCCAATCCCTTTCATTATCACCGTCCCGATGAAGTGTTTCGTTTGTGTGGGTGTGTAATAAGGGAAATACACGTTTCAAAGAAATTTTGCGTCGTTTCCATCTGAAATATTAGCAATAAAATACGGCGGCAACGTGCTAATTTCGCTCTGAAAATACAAACCTAGAGGAGTGTTTTGAAGGTCATAGGTGTCTTTGTTTTCAACTTATCTGGTGTCTCCTGACAAATATGTAATAGGACACGCCTTTATCATTTTACTCCTGCTCAACGTTTTCGTTATGGCTACATTTTCAAATAAAACCTTTATCGTAGCGCTCATTAGCACCTCTCAGAATGTGTTTCTTCAATATATTGTTCACAATGCAAAATAAATGCTTTGAAAATATTTTGTTCCTTTTTCTTCTTAAATATTTGCAAAACAATTGGCACTAGGTATTTTCTGCATCATCGTAGTCGGCACTGCACTGATATCCCTTAGATAATGGCGTCATAAATAAGTCTGCTCAAAGAATGTATATTATTTGGCAGCCTCGTCTGGACGTCTCTGATCCCCTAGGCGCACCCTGGATGGAGGCAAAAGGCTGAGCCCTTTAAATTGGTTGGTGTCTCAAGCCACCGAGCCATGACTCGTGAAATTTCATTCTTGTCTTTATTTTAGCCATCAACCACTTAACCTTCTCTTGGCTAACTTTAATTGCTTAAAATATATTTTCCCTTTACTGTACTTACACCCCACTGCTTTGAATGAATCACGCCCAATACTTTCAACTGTAGGGTGCAACCCTTTAATGAAACCCGCAGAACCGGTCCCTCTTATAGTACCTGACCTGCTCAAGCATGCTTATATTTCCAGTGCCGATTCCGTCAGCATCCTTCTTTTGCTCAGTGCATCTCTATTTCTTTAGCCTTTTCTACACCGGTAATTGCTGATTTGATCCCCAACTGCTGTCCACATATTTACTTGTCAGTTTTCTAGTTCGCTTCCTCCACTTTGTGTCGGCATTCCTAATATGCCCGCGCCGCCATCTATGAGCGGCCGGCGCTGCTCTCGCACACTCGATTAAGCAGACAGCGACGCCGGTCGACCACCGAATGGGCGCTTAAGGGCTTCGCTATAAAACAAATCTCGTTCCCAGTATCTTGAGTTGTTTTCAACATCGCCGATTTCAAGCGCGCCAACTACACATGACATTTAAATGATCATCTAAGCTAGCGAAGCAAAGGTAAGCAATCGCGGTATCCGAAACAAAATTATAAGACCACGCCGTGGCACTTCGTTGGAGCTGCCATTGAGTAGTGGCATTCAGGGCTCAGATGACGGTACGTGCGGCAAATTTGGCACACGCAAGCTCGCCTCTGAAAACTTCAAACACTATGTTCCTCATCATGGGAAGTAGCGGGGCCAGTTGGTTCATTTTTCAACTTAAAACAGTGCGCAGGAACAGGACACAGGACTATGTTCCTCTGCCCTAACTTAATGGCATCGACATCGGAGGTACCTTTCACATATTACTGCAGCCAACCGCACAGAACTCGATTGTTTTCGGAAGCAACTGCTGAGATCTCTACACGGAAGAAGCCCCGCAATACGTTCGCCATAAGAAGCGTAAGACGAGATCTTTTACCACATAAGCGGGGGAAGAGCAAGGAATATTTAGGAAGTGGGAACAGGGGGCAGCACGCATGCATTCCTGCGGTGAGATATTCTAGGCGTTGCAAGGATTACACAGCCAATTTTACTTCATGGCCACACGTGAAATGGACTGCAGAAAACTTTATCCGCTCCTTCTTACACTCTGGTGAACTTTCTGGCTGCAAAGACGCAAAATATACAAACGAACTGAGCAACTAATGGAAGTGAAACCACATATGCTCAAAAATGGTGCGCTCGACAATGGAGCGGCTGAGCTCTTAAGAGTTAAAATATTTCCTCATATGTGGGTGAACTTTTGCAAACACTCTGATTCAGTCCTAAGGATGCTGCGCCATTATTCCAGAAAATCTGCCCATGAGTGTTCCTGTACACTATGGATTGGCGAAATTTGTAAATAACATTTGACTCTGTATAGCTA
This sequence comes from Amblyomma mixtum, assembly GCF_055824585.1. Taxonomy (NCBI): domain Eukaryota; kingdom Metazoa; phylum Arthropoda; class Arachnida; order Ixodida; family Ixodidae; genus Amblyomma; species Amblyomma mixtum. Next base: position 234,193,477 of record NC_143013.1, read on the forward strand.
TAAATTCGTTCAGTTCCTGTGCAACATAGTAAGTGCGACGAATCCAGGGAAAGCATGTGGCAGTGAAGCAAAAAAAGAACCCTAGTAAACCAGCACTTGAAAACAACTGTACATCCTAACAGCACGTCTGCTCCGCGCAATCCGCTGGGCATTTGCGCATGACGGCAACAGAATCCGGAGAGGGAGCAGAGATGAAATAAGCGACTGATGCTTCTCTACTTCAAAAAAGGGGGGAAGCAAATGGGCAACTCCTCTGTTTACTACGCCGCGGGTTCGAATCCCAGTTTCGACAATGTTTTTATTTATTTAAGTTCCACTCGGTTTCACCGGCGGCGGCGACGTGGTCAACCTGTGACAGGGCGCCAATAGCTGCGGCACATTTACGGTATGCGCGGAAGGCTATTTAGACACAAGTTGTTTTCTATCAATATTGGAGTCATAGGTTCACGAGTTTAATCTGCGCCCTGCATTAAAGGTTTTAGAAAAAAACGCACCTAGAACAAAAAAACCTTCTTTAAGGGTTCGGAGAAAATATCACCGAACAAGGACCATGAAGAGTACCATAGCCGAAATTCCATCAAGCGTAAATCGCAAACTCTACAAGGAAGAGAAAACCTCAGGGTGGTTATTTAGGTTTCGACAGGAGGACTTGCCCGCTGCTGTGCAAAACGTTTATGATTGGCGGAATTTAAAGTGGGTCATCACTCGAGGAGGAAAGCCCAATGAGGAGGAGGATGGTGTGAAGTGGGACGGCAATTGTTATGATCGGGAGAGAGAATCTTCTACAGGCATGATGGCTGCTCAAGTTGATAACTAGTTGACCTGAAAAACTGCGAAAAGAAAGAAGCCAGTTCAGCAGAAAGGAATCCCGGGTGCCGAGCCTGGAGAGATAGGGTGCGGCTTGAAAGGCTGTGTGTCCAACTGCCACGGGCTGCTTTGTGCGACTTGGGGCCTTGACCTCAAAAACTGAGATAAGGAATTAGTCACCATGGCCAAGCGAAAGTGTCAACGGGAGAGGTGGTGGGAAGTAGTGAGGAAGTTAAGAGAAAAAAAAAGTGTTGTTGCAGCGGGAAAGGACCATTCGTAGTGGAAGGGTAGGTTGAAAGAAAGACTAAAGCAACAGTATGAAGTACTAAGAAATGCTCTGACCATGTGCAAGACTTCATTAACGAATTATGCCAGTACCTGTATGTGAGTGATTCGAAGATTTCTCTGGATATGTTTATCCTTAATGGTCTTAAGGTTTTAAATTTGTAGATAAGGAAATTTTCCTATCAGTATTGTCTATCCTTTGCGGATTTTCAGGCTTGACCAGAAGAAGGAACATTCTCTCGTTGTCCAGAGGAGCGAATTAGACTATAGAAAAAATTCGAGGTTCCTGTTTCGAGTGATGTTACTCACTGAAAATGTGCAAATAAACTAAACAATTAACAGAGGTTAATTGGCGTTTGGCGAGAGATATGGTGTGAGAGAACGGCGGGCGGAGCTTTAAACATCGCAAAATAATTCCTCATCGCTCGCACGGTGTCGATTCGTGCTATTTATGCGCGCGGACAATATTTGGAAACTAGTAATGAAGTCGTCTAAATGCTCTTGCCCAGTCATGAGCGCCGCTCTCTCTTATTCCACATAAATCCTTTGCTCACTGTTGTATGCTATTCAGTGTCGAATTTGCCAATTAATGTTTTATCCTATATAGCGTTATTTTCTACCGGTTCCTGTCTACCTCAGGTTGAACATATTAGTTGCAACAGATCTACGGATCCCGCGCAAAAAAAAACCGTAATAAACGCGAAAAAACTGAGCGCAAATCAGGAGCGAAAAATAAATGTCTCTGTCTTGCTGCATGGTTACTGCGCGAAATCCACTCAGCAGATGTGCATGACGGCAACAGAGTCCGGAGAGGCAGATGGGACAGGATATGTGCCTGAGACTTTCGTCCTTCAAAAAAGGGTGTAGGAAATGTGGACAGCATCCGTATATATCTAAAAAACAGCGCTGGTTTGGTGCTCGAAATTCATACATGTTTCTACGATCGTTAAGGCCACTGCATCTGTTTAGGTCTAGTTTCCTGAGAAAAAACGGCCTTTGGCACTTTTACAGGGCATCGACGTAGCATTCTTCAATACCACATTCTTTTTCCTTGCGCGACAGTTTTTATTTGTTACGCAAAATGGACGCGAAGCGAAGATGTAAACAGCGGATTACCATTTTCGGAAATCGGCAAAAACAAAAGTGCGGAAATCTGGGCAACGACCCTAAGACCCGTGTCTGCGTCAGTTTTCGCCATGGCCGCAGCGTAACCATTGTAATGTTCACGAGGTTGTCTCTGAAGCGCCAAAATGACTCAGCACTTTCGAGGAAGAAAAATCTCCTCCCCTTCCTCACTCCTTTCCAACACCCAAAAGCCTGCTTTGTTGGATAACAACAGAAAAAGCCTACTCGTAATAAGGGGTGGTTTGAAAAATGAGGTCAACATTTGAGGTCAACATGAGGTCATCCCTCTGGTATCTGCTTCCAGTGGTTTCTAGGAAACCGCACCCTTTTTTTGCTTATCTCCCTCTGCCGCCACTACCAAGTTCCCCTTTGTGCGCTGAAGGTAAAGCCGATTGGTGGAGCCGTGTTTCACTCTCGTCAAAGCTACCCTTTCCCATCCACGTGGAGAAGTACAAAATTTTAACGTATCACTTGCAGTGTTGAAGGCGCTCCATCTTGGTACCTGTTGATCAAGGCTGTGTAACTTTTGCGAGCGCAATCCTGTGTTTTTGAATATGGGGATGAACGTGCAGCGCATTTTGGCCGGAGCCAGGGAGAAGTTACAAAAGATTCGGAAGAGCCGCAAAGATCTCGGCATCTACAAACGCCTGATGCTTAATCTCCTGTTTCAACAGTGGGCGTGGATCAACTCAAGCGACTCAGAAGACGACGGAGACGGAAAAGCCGAAAAAAGTGGCCGCTGCAATGGAACCGCCAAGAAATCCGCGATTCAGAATGCGCCCAAAGAGAACAGCAAGGTTGTCAATGGACTGCGAAACGAACCTGAAAGTAAGTACTAACCATCTAAACTCCTGATTTCCAGTGACTACTTCGGGCGGAACAACATAGCGTAGGGACCTCACTATATGTTTGTTAACGTTGTCTAATAATTTGGTTACAGTGCATTCACACAGCAATGTGTCAAAAATGTTCTCTTCACGCGTAATTTGAGGGTGTGTTCATGCATGACGCACCGGGTGCCTCACGGCACGGGTATCTTCGTGTTGTTTCAACAATACCCCTCACGAACCTCTTGCGTTTCTAGCGGATGTTGTTTTCGGTACGCAATATATTAAGCTGAATTCGCCGTGTACATACGTTATCTGCAATAAAGCTGAGCAGTCTCTATGCTTGTCTAACGTGTTCAAGTTTTAACGCTGCATCCGACTCTCGCCGCCCCACGTTGCACTGCGGCATTTGCCGCTGCGCTGAGTTATCTTTAGCGCAAATTAAGAAAAATTTCGTTTCAGAAAAGGTATTAATTGAAACTAAGAGTTTGTGGTTCAGAGAAATATGTTGCTGACCTGTTATCAATTTGTTCGAGTTCAGTTCAGCGGAACGGCTTTGACCGCACTCGGGCAGTTGTCCGTGGGGCTGCCTCAGTATGTGATTTTCAAATAACTATGGTCTCACGTGCTACACAAAGTTTGGTTTTTTCTCTAATACACTGGCTTGGCCTTATCTACATCCTCGTGCTCCCAAGCGGCCACTTTCTTGTTATTCTTATCCGGCCTTAACGCATATGTATTAGCACAGTTGAGCTCTGAGTAGTGAGTGAATGACGGCTGTGTCCATGCCGGTAACGGATGGTAGAGATGGAACGCGGCGCGTATGCTAACCACAGCGATTCCTGTATGGGGCGCTTTCAGATCCCGTATTTTTAGCGCGGCCAGTGCAAACGCTTTTATCCGCATTCTATCCTCAGTTCTACATCCCCATGGTATTCATTGGCGTCGTCAGCTGAACTCTCCGCCGTACAGGCGGTAAAAACAGACTTGAGGCGCTGGATGTCGGAATTGTTCTTCTTCGTTTTATTTTCAGAAAATGCATTGTTTCATAGCCCAATTCCGCACATAACCGTCACTTGTTTCTAATGTTCGTCTGTTCATATTCGTAGATGAACACCGGGCCTTCAAGAAACTAAAGCGAAATCCGACTGGTGGAGAGGAGCCTGTGGCCGGCCCATCTTCAAGGTGGACCTGCGCTTCAGGAGCCAACGCCCTCGCCCTGACGCTGACAAAGGCTCTCCCGAAAAATGAAAAGCAAGAGATGCAGCGCTGTGCCGCCGAAGAGGAGCCCATGGAGTGGAGCTGGCTCTACGAAGACTCCTTCGACTTGCCAGAGGACGCCCAAGTTCCGGACCCGGATCTTTCGTTCCTCGAGCAGTGAAAGCGGGCCTAGATAGAAGTAAATTCCATACTTTCATCTCAGCGCCAATCATCGGAGGCCTACCCATGGCCGCCATTTCCACTCAAGCAGTGTTGCATGACATGTGTCCCAACGGACACATGTCATATGTATAACCTCATGTATAACATTCATATGTATAACCTCGCTCTTAATCTTTTTCATTGTACCCCCCTTTTACCAAGCGCACTTGTCTACGTGCAGTACATTAAGCTCACAAAACGATGTGATGCCTTGATACTGTGATGTATCATTTGTAGGCGTGCTTTTTTGCATCTCAATAAATATGCTCTTGCGTAATCTAATGTCCCGGTTCCTTTCATTCGGGTAACTGACATCACTAGAGTATAAATATTTGCAAACAAAGGTAAGAAGAACGAAATGCAGGCAACGCTGTCATACTTTTTTGCAGTTTTCTGCTGATGCTCCTTCCCAGCTGCTGTAAGCCGAAAATTTCGTGTATAGCTTGCGAAATATATACACAGTCTCTCGAGGCGATAGCCGGAGTGTGCCACAGTAGCGCAAATTCACCTAATGCTCTCGCGAAAGTGAGTAAAAAAATGTCAAACCTCCTGCCTTGCAGAAGATGCTATTCCAATCCCTTTCATTATCACCGTCCCGATGAAGTGTTTCGTTTGTGTGGGCGTGTAAAAAGTGAAATACATGTTTCAGAGGAACTTTTTGGTGTTTCCATCTGAATTATTTGCAAGTAAATACGGCGGCAACTTGTTAATTGCGCTCGGATCATACAAACCTAGAACGGTGTTTTGAAGGTCATAGTTGACTTTTCTTTTTCAAGTAATCTGGTGCCCCTTTACAAATATCTAATTGGAGACGCCTTCATCATTTTACTCGTGCTCAACTTTTTCCTTTTAGGTACATTTTTCAAATTAATTCTTTAGAGGAGCGCTCATTAACACCGTCAGAATATGTTTCTTCAATATATTGTTAACAATGCGAAATAAACACTTTGAAAATATTTTAAAGCTCTTTTTTCTTAATTATTTGCAAAACAATTGAAATTAGGTATTTGCTGCATCATCGTTGTCTGCACTGCACTAATATCCTTCGGATAATAGCATCCTAAATAAGTCTGCTGAAAGAATGTAGATTATTTGGCAGCCTCGTCTGAACGTCTCTGATCCCCTAGGCTCACACTAGATGCATGGGTCAGGCTGAACCCTTTAGAATGGTTGGTGGCTCAAGCCGCCTAGCCATGACTCGTGAAATTTCATTCCTGTCTTTATTTTATCCACAATCCAAATAACCGCCGCTTGGTTACTTTTACTTGCTTAAAATCTTTTTGCCCTCTCCTTTCAACTGCTGGGTGCAGCCCTTCAATGAAACCCGCAGGACGGGTCCCTCTCGTAGTCCCTGACCTGGTCAAATATGCTCAAGTTTCCAGTGCCGATTCCGTCAGCATCCTTCTTTTTCTCAGAGCCATCTCTGTTTCTTTAGCCTTTTTCTACACTGGTAATTGTTGATTTGAGCCCCAACTGCTGTCCACATATTTACTTGTCAGTATTTCTAGTTCGCTTTCTCCATTTTGTGCCGTCATTGCTCATGTGCCCGCGCCGCCATCTATAAGCGAGCGGCGCTGGTCTCGCACACTCGACGTTGCAGACGGCGACGCCGCTCGACCACCGAATGGGCGCTTAAGAGCTTCGCTATAAAAAAAAATCTCGTTCCCGGTTTCCTGAGTTGTTTTCAACATCGCCGATTTCAAGTGCGCCAACTACGCAGGGCATTTAAATCACAATCTACGCTGGCGACGCAAAGGCAGGCAATCACGGCATCCGGAAGAAAATTATAAGACCAAGCAGCGGCACATCGTTGGAGCTGGCAGTGCGTGTGCGCAGGACGTGCGCTGCCAGGACCCTCGCTGTAAGCTGCCTTCGGCCTGAAAGTGGCGTTCAGGGCTGAGATGACGGTACGTGCCGGCAAATTTGGCACACGCCTGCTCGCCTCTGAAAATTTCCCAAACTATGTTCCTATGCCCTAACTTAATGGCATCGACATCGGCGGAACCTTTCACATATTACTGCAGCCAACCGCACAGAACGCGATCGTCTTCGGAAGTGACTAATGAGACCTCTGCCACGGAAGAAGCCCAGGAATATGTTTGCCGAAGGAAGTGCCTGGGAGATATTTGACCACAGAGGTGGAGCAAGGGTAAGGAATAATTATGAAGCGGAGACAGGGGGCGGCACGCATGCATTCCTGCTCTGAGATATTCTAGGCGTAGCAAGGATTACTTAGACAGTTTTGCTTCATGGCCGCGAGTGAAATGGACTGCAGACGACTTTTTCTGCTCCTTCTTACACTGCAGTGAACTTTCTGGCTGCAAAGATGCAAAATATACAAACGAACTGAGCAATTAATGGAAGTGAAACCACACATGCTCAAAAATGGTGCGCTCGGCAATGGCGTGGCTGAGCTCTAAACAGTTAAAAATATTTCCTCATCGTGGATGCATTTTTAGAAACGCTCGGACTCAGTCCTAAGGATGTTGCACCGTTATAAAGAAAAAAAAAACATTTTAAAGCCGCACTCGAAAAGAACCGTGCATCCTAAGAGCACGGGCGCTCCGCGCAATCCGCTCGGAGTGTGCATGGCGGCAACAGAGTCCAGAGAGCAGCAGAGATGAAATAAGCGACTGACGCTTCTCCTCTTGAAAAATAGGGAGAGGGAAATGGGCAAGCACATCTGTTTACTACGAAGCAGTTTCTAATCCCAATTTAGGCAATGTTTTTATTTATTTATGGTTCCATGCGGTTACACCGACTGCGGTGACGTGGTCAACCTGTGACAGGGCGCCAGGAGCTTCAGCACATTTACGGTATGCGCACAAGGCTATTTAGATAAATGTTGTTTTCTACTAATATTGAAGTCAGAGGTTCACGAGTTTAAACTGCGCCCTGCTTTAAGGGTTTAAAAAAACGCACCTGCGACAAAAAAAGTCCTTTAAGAATTAGGAGAAAATATCCCGAAACTAGGGCAATGAAGACTACCATAGCAAAAATACCATCAAGCATAAATGGCAAACTGTACAAGAGAGGGAAAACCTCAGGGTGGTTGTTAAAGTTTCGGCAGGAGGACTTGCCCGCTACTGTGCAAAACTTTTATGATTGGCGGAGTTTAAATTGGGTCTTCATTCGAGGAGGAAAGCCCATTGAGGAGGAGGATGGTGAGAAGTAGGAAGGCAATTGTTAGGATTCGGAGGGAGAATCCTGTCCAGGCATGATGGCTGCTAAAGTTGATAACCAGTTGACCTAGAAAAGTGGAAAAAGAAAGAAGCCAGTTCAGCAGAAAGGAATCCGAAGGCGTGTAGCCTGGAGAGATAGGGTGCGGCTTGAAAGGCTGCATGTCCAGCTGGGACAGGCGGCTTTGTGCGACTTTCGGCATCGACATCAATTACTCAGATAAGGAATGAGTCAGCATGACCAAACAAAATACTGAAGAAATACATCATGCAAAAAAAATATAGGAAAAAGAGAAAGAGTGGGGCGAGTTCAGAGAAAGCGTCAAAGGAAGAGGTGCGGGGAAGGAATCTCGAAGCTAAGGATTCGTGAGAAATGACAGCAAGAAGTTACGTGAACAAAGAGAGAGACAAAAAATGTCGTTGCAGCGAGAAATGTCGGGTCGTAGTGGAAGGGTAGGGTGAAAGAAAGGATAAAGCCACGGTATGAAGTACTAAGAAATGCTCTGATAATGTGCAATACTTGCTTAAAGAATTACGCCAGTACCGGAAAGTGAGTGATTAGAAGATTCCTCTTTATATGTTGTTCCTTGCTGGTCGTAAGGTTTTAAATTTGTAGATTAGAAATGCCTGTCTGTATTGTCCATCTCTTGTGGATTTTCAGGCTTGACTAGAAGAAGGAACATTCTCTCGTTGTCCATAGGATCGAATTAGACAGTAGAAAAAAATTCGCGGTTCCTCTTCCCGGTGATATTTCTCACTGAAAATGTACAAATTAACTAACCAATTAATGGAGGTTATGTGGCGTTTGATGCGAATTATGGTGTGCGGTAATGGCGGGCAAAGCTCGAAAGCATCGCAAAATATTTCCTAATCGCTCGCACGGTGTCGATTCGTGCTATTAATGCGCACGGAAAAATATATCGAAACTAACGAAGAAATCGTGGAACCTCACTGTCTGAGTCGTGAGCGCCTTCCGCGTTTATTCCAGACAAATCCCTTGCTCATTGTTGTAAGCTATGCTGTGTCGAATTTGGAAAATAATGTTTCATTCTATACAGCATTATTTTCTAGCGGTTCCAGTCGGCCTCAGGTTAAATATATTAGTTGTTATAGATCCATGGAAAGCATCCGAAATAAATGCCGCCATAAAAGGGAAAAACGGAGCGCGAAGCAGCCTCGAAAAATAAATGTCTTTCTCTTGCTGCATCGTTACTGCGCGAAATCCACTCAGCAGGTGTGCATGACGGTAACAGAGTCCGGACAGGCAGATGCGAGAGGATATGCACCTGAGACTTTTGACCTCGAAAAAGGGTGTAGAAAATGTGGACAGCATGCGTGTATATCTTAACAAACGATGCAATGCGAGCGCTGGGGTTTTCTATGTATTTATTTGATGTAGGAAGGCATGTTCCTCGTCGTGGTGACGTCTATACACCTCTTGCCATGTAATAGTAATCTTGAAGTTTGCTGTTAGGGACTTCATATTTTTATAAAACAAAAGAAACAGAACTTGCCTACAGTTTCATTCAACTGCAGATATCGACAAAATGCTCCTTCTTCGGGCCAAGCTTCCATTATCATGCTGCATCCAGGCCCAACCGAAGTGTTATTGGCAGAGTTATTTCAAGAAAATCACTCGTTTCTGTCGTGTTAATACGCTCGCTGGGGCCACGCAGTGGCAGATTTCGTCTGTGGTAAGCGTCTGCGCGAGACACCGGTCACTAAAAACGAAGTAAACAATGGAGAAACGGCGACGGCCACTCCGGGCAGGGCTGCTCTAACGAGCTGGGCGGGTACGGCTCCACAGCATAGCGGTAGGCGGAGTAGAATTGAAAAGGGAGAGGGGCATAAATAGTCTGGCCACACTGGGTTTTAGTTCACAATCTGGACACACTGGGAGATTAGCGCAGTCTGGCGACACTATAGTATGGCAACACTGGGATAGCAGACTCCGGGTACGTCTCACGAAACTCTGCCGTGTTATTCAAGCTCCCTTATACAGCAGAGCTGCTAGCGCACGAGATGAAGGCCAATGCATCACCGTCGTAGCTTTCCTATTAAAAACACAGGGAGTGGGATGTGCATCTTCGCAGCGTCTATACTCGATACCGATGGCCGTACATGCTGTCTTCTCGACGTCAGAGTCCAACGGCACGGAGGCCTGTGTTCTTTTTACCATACCTGTACTTGAAAGAAGAAACAAGAAATACAAGAAAAATATCGCCTTGCTCGGCGTACCGACGGGCCAACGTGCCAGTCTCACACTTGCAGGCGAGTACGTGGAATCACACATACGCGCAAAAACATGCCGCAGATTTTCTCAAAAACAGCGCTGGTTTGGTGCTCGAAATTCATACATGCTGCGACGATCGTCAAGGCCACTGCATCTGTTTAGGTCTAGTTTACTGAGAAAAAACTGCCTTTGGCACTTAGCGCATAGCACTTTTACTGGGCATCGACATACCATTCTTCATTGCCACATTCTTTTTCCTTGCACGACACTTTTTATTTGTTACGCAAAATGGACACGAAGCGAAGATGTAAACAGCGGATTACCATTTTCGGAAATCAGCAAAAACAAAAGTGCGGAAATCTGGGCAACGACCCTAAGACCCGTGTCTGCGTCAGTTTTCGCCATGGCCGCAGCGTAACCATTGTAATGTTCACGAGGTTGTCTCTGAAGCGCCAGAATGACTCAGCACTTTCGAGGAAGAAAAAGTGGTTTCTAGGAAACCACATCCTTTTTTTGCTTCTCTCCCTCTGGCGGCACTACCAAGTTCCCCTTTGTGCGCTGAAGGTAAAGACGATTGGTGAAGCCATGTTTTACTCTCGTCAAAGCCACCCTCTCCCAATCACGTGGAGAACTCCAAAATTTTAAGGTATCACTTGCAGTGATGAAGGCGCTCCATCTTGGTACCTGTTGATCAAGGCTGTGTAACTTTTGCGAGCGCAATCCTGTGTATTTGAATATGGGGATGAACGTGCAGCGCATTTTGGCCGGAGCCAGGGAGAAGTTACAAAAGATTCGGAAGAGCCGCAAGGACCTCGGCATCGGCAAGCGACTGATGCTTTGTCTCCTGCTTCAACAGTGGTCGTGGATCAACTCTAGCGACTCAGAAGACGACGGAGACGGAAAAGCCGAAAAAAGTGGCCGCTGCAATGGAACCGCCAAGAAATCCGCGATTCAGAATGCGCCCAAAGAGAACAGCAAGGTTGTCAATGGACTGCGAAACGAACCTGAGAGTAAGTACTAACCATCTAAACTCCTGATTTCCAGTGACTACTTCGGGCGGAACAACATAGCGTAGGGACCTCACTATATGTTTGTTAACGTTGTCTAATAATTTGGTTACAGTGCATTCACACAGCGATGTGTCAAAAATGTTCTCTTCACGCGTAATTTGAGGGTGTGTTCATGCATGACGCACCGGGTGCCTCACGGCACGGGTATCTTCGTGTTGTTTCAACAATACCCCTCACGAACCTCTTGCGTTTCTAGCGGATGTTGTTTTCGGTACGCAATATATTAAGCTGAATTCGCCGTATACATACGTTTTCTGCAATAAAGCTGAGCAGTCTCTATGCTTGTCTAACGTGTTCAAGTTTTAACGCTGCATCCGACTCTCGCCGCCCCACGTTGCACTGCGGCATTTGCCGCTGCGCTGAGTTATCTTTAGCGCAAATTAAGAAAAATTTCGTTTCAGAAAAGGTATTAATTGAAACTAAGAGTTTGTGGTTCAGAGAAATATGTTGCTGACCTGTTATCAATTTGTTCGAGTTCATTTCAGCGGAACGGCTTTGACCGCACTCGGGCAGTTGTCCGTGGGGCTGCCTCAGTATGTGATTTTCAAATAACTATGGTCTCACGTGCTACACAAAGTTTGGTTTTTTCTCTAATACACCATCTTGGCCTTATCTACATCCTCGTGCTCCCAAGCGGCCACTTTCTTGTTATTCTTATCCGGCCTTAACGCATATGTATTAGCACAGTTGAGCTCTGAGTAGTGAGTGAATGACGGCTGTGTCCATGCCGGTAACGGATGGTAGAGATGGAACGCGGCGCGTATGCTAACCACAGCGATTCGTGTATGGGGCGCTTTCAGATCCCGTATTTTTAGCGCGGCCAGTGCAAACGCTTTTATCCGCATTCTATCCTCAGTTCTGCATCCCCATGGTATTCATTGGCGTCGTCAGCTGAACTCTCCGCCGTACAGGCGGTAAAAACAGACTTGAGGCGCTGGATGTCGGAATTGTTCTTCTTCGTTTTATTTTCAGAAAATGCATTGTTTCATAGCCCAATTCCGCACATAACCGTCACTTGTTTCTAAATGTTCGTCTGTTCATATTCGTAGATGAACACCGGGCCTTCAAGAAACTAAAGCCAAATCCGACTGGTGGAGAGGAGCCTGTGGCCGGCCCATCTTCAAGGTGGACCTGCGCTTCAGGAGCCAACGCCCTCGCCCTGACGCTGACAAAGGCTCTCCCGAAAAATGAAAAGCAAGAGATGCAGCGCTGTGCCGCCGAAGAGGAGCCCATGGAGTGGAGCTGGCTCTACGAAGACTCCTTCGACTTGCCAGAGGACGCCCAAGTTCCGGACCCGGATCTTTCGTTCCTCGAGCAGTGAAAGCGGGCCTAGATAGACGTAAATTCCATACTTTCATCTCAGCGCCAATCATCGGAGGCCTACCCATGGCCGCCATTTCCACTCAAGCAGTGTTGCATGACATGTGTCCCAACGGACACATGTCATATGTATAACCTCATGTATAACATTCATATGTATAACCTCGCTCTTAATCTTTTTCATTGTACCCCCCTTTTCCCAAGCGCACTTGTCTACGTGCAGTACATTAAGCTCACAAAACGATGTGATGCCTTGATACTGTGATGTATCATTTGTAGGCGTGCTTTTTTGCATCTCAATGAATATGCTCTTGCGTAATCTAATGTCCCGGTTCCTTTCATTCGGGTAACTGACATCACTAGAGTATAAATATTTGCAAAAAAGGTAAGAAGAACAAAATGCAGGCAACGCTGTCATACTTTTTTTGCAGTTTTCTGCTGATGCTTCTTCCCAGCTGGTGTAAGCCGAAAATTTCGTGTATAGCTTGCGAAATATATACACAGTCTCTCGAGGCGACAGCCGGAGTGTGCCACAGTAGCGCAAATTCACCTAATGCTCTCGCGAAAGTGAGTAAAAAAATGTCAAACCTCCTGCCTTGCGGAAGATGCTATTCCAATCCCTTTCATTATCACCGTCCCGATGAAGTGTTTCGTTTGTGTGGGCGTGTAAAAAGTGAAATACATGTTTCAGATAAATTTTTTGGTGTTTCCATCTGAATTATTTGCAAGAAAATACGGCGGCAACTTGTTAATTGCGCTCGGATCATACAAACCTAGAAGGGTGTTTTGAAGGTCATAGGTGACTTTTCTTTTTCAAGTAATCTGGTGTCCCTTTACAAATATCTAATTGTATACGCCTTTATCATTTTACTCGTGCTCAACTTTTTCCTTTTGGGTACATTTTTCAAATTAATTCTTTAGAGTAGCGCTCATTAACACCGTCAGAATATGTTTCTTCAATATATTGTTAACAATGCGAAATAAACACTTTGAAAATATTTTAAAGCTCTTTCTTCTTAATTATTTGCAAAACAATTGAAATTAGGTATTTGCTGCATCATCGTTGTCTGCACTGCACTAATATCCTTCGGATAATAGCATCATAAATAAGTCTGCTGAAAGAATGTAGATTATTTGGCAGCCTCGTCTGAACGTCTCTTATCCCCTAGGCTCACACTGGATGCATGGGTCAGGCTGAACCCTTTAGAATGGTTGGTGGCTCAAGCCGCCTAGCCATGACTCGTGAAATTTCATTCCTGTCTTTATTTTCTCCACAATCCAAATAACCGTCGCTTGGTTACTTTTACTTGCTTAAAATCTTTTTGCGCTCTCCTTTCAACTGCAGGGTGCAGCCCTTCAATGAAACCCGCATGACGGGTCCCTCTCGTAGTACCTGACCTGGTCAAATATGCTCATGTTTCCAGTGCCGATTCCGTCAGCATCCTTCTTTTCCTCAGAGCCATCTCTGTTTATTTAGCCTTTTTCTACAGTGGTAATTGTTGATTTGAGCCCCGACTGCTGTCCACATATTTACTTGTCAGTATTTCTAGTTCGCTTTCTCCATTTTGTGCCGTCATTGCTCATGTGCCCGCGCCGCCATCTATAAGCGAGCGGCGCTGGTCTCGCACACTCGACGTTGCAGACGGCGACGCCGCTCGACCACCGAATGGGCGCTTAAGAGCTTCGCTATAAAAAAAATCTCGTTCCCGGTTTCCTGAGTTGTTTTCAACATCGCCGATTTCAAATGAGCCAAATACAGAGTGCATTTAAATGATCAACTGCGCGAGAGACGCAAAGGCAGGCAATCACGGCATCGGGAAGAAAATTATAAGATGAAGGCGCGGCACATCGTTGTAGCTGCCAGTGCGTGTGCGCAGGACGTGCGCTCCCAGGACCCTCGCTGTACGCTGCCTTCGGCCCAAATGTGGCGTTCAGGGCTGAGATGACGGTACGTGCCGGCAAATTTGGCACACGCCTGCTCGCCTCAGAAAATTTCCCAAACTATGTTCCTATGCCCTAACTTAATGGCATCGACATCGGCTGGACCTTTCACATATTACTGCAGCCAACCGCACAGAACGCGATCGTCTTCGGAAGCGACTACTGAGACCTCTGCCACGGAAGAAGCCCAGGAATATGTTTGCCGAAGGAAGTGCCTGGGAGATATTTGACCACAGAGGTGGGGCAAGGGTAAGGAATAATTATGAAGCGGAGACAGGGGGCGGCACGCATGCATTCCTGCTCTGAGATATTCTAGGCGTAGCAAGGATTACTTAGACAGTTTTGCTTCATGGCCGCGAGTGAATAGGACTGCAGACGACTTTTTCTGCTCCTTCTTACACTGCAGTGAACTTTCTGGCTGCAAAGATGCAAAATATACAAACGAACTGAGCAATTAATGGAAGTGAAACCACACATGCTCAAAAATGGTGCGCTCGGCAATGGCGTGGCTGAGCTCTAAACAGTTAAAAATATTTCCTCATCGTGGGTGCATTTTTAGAAACGCTCGGACTCAGTCCTAAGGATGTTGCACCGTTATAAAGAAAAAAAACATTTTAAAGCCGCACTCGAAAAGAACCGTGCATCCTAAGAGCACGGCCGCTCCGCGCAATCCGCTCGGAGTGTGCATGGCGGCAACAGAGTCCAGAGAGCAGCAGAGATGAAATAAGCGACTGACGCTTCTCCGCTTGAAAAATAGGGAGAGAAAAATGGGCAAGGACATCAGTTTACTACGCAGCGGTTTCTAATCCCAATTTAGGCAATGCTTTTATTTATTTATGGTTCCATTCGGTTACACCGACTGCGGTGATGTGGTCAACCTGTGACAGGGCGCCAGGAGCTTCAGCACATTTACGGTATACGCACAAGACTATTTAGATAAATGTTGTTTTCTACTAATATTGAAGTCAGAGGTTCACGAGTTTAAACTGCGCCCTGCTTTAAGGGTTTAAAAAAAACGCACCTGCGACAAAAAAATGTCCTTTAAGAATGAGGAGAAAATATCCTCAAACTAGGGCCATGAAGACTACCATAGCAAAAATACCATCAAGCATAAATCGCAAACTGTACAAGAGAGGGAAAACCTCAGGGTGGTTGTTAAAGTTTCGGCAGGAGGACTTGCCCGCTACTGTGCAAAACTTTTATGATTGGCGGAGTTTAAAGTGGGTCTTCATTCGAGGAGGAAAGCCCATTGAGGAGGAGGATGGTGGGAAGTAGGAAGGCAATTGTTAGGATGCGGAGGGAGAATCTTGTCCAGGCATGATGGCTGCTAAAGTTGATAACCAGTTTACCTAGAAAAGTGGAAAAAGAAAGAAGCCAGTTCAGCTGAAAGGAATCCGAAGGCGCGTAGCCTGGACAGATAGGGTGCGGCTTGAAAGGCTGCATGTCCAGCTTGGACAGGCGGCTTTGTGCGACTTTGGGCGCCGACCTCAATAACTCAGATAAAGAATTAGTCAGCGTGATCAAGCAAAATACTGAAGAAATACATCACGAAAAAAATATAGGAAAAAAGAGAAATGAGTGGGGCGTGTTCAGAGAAAGCATCAGAGGAAGAGGTGCGGGGAAGGAATCTCGAAGCTAAGCATTCGTGAGAAATGACAGCAAGAAGTTACGTGAACAAAGAGCCAGAGAAAAAAATGTCGTTGCAGCGAAAAAGATCCGGTCGTAGTGGAAGGGTAGGGTGGAAGAAAGGATAAAGCCACGGTATGAAGTACTAAGAAATGCTCTGACCATGTGCAAGACTTGCTTAAAGAATTACGCCAGTACCGGAATGTGAGTGATTAGAAGATTCCTCTTTATATGTTGTTCCTTGCTGGTCGTAAGGTTTTCAATTGGTAGATTAGAAATGTCTGTCTGTATTGTCCATCTCTTGTGGATTTTCAGGCTTGACTACAAGAAGGAACATTCTCTCGTTGTTCATAGGAGCGAATTAGAGTATAGAAAAAATTCGCAGTTCCTCTTCCCGGAGATATTTCTCACCGAAAATGAACAAATTATCTAAACAATAATGGAGGTTATGTGGCGTTTGATGCGAATTATGGTGTGTGGTAATGGCGGGCGCAGCTCGAAAGCATCGCAAAATAATTCCTAATCGCTCGCACGGTGTCGATTCGTGCTATTAATGCGCGCGGAAAAATATATCGAAACTAACAAAGAAATTGTGGAACCTCACTGGCTGAGTCGTGAGCGCCTTCCGCGTTTATACATGACAAATCCCTTGCTCATTGTTGTAAGCTATGCGGTGTCGAATTTGGAAAATAAATATTTCATTCTATACAGCGTTATTTTCTAGGGGTTCCTGTCGGCCTGAGGTTAAATATATTAGTTGTTATAGATCCATGGAAAGCATCCGAAATAAATGCCGCCATAAAAGGGAAAAATTGAGCGCGAAGTAGCCTCGAAAAATAAATGTCTCTCTCTTGCTGCATCGTTACTGCGCGAAATCCACTCAGCAGGTGTGCATGACGGTAACAGAGTCCGGACAGGCAGATGCGACAGGATATGCGCCTGAGACTATTGACCTTGAAAAAGGGTGTAGGAAATGTGGAAAGCATGCGTGTATATCTTAACAAACGATGCAATGCGAGCGCTGGGGTTTTCTATGTATTGATTTGATTTAGGAAGGCATGTCCCTCGTCGTGGTGATGTCGATACACCTCTTGCCATAAAAACGTAATCTAGATATTTTCTGTTAGGGACTTCATACTTTTATAAAACAAAAGCAACAGAAGTTGCCTATAGTTTCATTCAATGCAGACATCGACAAAATGCTTCTTCTTCGGGCGAAGCTTCCATTATCATGCTCAAACCAGGCCCAACCGAAGTGTTATTGGCAGAGTTATTTCAAGAAAATCACTCGTTTCTCTCGTCTTAATACGCTCGCTGGGGCCACGCAGCGGCAGATTTCGTCCGTGGTACCCGTCTGCGCGAGACTCCGGTCACTAAAAACGAAGTTCACAACGCAGAAACGGCGACGGCCACTCCGGGCAGGGCTGCTCTAACGAGCTGGGCGGTTACGGCTCCACAGCATAGCGGTAGGCGGAGGAGAATGTAAAAGGGGGAGGGGCATAAATAGTCTGGCCACACTGGGTTTCGGTTCACAATCTGTACACACTGGGAGATTCGCGCAGTCTGGCGACACTATAGTATGGCAACACTGGGATGGCAGACTCCGGGTACGTCTCACGAAACTCTGCCGTGTTATTCAAGCTCCCCTATACAGCAGCTGCTAGCGCACGAGATGAAGGCCGATGCATCACCGTCGTAGGTTTCCTTTTAAAAACACAGGGAGTAGTATGAGCATCTTTGCAGCGTCTATGCTAGATACCGATGGCCGTAGATGCTGTCTTCCCGACGTCAGAGTTGAACGGCACGGATGTCTGTTTTCTTTTTACCATAACTGTACTTGAAAGAAGAAACAAGAAATACAAGAAAAGTATCGCGCAGATCGGCGTACGGAAGAGCCAACGTGCCAGTCTCACAGTTGCAGGCGAGTGCGTGGAATCACACATACGCGGAAAAATATGCCGCAGATTTTCTCAAAAACAGCGCTGGTTTTGTGCTCGAAATTCGTACATGCTGCGACGATTGTTAAGGCCACTGCATCTGTTTAGGTCTAGTTTACTGAGAAAAAACTGCCTTTGGCACTTAGCGCATAACACTTTTACTGGGCAACGACGTAGCATTCTTCATTACCACATTCTTTTTCCTTGCACGACACTTTTTATTTGTTACGCAAAATGGACACGAAGCGAAGATGTAACCAGCGGATTACCATTTTCGGAAATCTGCAAAAACGAAAGTCCGGAACTGTGGGCAACGACAATAAAACTCGCGTCTGCGTTAGTTTTCGCCATGGCCGCAGCGTAACCATAATAATGCTCATGAGGTTGTCAGTTAAGCGCGAAAATGGCTCAGCACTTTCGAGGAAGAAAAATCTCCTCCCCTTCCTCACCCCTTTCCACCACCCAAAAGCCTGCTTTGTTGGATAACAACAGAAAAAGCCTACTAGGAAGAAGGGGTGGTTTGAAAAATGAGGTCAACATTTGAGGTCAACATGAGGTCATCCCTCTGGTATCTGCTTCCAGTGGTTTCTAGGAAACCACATCCTTTTTTTGCTTCTCTCCCTCTGGCGGCACTACCAAGTTCCCCTTTGTGCGCTGAAGGTAAAGACGATTGGTGAAGCCATGTTTTACTCTCGTCAAAGCCACCCTCTCCCAATCACGTGGAGAACTCCAAAATTTTAAGGTATCACTTGCAGTGATAAAGGCGCTCCATCTTGGTACCTGTTGATCAAGGCTGTGTAACTTTTGCGAGCGCAATCCTGTGTATTTGAATATGGGGATGAACGTGCAGCGCATTTTGGCCGGAGCCAGGGAGAAGTTACAAAAGATTCGGAAGAGCCGCAAGGACCTCGGCATCGGCAAGCGACTGATGCTTTGTCTCCTGCTTCAACAGTGGTCGTGGATCAACTCTAGCGACTCAGAAGACGACGGAGACGGAAAAGCCGAAAAAAGTGGCCGCTGCAATGGTACCGCCAAGAAATCCGCGATTCGCAATGCGCCCAAAGAGAACAGCAAGGTTGTCAATGGACTGCGAAACGAACCTGAAAATAAGTACTAACCATCGAAACTCCTGATTTCCAGTGACTACTTCGGGCGGAACAACATAGCGTAGGGACCACACTATATGTTTGTTAACGTTGTCTAATAATTTCGTCACAGTGCATTCACACAGCGATGTGTCAAAAATGTTCTGTTCACGCGTAATTTGAGGGTGTGTTGATGCATGACGCACCGGGTGCCTCGCGGCACGGGTATCTTTGTGTTGTTTCAACAATACCCCTCACGAACCTCTTGCGTTTCTAGCGGATGTTGTTTTCGGTACGCAATATATTAAGCTGAGTTCGCTGTGTACATACGTTATCTGCAATAAATCTGAGCGGTCTCTATGCTTGTCTTACGTGTTCAAGATTTAAGGCTGTCATCCGACTCTCGCCGCCCCACGCTGCATGGCGGCATTTGCCGCTGCGCAGAGTTATCTTTAGCGCAAATTAACGAAAATTGCCTTTCAGAAAAGGTATTAATTGAATCTAAGAGTTTATGGTTAACAGAAATATGTTGCTGACCTGTTATCAATTTGTTCGAATTCAGTTCAGCGGAACGGCTTTGACCGCACTCGGGCAGTTGTCCGTGGGGCTGCCTGAGTATGTGATTTTCAAATAACTATGGTCTCACGTGCTATGCAAAGTTTGGTTTTTTCTCTAATACACTGGCTTGGCCTTATCTAAATTCTCGTGCTCCCACGCAGCCACTTTCTTGTTATTCTTATCTGGCTTTAACGCATATGTATTAGCACAGTTGAGCTCTGAGTAGTGAGTGACTAACGGCTGCGTCCATGGTGGTAACGGATGGTAGAGATGGAACGCTGCTCGTATGCGAACCACAGCGATTCGTGTATGGGGCGCTTTCAGATCCCGTAGTTGAAGCGCGGCCAGTTAAAACGCTTTTATCCGCATTCTATCCTCAGTTCTGCATCCCGATAGTAATCATTGGCGTCGTGAGCTGAACTCTCTGCCCTAAAGGCGGTAAAAACAGACTAGAGGCGCTGGATGTCGGAATTTTTTTTCTTCCTTTTATTTTAAAGAAATGAATATTTTCATAGCTCGATTCTACACTTAACCATCACTTGTTTCTAACTGTTCGTATATTCATATTCGTAGATGAACACAGGGCCTTCAAGAAGCTAAAGCCAAACCCGACTGGTGGAGAGGAGCCTGTGGCAGGCCCATCTTCAAGGTGGACCTGCGCTGCAGCAGCCAACCCCCTCGCCCTGACGCTGACAAAGGCTCCCCGAAAAATGGAAAGCAAGAGATGCAGCGCTGTGCCGCCGAAGAGGAGCCCGTGGACTGGAGCTGGCTGTACGAAGATTCCTACGATTTGCCGGAGGACGCCCAAATTCCAGACCCGGATCTTTCGTTCCTGGAGCAGTGAAAGGGGGCCTAGACGGAAGTAAATTCCATGCTTTCATCTCAGCGCCAATCATCGGAGGCCTACCCATGGCCGCCATTTGGACTCAAGCAGTGTTGCATGACATGTGTCCCAACGGACACATGTCATATGTATAACCTCATGTATAACATTCATATGTATAACCTCGCTCTTCATCTATTTCATTGTACCACGCTTTACCGAAGCGCGCTTGTCTAGGTGCAGTACATTAAGCTCACAAACATGTGATGCCATGATGCTGTGATGTATTATTCGTAGGCATGCTTTTTGTTTGGATCTCAATAAAGGGGCTCCTGCGTAATCGAATGTCCCGGTTCCTTTCATTCACGTAACTGACGTCAACAGAAGAGTATAAATACTTGCAAAGTAAAGGGAATAAGAACAAAATGCAGGCAACGCTGTGATGCTTTCTAACAGTTTTCTGCTGATGCTGCTTCCCAGATAGTGTCAGCCGAGGGTGTTTTGAAGGTCATAGGTGACTTTTTTTTCTCAAGTAATCCGGTGACCCCTGACAACTATCTAACTGGATACGCCTTTATCATTTTACTCGTGCTCAACTTTTTCCTTTTGGCTACATTTTTCAACTAAAATCTTTAGAGCAGTGCTTAATGCCACCCCGGGTGGTGTCTGAAGCCACCTTCCCAAGGCTCGTGAAATTTAACTCTTGTCCTCGTTTTAACCACCAACCAGATAACCTTCGCTTGGGTGCTTCTACTTGCCTAAAATCTATTTTTCCTTCACTGTCCTTAAACCCAATAGCTTTGAATAGATCACGCCCGATACTTTCAACTGTAGAGTGCAGACCTTTTATGAAACCCGCAGAACGGGCCCATCTCGTGGTACCTGACTTGCTCAAACATTCTTCATGTTCCCAGTGCCAATTCCGTCAGCATCCTTCTTTTCCACAGAGCCGTCTGTGTTTCTTTAGTCTTTTTCTACACCGGTAATTGCTGATTTCGCCCCCCAACTGCTGTCCAAATATTTAATTCTCAGTTTTCTAGTTCGCTTTCTTCCTTTTGTGTCCACCTTCCGCATCTGCCCGCGCCGCCACCTATGAGCGAGCGGCGCTGCTCTCGCACACTAGATTACGCAGACGGCGACGCTGCTCGACCACCGAACGGGCGCTTAAGAGCTTCGCTATAAAAAAATCTCGTTCCCGGTTTCCTGAGTTGTTTTCAACATCGCCGATTTCAAGTGCGCCAACTACGCAGGGCATTTAAATCACCATCTACGCTGGCGACGCAAACGCAAGCAATCGCGGCATCCGAAAGAAAATTATAAGACCAGGCAGCGGCACTTCGTTGGAGCTGCCAGCGCGTGTGCACAGGCCGTGCGCTGCTAAGACCTTCGCTTTACACTGCCTTCTGCCCAAAAGTGGCGTTCTGGGCTCAGATGACGGTACGTGTCGGCAAATTTGGCACACGCCTGCTCGCCTCTGAGAATTTCACAAACTATGTTCATATGCCCTAATTTAACAGTATCGTCATCGGCGGGACCTTTGACATATTACCGCAGCCAACCGCACAGAACGCGATCGTCTTTGGAAGTGACTACTGAGACCTCCACCACAGAAGAAGCCCAGCAATATGTTTGCCGAAGGAAGTGCCGGGGAGATAATTGACCACAGAGGTGGAGCAAGAGTAAGGAATACTTAGGAAGCGGAAACAGGGGGCAGCACGCATGCATTGCTGCTGTGAGATATTCTATGGGTAGCAGGGAGTACACAGACAATTTTGCTTCATGGCCGCGAGTAAAATGGACTGCTGACAACTTTTTCCGCTCCTTCATTTATGGTTTTCCTCAGTTGCGCCGACGATGGCAAAGCCATCAACCTGTGTAAGGGTGCTAACAGCTGCGGCACATTTACGGTAAGCACGAAAGTGGAAGGGTAGAGTGGAAGAAAGGGTAAAGCCGCGGTATGAAGTGCTAAGAAACACGCTGACCATGTGAAATACTTGTTTAACTCTTTCGCTACCGCGGAAAAATGCACGATTTGGAGTGTACTGAAAGAAAAATTTTTTTCACAAGAACTAATACACCCAGCACATATTGCAATGCATGAAATTGTAGCTTATTAGTTGTACTTCTGAATGAAATAAACAGAAGAGTTGTGTGTGAAAAAGGAAGTGAATATTTATTTGTGAAATTTGCTAAAAACACAAAAAAGTATATAGCAAAAACAAAAATTACCGGCTGCACTAAGCCCGAACTTGATTAGAGGAAAACTGGAATATACAAACTGTTGCACATGTTTATAGCTGTCATTATTCACAGTTTCAGCTATGAGAAAAATTTACTGCACTTTCCATGGCTTGTCAAGCCAGGGGTCATGACTGTGGTGCCATTGTGAAGAGCAATCAGGGGTGAAGATATGAAGCAGAGGTAGACTGACAAGTGCTTCACATAAGGTTTTATCTTTGTTCCCCCCTTGTTCTCTGATAGCCGAGCTTGCAGTTTCTTTTTTTTTTTCATTCCTTTCGGTTGGTGTTGAATGGATTCTATGAAAGGATTCGGGGCGTGGACTTCTTTTCCCTCATCATACCCAAATATTTCTTGAATGAGCTACTCCCTGAAAGCCATCTGATAAAATTTGGCATTTTTGGCAAGCTCTAAAACATCAGGATCGATGAAATAAGTTTTATCGATGAGGTTCAAAAGGCAGGACACTTTCCAAGTCTTGCCAATAGAAGCTGCCGCCACTGAATCATCCGGGTCCGTTACGTGCAAAAAAAAACAAAGAAAAAAAGCGAAAAACCAATTTTGAGAAGTGATTTTTGATTGCAGAAGGCCAGAATAGATTATTCTGGCATTTCAGTGGAGATACAATCGTGGCAGGTCAAAAATTCCAATGTATATGATGATTCCAATGAACATCAGAATATCCAACAGTTCCTCGTCTTCCCATGAGCCGTCACGCCAAATTTGCTGAAAATCTTCATCCATGCATGCTTATTAGCGTTTCCGCACACGGTCTTCATCATTTCCGCCGTGAAGAGCATCAAAAAAAAGTCGAGAAGTCGAGCGAATCTCCGAGCGCCGCTCCGCAGCGATGTGTCGATATGGACACCTAGCTGTCGTTTTGGTTGAAAAACGCGACGCGACCTTGAGCATTTGGCAAACTGTCTTTGCTATACGTTGTCAAGACCCTGAAGCACAAAAATAAACCACTGTCATCAATTACAAACCGTATGCACCGCAGAAAACACACAGCGAACGAAAACAGAACTTACATGCAAGTACGCGCTGACGTTCCAGGCTTCCGAGGCGAAGTCTTGCTGTCGAAACCGAAATCCGACGTTTGTACATTGTTGCCTGACTAATAACAGCTGCTTTTGTCGCAAAAAACGAAACCGAAACCGGCCGACGTCCTCGGTGTCAGCTTTCGCTTTCGAGGAGCGCGCGGCGACGCGGACGCCATTTTCTTCGGCTGACGCTGCTGCGGCCGTTCAAAGTTTTATTTTTCACGGCGCTCCCTGAAACCAAGGCTGCAATCGAAAGAGCAGTTGTTGAGCTCGTTAACTAGATGGCGTAGCACGTCCACGACGCTGCAAAATGAGCTTTTTTGCGCGGGCGATTTGAATCGATAATATGCGAACGGTGGTCTATGGCGCGGTAGCGAAAGAGTTAAGGAATTACGCCAGCACCGGAATGTAAGTGAGATACTCTTAGTTTCCTTCGGATATGCTGATCCTTGCTGGTCGTAAGGTTTTAAATTTGCGGATTAGGAATGCCTATCTGATTGTCCAGCCCTTGCGGATTTCCAGTCTTCACCAGAAGAAGGAACATTCTCTCCTTGCCCATAGGAGCGAATTCGAGTATACAAAAAATTCGAGGCTCCTTTTTCCGGTGACATTTCTCACTGAAAATGTGCAAATAAACTAACCAATTAATGGAGGTTAAGTGGCGTTTGACTCAAATTATGGTGCGCGATAATGGCGTCCGCAGCACGAAAGCATCGCAAACTATTTCCTCATCGCTTGCACGTTGTCGATTCGTACTATTTGTGCGCGTGGACAAATACTAGCAAACTAATAATGAAATCCTGGCATCTCTCTGGCTGAGTCATGAGCACCTTTCGCGTTTATTCCTGACAAATCCCTTGCTCATTGTTGTATGCTATGCTTTGTCGAATTTGCTGAATAACGTTTCATTCCATATTGCGTTACTTTCAATGGTTTCCTGCCCACCTCAGGTTAAACTTATTAGTTACAACACATCCACGGAAAGCATGCAAAATAAATGTCGCAGTAAAGGCGAAAAAACTGGGCGCGAATCAGCAGCGAAAAATAAATCTCTCTCTCTTGCTGCATGATTACTGCGCGAAATCCACTCAGCAGGTGTGCATGACGGTAACAGAGTCCGGAGAGGCAGATGACTCGGGATAGGCGCCTGACACTTTCGTCCTTGAAAAAGGGAGTAGGAAATGTGGACAGCATCCATGTATGCCTTAACAAACGATGCCATACGAGCGCTGGGGTTTTGTTTGTATTCATATGATGTAGGAAGGCCTGTTCCTCATCGTGGTGATGTCGACACACCTCTTGCCATAAAAACGTAATCTAGATATTTTCTGTTAGGGACTTCATACTTTTTTAAAACAAAAGCAACAGAAGTTGCCTACAGTTTCATTCAACTGCAGACATCGACAAAATGCTTCTTCTTCGGGCCAGGCTTCCTTATTATCATGCTCCAACCAGGCCCAAGAGAAGTGTTATTCAAGCTCCCTTACACAGCAGAGCTTCTAGCGCACGACATGAAAGCCGATGGATCACCGTCGTAGGTTTCCTATTAAAGACCCAGGGAGTAGGAAGCGCATCTTCCTGCGTCCATCCTCGAAACCGATGGTCGTAGATGCCGTTCTGGCCGACGTCTGAGTCCAACGGCACGATAGACCTGTGTTCTTTTTACCATGCCTGCACGCTTAGCTCGGCCTACGCGCCGTACTTACAGTTGCAGGCGAGTGTATGGAGTCACACATACGCGTAAAAGCGCGCCGAAGATTTACTCGAAATCAGCGCTGTCTTGGTGCTTGAAATATGGCTCTCAGGCATTTCCTAAACACGACAGATGTGCCGATCGCACAGTCGTCATCCCACGTATTCTTGGCGGCCAGCCGGACATCCAAAAAAGGATAATTAGTGTTTATAACCGCAATAGAATTAAATGAGTTACAAAACACTGCTTATTTCGTGACGTTGGCGTGTATAACTACATTGGTAATGCGCTATTCAATATCGTTTATTTCACCATATGCATGGTAGGACCTCTTCGAAAAAAGCTGCTGGAGGCAGCTTGTGTGTGCCGAAGAGACCAACCGGTGATTAAATTCCTGGACTACTATTTTTCTGGGAATCTTTCAAGGACACGAGCGTCCGAGAGCTTCTAAACCTCTCACGCGGCGAAATTCGAAAATCATTTTGTTTCTAGAACTGATTAGTGGTGAGTACGCACTTAAGGCGTAGCTAATTGTCACTGATGTGTTGCTATGAAGCTGCTTTGGTGTACACCGCTCACCTGCAGAAGTGAGGGACAGCGGCTTCGCTTTGATCTAACGAAAGCGATGAAATTCCAAGCGCGACAGGTTCTTCACATTAGGGCGGAGCTTAAAGACGATCGCAACCATCTTTCATGCCCAAGCCTTCAAAAAGCGGAGGAACATTTCTGGTGTGCGCGACCGTCAGGACGTTCCCAGCGGCGCAGAACAAAATTACCGCGGGAATGTGGGATGTCTGGTACATCCTATAATTTTCTGCGGTCGTCGGAAGAAGTGCTTCGAGCACGGGAGAATCCTATAGGTCAGAGTTTGCTGCGAGGAGGACGAGCTGACCATGTTAATTACCGCTTGAGCGAAAAATCTCTAGAGATTTTTTGTTTTATTATGGTTAAAAGTGGTTAAAAACACGCGTGGGCCAAGGCCATTTCATAAAATTTCGCAGCCTATGAATTGTTTTCGTTACAAGTATGCAAGATAGCTGTATGGTTAAAGCATTTAGTTTTTAAGGTATTCAGGTGGATGAGAGAGTAGGCATTTTTTACCTTGTGCCGCCTGATCACGTAACCTGGTTCCGGAAAAAAACGTCCCCATTTGAAATTATGGAAAAATCTCATAACTGTCTCATAACCCACAGTGATTTCAGCATTCGGCCGCCGCGCATGAAGCGGATCAAAGTTGCTCGGCGGTGGAAAGAATCACTGACCCGTAAACGCAACGGTATGGTCAACGCAAGTATGGCAGTGGTTTATCGCTTAAGGCTCGGAAGATTTGCAACACAATACAAGTCGAGAAGGACCCCTTGGCATACATATTGGAACCAAGCTAAATACAAGCAGAAAATCATAGACTTCAGAAAGCAGCTGTACAAAATATATATCTTATATGTAACGGATCATAAAGAAAACACCTGACATGATAGCCGAAACATTTTTGCTAGACACCCTCTATCCATAGATTAATGATACAAGAACTGCGCACATCCTGTACAATATCACCGTGCTATCACATGAGCCCATGCAATACTTTGAAGTTGGTATGTTCAGCGCCTATGCATTGCTCTTGGAGACAGCAGCTTCGCGCTTCCACCAGCGCTTGCAAAGTAAGTGTACGGGTTAGCAGACGTGGTGTAACGGCATGCAGAGAGCTAAAAGCTGTGTACAGGTCCCACTATTGATTTAAACGCTGCGGTATATATTTTCAGAATTCATATTAACAGGGCGAGCACAGGAGGAATGAAGCTTTGCCTTGAAGGCTTTATGCACAGGAGCCCACAAAATTTTTTGGAATATAAAAATTACCACGAAACTTACTACCCTTGTGAAGCGCACAAGTTAAGTGTATTTGCTGGGAGTGTCCTACGGCATCCCGAGTGGCACGTAAGGCTTCGCGGTGCTAAACGGGAAGGAAAAGTGCACACGTAGGAAAAAAAAATGGCGACATGAAATGAGAGGAATTTCTCAAGAGGTCGCGGCTACAAAAAAAGGGATGCAAAGCGTCCAAAGAAATATCATGGCGGCGGTAGGCATGTGTGCTTCTGTATTCGCGCTATTCAGCAACCGTGGCGCCCCCACGGGGTTTTTTTTTTTTCGAAGCGGTCTACCGGCGTTCGCTGCAGTCACAGTACAGCAAGCTACCATTCGGGCAATGGATGCGCCGCAGCGAAAAGTGGAAAGCAATCGCTTGTGTAATGCCCCTGTACAAAAATCGTGGAGTGTCAGCCTGAGCCTGCATGGTTCCCCTCAGTAAAAAAATTGAAACCACTTTGGAGCTTGGTGCTGAGGATCGAGAATAAAGTAACTGATTAGAACGGAGTGGTCGTATAGACTGAGAAGGCTTGAAAGAAGATTTCTTCTTGCGTTATCCCGGTAGGGTTAGACGCGAGAGTGTGAATGGTTACGGCGCTCCTCGGTCCGAAGTTCTATGAAATCAATTGAGAATCTGAACCTTTTGAGGCCAATTTTGAAGGCCGGCACCGTCTCGTCGCTATAGATAACCGCACACTCTCTCGACATGGCGTCAAGAAAGCAAAAAAAAAAGTAAGGCACAAGCCGGTTACGCAGTTTCTAGATATATGTTTTACACGTGCGGTTTGAATGTGAGTAGTTCAAGATGCTTTGATCATGGTCCTCATGATATATTTAAATGTAGCGGACCCCTGTGATCAGCAATGTTTTATGAAACGTTCTGTACTTTAAGCTTGTTATCATGATCATGAGTTTTGACGATAGGGCGAGGCGAAAGCAGTACATTTATGCTGGACGTGGGTAATTCTGTATCTTACCATATGCAGTCTGCACCTGTCAGCCGGGCTCGGTCTCTTCTGAGAAAATTTTTGGTCAATAGTTTATCCACGCCAGGTGTATATAGCCCTAGGAACAACATGTGCGACCGGCGCATAAAAATGTATCTGCCCGCACAGCGGAAGTATAAACTTGTAATACAATAAGCGCGGGGAATTTCGATGCCATATCTGGCTATATTTTAAGAAGCTGTACAGTCCGCCCATATAACTGGCGCACAAAGAGAGAAATTTCATATTTGAGCATTGCACAGCCCGCGGAATGTATACCTGAAGTTACGTTACATGCAAGGCAAAGAATTAGTCGTTCATGTCAGAAAGTTCCCACGCAGCGTAATAAAAGAGAGGAGAAAGCAGGGAGTTGTAGAGAACGGGATAAATCACTTCACTACATTGTCCCGGAGAGACCCATCTTTCCTTTCTGGCGCCATTCCTTGGGTGGTCACCCCAGCAGGTTCATGAGAATCGGCCGACATCAATGGATGGATTTGCTTTGAAAGAGAAAAGCAGCAGCGTTCTTGAGTTGTATGCCAAGATAGAGGCCTTTCCTCAGAGGAACTTTTTTCCTTGACCTTGCTTCGGGGAAATATCGTCCAGAAATATGTTTTTTTGTGAAAGCTTTTTCCTTTCATAGCCCACATATTACAACGTCTCTCGCGCACAGGTCCTCGTTTCGAAGCTGAAAAAACTTTGTCCTCCCTTTCAAAGAACCTTTCACAGAATAATCGCAGTTGCAAATCCTGTGATAGAGTACGTATTTGCTCACCGCGCCCGCCGGCGAACAAGGGCATCTTGATAGAATTGTGACAACTCAGCATGACACGTACGGGACAAAGACGCTCCGAGAAAATACCGCATGCGGCTCTATGAGACCTCATGGTAGCGTGACATTTCCCATTTCTGGGATTAAACTATACATTTTCGCCGTCAGAGGCGGTACCAAAGCGGCACGGGTAATGGGCCCAATGTTGCCATTGGATAATTTTACCCTGGTCCTACGCAGGACCGGCTATTGCCAATACGTTTCCAATATTGGCGTGATTGCCTGTTCTGCTCGGGTAGATGCTTGAGGCCGCACTAGGGTTGAGCCAAAGCTGTTAAGACGAATAAGACCTGTCAAAGAAATTCAATTAGAATCAGTTTTAAAGCTGCACTGTGGATGAGTCAAATTCATTGAAAAAATGGGACATATCAACAAAGATGAATTACAACCAGGAGGCCGGAAGTGGCCTGTCGAACACCAGCAGTTTCCGTATCCAACACACATACATGCTGTTGTTACAATAGATAACGCCATCGCATCTTTCTGGACGTAGTTTACAGAGTCAAGAGTCCTTGCTCTCCTTAGCTTGCCGTTTTCTTATGGAGCATCTGCAGAGTTTTCTAATTTTGTACAATGATTGGTGATGCGCGACACTAGTTTGATTACCGTCTAATAAGAGACCGAAAGCAGAGATGCTAACAAATATAGCAATTTCGCCCATTCTTACAAAATGGAATATCTGGAGAACAGGGTCGCACACATAAAACATTTGTCGCTTTTAGTTCTCCACACGCAAGCGATGTGGCGCCACAAGAGTGCCTAAGATATGATCCCTGAAGCGCCAGTTTGACTCATCAACTTGCTTCCAAGTTCCAACCTCAGTTCTTATCACACCTTGTTGCCCAGGTGGTATCTCCTCCACCTCCCCCTCTTTCAATACCCTTAACATAAGAGTAGCGCAAAACCAGGACGGTGGGCAAAAGGGGCGAGAACACACACCAACAACACAGGCGCTATGTTGTTGGTGTTGGTAGTGCCTGTGTTGTTGGTGTGTGTTCTCTCCCCTTTTGTCCGTCGTCCTGGTTTTGTGCTACTCTTATGTTATGGATATGGATCAATACCGACCTGCCCAAATTTCCGCCCTGGTGAATCATATTTCAATACCCAAAAGCCAATTCCATTGTTAAGGATGTGGGAAAGGAACCAGCCAGAGAGACGAGGGTTCTGGTCTCTATAATCCCTCTGGTTTCTGGTTCCAAGTATCACTAGGAAACTACACCCATTGTCCCATTATATCTCTGGCTTGCCAGCGCGACAACTCTCACCCTTGAGCACAGAAGGTGAAGCCTATTGGTGCAGCCCCGAATCACTCTCGTTACCAGCGACCCTTTCTCGCACACGTGATGAGATCCAAGACTGGAATTTGTGACCTGGGTTGTCGTACCTGAGCGTCCTTTGTCGCATTTGCTGCGCACTGCGTTCTTGATGGCGACATTTCCGAGCGTAGTCCTGTAACTCTCATTATGAAGATTGACCTGGATGGCCTTCTAGCTTTATCCATGAAGAAAATAGAAGAAATTCAGAAAAACAGCCAGATCACGACATTCGCAAGCGCCTGATGCTACGGCTTCTTCATCAAAAGTGTTTGTCGCTCAGATACAGGCACTGTGGTGGCAATGGAATGGCCGGCAAGTCAGCGTGCCGCGAACCAACAACTGGAAGCGGAAAGGGTTCCAAACAATTTCGACAGGAAAAAGAAGGTAGGTTGTTGCCTTCTGTGCACTTGAATACAATTTAGTAGTTCCAGTAAGATAACGTAGTGTAGAGATAGCAGATTATGCTTTGTAACTTCAATCAGAATTTCATTTGCACCTCGTGCGTCGATTTGTTTCATGCAATATTCCAATCCGATGCGGTTTAAGAGTGAACGCATTTCTGCCGGCAGCGAGCAGTACCGGCATTTTCGAATTGTTCACAATTTAGTTTGCTCCCAGAACATCAATTTGTTTTAGATAATGATTTGTTCCCGGGCGGATTAAGAATAAGTGCGTTTCTGCGCGCACCGGGCTGTGCAGGTGCTTTCGAATTGTTTAAAGAAGAGCCATTAAAAACTTCTTGTGCTGCTCGTAGGTTTTTTTTTTAATTCGTTGCTTTGAATTTACTTCTCCGTGTGGGTACGATACATGCAGTTTTACTAAGTTGTGTAGATTTTGTCTTTGCAGTTTGGGGTCCAAACAATGTAGTTCGCCCAATACCGCTTAATATTGCATGGCCCGGTTTGCAGTTATGAGGCTACGACGACGCAGTGACAAAGAGAGCGGGGATTAGTGGCACGTTTGTTGCTTACACATTGCTATTTTAAGCTGAGCTCTTCTGGCCAGTTCAACCTCTCTGAATAATGATATTGGCTAGTTGGATGTACTCCGTGTTGAAAGCAAAAACCCGCGCACACTGCCTAAGGAGAACGGCAGGGAGAAAAAGCGCTGTCTCGCAAAGGTGCAATGTAAAAGGAAGAATGCATATATAGGTACATACAGGTATTGGTCCGTGCGCGCTATTTTTTGTTTTCAATATAATTCTAACCTGGCGGTAACATGCCAGGGCTCCTTGCCTGTTCCTATTTTAATCCAGCTTTTTTTAATAAACGGGTTTTGCTCCACTCTAGAACATCGTCGTGGCTCTAAATACGATAATTTAAACAAAAACCAAACCCGTTGTTTATTTGTGCGTTGGCGGTTGCGTGGAATGATTGGAATTATCATGTTGTCAGTTGGTCAGATTTTCGCGCTTATGGTTCCGTGTCGTCGTGTCTGTGGTTTTTATCCGCTTTAGCTCCAAAAGCTAGTAACGCCCTCTTCCGCCCAAGTCTCTGGCACATGCGAGTGCCAGCATCCACGTGCGCAAGCTAATCACAGTGAATCATATGTGGCGCTCTTTATCGGTTACTGTATTTGCAACGAGGGCGTGATAAAATATATGTGCGATCTAATCTCACTCCACCAACCACCTGGTATCCATTGGCGTCGCCTTCTGCGCAGTCTAGGTTTGCATGCCATTTAAGCTACTAGAAGACAAAGCAGGGACGCCGAAAACTAATACAGGCTGCAGGACTCGTCTCATTTTTCGATCGTTTCGAGCAAATGTTATCTTGTGTTGTTGAGTTGCGCAGCAAACAGCTCTATGGTACTTACCGCTCGCCTCTTCATCTTGACAGCTGAAAACCGGGCCTCCGAGCTTTGCAAGCGCAACGAAAGTTACAGCGAGGGGGCCGGACCCTCAGGTGTGGGGACCTGTGGTGATGCCTCCGATCCTCGGCGACCGAAGCTGGACACAGCTGGCGGACGGACAATCAAGATCTAGCGGAGCTTCGTCCGGGAAAAGCCGTGGGCCTAGGCTGTATATCTCATGAAGCCTGCATTTCAGCGCTGCTGTCCGATTCCTGAATGGGAACAAGCCTTCCTGGAGAACTGAGAGTGGAGCTGGAGAGCCGAGTTGGAGATCCGACCGTAGCTAATTTGCCTTTTATATATCCAGAAATACTGCCGTCTGTTTTCTTAAAGAGTTAGCAGGGGTGGGTAACACAGCATTTGAATCCAACAATGAAACTAATGTCGGTAGGCAGTTCTATATTAGATTGATCAGTCGGAATTGTACGTGAGAACCATCGAACTTTATTTCATATCTCTAAAGTGTGGGGTAAAAAAGAATATTCATTTGACCTATTTGAAGTTACTGCATTAAAGCGTACTGTATTATGAATAATGTCCCAATGGAGATGCAGGTGTCAATGTGCTCGGTGTTCACCTTTTTCTTTCTTCGGATGTTTTTTACATCCAAGTTTTTTGTTGCGCTCTGTATAACTGAGAAGAGGCTGAATATCATTAGAGCGTGATTTGTTTTTTGTACTTTGCCCTTTATGTGAAATACATTTTTGAAAAAAAAATCGTTGTGGTTCTTTGGTATGAAATTTTGCAAAGCAATAGAAATAATGTATAGTCGCTTACAAAAATCCAAGGCTCCCACGTCTGCGGGGGCGAATTGCAACGCTGGTATTTCTTTCGTCAGCGCATTGTTAAGCGGCAACGAGTGACTCCAGACCACGGAGTATGATGGACAGGAGCGTCGACTCTACTAAATCGAGATGTTCAGTTTTGCTACGTCAGAGATAACTTTATAGAGTGTCTGATAGGTGGCGCTCGAAACTGGCGTTTGCCTACTGTTCCTGTATATCCTCCCGCAGGGAGCAGAGTTGCGCGAAGGCCCGCCAACATGTTCCAAGCAGTGCGGGAAAGCCACTTCTCGTGCGTACAGGTGCTGCGTTCATGAGCTGGCTGTGTAGAGCGCTTGGGGTTTTTTTCGTTTAATTGCGTACAAATTTCACTCGATGAAAGTTTCTAAACGTAACGTTGAAAACTAATCTGTGATTTGCCGAGGGTGTGCAAAGAGCATAAAAAAAATCGCCAAAGGTTAACAGCAAATCATAATCATGACAAACGGAAGAAAAAACACTGGAAATGGCCTGCGAGTCTTTTTTTTCCTTCTGGAAAAAATAATTTCAGATGAACAAGCAGTCCCGCTCCGGATGAGACAGCGTCTGTCCCGTCCTGTCTTCCTGCGTACTCAAGCTGCCGCGGTGGCTCATGGCGCTCGACTGCTGACCCGAAAGATGCGGGTTCGATCCTGGCCGCGGCGGTGGAATTTGTTGGAGGCGAAATTCTAGAGGCCCGTGTACTATGCGATGTCAGTGCACGTTAAAGATCCGCAGGTGGTCGAAATTTCCGCAGCCCCCACGGCGTCTCTCATGGACTGAGTCGCTTCGGGACATTAAATCCACATAAGCCCAAACTTCCTGCGTGCTTGTCTTAAGAACAAAATGAGATTGCACGAAATGTAGCCCACAGCCCGGGCTCACATGAGGTGTCGAGCTGACAAGGGTTGGCTCGGCACTGTGCCTGTGAAGTCAGCTTCACCGAGTAGTGTTGAACACTTGATGTCACGAAAGTCATGTGATGGCCTCTCGGCGAATGGCGTTTGGAGCATCGAGGGCAAACAGACTCGCAACTCTGCTCCCTGCGGGTGAACATGCAAGAACACTAGCGCTGGCCCTCCTGCCGCGCCGCTGCCTCGTCGGCGGTTCTGGCGTTCGTGAGCTGCCGTATGCTTGGCGGCATTGACCCCTGTCAAATGAAGCGCACGAGTACACACAGGTGACAACCAAAACGGAGCGAAGTTAGCAAGCTGATTTCTTTATTGAACGTCTGTTTTTTTTTTTAAGCCGGCTGTGATGTACGCAATATCAGTAACAAACGAAACGCGAACACAAGCACACATAACCTCCGGATGAGAACAAAAGCACAGTTGTTTATCACTTCCAAACAGCAGACTTCACGTCTTCGAAGTGAACTTTACAGGCGCTACTACTGATCTCCTTTTGCTCGTCAGGTTTGCAATTTCTCTGTTTTTTCATTTTTTTTTTTTAAGTTTAGGTTTTTTGGCTGATGGTGCATGGTCCGATTCATCAACGGAAAAGAGTAATCTTAGAAACGAAACAGCTTTCCGTACGCTCAAAGGTAAGCAATACTCCACTCCTGGGTTTCCCAGCTAGCGGACGTCGCGCAGAGGCCGTATTCTGTCTGCTCTTCGCTAGCTGGTCGGTAAAATTGGTAAATTGGTTTTTGAGGAAAGAAAATTGCGCACTATCCGTCTCAGATGTCTTGGTGGACACTTGATGGATGGATGGATGGAAAAACTTTATTTTCGTCAGAGAGCATGTGTGGACGATTCCGTGTTAGATGGCCATCAACCCGTGGCTGACGGCGACCTGGGTGGCCCACTCCACGGCCCTGGTCTGGACGACCGGGTCTGAGCTGGCCAGCACGGCCTCCCACTGCTCGAGGGAAGGATCACGCATAATGTCTATGCTACAGCTCCATAATACGTGGTCATAGGTTGCCAATTCGTGACACCATTTGCACTCCGGCTGAATGTCCGGGTAGATTTTGCTCAACACGTATGGGTTGAAGAAACACTTGAACTACACCGTAAGGGAGGAAGGCAAGAGTGAAAGAAGAAAGAGGTGCCGTTGTAGAGGTCTCCAGAATAATTTAGACCACCTGGGGATCTTTAACGTGCACCGACATCGCCCAGCACACGGGCGCCTTTTGTGTTCCGCCTCTATCGAAACGCGGCCGTCGCGGTCAGATTAGAAGCCGGGTACTCCGGCTCGGTAGACGAGCGCCTTAACCACTGAGCCACCGCTGCGGGTGGCTACTCGGCACAGCATTTCGTTTCGAGGCAACGTCGACAGATTGCATGTTGATAAAGCTATTTCTACAATAGGGACACGGTGAGGAGGAAACGTGCAAAGCCATGCCGACAAATGAAGTGAAGCGGTGGGAGTTCGTGCAGCAGAATCGAGCTGACGAGCCGGAGTACCCGGGTTCGAACACACCCGCGTTTCGATGGAGGCTAAAAGCTAAAGGTGCCGATGTGCTGTACTATGTCAGGGCACGTCAATGATCCCCGGGTGGTCGAAATTGCCCCGGAGCCCTCCATTACAGCACGTCTTCCTTTCCTCTTTCTTCCCCTCCTTTATCCCTTCCCTTACAGAGTGGTTCACGTGTCCATCGAGATGGGAGAGAGATACTTCTCCATTTCCTTTTCTGAAAAACCAATTTCTTCAATTCGAATGAAGTGCGGCTCACCGGAATCGGCGCTCCTGTCCATCTTACTCCGTGCTGCAGACTAAGCCTTCACTCTAGGGCGGCCGCTTAAAGCCAATGCCAAATTTCACGTGCTTCCTCTGCATCGGTGCTGACACTCTCTACGAAGAAAGGCGCTGCATGCTCACGCTTATTTACGCGCGCTGCGGGAAGCACACGGCGCGTGCATCTAGGCCGTCAAAAAATGTGCCAGGGTGAAGGGAAGTCGCTTTGGGTGCTGTTCAGTGCCGCTGTAGGGGCAATCCTAGGGCCGCATAGCGTCAAGCCACCGCTCTGAAATGTGCTCCAGCCCTGCGTATCTTTTTTAACACGTGAGTGTTAAAGGCCTCGTGTCGCAGAAGAACAGGTTTCGGCGTCAAAGGCCGAATCAACAGTCGTGACGTCACAACCACAGCATCTCGCACGGTTAATTCGAACATCACACTGGGATTATACTCTTGCTTATCGTGTATATATGCAGCTGTATCAGAGCGTGGAGCCGGCATGGTGAAAGGTATAAATTGGTTATAGC
This sequence comes from Amblyomma mixtum, assembly GCF_055824585.1. Taxonomy (NCBI): domain Eukaryota; kingdom Metazoa; phylum Arthropoda; class Arachnida; order Ixodida; family Ixodidae; genus Amblyomma; species Amblyomma mixtum. The sequence goes on from NC_143013.1 coordinate 234,229,543, forward strand.
CTGGTCGAATTAGTGGGTGAACAAACTGCGATTAAAGGTGAATGGGAGCGAAATAGTTGGGCACTGAACGAAAAGTTGCGCCATAATGCCACGTGTTCGTTAGAGAAAAAAATTATCGACAACGAAAAGCGGTTTCCGCGGCGGGTTCCCGCTGTCCATCTATTCGCACACGTTTCGCAAGCCTCGGCTGCATTGAGGGTTCTGCATATAGCGTTTGCGAGCAGACTTTGTCTGACGCCGGAGCTGAGTTTCATGACGAAATCTGGGGGCTTCGTGTTCTGCTTCACATACGGTTGGGGTTAGCCGCTGTCTATGCTTTCTTTATAGCGTACGTGCGACTGTGCTGCGTGCAGCCCTTGCGCCCCGTTTTTTCCAAGAGCCGTCTCGCCACGCCGAACATTTCACATTTGCAACAGCTCCGAGGTCATATAGCGGGTAACCGTGCGCTTCCATTGATCACCCCCGCATACTGACTAAACACATTGCTCGACAGCGCACAGTGGTGTGATGGTTGAAAGAACGACACCTGGAAGACAGCGAAAAAATGGCAGTGGTTTAGCTCTGGTTAAACCTGGTTGTGTTGAGAAAGCAACGGCTGCCTGGATACGCTTAGGATTCGCTTGTGGTTAGGCTGGCGAAGCGAGCGCCGGAGGCGGCGGAGGCAGCTGCTGTGGTTGCTAAGCGACGGCTGAAGGTCATTCGTGGAGACGCCGAAGGAGCGAAACAGTCGGCAAAAACAATGTTCATATGGACTACAGAAAACAACGCTGTGTGTAGGTGTATGTTTCAAATGCCTGAGGTTTCGAAAAGTGCCCGGCGCTGTACTGTAGTACTGCGTGCCCCGTTATCGGCAGATGTCGGCGAGCTGGCGCTGGAGAAGCGGCCAGCAGCAGTGGCGAAACACGGCCCTTTACAAATCGCGTCATACAGAAAAAAAACAACTATGGGGAAACTTAAGTAACCTTAAGAGTGAAACGTGATACTACACATTCATCGCAAGCTTCTGCTGCAACTTCCTTATGTTTATGCATTCGTTTCTTTGCAAATGTGTGCCCATTGCTCTTATCGGACTGCTAGCTGCAGTAGCACATATCCGCTGTCTTGTGACAGTGCCGGCATTAGCTAATATCACCTTTTTCAGACCTTTGATATCAATTCTCTGTCTAGGTTGCTTTCTAGAGACTAGTTTGCTCACAATCCATTGGGCCGTTTGCATTTGTGGAAAAATTCACGGTACCTTTCTTGGCCAATCATCGATTTATATTTAATTTCCACCTTCTTCAGTGGAAGGGTCTGCAGGATTTGATAACGCAGTAAGGGGACGTATTCTCTCTAAATCAGCGAATTTCATGGCACTGCACATCGGCGGCGTTATGGTGGGGTGACAGACCTAACGCTACTTCATTTAAATGTTGGTTTGTTTCAGAATTCCGGTTCGGTCGGAAACTCGCCGCATGCAGCGCTTCGAAAGGTGTCCGGTTATTGAGAGTTTTGCGCCCTACATTGCTTGGGCGTGTAGGAATTTCTTGTGAAGTGTAGTCAGCACGCGTAGCAAGTAGCTTACCAATTGACTATGAGTGGTGCGGCGTGGGTTATTGGCATGCTTACGTAATTACAGCTTGGTACGGCGTGTAAGATCACAAGAAAAGGGCGAGATATGCGTCGCACGATCACAGTGCGCGGCTCTCAGACAGCCGTCATGATCGCGACAGGTTCGCTCGGCGAAACCATGCCGTAAACTCGCATCTTCAATTCCAAAAATAGCCAGAACACTCTGGCCCAGGTGAAGAGGAGTCCGAATCTTGAGGCCCAAATCTTGAACACCGTTTCATTATGGACGCTTGCGGACGCTTTCTGACAAGAACGCCTCAACCAGTGTACTTCACCCGGCCACGTGGAATCAAAATCCCGGAAAAGGCTGTGTACGCCCCAGAGCCCATCTAGGCCTGCAAACTTCAAAGCCTGGCCCAGCCGAAGCCCGACGAAACAGCCCATTTTCTGGTTTCTGAGTAGATCCGAGTCCATACCGTGCTGTGCAAGGAACATTTATAAGGAAAGTCGTTGTGAGGGCTGCAAGTTTCAAAGTGTCTGAGGCTCTTTATTGAGCACTCACATTCCTCCATGAAAGTGTTTTGTAGAGCGCAGCTCTTAGGCGCCTGTTCCTGCGTTTCGCGGCGTCTCCGTTGTCCGTTCTAACCTAAGTCCCTCGATAATAAGAAAGTAACCTCTTTCAGTGAACTATGCCGCCACGCCGCGCACCATCGCCGAGCGTCCTCTCTCACCTCTCCCATCGGCGCTTTTCTCAACGGTGATTGGCTCCGCAGGCGGTCTCTGGGGAAAGCGCGCGAAAAGTTCGCTCTTTTTGTGTTTTCATTTTTCGTCGGCGCCATTTTTTTGGGCAGCCGCCGCTGCTACGACCGAACTTCATAGCATTGCACGCTCGCACTTCGCGTTATTCGCTCTCTTTTAGTGCAGCACTATGCCGAGTGCTGCGCATTTCTGTGCACAAGTCGGCGTGAAAAAGGCTTTGTTCTTTTCGCGATTCCGAGTGGCAAAAAAGACAGCATTATAAGAAAAACGTGGCTGGACAACATGGGCCGCAAAAACTTTACCTCGACAAAGACTGCCCACCTCTGCGAGGTACTGTGAATTTCTTCCAAGCGACTGTGTATACTGAAACTCCATGCAAGCAGATCACAAAGCTGACAATCTCTCTTAATTCACTGATCATTTTGCATCGTTATGCGTGTTATTGTTTTCACTTCATGGTTCCGCTCAACGTGCTATATTAGAGGCGGCTGATGCATACATTGCAGATACATTCGCATACAATACCCGCTTTAATTTCTGGCGCATGTCGCGAGTGAGGTTTAACCTAGATTTTTTTTATTAATGCAACTTCTCTAACGATCTACGCTTATATGTTGTTTTGCTGAACCGTTACACTTCTACCAAGTGAGATGTATCAATGCCACATTCTCAGAAAAGACCTCATATTGCATTCACATAAATAATTCATTTTTTAATCACTTCAGTGCTTTCCAGTGTTTCCCGAATGTAGTCAAGTGTTGTAAATATCCAATGCATGCCATTTTTGTATATTCATTTCTACAGTTTGTGATCATTTGCTTTAGTTTAGCATGGTTGTGGGGCCTTTTGTTGAATACATCATCCGCTAAAAAACTATAGGCCTAGATCTGAGCTATTTCATTTCCCTAAGTATGTTTTTTCTGTGTTTTGTTTTGAGGACTGCCCCCAACCGGTGACAGATGTCCACAGCTGGCTTATTCGTGGTTTTTATGTATATTTTCGGTGTAAAACTACACGACTCATCTGTAATAAACATTGCATCTGAACAATTGTCTCTCTGTGTCCTATTGTGACTGCATTTATACTCAAGACTGATATTAGTCAGGCACTTGCTTTAGGATAGCCTTGACTGTGGCTGACCGAATTGCTAAGGCCCTACAACTTTCTCTTGGGTTTTCTCACGGTCGTTGCTATTAGTTTCTCTATTTCCTAACTTAACATCTCCTTAAGGGGATTCAAAAAGGAATGTAATGTGGGCGGAAAATGCTCATGTGTGCCAAACTTTGGGGGTGGTCTAGCTAAATTTGGAAGCCAACACTGAGTTTCGCATAGTCAAATTAGGTTGGACCCCAATGTTGGTCAAATATGGACGACGTCAAATTTATGGGTTCCAGAGAGACAAGTTTTGGGGATAGTCCACCTAATTTTGGAGGTCACCATTGAATTGTTCATACTAAAATTAGACTTGACACCAATTTTGATGAAATTCGGACAAGGTCAAATTTCGGTGGTCGAGAGGGCCAAATTTTGGGGAGCGGACACTTTCCATGGATGATGGCAAATCGGTGCGCGGATTTTTGGCTCTCGGTTTCTGCTCGACATCACCTCAAGGTCGCCGACAGCGGGAGCTAATGTCGCTTCATGCTTAACAGAAAAAAAATTTATATTCGTTTTCAGAATTCTCAACTACAAAAACGATTAAGCAGTTGGATGTGCACTGCGCGGTGCCAAACTCAGACTGAACCTTAATGAAAAATTTTAGGGCGCCCAACAAAGCACATTCCCCAGCTTGTTCCCACAACCATTCCACTTCTGAAACTCCACTCGTGAACAACGTCATAAACTGTACTTCCGCGATAATTAGTTCGAAGTGAATGTACATTTAACTAAACATTGGTATGCTGAAAATATTCAGGAATGTTCAAATATATCGTAAACATTATCCTTCATGTACTATGCTGTGTTGAGACAGACTGTTTTGAAAAGTCAAAAGGAATTTCAGATGTATGCAGCAAGTGGTTTTGTTCGTGCCACAAACGCTCGTAATTGGCACTTTCATTGCGCGAACGAGACGTTAATTTATGTGGCCCGTGATAGAGAAGCGTGTCGCATGTCTTTCTCGTGTTTTTATTCAATAACAGAGCGTGGAAAAGCACGAACTTAAAAGCGCGCGCGTGTGCCAGCCAACTCCCCGGACAGCGAGCGAGCGATGCCCAAAAAAGCGTGCCGTGTGCAATTTCAATTTCACATCTCCTGTGTAAGTCCCCCGCTCTGGCGACCGACAGACGTCCGCTGCGTTGTGCCTTGGACCGCCTCCATCTTCGCCCTTTGACAGAGGATAAGATCCAAGGACCGTGGCCACAAAAATCGACTGCCCTCAAAGCCTATAAGGCTCTACTCAGCTTCTTGAGAGCAACTGTCTGCAGAGACCAATTGTGACAATGCCATTCGCACCCCTCTCTCTTTCCCCTTTTCAGTCCCCTCATCCCTCTTTCCCTGTGGAGTGCAGCTAACCAGAGCACTCTTCTAGTTAACATCCCTGACTTCTCTCTTCCTCTTTTCTCTCTTTCTACTTTTTATTCTTGTTATTCGCAGAAAATGTAGAGAACCTCACGATACTCTGCGCGAACATGGTCATTATCATTGTGGAATTGTCCTCATCGCTTATATGGGTGACATATAAAATGTTTCCTGCGCCCGCACAAAATGTTTCGTCAGCAACGAAAATCAATGGGATGTAGCGAGAATTCATAATTGCTGCCGTGATTTTAACACGGTGCACGTAGTGGCAGCTGTGGAATTCTGTAGCTTTTGCCAAGATTTTGTAGGCTCGTTTTTAGCAATTACTCTTTCCAAGGCCGGGATTGCACTGTTTTTCATACTTATTTAATACGTTTCTTTTGTAGTCTTGAGATGGCGCCTAGCAGGCCAGGAAGGCGGAAAAAAACTTCCGTATTCCTGTTTGCACTGTGTTGCGTGTTGGAAATAACGTTGTTGGCCAACCAGCCACACGTCGCGCTGACGTTTTTGGGACAAACTTTATATTCTAAACATCTACTGCTAAGATCATCGCCACATATTCGCAGCATGTAGTTTAATAGTTTTTGAAACTTAAAAAACAGAATCCGGATATGATAACTTCGATATCCAGATATGCAAAACTTCGAGTATAATAACTACGTTCTGGGGATTTTTGTTGACTTTACGCAGGCTTTGACAACATTAATCACTCTATTCTTTTTGATAAATTACATCACTACGGTATCCGTGGACATGCACTTAATATTTTAATTAGTTATTTCTCTCATAGGAAACAATTTGTCCAAGTAAGCCATTTAATATCTAATCAGAAAGCAATAGTCGCAGGCGTACCCCAAGGAAGTATTCTTGGTCCCTTACTCTTTAATTTATACATTAATGACATAGTATGTATATCATCTGACCTGAAGTTTGTTATATATGCAGACGACACTAGTGTATTTGTGCCTTCATCCTCTTGTGCTGACGCGTTCGTTAAAGGAAACATAGCCTTAAAACAGTTGGAAGCTTGGACAGACAGTAATCAACTCAATATTAATACAAAAAAAACAAAAGCAGTAATTTTTCACCCCAAGGGTAAGCAGCTATCTGCCGATTACGATCTTCTATTTAGAGGCACAAATATTGAGGTGGTCGAAATTATAAAGGTATTGGGCGTTTTATTTTCCAAGACGTTGCAATGGGATGACCACGTAAACCATATCTTGCAGAAATTATGTTCCATAACAGGTATACTCATTCGAAATCGTTATGTCTTTCCAATGTCTGCAAAACTAGCCATTTATTATGCCTTATTTTCTTCGTACATAAACTATTCTCATTTAGTCTGGGGCACAACAACCGACAAAAACCTCAGTAGTCTTTTAAGGATGCAAAAAAAATGGCTGAGGCTTAACTTGGTTAAGCCTGCAGAATGCGAAGCATCATCGTGTCGCGTAATTTGGAGGCGCACAACCACAGCGACGGCGCGAGGTGGGCCCCCGTTTCTCCACTGTCGTGACGTCATCGTGTCACGTGGTGTGACGTCATGTATCACGTGATTTGGAGGCGCACAACCACAGCGACGGCGCGAGGTGGGCCCCCGTTTCTCTACTATCGTGACGTTATCGTGTCACGTGGTGTGACGTCATGTATCACGTGATTTGGAGGCGCATAACCACGGTGAAGCGCTGAAGTGGTAGCTAAAGTAGTATGCTTCGCAAAAAAAAGGTTTTACGGATCATTAATAATTTGCCTAAGTTTCACTCAAGTAAACTTATCTTCAGAAATCTTAAGGTCATACCAATAACTAAAATGTATTATTATAAACTCCTACGCGAATATCAACTCAGCATCATGGAAAATCAAAGGCTGTTTTTGGACATATCGAACTTAGAATTAATAGGCAATGCGGCCTATAATACGAGGACAACAGACCGTTGGAAAGTGCCAAAGTGCCGTACGAACTATGGGCTTCAGAGTCTTAGGAATAACCTGCCTCGATTACTAAATGAACATATTAAAGCAAAAACAGATATTTTAGAACTAAATTTCCGGAACCTGAAGGCGTTGTTTTACTAACTTTCATGTCCCTAATACACACTACGCATTTCATAAACAAAACACCTTGTAGAGATATTTTGCCACTGTTTCATTATAACTGTCTTTATTCCCCGACCGTGACGTGAGCTTGTCGCCATATCACTCATAAAAATGTCAAGTTGTAATTTTGTTTCTTTCGGTACATTTCTGTACATGTTGTTCTGTACATTTCTTTTGGATTGTGTTGTTCGTTGCCGTCAATGCCAGGGGGACCAAGACTTTTTCAAGCCGTAAAGGAACGGCTTTTCTTCTTGGCCCCTTCACAATGTGTTCGCCATGTTGTGAAGAACAACTAAAATCAATGAATGAATGAATTAATGAATGAATAAATAAAAACAAACTCAGTAGGCTAAAAAAATTTACCTCTTTGCCTTAATCTTCTTGCCCATGCATGGGCCGCATTCTGAATTAATATGCAAAGCACTATACAAAAAAAAAAAAAACAGGTGAGAACCGTACGGTAAGCATTGGTCGAAAGCTTCCGAACGATGTGATTAAGGAACGCCCAAGCATGAATGCCTCTAATCTAATCGGTTGAAAAGGAGCGCTAGAACTGTGAAACCCTTTCAGAAAGATAAGGAACTGAAACGTAATCAATAAGTTTAAGGTAACCGATATAATGGAGTATAATAAGAAGACAAAAAAGGTGTCCTAAGCAACGAAGAAAGCCTAAGAACGGTAAAGAAGAAACTAGCCAAAGGAAAAGATCAGTTGCAAGCACGTAGAGATAAGGAAGGGAAGGTATTTCAATTATAGATAAGATGGCTAATGTAGCTGAGGAATTGTAAAGCAATCTACACAGCAGCCGGAATAATCTGTACGCTGATAAAGGAGGACTTAACGTGGAGGCACAAAAGGAGCAAAGCGGCTAGTTAGGATTAGGTAACTGAAGATCTGTTGAAAGTCTGTTGGAAGCTTTCGGCAGAAAAGGTGTTCTTTTTGTATAAGCAATGCATCAAGACATCGAGATTACCGCAGTCCCGGAAAAAGTATCTCAATTCTTTAAAGAGAGGATGTGAATGCCTTGAAGATCTACAGACCTATCAGCTGCCTGTTCGCTGCCTACACGGCATTTACTAAGGTTATCATGAAAATGATTATAGCAACATGAGACTTCAGTCAACCAGAGGACCAGGTTGGCTTTCGTAAAGACTACTTGAGAAAAGGCCATGTACACTCCAATAATCGTGTGATATAGCAAAGCCCAGAATATAACTAACTCACCCTTGTATATAGCTTTCACAGATAAGGCGACAGAGCTTACTTCAGACTAAACCTCAGCAGTAATGACGGAATTCCGGAAGGCGGGTCTAAACGAGACATATGTAAATGTAGTGAAAAATATTAACAGCGGCTGCAGAACCACAGTCGCCATGCATACATCGCCGTTATCAGTCTGACTACGCCCATCGCAGGACAAAGGACTCTCCCATATCGCTCCAATTAACTCTGAATGCAATTAACCTGAATAAAGAAGCTAAAAATTCTGCTCAGGCAGAGCGTCAGGCAAGAATGTCTAAAAATTGCGGGTTGGGACACACTTCCCACACTAGGTACACGCCGAGTGATGCAAAAAGAGACACGTTTCGGTAAAAAAAAGAATAAGTTCATTAACTAGTCCAACTGCGCCTAATGTCGGTGCACTAATCAAACGAGGTGCGATTACTGGGCAGAAGCTAGCAAGTACAGCCAGGGACAAAAGTCTCCGGACCACGTGTTCCTCAAACGAAGCTTATAGCTCTACTATCAGATAGCGGCTGGAGACCGCACTTGTGGAGATGAAAGAACAAAAAATTAACTTTTACCTCCACAAGTGTCACCTCCAGCCGCCGACTAATAGCAAAGCTATCGGTTTCGTTAGAGGAAAGCGTGGTCCGGAGACTTTTGTCACCTACTGTACCTTGGATTGCCGTTTCCGGCACTGCGTCAACTGAGGCACGGCTAGTTCACAGCTTGCCTCAGGTTTACTGTGGCGGTGGCAGCAGTGCATCGAGGCATGCGCCTGGGCTGAAATGGCTGCAGCTGTCCTCGACTTCCTGGTGGCACCTGCCGCTGTTCTGGTAAGCTTAGATGGCAGAGCGACTGCCCGTTGAGGTGACTGTTCCGGGATCTAACCGCGCATCATGACAATATTTCTTCAACTACGAAGCTTCTGTAGAGGTTGTACAGCTTTTTTCTTTGGCCCTATGGTTGTGCTTGAGTCGATGGAACAAGTAAATACTGCTCTGTGACAAATCTACTCCACATTGAGGATTCGCATAAAACAACGGACCAACACTATTCCCATTTCGAGTTGTTGATCAGTTCGCTCTCGCCGTACTATGCGCGAGTTGTCCCGGTTTTCTCAGTTGGTAGAGAAACTGCCCCGGTGAAGCAGTGGCGTGCGGTTCAAACCCCGAATCAGGACGAATTTCTTCAAGTACGAAGTTTCAGTGGAAGCTGTGCAGTTTTCCTTTGTAGCCGTAATAAAGCACTTTTGTGAATGCTAATTAGTAATTACTCCTTTATTACAAATCTACTCCAACATGGGCGATTCTTCTAAAACATTTACCTTATACTTAGTAGTCCCCTGATGAGTCTTTTTAAGCTATCATTTGCATACAAACTCCATTCCAAAATATGGCCCTTATTGCAAGCTATACGCTGTCTTTAATTTTTGCGCTCAGTTGGAGATTTAGAGGTAAATCAATAATTCAGGGGGGGGGGGGGGCACTTTGTTGACCTAAAGTGCGGTGAGGCGAAAGCCTTAAGTGCAGTGTTGCTTCTTGTGTCACTGATGTGTGGTTAAGATATTAAGCTTCGCCTCTAGCAGTGGAATGCGACAGCGTCTTGCAGCGTTGCCAGGGAGTCCACAGAACGCCATCGTCCATTCGGCTCTATGCCTTGATCGTCGGTAAATTGGTTTTTAAGGAAAGGAAATTTAGCTGTCTCGCATATCTCGGTAGCCACCTGAACCTCACCATAAGGAAAGGAAGGAAGATGGGAGTGAACGAAGACACCGTATTCGCTTCAATCCGTGTTCGCTTCAATCCGTGACACCGTGTTAAATTCAAGCCAGTGAACTGGCTTGGCGGAGAGGTTAGCGTGGTCGTCTCGCACTCCGGAGACCCTGGTTCGATTCCTCAACGCGACCAATTTCTTACTCGGTTTTATTTATATTTTTGGTCTGACTAGAGAGGTTAAGTAGACTAATTGGTTAATTAACTAATTAACTAAACTCAGTCCCACTTACTTGGAGCATCACTATACCATCCCTTTAATTGGTTGGATGGTTACTAGCCAAACTTCAATTGGCCCCGTTTGAAATTCGCGCACTGTGACGTCACGCCCATTGCGACCGATTGAAAAGCGTGACATTTCTGTCGACAACTCCTGCTTTCAATGATGAGGCTCTAAAAGCTACCGCCTTTATAAACCTTTTATTTTTGCGAAAAGACCGGGCTTCTGAATGTCAGATACCTCGATATCAATCAGCAAGATACTCCTCTTTGCCGTGCGCATTGAGGTTTGGGCTGAGGTCGCTGCCAAGGAAACTGTGTTCGTCATCATCTTCTTCCGCAGCATTGATGGTGAAGGTTTTGCAAGTTGTTTCTTGAAGCTGTGGAAGTAGAACAACAAAATACTTCAGTTTCGCAATTCAGACAGGTGGTCTGATTGGCAAACACAACTTGGCTGTCGAGCGAAGTACCCTTTCCTTTCCTAGTTATGGGAGATAAGCCTTGTGCTCTATGTTTACCTTTCTGTTCCGTAACTTCTGCATCTAGGGAAATGATTTAAAGGGGAGGCTTTAAATAAAAGTATAGGTGGCCATCTTTCTCACAGGTATAGTCAGCGATGATTCACCCGGTCATTGCCGCATTAATATTGTCACAGATGGGTCCTTAATCAAAAAGGCTAGGCACAGGCCGCAAACAGAGAAGCAGAGTCCCCAGCTCCGAGAGCACGCGAGTCCCTCACTTCGTTCTCTAGGCGCCGGCCTCTTCACCAATACATTGCTGTGCCCGGCAGCCCTAAAACATTTCGACCCCTCCTTTAGCGGCAACTGCCCGCACTGTAGTGCGGTGTCTTCGGACACCTATCACATGGTGTGGGCCTGCCCCTCCAACCCGGCCATTCCCCCTATCCCCAACCCAACCCGGGAGGACTGGGAGGCGACCCTGCTCGGCTGCCACGGCTTACAGGCCCAACAAGCCTTAGTCGGGCGCGCCCGGGCGGCGGCTACCGCCACTGGGGTCCCAAACTAGGAACCTCCACCTAGTGTTTGTAAGGATCGGTCCCGTACGGGCTGATCCAAACACATCCTGTAAGTTCTGAATAAATGTTTTCACCACCACCACCCGGGGACACTTGGCGGCATTATTCCCCCTCCCCCCAAAAAAGAAAGCAAAAACGTGGTCGCACTTTGAGCGATCGGGAGAAAGTAAGCAAGTGAACAAACGGTCACGTGCCGCTCAACAGCTGCAGCACAAATAAAAAGAAAACGCGGAAGAGGCAACGCCCGTTGCTGCGTAAAGTAAGGCTTCATGCGCAGTACGTGCTCGACTTCGGGCTGAGGTCGACGGCGCGAGCTCGGCAAAGAGCCATCGGGGAGGACCTCATACGTCCCATCCGTGATGCGGCGCAGCACTGAGTACGGTCCAAAGTAGCGGCTCAGGAGCTTCTCCGACAGTCCTGGGCGACGTACTAGGGTCCATACCCACACTTTGTCGTCGGGGTTGTACTCTACGTGTCGATGTCGTTGGTTGTAGCGTTGTGCATCCGTGGCCTGTTGCCGTCGGATGTGCATACGGGCCAGTTGCCGGGCTTCCTCTGCGTGCTGGGTAAACTCCTCGGCGTCTGACGTGAGTGCTTGGTCGGCAGGGGTGCACGGAAGCATGGCGTCGAGCATTGTTTGCACGTCACGCCCGTAGACGAGGCGAAACGGCGTAAACCGAGTCGTTTCCTGAATTGCCTTGTTATAGGCAAACGACACATATGGGAGGATCTCGTCCCAGGTCCTGTGCTGTACGTCGACGTACATTGCGAGCATATCCGCTAAGGTTTTGTTGAGGCGCTCCGGTGGTGGTGGTGGTGGTGAAAAACTTTAATCAAAGAGAGCTTGAGGGTAAAAAAAAAAAAACCCTGCTGCATGGTCGGTATCCTTAGTCCGGGACACCGCATGACGAGGCCCCGTCTCGCGCCCGCTTGACCAGAGCCCTTTGGGACTCCAGTGTGGAGCAGTTGAGGAGGGCAGTCTCCCATGCCTCTCGGGTGGGGGTGGGGGAGGGGGGAAGGTGAGGATTCTGAGTACATGCCCACACCATGTGAAAGATATCGCAGATATCTCCACAGTGCGGGCAGCGGCCATCTGTGTTCGGATCGAAGTGTTTTGCTATTGCAGGACAGAGAAGGGTTCCTGTCTGCAGGCGCCGCAGAGTTCGCTCCTCCGCCTTACTCAGCCCCTTGGCAGGTGCCGGGTAGAGACGGTGGGAGCCCGTTTGACTGCGGGTGGTATGCAGTAGTCTTGCGGTGGGTCGTCTGACTCAGCTGGAACACCTCGTGCAGGAGCTGCGCTGTAAACGCAGTGCCCCTATCGGTGATTACGGAGGACGGGGCGCCGTGTCGTAAAACGATGTGGTGAATGAAGAAATGCGCGATTTCAGAGGATGTACTACACGGCACCGCCTTGGTTTCCGCATAGCGCGTCAAATAATCAGTCGCCACTATGATCCACTTATTGCCAGAAGATGATACAGGGAACGGGCCCAGGAGATCAATGCCGACATGGTCAAAAGGTGCGCGAAGTGGATCAATGGATAGAGCAAACCTGCAGGCTTTAGCGGTGGCGACTTACGACGTTGGCACTCACAGCAACATTTGAAGTAGCGGTGGATGGTCGCTGCAAGTTTAGGCCAATAATAGGCCTGACGCACTCGAGCGAGCGTGCGTGCAAATCCCAAGTGGCCAGAGGTGGGCTCATCATGACATGCGGAAAGGATGTCGTCGCAGAGGTCTGATGGCACGAATAGGAGGTAGGTCCGGTCACCGCTGCTTGAGTTTTTCTTGTAGAGTACGCCATTGCGAATGCAAAAAGAGGACAAGTGGCGGGAAAAAGGTTGAGGTACGTTGGAAGCATGGCCCTCGAGGTGATCCATGACAGACCGCAGGTCAGCGTCAGCACGCTGCCTTGCCACCAAGTCCGAACTGCTGATCACGCCTAGGAAATGATTGTCATCCTCTGTGCTGTCATCAGCTTGCTCGACGGGTGCGCGCGAGAGTGTATCTGCATCTTCGTGTTTAAGTCCGGACTTAAACACGACAACTGTATAATCAAATTCCTGAAGGCGAAGGCTCCAACGTGCTAGGCAGCCTGATGGCTCCCGGAGATTGCTCAGCCAGCACAAGGAATGGTGGTCTGTGACAACTTTGAAATGGCGACCGTAGATATAAGGCCGAAATTTCATCGTGGCCCAGATGACAGCGAGGCACTCCTTTTCTGAGGTTTAGTAGTTGATTTCGGTTCGCGAGAGTTTGCGACTCGCATACGCAATCGCACGTTCCACGCCTTCTTGATGTTGAACGAGGACGGCACCAAGCCCAATATTGCTAATTAAGGCTGCGATTTGGGCTAGTTGGTAATGATTCAAGGTGAAATCAGCGCGGAAAAAGCGAAAGGACGACGAAAGACACAACACAAGCGCTGACTCGCAACTGCTAGCGTCGGTGCCAATATTGCTAGCGTCGGTGTGTATCTCGGTAGCAGCCTCCTCATCAAAGTGAGTAAGCACAGGGGCAGTGTGCAGCCGTCGTCGCAGCTCTGTGAAAGCAGCCTGTTGCGCAGTAGTCCAGACGAACAGTGTATCTTCACGCGTTAAACGGGTCAGTGGTTCAGCGATGTTGGAGAAGTCTGCTATGAAACGCGGTAGCTGGCGCACAAACTCAAGAAGCGCTTGAGCGCTTTCTTTGTAGCAGGACGGGGAAAGTCGGCTACGGCGGCAGTTTTCTCGGGATCGGGTCTTACACCGTCGGCGCTCACAACATGGCCGAGAAACTTGAGCTTTTTGTAGCCAAAGTGGCACTTGTCGGGTTTAAGGGTCAAGTCGACCGATCGCCGGGCATCCAGCACGGTCCGAAGGCGTTAAAGGTGTTGGTCGATGGTTTCTGAAAACACCACCACGTCATCTAAGTAAACTAGACAGGTTTGCCATTTGAGGCCAGCCAGGACAGTGTCCATCATGCGCTGAAACGTCGCCGGCGCTGAGGAAAGGCCGAAGGGCAACACCTTAAATTTATATAGGCCATCGGGTGTGATGAATGCACTTTTGTCATTAAACCGCGTTTGTTCCGTCACCCGCTCCGCCCGATTGCGGTGTCTTAACGTTATAATAGCATTTTTGTTTGTATATGTTGCTGCATTATTCTTATCTTTATATAAGCCCGTTTGTTTAATTTTCAGGAAATAAACTAATTCGCAGTTATGGCAACGTTTTCACTGTTTGCCTCCAACACCGTTTATTTGTTTACTTAAAGCATGACGACAGACCTATGAGACATGTAGCATGCGCTATAATTGATGCGCTTTCAAGGAGCGTGGTGATAAGTAATATTCATCAGAAGCTTGCTGTATGTAGTATTCCTAACCACGTTCAGTGCAGTGTGCTCTGCACTCTAATAATTATCGCACGATCTTTCTCATCCAGTTACCGCAAACTGAGAGGTTCTCTTCTATCCCCGTCGGAATGCCGGGACGACGACGATCTGAGAAATGCAGTAAAACGAAATATTGATCTTTATACTTGCCGTGGGTCTGATCTTTGAAGTTCACTTACACTGTAGAAAACGTGACAAAGGTTAGTTAGGTTTCTGTTGAAGAATTCGTTCTGATATCTCTCAACATTTCTCAGCACACTTATGGCGAGAATTTTAATTTTGCACAAATCTCACTTCGGCTCCCAGCTCTCGCAGGCAATGCCACGACAACCGCCAAGTGCTCTTCGCCGCCTGAATATTGCACGACAGCTGAATATTCTGCAAAAAAAAAATACAGGAAAAGAAACGGTCGCAATAGAGCTAAGGAATTATGCCCTTCTTTTATTTACCCCAAACTCCAAATATCCGATACACTTTCCTTTACACTGCCACTCACCTGCCGTTAAGTTGCCATCCGTAAAATTCTCTATTTCCGCAATCTTTATCGGCTCCAAGGTATCTTGGAAGGTCTCATTCGAAATAGAATCAAAATCTTGGTTAATAATTTCGGCGACTGAAAGACAAGACAAAAATTAAAGGCCATCGTGGCTTCAAACTGTGTGCATGCTTATGAAGCAGAGCTCAGTTTATTCATAACTTTGCTAACGCGAAAGAGCAAAATCGTGGGATATGCGATTTCACTAAATTTCAGGAATATTATATGTATTCGCTTAACGTCCACAGCGATCCTATCAGATTAATCATCTCATTCACAGCAGGTGGTGCATTAAATGAATAAGCGATCTTTGACAGACGAGCGGGAAAAGTGGGTTGCTCAAAGAGTACGCAGAGTTTAAAGTTGCTAACATGGCCATGGGTTGAAAAGTTGATATAACTGAAATCCGCGTACTGGTTTCCAAATCTGCTTTTTCTTATTGTGCACTTACATTGCTCAGACCGGGGTGTTTTTTTTTTCATTTCGTTCCTTTCAACTTGCGGCTGCCTCAACAAGATATCGGACCCGTGACCTTGGGCTCAGCTGCCGCAAGCCACAGCCGCGGAGCTACGGCATCGGGTGAATGACCAGAAATATACGTATACTCAGTAGCTGGTGTAAAGCTTTACTGCGGGCCACTTATACTGCGCTCCCTGTATCCTTCACAACGTAAGGGGGAATGTATCCAATTGGGCGCACCCAAAATGAAGTAAAGTTCTGATGTCCGTGATCAGCGAGTCACTATTCGTTGCTCTTCTTGGAGAGGTGGGTTGTTTAATATGCAGTTTTCTAAATTAAACAATTATTGCGCAAAGGCACTGAAAAAGAAATTGGTAGTGACTTAGCTCTGGTTAAGTCTGGATATACAAGCGACAAGCTGGAGTTATGCTTTGTTTGACGTCATGGCTGTCGCAGTTTGCGCACAATGTACTGGGAGCACCACGATAACGGTGTAGGCAAGCGCGTTATTAGCCCTGCTTCCGCATGCGTAGCAACTGTGGTAAACACGCGGCTGCAACGAAAGGGCAAACAACGGTAGCGAGGAGGCGAGCGCGCAGTAGCCAACTCCATCGCTACCACTTCTGGGTCTTCTTTTCCTCCTTCCATGGCGAATGTCTGCGCCTCTTCTACGGCCGCTGCCGCCGCTCACGCGTTCTCGCAACGTCTTTCGAAAGAACTTTCTCCTCTTGGGACGGAGGCGGCGACCGCGTGGCAGTGGCGAGGGGTAAAATGGTGGCGGCGAGGAGAAGTGGCGACGTAGCGCTTGCCGCGGCGAGCGCTACGCGCGAAGCGCGGAGTTGAGGAGCCTAGTGCAGCTTTTCGCTTCAAAACAACTGATACATTGTTTTTTTTTGTCCTATTCGCTTTAAATTGCGGGAGGTGGTACCACTGAGCAGTATTAGAGCTATTTTCCTGCGCCTTTAGGCGTCAATCTTGCTACAAAAAGAATTTTTTTTTTATTTTAAAAGAGAACTAATTTCTTCCCGTTTATTTGCTGCGCCTGCTACTCTCCTGAAGTCTATCTATGCATTGTATAGCCTGCCTACGTTCTCTAAATATATGTCTCAGGTGCTCTAAATATATGTCGTATAATTTTCCGTCCAGGAAGGAGCTTTAGGTTCTGGGAGATGATGTTAATCTATCGCATCACTTCGTTTTCTGTCACTCCTTATGTGTTACTAATGTATCAGTATAGTAGGACTCCCAATGCATCAGTATGGTAGCACTCCTAGTACAATAGAAAGGCTGACAAGGAAGGAGTTTTCTAATAATGGTCAATTTTTTTTAAACATGCGCCTGCCATAGAAATCTGAACTGCAAATTTTGTCAGCCAAATCAGCAGTATCGATATAAACAAGAATAAGCGCACCCCCTCCCCCCCCAAAAAAAATAATCGAAGCGGCCAAGATAGACACAGGTGTGCCTGGATCAGATGGGGTATCTCTAAGAAATGGGGTATCTCTAAGAAAAAAAATACTTGCGCAACTGCAATCCCTATAGAATTCACGTTTATTATTGTTTCGTAGTGGCGGTAACTTTATAAAAATATGAGCGTTTTCCATATACCGTTTCTGTTCATGTCTTTCTCTCCCCTTTGTTTTCTTATGCGCTACGCCTTGGCAAAAAAATAAATACATGCCAATAAAAGAAAGTTGCACATCGCAGCAGCAAAAAAAAAACATCAAGGTTAAAAACAAAGACCGCCGGTCATGCACTCACATGCGCCAAATGGGCGTTTGCAAGTTCGCTTTTGTCATTCGCTTCTGCATTTTCGCTCTTCTATTTTCTCTCTTTTCACATAGATAATTAGCGTTGGCGCCCATTTCGCCACTTCTCGGTTCAACGAGCGCGTAGGGCGCTCCACCGTAGATGGGGTCTACAGTGTATTTTGATGTTAACGGGGAAAAGCGATGCATATTCTGTGCGTTTCGTTTTTTTGAAGACAATTTTTCTTACCGGCCTTACAAAACATGCGCGGTGCAGAACGAACGAGTGAAAGATAATGACGACGACAATATCCAAACATACCGCGACTAGACACCTAACGATTTCTACTTGGAAACAGTAAATTAATCAGTTTTTGGTGAGAAAGAGAGAATAGTAGAGTGCTTGATTTTCACTGATTTTGCGAATGCATATGCGTAGCAGAGCTATTCGACCTAGCCTGTTGCTCTTCTCCTGGAGGTAATATGTAGGTTTTCATATGTTTGCATTACAGTCAGCCTGTTCTTTTTTTCATTCGGCGCTAATTGCTCATGCTCAGTTCAGTTCAGTTCAGTTTAATACCTTAAAGACCCCCGTAGGGGTATTACATAAGGGGTGGATTATAGAGAAAAATAAGTACAATGGTTGCCATGTGGGCTCAACATATAATATAATTAATGTGTTACTGCTTTGGAAAAGTTGGATGGGCAGGTGATAGCGGCGATGCTGATGGAAAGGCCGTTCATGCGGCATCATATGAGTTTTTCTTTTTATCTCCCTTGTATATCAACTGCGCGTGTGTGCATGCCTTCATAGTAAAGTCATTTCTTAAGGTACCCATCTACAATAATAGTACTGTAGAGCCTCTAGAAGTGCCGTAGCCTTTCTTTAAGGCCCTTGCTATGTTTCCTTCAGCAACCCACCCGAACGCAAGCACTAGCAAAAGAAGCTGTGCAAAAAGCGCTTACCTCAGTGATTGAGACCGCATATAAGTAAGGAAAACGTGATCCCTGTCATCGCTAATTGTCTAGGGTGCAGCAAACAATTTTTGATTGGGCAACAATGATTGAAATGACGCCACTTGAACTTTGCCACCTTAATCCGGGCCAGACAGTACCAACTGTTTTTTGTGCAGAGATCAATAAAAAAACTACAGAAAATGTTTACTACATTCGAATCGGTGAGCAAGCGCGGATTTGTGCTACGCAGAAGACGATGGTGAGCAGGCAGTGCCGCTGGACGGAGCAGATGGTAGTTGACGAAGACGACGCTCTCGAATGCACAGCGCGAGAGTGCGGTGCAGTTTAACGCGAGGCGTGTCGTCTGCGGCGATGGCCTAGGGGTCTCTCTCAGCGGCCTCTAAAGGAGATCTGTTCGCGCAGCTGTGGTTTGGACTCCCAGTCATTAATATTGATTTAATTTGTTTTCCTTCTTTTCATGGTTTGACCTCTAACTCGGCTAAAGGTCAAATTTACACGGTCCGAGATTGAAGCCCCAGGTCCCGTAGTGAATTTTTCTCGTAAAAAAAATAAATTCGGCACATACACTCCAGACTGCTTACTGTCCCTGGGTACAATGACACCCACCCAAGCCCCCACCACCCACACATACACGTGCACGTATGGCACCACCAGGAATGCTGTACGACGAAACGGTTGCGTCAAAATTTTGACGGGAAAATCGTTGTTTTAGAAAAGGAAATGGCGCATTAACTGTCCCGCATCTTGGTGGACACCTTAACTGCGTCTTAAGGGCAAGGCATGCAACTGAAGATTCACGCGCCGTCGGTTCGAATCCCTGCCGCAAGCTAGCCTCCAGCTTGAATAGCGTATGTAAGTTATACACAACGAGAAATCGTACGACACAACTCGGAATGCTGTACAACCAATGGTCAAATCACAATTTCGGTACGAATGCTGTCATTGCTGACAGAATGCTGGCATTGAGCTCGGTCAGTGGGGAGTGTATATAGGAAATGACAGCTATATAACTGTCTGAACAGGTGGCCCATACACTAATAAATGCCTCCGGCTATTCTCGTAATGGAACTAATGATGCGGTCGCATTAACAAGTTGAAAACTCTAATATTTGATCATGCTGGAAACTTAGATACTTGAATGCGAGAGAAGTATTTCAATGTGCTTATGTCGTTTGGGGATATGCCACAGACCGGTTGAGACATTCGAAGATGTCAGCTTTGCTGTTTTGGTGAACCCAACGTGCACTTTCAGTAAATATACTTGCTTACTGCGGGTAAAGAAGTCAGGCACGAATAAGAACGATCTACTTCCTTTCGAGCGAACATCATTAAAAACGACCGCACTGCAGAACATTACGTTTCATGTGAGCCGAGGTTTTAAAAATATCCATACTTTCCTTATCGCCGTAGTACATAGGCCTGGAGTCATGCACACCAAACTGTTCAGATTGTGCATAAAATTGCCTCCATCCCTGTGCCTCCCACTCCTGGAAGAACTCTCTTGCTCGCTGAGAGATGTCAATCTGCAAAAAATGTTGACGGTAAAAATATAATTTCGTCCGAAGCACGTAACAGCCAACTTAGCTTATTTGGTTAGTTTTCAAGCGCGCATATTCACCCGCTTAAGACATTACTTAATTCAGCAGATGACTGCTGGGGCGACCACATGCCATTAAGCTATTCATTTGACTGAAATGAATTCTAGGCTGTAGCTATTCCAAGCGCTGATTTAGGTTTGGTTCGGTTTACGAGGTTTAACATCCCAAAGCGACACAATTTGAAGGACGCCGTTGTGGAGGGCTGCGGATAATTTCAGCCACCGTGTGCCCTTTACAGTGCATTGAAATCACAGAGTATACAGGCCTCTACTATTTCTCCTCTTTACAAATGCGACCGCTGGGACCGGAATCGAAGCCGCTCCTTTCGGGTCAGCAAGCGAGCACCACAACTACAGGGCTACCGCAGCGGCTCCAGTCGTATTGCTAAAGTTTCCTGGATTAAGGAGGAGAATACGGGTGATGCCGGAATGCGTAAAGATGGCAACATAAAGATCAATATGGAATAGGTTTCTTGTCCCCCGTGAAGTATGGCATTAATATAAACATTTCCTGAGACAATAAAAAAATGACGTACTGGTTTTAGCTGCAGAGAAGTCGCAACGACGGGCATAAAACAGTCATTTTTTTACCAGCGAAACAATTTCGTCTAAACATTTTTGATTCCCCGGGCCTAACTTCAATAAGCGATATGTTTAAGAAATTTATTTTAATAGGTTTGGTGAGTTTGCAGATTCCATAGTCTGATTGAGATTTTAAAAAAACAATACAATATCGCAATGAGACGACAGGATGACGGCAGCTCGAAAGGCAGGCGCAGAAACCAAAAAACATAAACACAGCCCGAAATGCCTAAACAGAGAGGTTCGTATTTCTCAGCTGCAAATACACCGAAGCCGCTCAGTCAAGCCAGGTGTAACATGCAGCTAGCATGTGCATCGATGGCCAAAAGTTTATCGACGCAAATCTAGAAAAGCGACAACATCGACGGGATTCGATTATATTCATGCGGAAGCAATGCGAGAGCATTCTTCAATACGTTGTCTCTCCGAGTGCTATTGTTCACAACCCTGCAGGACAAAATACCACTTCGACCCTTACCGCAACTCGTAACTTCACTAAGCGACTACCATAACTACAGCCCGATCACTATCACCGGCAGTGACTGCAGTGTCCTTACCAAGTTGCACTCGCCGGTGTTTCATTAGAGCCGGCATTTCATTATTGCTTTTGTCTCATTACAGCCAGAACTTAGTTCTAGCTGGTGTTATAGGACGTGAAGGCTTCAGACAGGCGCCGAAGCAGGACGCAGACTCCGGACAGTTATCGCCGTCATGCCCCTCCAATTCATCAGTGGTTTAAAAAATCTGAAAGATCATAAGCATCTAGGCAGACTGTTTTCTGGACTTTTGAGTGAAATTGAGTAAACAAATAGCGTATTTGCGTCGCTCTGGATATGGTTAAGATATTACAGTTACGAATAGGCACTTTAAGAGTAACATTACAATCATCAAATGAATAGATTTGACATACGCGCCACGAAATACGCGATTCTGCGCCAGTTTTGGCGAAACTGTTGGCCATAGTAGAACTAAGCCTCAACTGTACATCCGCAATGTGTTCTCTGAATTGCGGGGCTAATAACTGTAGATACGTTGGGCTCTTAGACGAACTCAGTCTAGCATCTTTGCTTACATGGCACAAGCGCAGCCACTTGGACTCCATCACTTGGACTCCTCCATATAAATATATAAACGGAACGCAAAAGACAAGATGGAAAATAAATGTTGCACGTCGTCGCGGGTGATTCCATCCCCACAAGTGGGCCTGCCCACTCTATTCTGCAGGAGTACATTCTTCTAGGGAAAAAATAGAAAAAAAGAACATTTAGCAGTCGGAACGTCATTTACAACCGTGTTCCAGTTCCTGCCATGGCAGCTTGAATGAATGCTTTGTGTAGCGGCCTTGGCATTGCATAAGGCGAAACCGGTCTTTACTGTTCAAAAAAGGGAAAGAACAACAACAATTCCTGTTCCTAACTTCCTCCGAGTGTGAAATAGAACGGTGAGAGCTTTGCCTCACTTGGGGTCCACACACCCACAAAGCCGGTGTCGATTCTGCGCCGTAAAACGAACTATAAAACGTTCCAAAAAATACAAAAACAGAGCGTTGCACCTCAGACTTTACACTTCTTTAAAAATGAGCTTTTTGAGTTAGAACAACGCTTATCTTCTGCATAGCACTTGCAAAGGTGTAGTTAATCAGAATTCAGCTCAGACGTGCTAACTAGCAGTGTGGTTAACTAATATTGAATAGTTAACTTCCTAACTATTATAGTTAGGCTCCTTAATTGTCGAGCGGCGTGTAGCCCACCGTAAGTAATATCCATATCAGTTTGCTGAATTTCGAAAACGCGGTTACCGTCGGCGCTGCGGCCCAACAAATTTTGCCTACATCACTCCAAGATACATCCGCTTTCTAGAAGCTTTCAGGCAAAGCAACATCTCCACTACACGCAACGCGCACAAATGGCCAAAAATTGATGGGCCACAGCGCTGAGGGTAACCGCATTTTCTTAATTCCAAATAAGGATATAGATATTATTAATGGTCAGCTACACGCCTCTAAGTAATTAATGAATCAAACTGTAGTACTTAGAAAGCTAACTACTGAATATTAGTTAAAAAGCCTGGTGTAGCATGTCTTAACTCTATTATGAGCACAATACCGCTTACAATATTATGCCAAAAAAACAGCTCATCTAACTCAAAAAGCCTATTGTAATAAATTGTTTAAAGTCTTAGATCAAGCATCCTGTACAGTGAGAAACAAACATTTTACACTCAGAATATACGCTCACCTATCCATACTACCGGCTCATTTCGGTCGCATTGCCACATCGCACACATTTCCGACATGTCTTATCATCCGGCGGACAGATATCTGCCATTTCCGAGCAGCTGAGCAAGAAAAATGCTGCGTTGTAAACAGTTACTGAATCAAGATAAAGCTCCACGCTTGCGGGAAGGAACCGCCGTGGTCACGGTGCCACCTTTGCCACACTAAGCATCACACGGACTGCTACGCACACTTTCTACTGTTTGCTCTGTTGCACGCCGTTCTGAAGACACCCCAATGCCGCAGTAAGGGTGATAATTAAGCTTAATTGGCAGCCAGAGCACTTAGATCGCGCCAATTTGGAAACTAAGCTTCAAAAAGTATCTCGTTCTGAGGGGCCGATTTCAAGGTGCTTTCAAACGGCACCATCTAGAAGCGTTCAAAAAAGCTGTCGCCATAGGTCGTTGTATGTTCTGAAAAGCGCTGTTTATTTGACGTCTTTTGTTTATTTTCTTTACCTCTCAGACTGTGGCACATATTTAGTTGTTTAATGCGTCCGTATCAGTGTTTTTTTTTTTGTCGGGAGTTTTCGCGTTTATCGACAATCTCGAAATCAGCTGTCAGAACACAGCCTACACGGCCGTCAACGCTTTCCATAAACCTACCGGATTTTGGTTTAACGAGACCGCTGTTTTTTTTTCATACAGAAACCCTATTGAAAGTTTTTCAACTAGTCAGATCAGAAGAGCACTGATCTAACATGGCTGCGACGTAAAAAAGTTTTTTTTTTTTTGTAGAAAGCATTAACACACTTTCCAGCGTGAACGCAGACCTAGCCCTGGAGAATGCGGAACCCACTGTTTTTCTGAGTAACTGCAATGAGATGAAGCGTCAGACTTACCTGCAGCTCGAATGGTTCGGACGGGTCCCTGGCGTAGCGGAAGTGGCGGACGAATGACACGATGGGATGCAGCCCGTACTCGAGCGACAGCTGCAGCATCCTAGCCAGAACGTCTTCCGTCGGTTCCTCCCGCAGCTGCCACAGGTTCAGCTTAAAGTACCACGTGAATGCCTTCACATCCTCTAAGCTAGTACTAGCTTTATATCCGTACTTGACGCACAAAAAGGTCATCACTGATTTCAGCGGCAACTCCTGCGGGTGAGCCCGGGCAAGGTTGTGCGCCATGACGTACGGTGCGTGGAGGTATCGGGCCCCTTCCTCGTCCTGTGGTAAGAGCACGAACATGAAGGAATAAGTTCACATTAACTAACACAGGCTGCGGCGAATAGCGAAATAGCTAGGTATAGTGAGCTACAGGAGTCATTGTATCCGTTCCCAGAGGCAAAAAGCACGTATGCATTCTTCCCTTCCTAAGAATACGAAAACCCAGTCAACCACAACGGTCAACGGTAGAGTCCATGATTTTATGTAATTTGTACCTTTACAGTAGTGTACTCATCCCCCCACGGGGGGGAATGAGTACGTTTGCAATTAAAAAGCAGAACCTGTCTCCTATACACTTATTACTCGGTTGCTTAGAGTGCCAGATAAGTCCACATCATCGCTGCTTCCGCGTATGACGAACCAGCTGTCCAACTTCTCTGCTGTCTTTTTTTTTTTGCAAAGTTTCTACTCCTGACTGGCAATGGTGTCTGCCGGAGATCTCCAGCGAAAGTGCAAAGGCTTCTCAGCGAAGGCCAGAAAGCTCAAAATCCTCCTTTGTATGAACAAGCTTCCGGTGTTGGTCACTCACCTTCGTATTAACAAGCTTAGAGCTCTGCGCTTTGTGTTTGCATCTTTGTGCGTCTTTTTGTCCCGTCGTCTTCGCGCAGTCTTTTTGGTAATCACTATAAATAAACCGACGAAAATTCGCTGTGGCTTAGCTTGGTTAAGCCCAGTAATTGCGAAAGCAATATCCGTACCTACGCCATGGTTCAGCTTGTAGTGTAGCTGGTGGTGGTGCTTGTGGTTAGACTTGTAGCGATTCATCTGTTATA
This sequence comes from Amblyomma mixtum, assembly GCF_055824585.1. Lineage (NCBI taxonomy): Eukaryota > Metazoa > Arthropoda > Arachnida > Ixodida > Ixodidae > Amblyomma > Amblyomma mixtum. The sequence continues at coordinate 234,254,214 of NC_143013.1, forward strand.
CAATCCAATCCAATCCAATCTAATCTAATCTATTCTATTCTAATCCAATCCAATCCAATCCAATCCAATTTAGTCCAGTACAATCCAGTCCAGTCAGGCCGCCGTTCATGTGCACCGCTGTCGCACACGGACGGCGCGAGACGCGAAGCAATGGTAAGCCGCTGGTGGTTTGCACAGCTACTGCTCTCTAGCGACGTGAGTCGAGCCTAATCTCTTCAGCGTAACGCCACAATCGCGCTCCTGGCGGAGAGCGCAGGAGTTAGGCGCCGGTGGTGGCACCGCCGCGGCTTGCGACGGCGCGAGTCGGTCGCCCTTCTCTTCGGCGTGATGTCACACATGACGCCACACAGAGGTCAACTAAAGGTCAATGGTGGCACCGCCGCGCCACGGCAAAGGCTGAAAGTTCAAGTAGTGAAGCTTTCGCTTTAAAAGGCTAGCCCAACATGATATACGCCATTAGTGTCACGTTCTTCGCTGAAATTTTTTTTTTCGTCGTAATGGCAACTCAAACTAAATTGATACCATGCCGCGGTGGCATTGCCAGCTAGTCGAAGGATTCGCGCAGATTAGTATCGCTTTCTAAGTTGCTCAAGTGGTTCGCTGGCTTATTCGCATGCTGTTTCCAGAGTTAGTTGTAGACTTGTTCGACGGATCTATGCATGTTAACGTGAGAGAAGTGCAGCCACGTGCCGCTGTGAGAGTTTTCTGCTGCCGTCAATACAGAGAGACGACGGGAACAGTATGTTTACACGCTGTAGTCGAACGGTTGCACGACCATGACAGGATAGTTCTTACCAGGCAACCAGAATATATTTTCCGAGAGCTTTCCGTGCTCTAGAGGGACCTATATGCGGCTGCAGTATGGTTTGTCACTGAACGTCGCTCAACACATGTGACTAATGGGCCCAGTTCAAGCGGGAAGAGTTTTGCGCACGTCTCTCTCGGTATGTGGTGGACTTGTAACGGCAAGCCTAAATTGTGATATGGTGTTTTCCTGTCCACGACGAAATGGGGAAGGGATACAGCGACAGCCTTTGAATTCTTCATTCTAATCATTTTTGTCCTTTATTTGCCCTATGCCTTGCTGTCGCAGGAATCAATAAAGAGCACGGCCGATGGAAAGAATGGTTAAAATTAGTTGGAAAACATTTTATAACACAGTCCTTTCTTCATTATACCCTTTCCATGCAAGTTTAGGGACAAACAGCGACCACAAATGGTAGTACATCTCTTCAAGAAGAGTAGTGCCCGAAAAAGGTGACCTCATTGCTCTTAGTTTCTACCTGTACACAAGACTGTAAACCTTTAAGCATATTTAAAGTAGCACATGGATAATAAATCTTATGAGCACGGAAAAGCGGAAAGGGGCCTACCTAAATGAATTAAAAATTAAAGCTCGTCCAAGTGACAGGGCCGGGCGAAACTTTTATGGTTTGTTTTCAACGAAGGAGCATAGAAACACGATAATAGCTTAGTACTGCTAACCTGGCCTTTTAGTTGTATCATTCATTTTTTGTTCAATAGCCTCCCAAAGCGAGCGTCCGCCGCCTACGGTTCCGCTTTGACACCAGCCATTTTTCCAATGCCAAAAACGATTTTTATTTCTCTTTTATTTCTTTCAAACGTGCTCAAGAGAAAACAGATTGTTTGGATAGCACGAGATTGCCACCTTCGACCCACAAGCACAAGTTTAGTATGAGACTTTAAAAAAAGAAAGTGGGTTTCTGCCTAGGTTACCCACAAGAGTCCTCCATAACGCCGCTATATATGATCAATTCAGGCGGCTCCTCAAGGCCATAGTGGAACTGGGGTATCTGTTCTCGCTTCGGCGAGCGCGGCTTCGGCCGCTTCTTTTTGATCAGCGTTGCTGCGCTGATCAGTTGTTGCGCTGATCAGTTGTTGCTGCGACGCGCGTCTTTTCTTTACTTTTTCTCTTTCCTGTGATCTTTTAACTCTCCTCTATCTGCACGTGGCAGCGGTGGTGGCTTGGCTCGAGCCAGTAGCAGGCCCGCGCAATTTCCTCTTCATCCTTCTCTCAGTCACAACAACAACAACAACAAGGCCATAAAATTGACAGCATTCCAGCTACTAACCCCATGGGTGTACCTTTTCAAACATACGGTGGCTCTGAACTGTGATTGGCCACGTAACTCATTCTTAAACATATAACAGGTGAAAGGACCACATCACCAAAACGACACTGTCACGTTTTCCCAATGTGGCTCCATCCCTGCTGCGATTTAGCCAGTGCAGGGCACATCAATCTTACGAATTTTCGTTGTTTCACTACTACAGTACCGGAAACGACGGCCTGGTTGCTATCCTATAACTGAACCCTTATAAGCTTCCAGGCTCGGACCTCTAGGAAACCATTACAACCGGAAGCCTTACAACCACGTCTATTAGATACTTAGAAATTTGAAGTAACAGGGTATGTTTACTTACAGAGCAAAAGAAGGAGTTCACAAAGGCGAAAATTAAATTAAATGACAACATCCACAGCCTAAATATTGCCACCTAGTATTGCCAGGTGGCGCATACGAAGTAGGGCTCGCGCCATGTGGAATCTGTCGCTTTTGTTGCCCCAGCTTGCCTGGCCTTCCCTTTCGTGCCTGCTAATAAAGCCCCCTTCGTCAGCAAGTACGCCACAGTCTGGTGGAGTGTGCCGGGTACCCGTGAGCCCATGCAAGAGACCCCTCCAGGCAGCCGTCGAGCCAGCCCTGTACCGCTTGACACCCCGGTACATCGCTTCGGCCGGAGGATCCAGGGACTGCCATCGGAGGTTGGACCATTAGAGAGCGGCGCCATGGCGACAGCCGCTCCTCCTCCTCTGCAAACCGCTGCTGCCGCGCCATCCCACTACACCTTGCAGACTCCGCGGATTCTCAAGACATTCCGTGGGGAACTTTTTGAGGATGGGGAGGACTGGCTCCTTCACTTTGAACGCGTAGCTGCGTTTAACCAATGGGACGACGCAGCCAAACTCCGAAACGTTTACTTCAGCCCCGAGGATGATGCTCGCACCTGGTTTGAGAACCGAGAGGGCGTTTTAATCTCGTGGCATGAGTTCCGTCGTCGGCTGCTAGAGGCCTACATAAGCGCTGATCGTCGCGAACGAGCTGAGCGTGCGCTACAATCCCGCATCCAGCTGCCGAACGAAAGCGTTCAGATGTACGTCGAGGACATGACGCGCCCCTTTAGAAGAGCTGATCCGGCCATGGCCGAAGAAAAGAAACTCCGGCATTTGATGCGTGGCGTCAAAGAACAGCTCTTTGCAGGCCTCGTGCGCAGCCCATCATCGACCGTCGCTGCATCCCTTGCCGATGCATCGACGATGGAAAAGGTTCTTCAACAACGTTCTGAGACTTACAACCGGCCCGTGCATGCTGCTGCAGTCACGGAATCGTTTGCCACCGCCGGGAGCCACCCTGACGATTTGCGCAAACTGATTCGCACCATCGTGCGTGAAGAGGTCCTCATGTTTTGCAGCCCTTCGCAGTCTGCACTTGGATCGATTTCCGCTCTTGTTCGCGAGGAGGTGCAACAGGCGTTCAGGGGTCCTACCGTCGAAACACCACCTCTGCCGGGAGACTACAGCCGCCCCACCTACGCCGAAGTTGCGAGACGCCCGGCTGCAGCTTCGCCACCGCCGATTCCAGTAACGCCTCCTGCACCGCTGTCCCCAGTTCCACCAGTCCCGTATTTCGACGGTCGCCGAGCGCACTTGCGGAAGGCCTATGTCTGGCGCACACCTGACAACTGGCCACTCTGTTTTCACTGCGGAGAACCGGGCCATCTCTACCGCAATTGCTCTTATCGACGCCTCGGTCTGCAGGGCTTTCGAGCTGATTCGCCCAGACCCCGGTTTGGCCACCGGCCTCCAGCCATTGAAGACTTCCTCGCGGAACAGCGACTTTCAGCCCGTGCGCCGCATCAGCCGCGCTCATCTTCTCCGAAGCGCTCTTCCCCGAACCCGCACAGCTCCTCGCGAGCAGCACAGGGTCGCTCGCCGAGCCCTCGCCGGGAAAACAGACCAGCGACCTTCGGGGGCGAGGTCGCTGGGAGTCGCTGCGCTGAAGACCTCCCGCCGCCGCCGCTACGCTCCGACCGTGAACAGATAGCACCGTCATCTGAGCAAGACAGCTGCGTTTCCTTGGACATACCTGTTCTTCTCGACGGTCACAGAGTCAGTGGATTAGTGGACACCGGGACTGACTATTCAATTATGAGTGATAAATGGCGACTCTTCTAAAAAAAGTGCTTACGCCTTGTTCTGTAGTGCATCTCCGTACTGCCGGTGGTAATCTCGTTACTCCAAAGGGTATTTGCACGGCTCGCGTTCAGATTCAGGGATCTACGTTCGTCGTCAGTTGTGTAGTTCTGTGCAATTGCTCCCGCGATCTCATTATCGGCATTGACTTTCTGCGGGAGTATGGTGCTGTCATCGACCTCCGCCAACGAATCATCACCTTTTCGACCAGTAAAGCGGCCCACCTCGCCGAATGTTGCTACCGCAGTGCCGCCCTTCGTGTTTCTGCAGACAGTGTCACGTTGCCGACAAGGAGCAGTGTTTTGGTTGAAGTCACCTGCAACGACTTGCATGACGCAGAAGCAGTCGCCGAGGCTGACCGTTCACACCTGCTTACTCAAGGCATCTGCGCCGCTCACACTCTACTGACGCTTCCTGGTGGCCGGTCTGCGGTCCTGGTCACTAATTTTTCTAATGAGTACCGGCACCTTTTTGCAGGAACCGCTATCGCTTCTGCCGAACCTCTTATCGATATTCCCGTTTGTTTTGCGTCCGCGGCAGCCGGCACTGACGAACCTTCCCTTGAAAACGTCGACATAAACTGCCACCTGTCTCGGGAGCAACGACTGGCTTTGGAACAGCTGCTGAAGGAATACAAGTCGTGCTTCGTTTCCTCTTCGAAGGTTCGTCAAACACCCATCACGCAGCACCACATCATCACCTATGACGACGCTCGCCCTATATGACAGCAGCCTTATCGCGTTTCTGCTAAAGAACGGGCGGTTATCCAAACTCAGGTTCAGGAAATGCTTGATGATGACGTTGTTCAACCTTCCCAAAGCCCGTGGTCTTCACCTGTAGTCCTTGTTAAGAAGAAGGACGGCACTCTCCGGTTTTGTGTCGACTATCGCAAATTGAACAGTGTGACCAAAAAGTACGTCTACCCGTTGCTGCGCATTGACGACTCGCTGGATAGATTACGGCGCGCTAAGTACTTCTCATCCATTGACTTAAAGAGCGGCTATTGGCAAATTGAAGTAGAGGAACGGGACCGCGAAAAAACCGTCTTTGTGACTCCAGATGGCCTCTATGAATTTATAATGCTTCCTTTCGGTTTGTGCTCCGCTCCGGCTACGTTCCAACGGATGATGGACACCGTCCTCACAGGCCTCAAGTGGCAAAGCTGTCTTGTTTACTTGGACGACGTCGTTGTTTTTCCGGAAACATTTGACCAACATCTCCAGCGCCTGCGGGCTGTCTTCGAAGCTCTCCGCTCGGCAGACCTTACCCTGAAGCCCCAGAAGTGTCATTTCGGTTACGAAGAGCTCAAATTTCTGGGTCACGTTGTGAGCGCTGAGGGAGTGCGGCCGGACCCCGAAAAGACTGCCGCCGTCGCACGTTTTCCCGTTCCGACCGACAAGAAAGCTGTCCAGAGCTTCCTGGGTCTCTGTGCCTATTATCGGCGCTTTATTGCGGACTTTTCCACGATTCCTGAGCCGTTGACGCACCTCACCAGGAATACCACCTCCTTTGTCTGGACCACTGAGCAACAGACCACTTTCTCTACGCTCCGCCAGCGCCTTCAAACACCTCCCGTTCTTGCGCACTTCGACGAAGATGCCGATACCGAGGTCCACACCGACGCCAGTAACATCGGTCTTGGCGCTGTCCTTGTTCAACACCAAGAGGACCTTGAGAGGGTTATCTCCTATGCTAGCCGTACTCTCTCCCGCGCCGAGAGCAATTACTCCACGTCTGAAAAAGAATGCCTTGCGGTCGTGTGGGCCACCATGAAGTTTCGCCCTTATCTATACGGCCGCCCATTCAAAGTGGTCACCGATCACCACTGCCTATGCTGGCTGGCAAATTTGCGAGACCCATCTGGACGCCTGGCACGCTGGAGCTTATGGCTCCAGGAATTTGACATTACTATTGTCTACAAGTCCGGCCACAGACACGAAGACGCCGACACACTGTCGCGTGCACCAGTTGATCCTGCCGACGCAGCACCCGATGACGACAGCGGCTTCCTTGGTACTCTCACCGCCTCTGACCTACTGACTAGGCAGAGGGCGGACTCGGACCTTCGCCCTCTCACTGACGCCCTCGAAGGTAGTGATACGGCTATACCTCGCCGCTTCTCTCGACGTCTTGGCTCCTTCTGTTTTCGGCAAGGTCTCTTGTACAAGAAGAACTCGAGAGGCAACGATAGACCTTACCTTCTCGTCATTCCAGCCGACCTCCGATCTGACGTTCTTTTCGCCTGCAACAATGAGCCCACGTCTGGCCACTTGGGCTTTTCACGTACGCTCGACAGAGTGCGGAACATGTACTACTGGCCTGGACTTTCTGCTGATGTCAAACGATACGTTAAAAGCTGCCGAGAATGCCAGCGCCGGAAAACGCCACCACTTAAGCCGGCGGGTTTTCTCAAGCCCGTTACTGCCCCTCGCGCTCCGTTGGACCAGATCGGCATGGACCTCCTCGGCCCTTTCCCTTTGTCGCAGGGCGGCAGTAAGTGGATCATAGTTGCTACCGACTATTTAACTCGCTACGCCGAGACCAAGGCGATCCCTCGTGGCACAGCTTCAGAAGTTGCAGAGTTTTTCATGCACAACATCGTCCTGCGACATGGCGCTCCTTCGCACGTGATTACAGACAGAGGGACGGCGTTTACAGCGCAGCTAATCGACCACATCTTTCGGCTGAGCTGCACAACGCACCGCAAAACCACTGCCTACCATCCGCAGAGAAGGGCTTGACCGAACGATTAAACAGGACCCTTGCGGACATGTTGTCCATGTACGTAGATGTCCAACACAAAACTTGGGATGAGGTCCTGCCGTATGTCACCTTTGCCTACAACACCGCCCTGCCGGAAACTACGCGCTTCTCCCCGTTTCGCCTTGTGTACGGACGCGAAGTCCAGAGCATGCTTGATGCCATGCTCCCGTGCCCAGAGGATGACTCAACTCGCCCCAGACGCCCAACAGTTTGCCCAACGAGGTGAAGAAGCCCGTCAGCTGGCCCGCGTGCACATCGGGCAACAGCAGAGCTCGGATGCGCGCCGTTACAACCTTCGCCACTGACAGGTTAACTACAAACCCGGTGACCAAGTCTGGGTGTGGACTCCTGTTCGTCGCCAAGGCTTGTGTGAGAAACTGCTCTGCCGCTATTTTGGCTCTTACAGAGTGGTACGGCGTGTGAGTGAGGTTAACTATGAAGTGGTTCCGGACGGTGCTCCGCAACCGCGACGCCGACAGCCCGACTCTGACATTGTGCACGTTGTGCGGCTTAAGCCGTACTATACACGGTAATGCAACCGTGCTGATGTTTTCGCGCGCTTCAGTTGCGACACTTTGCTTGTTTATTTTGTTTATTTTTTGTTTCACCCTGACATCAACAGCGACACCGCTCTTTTTTTTTCTTCATAAGGGGGGAATAATACCACCTAGTATTGCCAGGTGGCGCATACGAAGTAGGGCTCACGCCGTGTGGATCTGTCGCTTTTGTTGCCCCAGCTTGCCTGGCCTTCCGTTTCGTGCCTGCTAATAAAGCCCCCTTCGTCCGCAAGTACGCTACAATATCACTGTGTTTTCAACAACTTGCATCATGTTACGCAGTCTTATCCAGAACACGCTACGGATAAGTACCCATTCACCAGTGTTTTAAAGCCTATTTACATAAAAAGAAGTGCAAGATACCGAAGTGAAGAAAAAAATCCGTCACATGCCGTTGTTGTCATTTGTACATAGGTTCGCACGCCTACCGTGGCGTAGGCACGACTGTCTGCACAGTTTTTCGTCAACAGTGTACAAGCTTGCTGAGGGGTTCTGAAACAAAAGCCTTCACGTCACAAAGTGAAGTAGTGAAGAAATCTTACTGCGCGAGTTATAGAGCGGATTTTTAAGTGGCACCTATTCGCGATGAGGCACACTTACAAAATGATGCTCATCATCGCTGGCCTGCCTGGCGACGACAGCTGCTGATGGTCGAGAGTTGCAGGAGAAGATGTTGAGGTCGCTGCAAGGGTTCATCTGCGGCCTGATGGCAGTTAGGAGCCTTTGACGAATGGCGAGGCACGACGGAGTGGAGCAGCCTTCCATCCACGGGAAGTGGTCTGCACTGGGGCGCTGCTGGAACCGCACCCGGTACGTGGTCCCTGGAGGTTTGGTCGTGAGGCCATCTTCGTTCTCCGGGGACACGATTGGCCGCTGCGCGCAGCGTAAGGACCGACACAAATTAGATGACCCTCGCGAGATAGCGCGATAAGTTTTGTTGTGAACCAATGTGCGAAACCGCGAGGAAAGTTGATTGCGCATTTCCAGTGAACACAAAGCAACTGTGGCGACTAGCTTTATTTACCGATGAGAATAGCGCAGCTTCAAGCTGGGCCAAATGCCTACACATTTTTATTTACCCACTTTATGCGTCATGCCCCTATAATTCGTTATGCGCCCGAGGAGTACATAGCAAAAAAAAAATAAATGCGAGCGCAAAAAGTACATGTTGAGACACTTGCCTCATTTTACCGCGAATTGCAACGACGTTCTAATCATATGTTGACCACCTGTCTTATTACTGACACACCTTGAATTCAAACGGAATGGAGAAGGAGATTACGCCTGAATAAGTGAGCGCAGGAGGACAGATTTCAATTTTTTCTCTTTATTAGCCAGGCATCCGTCTAATATTTCGGGAATACGATATTAAGGCACAGTTTAAGCGTTCGCCTCTTTGTGTGACACCTTTAAATATGCCCTAGGACTCTTCTGTTAGAACACTGTCTGAGAATCAAAACAGTGCATGAGTTACAGTCACCATTGCTATAGCAAGCTAGAAAACTGATTTTCTAAGGAACGGCTCCAGGTCGGCCTCTAAGTGTTATTCCGTGCGATATAATTTCATCAAACTCTTTTTTTCAGCGACCATAGGTCGCATCTTCCACCCTTAACGACAAGGTTTTATTATGTGTGCGAGCTCTCATCGTGAGAAAAAACAGCGCAGGAACAGGGACACAAGAAAAGACGACGGGACAGGCGCTGTCTCATCGTTGGCCAAAGGCTTGACGCAATTGCGCTTCGCGGTGTCGAAATCACCGCAGTTCTCTTTCATGCCGTCAGATAATTTGCTAACGGAGTCTGTACAGACTTACCGCGTTTAGCAAACATTATTGACGTTGAGAAATGCAAGGCACAAAATGGGTTGAATCAAAAGTGGATTTCAAAACAGCTTTTCAAACTTTTCTAGCAGTTTTCCTCTTTTTGCGCTCCTAACGGATATGTCACAAACACATCCTATCGCATGGCGCTTCTATGCTCATTTTGAAGCGAATGTCATGGAGAGTCTATTTGGAGGCAATGGGTGCATTGGAGGTGTAATGGAAGATACGAAAGTTTAGTAAAACGCACTGAACTTGAAACTTTTCAAACGTGTACACTTGATTAAACACCACTGGCACAACTTTTCTACAAGGAAACTTACGTCTCAGCCAGCAAAAAAGCAAGGTTTATAAAAAATGCACCGAGAACTTGCGACAGAATGCTTTTTGAGGGACTGAGATTTTTTATGGCTCCTTCAATAATGCCGTCACTACGAGGTAACCAGAGTGTGTCCGCCAGTGATGTCTTGAATAAACATGGTTGCCTCGGTAAGTCGTAATCAGAACACCCTAATAATGGTCACGTGAGACGTACCATTGTCATTTAATTCTTTGATATCTAACGAAGAGCAGTTATTTTTTCCCTTCGTCCATTCATCCTACGCTTCAGTTTAAAGCCATTCAGCGGGTACTATATATGGTTGACGACGACAATTTTCTCTATCGTGTAAAAGCCTTACCGAGGTTCTGTTCCTCAAACTCTCAGGAATCTCGAAGTCATGAAATTTCGGAAGTACCGGGGTGCTGGTCTGTGCCTGTAACAAAGAGCGCAGAACAATGTTTATAGGATTCTATCGTCCTGATAACTTCTCCAAATAACACGTCTTTTTATTTACTGGAAAATGAACAATTTTAAATAATTTACTCACCTAATGCATTTCCGAACACTATATTTTCTTAAATACAGCGAATAACATCGAAGCGAGCAAACCTTTTTAAAGGTTGGTCGAGTTCATTGCTTCTTGCCAGCATGTATTCAGAAATCCTATCTCATTAACTCTATCGCGCGCTAACGAGACGCCCAACGTAACGCACAAAGGGAACGTTGCTGACATGAATGAACGGTTGAAGCAACTAATTCGAGCCTTACTTTGTTTTCTTTTGAGGAAGCGCATTTGTAATGCCCCATAACACGAGTAGAAGCTTTAGGAACAACTGCATACCTTACGGTGCGCCTTAAACTGTGGAGCTTAGCCTGAGCTATTCAAGATATTAAGCATTCTTGGCGGAAATATGTGCTTACAACGAAGACTAGAGATATGGCTGTCTGGTGCTATGTAAAACAGGGAAAAGTGTCACGTCCATCAGGTCTACTTCGTCACACTGCGGGTAAAATATAAGCAATGGAGTCCATATTATTCTTGGGTTGTATGCTAAAGCACGTAATGCCTTTAGGTGGTCATAATTCTTTAAACGAAGCAAAAATATGCAAAGAGATTGTGTGGTCTATTGCTAAGCGTCGTGACCGATACAACACGTATAATACAAATCTTCTTGATATGCCGAAATATTATTGCCCCTTCGTCGACTACAGATGGACAGAGGTCTTCGTCAGGCCTCTCTATCTACTCTGCTCTATCTACTCTCTATCTACTCCATCTATTCTCTCTATCTATACCTCTACTCTATCTACTCTAATCAATCTACTCCATCTAATCTATATACTCTGTCTATCTCTATGTACTCTGCTCAAGTAAATCTTTTTAATTAAAAGGAGTCATGGCCGATTGTCACAGTTGGCAGTCGTGTAGTGAAAAACTTTAATATTAACACGCAAGTTTGGTGCAATGGGCGAAATTGTGGTGTAACAATAAAAAGCTTCTCAGTAATACTGATAAATAAAACGAAAAACCGCGAGACCGTCTGCAGGTAGAAAATAAAGGGCTCCGATTTCCAGCGCATGCTGCTGGCGCTCGCTGTTGACACTTTTTTCATCAACGTCTAGACATGCGCACCAGCTTCGGTCCGTAGTCGAGATACAGGATCACTGTGCCTATCAACAAGGCTAGGGTGACGACGACAAGGCAGAGAGTGAAGGCATAGCTTCCTCCGGTGATGTAGGCGCTGTCCTTCGTTTCGCTCGACGATGACGTGCTCTGGTTACTCTCGTGAGCCCGAAGTCCGCACTACGCTCTTTCGGTGGTGATCTGTGAGAGAAAATCCTCTATATTGCCACGTATCATTGTAGTGTTTGTTCGTTCACGCTCAAGGCTGCAGGAAAGGGCTGTTATCATTTTTGTTCGTGACGCGAGAAGCGACCAGTCTAATCTCGATTGATCGCAGCCATGAAAGGCTGCATCTAGGTTTTTCCAGATTACCGTAGATGATCTTGACCTGTTATCTGGAAGTTTCCTTGCCGGCTTTAAATTGAGCGATGCCGCGAGCGGCGGGCATTCGTAGTTCGACGACCGACGAGCACGCTTGTTGCTTACGCCACCGCCGAGTGATTCAGTTCTTTTCCGGGCGCAAGTCAGCCCAAATAAAGAGCTTCATTTGCAAGTCTTTCTGGTGTCTTCCTGACCGCTGGACTGCCGTCACTACAACGTGACAATATGAACGACCCTAGACAGGCCGGAGCTAGCTGCTCGCCTGTGCTGGGACGGTAGCTACAGTTCCTAGTGCAAACGTAGAGAGCTGCTGAGCAAAGCCTAGGTCGGATGTTCGCGACTTCTGTAATTACAACTACGGTGTGGCACAGATTGACTGATTCATTCATTGATTTAGTTATTTATTATTTGTTATTTATTTGTCGGCATTTACCGTTAGCCTCAAAGGAAGGATGTGTAAGAGTTCGGGAACTTACTAAGTTCAAATACAGACTTGAAAACGCATGTTTACTGAGCACAGAACGACGCAGCGACATCTCCCTTCTCCAGTTATTTGAAACAAATGAATCATGGAGGATACAAAAAAATTGAGCGACGCTTAAACTACGGTTGCTAGTTGAACGCAATATCATTAGAGGTCCTTCCTGCTTACTTACTCCTTTTCATTCTTAGAATAATAGATCGCCGGTGAGTTCACATAGCGCTACTGGCGCGAGGTCTCACAGCCACCGTTGCGGCTGGTGAGACCTCGGTTGATCTTTCCAAGCTCTCATGAGGCTCGCCTTTGCTCTGATGATTAGTCGGGATGCTATAACTCGACCAACGAGCCAGGGTGCCCTGATAATCGTTCGCAGCGCTGGCCACCGAGGCACTCTACAACGAGCTGATGCACAGCGCCACGCTAAGGAGGCGTGGTTTTATTTATTTGAATTTACTTTATTTCCACCTGTCATTGGGGAGAGGTTGCCCCCTCTGCAGCGAGGCAGACCGGCTGCCTGCTTTCTTGAAACACGCAGGGAGAAAAGGGGGATTTTCTCTTTAACGACTGACCAATGGTATCGCATTAAAAATGGGGTTCCAAAAAAGAGGTGAAGTATTCTGCTTGAATAAAATAACATAAAATAATTGCTTAAGACTGCGGTGATAGTAGTGCGGCCTACAAAGTCTTAAGACGATAGTATTCAATGATGGAAAATAATGGAATTATTTATAATGAGGAACACCATTCGCGATAGTGTAGACATGGTTGTGTCTCGAAGAAGATGCTCCGCACGCATTATTTTGCAGTATTGCTCCGGGTATACGTGTATTTGTGCTCCCCAGAATGAGAACGCATGATAAACTTATCCATGCGCCCCTATTGCACGTCGCCTGTGTCTCGGCTGTTCACTACAATAAATATCGCACGGGAACCCTGTGCTGCAAAATAGAACAAGTTCGCGGATCGCGAACTCGGGCAACCTGGCTTCCGTCTATCTTTACCGCGCCTATAGGGCAGACGCCGTCCACGAGCAGAAGGACAATGTAAGGTGTTTTTTTAAGCTGAAATGAAGACGTTAGCCCAGCAGCACCGACATGCTGCAACTCTCGCATCATTACGGTGTTCCGAAGTTAAAATCCGAACCCCATACTGCCGTCCCATTCAGATACCATCTTGTATGGCGCCCCGCGTGAAGAAGCCAGACACAACGAATCGACCGCCTTGATAGGGACTCGGGAAGGAAGTCTGCTGATTGAGGATTTCGCCTCTACAAGCAACTATCTTAGGATCTCTACAGGAGCGGCAGATGACGACAGCAGCCTGAGAATAACGGCGCAGTTGGGAACGAAACCTCACCTTCTGAAGCCTCGTACAAAGCACCGCCAGAGCCCCACCCTTGTTCCATACCGTAATAGAAACTCCCAGCCACAGCGGTCGAATTTCGATGCAGGCGAAATTCTTCAGGCCCGTGTACTGTGTGATGTCAGGGCACATTAAAGAACCCCAGGTGGTCGAAATTTCCGGAGCCCTTCACTACGGCGCCCCTCATAGCCTGAGTCGCATTGGGACGTTAAACACTAAAAAACCAAACCAAACCATAATAGAAACCTACTCACAGCGACATCTTGTTACGGTACAGAAAGACTGAACACACTCTCCCCCCCACCCCCGCCCACAATGCGTTCTTTCTGTGTTGAGTAATCGCTTAAATACTTGTGCAGATCATCTATCACCTTTTTCTGCACACAAACCGGTCTCTTGTGATGTCCTCCGTCACGTATAAAGGTATCGAAAGGAAGTTCTTCCGCACCAATCAATTGATTGCATTGAGGACTTTGTTAAATATTTAGCAGTACTCTGGGACACAACCTCATGTTATGTATACCAGTTGCAGGCTTCCTACCTCCTCTTGTGAGAGGCACCGGGTGAAAGCAGTGTGCGAGGCAGTACGCTAAAACAAGATGTGTCAGGGTGAATGATCGCCTCTACAAAAATATGCGCTTTCTGCAGAGCGTTCCTTAAAAAATAAACAGGTTCATTGAATACATTCTTTGAAAAAGATACATTCTTTGAATACGTTCCAATACTAGATTTCTTATTCGCTGTCTGAGCTATAGTTGTGGGTCTAACGACATGGAGGGAAGGAAGAAACCAAAGTAAATGCACGGAAATTTTTAATCACTTTATCCGCTGTTAGACGCTTCGATTCGGGAAAATAATTGTTGCTGATGCTGTAACTTTCACTTTGTTCACTTCATTTGGTAGGAATCTAGTCTTATTAGAGGAAGAAATGCGAGACCTTGTGGTCCCCACATTCTTTTTATTCCGATCGTAGGTTCATTTCCTTGCTTTTTGGTCTTTTTTTCCACAGCGCATGGAAAGAAAATGTGACTGCCATGTTTTTCCGTCCGGTATTTTGTTTCCGGAGCTGCTATCAGAACAAGCCTGCGTCAGAACAGAACTATAAGAACGAGCCACTCACATGTATCATGTATGTACAATCGGGGGCAAAAGTGCTACACTCCACGCGGCGGGAGCCGGAGCAACGGAAAACCGCCTTGCAACGCCATCTACAGGCGGCATCTGGAATTGATACAGCCAATGCGTGACCTTTATTATCAGCACACATGTCGCTTGGTCGTTTAAGTATTTCGTGCCTTAGCTCGCCAAAATGCCGCAGTTTTCCGTTGCTCCGACTCCCACTGCGTGGGGTATAGCACGTTTGTCCCCGATAGTACATATCACTTGCGAACAAAAATCGTGGCTTTCGCAAAATATTTGGACGACATCCAATCCTGCGCAGAAGGGAATAAGTTCGGGAATGTCAGTGGTTCGTACTTAAAAAGAAATAACAGCGCTAAGAAATAATAATAGTAAGTCTCTTTTTCTCGATATTTTCTCGTTCGTCCTGTCTTCTTTGAAGCGCTATTACTTGTTTTTAAGCAATCCTTCGTAGACAAAGATTTTACGATCAAAGCTAATGCAAACCTTTACAGTTGAAAACTGCCATCGTATTACGTAAGTGCGTTCCGCAGATAAACTGTCATGTATTAGCTTCCGAATTTTCCAGTAATGCTGCCTGCAACTCTGCTAGCAGGCCCCTAGTTGTGAAGGGATCAACTGAACACCTGAAAAACATACTCGCACTGACCTTTTTCACTGTGTCAAGCAGTCGCTATGTTCTTTTCCCTGTTACCAGATAAATCCATCCCATCATCACCATCATCATCAGCCTGACTATGACCACTGCAGGGCAAAGGCCTCTCCCATGTCTCTCCAATCAACCCTGTCCTTAGCCAGTTGCGGCCACACAATGCCCGCAAACTTCTTAATCTCCTCCGACCACCTAACTTTCTGCCGCCCCCTGCTACGATTGCCTTCTCTTGGTATCCACTCCGTTACCCTTAAGCGCAAGCGGTTACCTTGTTACCTTAGAAGAAGCGCAGCTCTCGGGCTGCCTCCCCGGAATTATTACGAAGTCAGTCTGCGTACTCTACGCTGACTACACCAGGCACTCACCGCTTGCCGGGATGCAGAGGGTGGCCTTTGTGCACATTATAAGGCTTGATCACATGGGCCTTCGGAGATTCCATGGTGGCGCCGGACGAGAACCAAACGAGGCTGAAGCACACTTCTTCTTCTTCACCTCTTTATAATGGCACATACCCACGTGGGGGGATTGGCCAAGGACGTCCGTTCGTGTAAAACCAGCCAGTGTGAGGTATAAATGACGCGACTGCGGTGCAGGGTTCCCAGTTTAAATTTATACCTATGCAGATGTGGGTGGTCTCCGACAAACCTATGTGACTCATGCGGGGACGTTGAATCTGTGGACCATTTCCTGCTCTACTGTCCAAAGTTCGCACTTCAGAGAAAGATTTACGTGGAGGTCCCTCTCTCCAGGTTAGGGCTCCCGTTATCTCTGCCAGTGTTGTTATCGTTCGGAGCGAGCGCCAAAGGATTTGCATTGGGTTCAATTTGTGGGAATCTCCATGATTACATAATTGCAACTGGTAGGTTGATTTGCTAACTCCTTTAAAAGTCTCGGAGTTTTTTTTTATTATTATTATCGCCAAAATGTTCTTTGTTATTTCACTTCAAATCTTCTTCTGTCGTTTTTCATGAATACATTTTTCAAAATTCACGTTTGGCTCCGATATTTTGTCGTAATCCTATGAAAATTTCCTTATGTATACCACTCCATTTATACGCTAAGTGCTGATAATCAGTAGTATTTACTAAGGGATCGTGTAACCTGGCTGATATGAGTTGGAACCGCTGAAACCTTGAGATCGCCAGCAGACTGAAATTCGGGACGGGATGCGTTACTGGCCCGTCAAGAGCTGACCTTGCTAAATAATCAGCCACCTCGTTGGAATGAATGCCTGCATGACCAGGGACCCAGACAAAACGGACCTCCTTTAAAGTGGACGGGACAAAAAATCGCAGGAAGCGGCAGAAAAAATCTTTTTGGGAAGTTTCAAGGGCGACTAAAACTGATAAACAATCAGCCAGGATGATAACGTGAGATATATGACACGGAATTTTGTGAAGGGCCATTCCAAGAGCCAAAAATTCCGCAAAGAATATAGGTATATAATCTGGGATGCGGACAGAATAGCTCCATGCCAAATCCTGCGAAAAGATGCCAATTGCAGTTTTTTGGCAGCTGACGGAGGCATCAGCAGAAAGCACCACATGATAGGGGAATTCCGCTTTATGACCAGAAAGAATGCGGTTAAAATGTTTGTGGGCATGTGTTTCGCATGAGATGGGAAGATTTTTTCAAAATAGAATTCCACTGCTGCCGGCGTGTCGTCAACCCACTGCAAAGAACTGAGATCAACACCAATTGGTGTTAAAAGTTTCTGCGTTAAGATAATTTCTGGCATTTGATATCGTGGCCAAAGATGGTAAAAAAATAAGGCCTGCTGAGACACAAAAATAGGAGTACTGACATTAGTCATCGGGTCCAACGACCTGAGGAAAGTTCTTACCGTGAGTATTTGAAAGCGGGAAATTAAATCGGGCATACTGGCTTCGAGATAAAGCAGGGCGTTTGAAACTGATTTTGGGAGGCCAAGGCAGAAACGTAGAGCACGCCTTTCCAGTAAGATTAAGGGTTGAACCTTGTAGTTTGCGCTACCAGAGAATAAAATGCAACCGAATTCAAGTATAGGTCTTACATAAGCTTCGTATAGCAACAATAATGTGTCGCGGCACATCCCAAACTTTTTATTGGCGATTCGTGTCAGCCGGCCTAGAGCGCGTTCTCCTTTTACGCACGTTGTTCTTTATATGAAGGCTACAATCTAAGGTTGGATGGTAAGTAACACCTAGATATGTAACAGATTGCACTTGTGGAATCAGATTACAGTGATGGGCTAATGAAATGTGCAAGGGCGTGTCTGGAGGAAATACCAGTATGCCACATTTGTTAACATTAAGGGATAAATTAATACGGTGCAACCAAACTCTAAGAGCATCCAAACATCCCTGCAGAATCTGGTAAAGGGAATGGATATCCGTGGCCGAGGTGAAAAAAGCTGTCATCTGCATAAACAAAAACTGTTATATCAGGACGGATGGGGATGTAACTGGCCAAAATATTAAAAAGCAGCTGTGATAGTACCGAACCTTGCTGCACTCCTTTTGATTGATGATAAGTATTAGAACATAAGGGACCCTCTGCGCAGTAAAAGTATATGTCCTTTAGAAATTCAGATATGCATGCATAAATGTAGGTTGGAGGATGTAACTGCGCAAGTCTGTCAAGTAAAATAGTATGTTCTACACTACATAGGCTTTTGCTACATCAAGAGTCACCAAAGCTGAAACTTCTCCTCTGCGTATCGAGAGCCGGGTTCTCTCTAGATCCACATGCGCGGTCCATATAGAGCATCCGCGACGAAAGCCAATCTGTGCTGAGCTAAGGCCATTAACATCCTGAACATGTTTTGTGAGACGACTGTGCACTACCCTTTCAATTAATTTGACTAAATTTGAAATTAGCGCAATTGGTCGAATATTATCTAAGAAGTACCCTTTACCTGCATCTTTCCTCAATAAAATAATTTTCGCTATCTTCCAAATGCTTGGAATCCATGCCTTCTCCGTCGCGAGCTCCCAAAGGGTGAAAATGAAGACAACGAGGATAGTACACCGAACAAGAATTTATATTCAACTTTCCTGTTTGTTCTTTCATTGCTCGGAGCTTAGTGTAAAAAGTCCACAGAAATACCTTCATGGCCCTGCTTCATGCACATGTCATGGCGACCTTTAGCGGACCGCGCAAAAGTATGGAAATGTAGAGCCTAGTCGGTAGAGAAATGCTCCAAGTGCATTAATGTTTTATCTTAAATCTTACTCGCAGGGATATGACGCTACGAGCCCCAGGTGACGGTTACCACTAGTACCTCCTCTCAAGGCTCCTGGGCCAACCACAGAACTCCGGAAGACGTCGACTAGGTCTCGCAGCTTTCAGAGTTAATTAAAAAATTTCGCACATTTTTCTCCACTGCTTAGAAGTTATAAAAAAGTTGAAATTTGCATGTTTTAATCTCAATGCATAGTAATTGAGGTTGAATAGGATCATCACATGAAATAATCATGCGGTTTAATTCACTGTGGCTTGTCCCATCTATAAGCTTCAAGATTTATGCAATATCCAGCATGCCAGATGTCGTGAGGGAAAGTGCTTTGTCCCAGCTGCTATGTGCTGCTACTGAGCTTTAGAGTGGTTGCTCTCTGTTGTAGCGTACAGCCCATATAAGCTCTTCAAATAAATAACATTGCGATTAAAAACTTCAGGATCCAAGTTTTGAGGTCGATAGGAAGATGGTCATCTTGACATTGGGTCAATATCGCTGTTTAGCAGACGCTATTTTAGCACTATTACAGATAGCTAGATGGTGCCATCCTTTTATTCTCACAGTGAACGTTGCAGCGCTGTTGAAATCTAACTGCTTCTAATGGTATTACTCAACAAACTTTAGAAATGTCCAAAGCCGTAGCGCAATGTTTATGTACACGCCAATGTCACTGCTCCGGACGGAGCTTGCCTGCTGCCCAACTACACATCAAAATGCTGAGAGGCAACAAGGAACGGCTCAAAGCCAAGTGTACCAGCCATTTCACTTTGTCTTCGTTTTACTAATTATATTCAGCTTTTATTGCAGAATATATTCCCTGATAAAAAAACGCGACGAAAGCTCCTTTCGCTCGATCGACTTTCCTGATGTGCGACACGGATTCCAGTCATGCATTCTCCCGTGCGACTGACTTCTGTCACGGGATATGTGTCTCGACAAAGGTTGCTATCGTTGGTCTGTCGAGCGACAGGTGTGCAGACAGGAGTGTTTGTTTATGGTACTTTTTCGGAGTGCACTTCTTGCGCTACTTCTCACTCAAGAAGCTACTGTCATAGATTCTTCTGCCCGACACATTTCTTTCATGTGTGACTTCGCTCGATAGGTCTCGTCGTGCAAAACACTTGTCTCTGTTAGGCCTCGCCACGACGAAGAGAAGCTTGCGCTGATCATGTCACTCGAAACGCGTAAGTTCATCAGTGCCCTCGAACGAAATATCCAGGTGCTGTGCAAGTGACTATCGGCAAAATTATGACCAGACCTTGAAGGCCTGGCCTTCTAGAGAACGAGGCTTGCGAGCCATGGTCTCCCTCGGCGAGTGACACACCCATAGTCAGCACATAAGATATCAATTTATTCCGCACAAATCCAACACCTTAACAAAAGCACAACTAATAACGCAGCAGCGCTGAGAAGAGCTTGTGTTCTGGGTTCTCCAGAGCGTAATACTCGTACTACAGCGCTAGCCGCTGAGTGCTACTAAACAAGCACACTGAGGCGTGATTTGGACGGAACGCCGCAGATAAAGGGGGGTTGAAGCGGTACAAGAAACTAGGCTGCTTGCGTACCAGCCACTCAAGACAAACAGCTATTCAATATTCGTAGACGCCGTTTCCATCTTTTGTCTTCTTGGTAAGTTGCCGCCCCTACGGTCGTGTGCAGATGCATCTACTACCAGCTTGAGCGTGGCACGGTGCCGCTGGCATTGCGCGGAGCGCTTCTCGCGGGCTCCTGAAGAGCCACTGCGACGGCACAGTGGGGGCCCCATCCGGGTGTTCCAGGTTTCTCGTCTGGTAAAGTGCGCCGGCTAAAGTTTCTAGTTGCCTACGCAAGAGCAGGGACGTGCTGCAGCAGGCAAAGGCGGAGAGCCCGCCTACGACTCTCACAGCGCCCAGGTGCCCGCGAGAGGCGCTTCTCGGAGCGCCGGCACCACGGAGCCGTGTTAAAGATGGAAGTTGACAACCCTGAACATCCAAACGGATCATGCTGGCCACGAATAGCGTGACCGCGCCCCAACAGCGCTCCTATTGGGATCCCCCGCACGCTGCTTCCGCCGCCCTAGTCTCCAGGTGATCACATGCCACATACCGCGAGCAGCAGGTCAGTCATGCGCAGTTGCGATGCACCCGTACCCACCTAGATGAATGGGAGACAGAATACAGTTTAAATGGATAAAAATGGGCATGGAGTGTAGAGCCCCACCGCCTACAGCCCATCATCCTCTCTCTACGATTAAGTAACATATGAGCCAGTCAGAAAGATAATATCTATGAACATACTAAAAGAAAGAAATTACATGAGAAACTGATCTACTCAATCGTCTCAGCAGGCGTATTCATATCTCAAACAGCCTGTAGAGTGTCTCGCTCTCGATGGCTTTGCTGGGGAGACAGGGACCAAAATATCCCAGCAGCAGTGAAACGAAAAAAGCATGCACGCTCAAAGAAAACGTGCGCTCGCTTCTACTCCCAAGCATGCTGGGTCGGAAGACCACTTAAAGTTGACCACATTGGCTTCGTTAGATGCTCAAAAATATGTGTGTTGAAGCGCCATGCAGATGCACGTATTCACTTATCGAACATATCTTTCTCAGCTTTCCCACGGCTTTGTATAAGCTTTCGCGTCAATTTTTCCTAAATACAGGCGCGAACCTTAATACAATAACGTACTAAATATACTGTGAAATTTTCAACATAGACTGAAAATTTTATTACCTCGCTAGGCATTATTATTACCAACTACTGTAAAATAAAACGTACAGCCTTTCTCAAAATATAAAGCTCATGTTGTTTACTTGCTGGCACTGTGGTGGAGATTTTGTGGCATCCACGGGGATGCAAACTGTGGGAAGGATGAGTAAAAAAGCTCCGCGTACTTTCGCGAAATGTGTAACGCTGGTGATGCTCAACAAGCTACATAGGAACACACTCCGTGAGCTGTATGCTTTTGTCAAAAATTTTATGTGGGTTAGAGGTCTGTCCTGTTTCTTTTGTTATTTTAATGTCCATTCACAATCTTTCCAATGAAGTAGGCCCTACATAAACGTTTAGCTCTTCTAATAAAAGACCTGACCGAAGTAAGCTTATAGCAAGAAGAATTTTAGCCTCATCCCTGAGGGAGAGCAAAAGATGTAGGACACGAAGCGCTATTGCTGTACCTTTGATAGTCAGCTTAACGGTGGTGACCAAGTCAAAGATCTAAAAATGATTATCGGAGAAGGGCCGCATTCAGTGGCAGAGAGGCATGGTAAGCGAAATGCGAGGTTCTGTCAGAGATGCTTTCTAAGTGCTCTCACTCGTTCGTATTTCTTCGCCTTGTTGGCAAAGGTAGGAAGCTTCATCAAGGTGATGCTCATTAGGCTTGCTGGAGAAGTGTTAATCGTTATATCATTTATAGTTTGATAAGCTAGCCAAATCTTTCGGTACCTTGACTTTAGAGAAGCGCAAGCTCTAGTGAGCCCAGCGCATGTGCACAATATATATTAGAGTGATAGTTCTTTCCTACTGGCCCGATCTTGATAACGTCTTTAACAAATTCAGGAGCAGCAATATGTTCATAACCCGCATGATTATAAAATTATATCTGTCTCTTGCTAATTTGACGCATCGAAGACAATCTATCGCAAATAATGCAGTTTTGATAAGAGCATTACTTCTTATAAATATTCTTAGGTGACGCCAAGCCGATAAAGACAGAACATGAAATATGGTGATGAACATGATTCACTGAGAGGTGCGAGTTATCATCGACATCCTACACTTGTAGCTTGGATGTCCTTCGTCTGCCATGGTGGTCGGTTCTCCTGTTCCGCATCGCCCGGCTGTGCCCCACTCCGCCAGACCAGAACCGAAAACTGTTCACCGGGTCTTGTGGAGCACTTCTTGCAACAGGTTTCCTTCATCGCTGTTGCCAGGGTGGTAATAGTCCATCTGAGCACCTCCAAAAACCCAGCCGCTAGCCCGCAGTTCGATGAGCTCCAGCAGCATTTTCCTCTCATCTGGAGGCACGCGTTGTTCATAAAGAAACCTGAACGTGAGGCGCTTTATCAGCGCATCCAGGCAGAAGGGGGCGACGTGCTCGATACTCTTCCCCGCTGTAAGAAGGGTCTTGTAGATGCACTGCATCTGCAAAGGAAGTAGCTCTTCTGGTAACACCGACCACTGAGCATTTCAGTAGTGACTGACTGCCATTATCACCAATGCTATTGGCAACCATTGGTAGCAGACAAAAGCGGTTTTATGCTGTACGTTTGGGAGGCCTAGTTTCAATTCCAACGAGAATGCTTGTGATCATTCCAGTGGTCAGATTAACTGCGTCAGTTGATATCCTGCTTACTGTTGATATCCTGCTAAGTAGGTTCTCCAGTAGTCTAAATGACGTTCACAAGCTGTCATTATCAGCAATTTGAATTCGATGAGCATGGGCGTCTAGAGGTGGTGAAAAGTAGCGCTAGGTCAGCGTTTCTGCTCTCTTCTAGAACCGATTTTTAAGTCGGGATCCTCATTCGCCTCCTAGGACCAAAAACCAGAATGGCCCAATTCCATTCGCTCTTAGCTACACTTAGCTACGCCTAATGTTACACCTCATGGCTCTTGTAAATGAACGTGAGCTGTGCAATCGCCTCTAAATTATCTTGACTCGCGCTCTTTTCATGTGCGCAGTTCTAATTAGAGAAATCTGCGAATTTCGTCGCACGCCTTTGCGGTTTTTTCTACCTTTTATAAAAGAGAGCCAAAAGGTTTGCTGCTTGTACCATGTTTTATATTTTTGAGTTGTCTTCGTGCGCTGGCTGTATACATTACTTAGCGTTGCAAACACTGTTTCCCCTGGTGACATATGGCGTTCCCAGGTGATGGATCTGTACACGCCAGAGCGCTACATGCGCTTAAGGAAAAGAACGAGTCCAAAGCATGCACAGAAAGCGTGCGGGTTTGGCAGTGCCGAAAAAAAAAACTTATACGATCAATAGCACTCCAGCAGGGGTCAAAAACACACGACCAGCCGGGCTTTGCTTTGTGGCCCGCTGATCCTGAGCATTTTAGACTGTTCCAGACACGGATTACTCGCTTCTTGTTGGCTGTCTTACCACCTAAAGATATAAATCTACTCGAGAAAAAAAAACACACGAAAGAACACTTCTCTATAAAAGAAAGGAAGTTTAGGGCGACGAGTGCTTGTTTTCATCGGTCGTTTTCAAATATGCGCATTGGTTTCTGAATAATTCTCCTGTAGTTCTATTTGCTTGTTAAAAACCTTTAACCTTGGTTTCTATTATCTCCTCTCCGCCGGTAGGCTACTAGCGTTAGGCAATCTTAAGCTGCTCCCAATGCGGCTAGCCTAGTCAGGACTGTTTCAGACCTCTACTCTGGACGATGTTAAGGGCAGAAGCTGAAATCCGTGACGTTTTTTTAACCAGAATGCAAAGAAAACAAGCAAGGAATCACGCCGGAATCAGGAATAGCGTTCTTGCTTAGGTAAGTTCCGAGATGGAAGAATAGTCACCCGATGGTCACTGGCCTACCTGCCTATCCGGGAAAAAAAGATGTTTGTTTGATATAACTGACGCCTCGCAATGATTTGTCACGCATGCATTTCTCATTGAGTCCTGGAATACTGGAATAATAGTTAGGATATGAGAGCGCAAAACGGGGACACGGACGAGGAAGGGAACAGGACGAGCGCTGCTCCCTTCCTCGTCCGTGTCCCCGTTTTGCGCTCTCATGTCTTTCACGAATATGCACCAACAAGCCCAGCTTCAAGTACTCCTATAGTTAGGATAGTTGAGATAATAATAGCGAAGACTTTCTGCTGCCACTGACCATGGTGCCGCTGTGAATTCCGGACGAGGGCAGCATCTTGCAGCAGCAGCAGCACAGAACCTCCCCGAGAGCGGAGGAGACTTCTGAGAGCTCCGGTTGTCGGGCTGCCTCTCCTGTCGTCATTGCAAGGAGCAGTTTGGAGACGAAGGAGAGGCAGTTTGCCTCACTGCGGTGCAGACGACGCCGAGTCCCGTTGGCGGTGCGCCGCTGAATGACGTCGATCAACTCGAAGACTTCACACAGGAGGCCGCGCTGGAACCAACCTTTGGTCCTTTTCTGCAATAGGAATGGTTGGATATCCAATGTCAGCGGCGAGGTAAGCCCCCTTGTTCATTGGCATACGGAGGGGAAGTATTCAGCTGTGCCTGTGGCTTTAAATAAATCCTGCGACTAGAAATTCATAGGGATTTGCCTATCAAACGTTTGGCTGCGAATGGAATATTTTCAAATAAATTCACACAGTAACGCAGAGAGGGTAAATTAACAACATGCACTTCTTGAAAAAACCAACATTTAAAAGGCATAAGTTTTATATCACTCATAGTCGCCATGTCTCATTCCTGTCATACGACCTAGAAGGTAATGAATAGTGGAAGAATAATAATTCAGCAGCAGTACAGCAATAAACTCTTTCGTGGTCTTATAACATGTGACAGTATGACGGTTTGGCTTACTGCTCATACGGCGCCCAAACTCACTAAATCTTTTCGTGAAGAAATGTAGGGCGGCCATACCCCTCTTTATAGGCAAAGTGACGAAAAAGACAGCCCACGAAGGGGACGAAGAGCGGCAGCTCATGCTACAACGCGACCGGGGCACAGTCTTTCAAGCCTCCTCCCCTCCATGACGGCAAAGCGCTGTATATGCCAGACCAACCGCAGCGTTCTCCGATTAATGAATCCAGCGCGTGTAGAAACTTCGATGCCTGTGCAGGGCATATATGCTGTTCCTACCGAAAGAAAAGCAATCGAAATTTACCCGTGAGAGAAAGCACGCAAACCACGCTATGCCAGACCATCAGATATTGACTCAGAGGAGTTTTCCTCTGTCTTTCTCTTCAAATACGTACGTTATGGGTTCTAACAAGAGAAAATTGCGTGCGAGAAAAGCGATCGCCGCAAAACAACTCATGCACGGGCCGCTTCTTCCCAATTTGCTCTGTCGTCCCGAATCCCCTTGCCCGTTCGTGACAAGACTATGACGTCATCGTCACTTTCTTCGCTAGCGCATTCACAGCTAAGCTATCGTGCGTCGTAGCATGATGCACTAATGGCTCGTTTGGCGCTTGCTGGTCGAGTGCACCGCAGCGAGTTTTGATGACCGTCAAGGCGTTGGTTTAACGCATTAACGTCCTATGAGAGATTGAAGTCTCCAGTACATGCGAGTGTCAGCAAACAATTCACCGCCAGCGGCGCTGTAACTGTGTATCACCTAGTTCATTCCTGTTATAAGGGGTAGTCGTTTGAGATTGTCCCAGGAACGGCGTTCCAACGCTTTAGCTTGATACGCGAGGCAACGCAACGGCAGCATCCAGCTTGCAGCAAAATCCAAAAATAAATGCCGTCTGCTGATGCATTATCAGAGTAGCAGCCTATGTCTCAAAGTTTGTGGCGGGAAGCATACGTCAGCTTGTCGACTCATCGTGTGAGGTCCTTCTCGCCCCAAACCGAAAGCAGACAGAGCAAACGCTTCCACACTTCGGCGCGTGGGATTGAGATGCCATTTTGGGAGCAATAGGTGGCTCTGGAGACACGGCGAGTGATGTAGGTCAGCGGCTGTAGATCTGTGGCACCTCTGTCCCGAAAAGTGCCTGCGTTTCTCGCACCTAACGGATTAGAACAAACCTCATCTGTTATGTGCAAGATGATAAGCTGTGAACGTGCCTGCAAACTCCACGGTGTTTTTTCCACAACTGCAAGTGAAAATAATATTTCGTAATTTATCAGTGTTTACGAAGTTAGAATTAAAAGAACGGTAAAAGTGCGGGGCGAATCTAACAGCAAATGTTATTCGCATAATATCTGAATCTTGGAATATTTGCACTTCCCTTCAATTTTTCTTGCCAGACTGCTTAATGATATTATGGCTGTTTCAAAATCATTACGTAGTTCCACCATACATTGTAAGACTTCCGTCATTCTAATCAGTTCCACCCTTTTAAGCTTCACAGCTGGATCCTGTTTATTCCCAGTTCTCTCCGAACACCGGATGATACAATTCATTTTGGCCGAATACTATCATTACGTGCGTTTTCGTAACAATCCCCTGCGCCTCGTTAAAATAGACCGCAAAAATTGCCGGGACCAAGGCGCATGGTGTGGTGACGTAATTTGTTGGGCTTTCTTGCAAGACACAGGTCTAGGTAATTCAGCACAACACTGATATTACTAGTGTTCTGTTACGCACAATACCGAATCATGCTTAGTATTTTACGTCTGACACTGATATGCTAAATGTTGTAGAATGATTCCTGCTAAACTTAAAATGTTTCTTGACCTCTGCAACTTTATTGTCCTCAGCGCACTGGCGCTGTCTGTAACAGATCAACGTGCACGGCTGTATTCAGTCTATAAGAGCCTATTTTATGTAATCTTCAGGCTGATAGCAGTGCAAATGATATTTTTATAGATATCCTGAAGTCTTTTAACAGTTTTCTGGTTGTATTTTAATAAAAGAAAAGAAAACAGCGCTGTTTAGTACTTTAGAACTTCCCTGTCGCCAATACAGCCCTAAGTGGCCTTTAAGAAATTCAAAATAAAGATATTAAAATAAGTTACATCTACTGTACCACAACGCTCCGTTTTGAGACCTCATATTCTTCTTTTTGCCTCCCCGAAATACAAGAGTGCTCTCAAGTTCTGCTGCGTGTAGCTAATAAAAAGTGATAAATATTCAACATTAACTTTTTTTCATATGATCTGGTACAACCACTTACGTTGAACAAACAAAAAAAAACAATTATATTATTTTTTATTCAAAACGTGTTTATCCTGCATTATTACTGCCATAATATTATTCATTTAGTGACAGAAGCCAACAGCCACAGAAACCAAGGGGCACAGGGGATTTTTTAATTAATTTATTTATTTTGTGGTGTTGATCAATTTAGAATATTACTGGATATGTTATCGCTTAAAGCTAATTGATTAGAAAAGCAGAAGAAAAAACAACCACATGCCGCCGGTGGGATCCGAACCCACGACCTCCGAATTACGCGTCCGGTGCTCTACCTCTAAGCTACGGCGACTTTTTTTTTTTCTTTATTACTAAGCTACGGCGACGGCTGTCAAATCTTCTGCTTTCGGGGGTATTTATGTTTACAAGTAACCTAACCTTGAGAGAGTTCATCAGCGTCACCCACGTTCATAAGCGGCGGACGTAGAAAGTCCTGAGTTACCGCAGGTGTGACGTAGAACGTCATCGAACGGAGAGGGTGGAAGCTGCGTGAGAACACTCTTATGCTTCCTATGGCGTCAAGGCTGCCAGAACCGAGGCCCTCGCTAAGCAATTAAGCAAACAAGGGAAGTGGAATGAGGGGCTCGTTATAAATATGACAGAAGCCAACAGCCACAGAAACCAAGGGGCACAGGGGATTTTTTAGTTTATTTAATTATTTTGTGGTGTTGATCAATTTAGAATATTACTGGATATGTAATCGCTTAAAGCTAATTGATTATTTCTGTATTGAAAATAATGGCATTAATTGATTTTCCCTCATATAGTTGGGGAATATATTTGATTACGTTTCATTTGGTGTCAACAGGTATATGTTGCCTGCACAAAGATTGCTTACGCTTATTTTACTTTTGGCGGAGGCGAGCTGGCGGTTTTACCGCATTCTTCTTCGATTATTTGTTTTTTTTCCATTGTCACAGCTATCTATTGACTTCAGTGAGTCACGGAGGGTAACATACAATATATTTTTATCAGCGCTGACCAAGTTATCAATCTTGTTCTGGCAACCATGCAGTCTCCTCCTCGGATAGTTCTAGCAATAACGTCTTCGGTGTATGTGAAGTAACACCATTTGCATCTTTACACGACTATAAGGTGCACGTCGTTATTAACACTACTGTATTTACCAACTACCCCCTACCTCTATTTGCGTTTTGTATACCCGTGCGTAATACCAGCCCTGCCTGAAATTAGATTTTCAATCTTACTCTGAATCGCATTATATACGCAGAAAAACAAATTGGTGTTACCGGAGGAAAAATTTGGCGGTCGTTAGCGGCTGAATGAAAACAGGATATGTCTTTATAACTTATCTGGAAGCTACTTTTTCTTGAAATGAAGCCATGGTTGCAACATTAATTCCTTCACATTGTGCCTATATCGACTGACGAATTACGTTAATGACTGTATTACCCCGTTGACAAAGTTTATTGGCTGCTGGTCAAAGTATCTATGCAAAACATTTCCTCATTCAGTGAAACCTTAGTTTTTGAAAAGTGCGTTTTGGCGGAGGAGTTTATTCGAGTGGCTTAAGGCTGACAGGATTACCTTTAGACTCTGTTCGCCTCCATATAAAAGTCGGCAGAGGGAAAAGGCGTAAGCCCGCCTGGTCACCTCGTGAACGTAGTCGCCGTGCATCAACTCGAGCTGCTCCTGGGTGCGCAGTGCGGCGTGATATTACCCGACGCCACGCAGCTGCCGGAATTCTCGGTCTTCTACCCGCTTTCGACGCATCGAGTCGAGCTGCTGCTGGGTGGCGCTCGACCGGAGACAGATACACGGCTATGTTTGCGCATAAGACACTTCAGACTGCTTGCGTGTGCCAAAAATATGAGGGAAGTCGCCGCCGTACCGCGGCCCACGCTCCGCCGTCAGGGTATGACGCCTCAGCTAATCAATTAATACCCATCTGTGCAGAATTGGTCTTCGTCTAGTTAACATTCATAGATGCCTGGAAGTCCGCATACCTCTCCTGGCGCTGTAGTGCAGCGGTTAAGCGGATCGCCATGGTCCTGGGATGGCAGGTGCTGCCACCTGTCGGACTTGTGCGATCCAGGTTTTCTACTCGAATAACCTCGCGCGACCAACCATTAATTTATTCGTCCTCTTCCATGTGCATGCGGACGCCATCTTTTTTGTGTCATGGAGTGTCAACACACAAGGAAGGGTTTGCGCTGAATGAGGCAAGTAAGACTTATGCCTTTATAAGCGCAAACTCCCTTCTGACTCCGATACTTATCGCCCACTGAGCACACACGACAACCTCGCTGCTAGGCAGGGGCAGCTGCCATGAAAAATACAATACCTATTAGTCATCTCTACGAGCCCCCTACCTCGATCGTCTCACCAGTGAATTTTTATGGACCCGGCAACCATTTATAATATATTAAATTGTGGATTTTTTGCACATTCAGCGATTATTCACTTCGTGTTTTCGCAGCTATTTTTGTTTTTTATTTGTTCTATTTTAGGCTCCGTGCTGTAATTACGCATCGTATCCCGCTGCAGTAATGCTACAAAGTTGATGGAGGTTTCTAACATATCAAGCAAAACAAAAATTTTTCCTCCTCCTTTCTCCCATCCTGTCGTCAACTGCAGTCCACTCGTGCAAAGTCAGCTAGGATTGCTTGAAAAGCACCGTCACCAGCTCGTTTCTTCGGAGGGGAAGATGGAAAAAGCGCTTGATGCTTGCGACAGTCTGCGCTTTTCTTACCATTTCCTTACTTGACAATCATTTCTTAAGCTTCTCTTGGCAATCATTTGCAGACACCCATCGATTTTAGCAGTTTGTCCTTTGTGATCCGCTCAGCCAGTTTCCTAGCAGTACCTGTAGAATTCATCTCAGTGGAAGTATCTAGACCCACAAGGAGCTTCTAACGACAACATTCGAAATAATGCGGGACGGGAGAACCCAGGAAAGAACGCCAGCAGAACTAGCAATGTCAGCATTCATGATTACTTTTCTGTATATAATGGCAATCTATTTGAACGCTTCCAGACCTGACAGGCCTTAAGCTCTGTGGCGGTGGTTAATGTATTTAAGCAATTTTGGACCACAGTCTGTGTACAGATATAATGAAAGTACATAGAATATTGCATGACATGAGATGGAAAGGATTCTTTATTGACCTGTATTATGCAATCGGTTAACTCACTGGCGCCTTGGATTTTACACTCATTTATGTTTCCGCACATTTAGTCGGTGAGGTAATGAGGCATGGTGGTTGCTCTAAGAGCATTACTACTGTATTGGGACCTGGGACCGACCGGCAGCAGTTCCAGCAGCTCTAAGAAGACATGGAAAGTGACACCAGTACGCACGCCACCTTGTGCCAGCGTCCGTATCGCGTCTTGCCCACTGAGCGCCGCGTCATCAGTGACGATGTCGACGACATGCTTGAGTGCGGCATTACACAGCCCTCTCACAGCCCTTCTACCTTTTCTCTTCTCCTGGTGACGAAAAAAGACGGCTTCATCAGGCTCTGTGTGGACTACAGCCGTCTCAACAAATCACTCGCAAGGATGTTTATCCTCTACCCCGAATCGACGATGCACTGGCCTACTTGCAGGGAGCGGAGTATTTTTCTTCCCTCCACTCACGCTCCAGCTACTGGCAGGTCTCGATGGCTGCCGCTGACCGACCAAAAACCGCCTTCATCGCCCCGGATAGATTTTATGAATTCAAGGTGATGCCATTCTGGCTAAGCAATGCCCCAGCCACATTCGAGTGAATGATAGATAATATTCCCATCGGGCTCAAATGGGAAACGCGTCTAGGTTCTCTGGATGACAATCTAGTTTTTTCTCAATATTTTCCATCCTATATAAAGCGCCTTCGATGAGTATTCACGTGTTTTACTGAAGCTGGGCTACAACTCAAATTGAAAAAATGTCACCGGTGCTACGAGGAGGATAATATTGCCGCCCGTGCGGTCTGTCTTCGTCCTTTGTCGCGTGCCGGACTTCGTCGTCTTCCGCTCAGCTCTAGGGTCAGTCAGCTGTGCTCTGCTCAGTGCTCTTGCTAAGTACTGTGAGAACGATCTACCGGCGTCCAGTGACAATATTTGGTCATGTAATCTCCACAGACGGCGTTCTTCCTTACCCTGGCAAACTTCGCGTTGTCACTGAATTCCTCAAACCGACCTCAAACAAACTTCGCCATTTTATAACCTTGTGCTCATACTTTCGCCGCTTCATACAAAATTTTGCCTGTATCATCGCCCCTTTAACACAGCTCCTCGCCGATGGCTCGAACCTCTCATCTTGATCACCTGTTTGCGATGCTGCGCTCAATACTCTACTTCGCCTGCTGGTGTCCACCCCGCCCCCTCCCCCACAATGCAATACAACAAATTTTGGCTGCATCGCGCCAAATACATGCGCTCTCGAGAAGGTTGCAGGCAAAGCGACGTCTCCAGTGCACTTAACTTGTCGAAATAGCCAAAATTGTTGGGCCACAGCATCGACAGTAACCGCATTTAGAAATTATACGAACTAATATGGACATTACTTACGGTGGGCTATACGCCCCTCAGTAATTATGAAGCCTAACACTAGTAGTTAAACCGTTAACGAATCAATATTGGTGAAACATCCTGCTAGTTAGCACGTCTTATCCGTATTCTCATGTACACCGCTGGCAATGCTATGCCGAAAAATGCGTTCTTCCAACTCAAAAAACATATTTTAAAAATTGCGAAAAGTGTTTAGGAAAATTCTGTGTATGTAAGTTCAGGACTTCATTGCGTCCAAACTGTACGCGTTTATCTTTGAAAACCACACGCTTTTGACCACAATCATTGGCGTCTGAACTCGGTCGATAATCATCTTATCTTTGAGCAAAGATTTCACACTACAGTACTGGCCTTGTTTGGTTTTCCGTATGAACGCGATACTTTCCATCCACTTCCCGACTGCAGCGCTCTCTTCATTAAAGTCGTCATGAAATAAAAAAATTTGGCGGGGACTTAGCTTTGGTTAAGCCTGGTAGGTTGCGAAAGCGAGCGCAGCGCCTCTAACAGAAGGAACGCGGTGCGCCGCGTCTAAAGAAGGAACGCAGTGCGCCGCGTCTACAGGTCACGCGTGGCTACCGGCCGCCGCTGCGCGATGACTCCACTTGGTAGCCCATCTCTCATCATTGTACGACATCACTAGGCATGGCATGACGTCATCATCATCATCATCATCAGCCTGACTACACCCACTGCAGGGCAAAGGCCTCTCCCATGTCTCTCCAATTAACCCTGTCCTTTGTCAGTTGCCGCCACTGTATCCCCGCAAACTTCTTAATCTCATCCGCCCACCTAACTTTCTGCCGTCCCCTGCTACGTTTGCTTTCTCTTAGAATCCACTCCGTTACCCATAAGGACCAGCGGTTATCTTGCCTTCGCATTACATGCCCTGCCCAAGCCCATTTCTTCCTCTTGATTTCAACTAAGATGTCATTAACGCGCGTTTGTTCCCTCACCCACTCCGCCCGCTTTCGATCTCTTAACGTTACACCTATCATTTTCCTTTCCATAGCTCGCTGCGTTGTTCTTAACTTAAGCTGAACCCTCTTTGTTAGCCTCCACGTTTCTGCCCCATAGGTGAGTACCGGTAGGATACAGCTGTTGTATACTTTTCTCTTCAGGGATATTGGTAAGCTACTATTCGTGATCTGAGAGAACCTGCCATATGCGCTCCACCCCATTCTTATTCTTCTAGTTATTTCCCTCTCATGATCCGGATCTGCGGTCACTACCTGCCCTAAGTAGACATATTCTCTTACTACTTTCAGCACCTCGCTACCAATGGCGAACTGCTGTTCCCTTGCTAGGCTGTTGAACATTACTTTGGTTTTCTGCATGTTAATTCTTAGCCCCACCGTTCTGCTCTGCCTGTCTAACTGATTGATCATGCTTTGCAGTTCTTGTCCTGAGTGGCTTAGCAAGGCAATGTCAAAGCGCGAATCGCAAATTACTGAGGTATTCTCCATTAACTCTTATCCCCAACTGTTCCCATTCCAGACCCCGGAATACCTCCTGTAAGCAGGCAGTGAAGAGCATTGGCGAGATCGTGCCTCCCTGCCTGACACCTTTCCGTATTGGAATTTTATTGCTGACTTTATGGAGAACTATAGTAGCTGTGCAATCATTATAAATATCTTCCAATATTTTCACATACCACTCTTCTATACCCTGATTCCGCAATGCCTGCATGACAGCTGAGGTTTCCACCGAGTCAAATGCTTTCTCGTAATCAATGAAGGCTATATATAGGGGTTGGTTATATTCTGCGCATTTCTCTATCACCTGATTGATAGTGTTAATGTGATCTATTGTCGAGTATCCTTTACGAAAGCCTGCCTGATCATTTGGTTGACTAAAGTCCAAGGTTGTCCTGACTCTATTAGCGATTACCTTAGTAAATACCTTGTAGGCAACGGACAATAAGCTGATTGGTCTGTAATTCAAGTGCTTGACGTCTCCGTTCTTATGAATTAAGATAATATTAGCGTTCTTCCAAGCTTCATAGATGACGTCATAGATTATTGTACATGTCACGCGTAGTGGTGGTGGTGGTGAAAACTTTTATTTTGTTAGAGTTTGGGAGCCATTGAGTGGCCCTGCTACATGATCGGCGTCCCTAATCCGGCACACCGCATGACGAGGCCCCGTCTCTCGCCCGTTTCACCAGAGCCCTTTGGGACTCAAGCGAGGAGCAGTTGAGGAGGGCAGTCTCCCATGCCTCTCTGGAAGGAGTAGGGGAAGGGGGGAGGTGGGGATTTTGAGTACATGCCCATACCATGTGGAAGATATCACAGGTCTCCCCACAGTGCGGGCATCGCCACTCCGTGTTAGGATCGTAATGTTTTATGATTGCAGGACAGATTAGAGTATACCTGTCTGCAGGCGCCTTAAAGTTCGCTCCTCCGTCTTACTCAGCCCTTTTGCAGGGGCCGGGAAAAGGGCCGCTGCACGACGACACTTTGTAGCCCATCTCTCACCCTGGTATCACGTCAGAGGTCATTCGAAAGGTCAGACGCGGCTACCGGCCACCGCTACGCGAAATTCCGTTCATGAGCGTAGTATTGCTTTCGCAATAAAACCGGCGTGGATCGCTCAGTTTTCCGCGCGCGTTCATTCATCCTGTTCTCCTGCCGTCTTTGAAGGAAAATCCCGTCAGCTTGTGTTCGGCTCTTTAACACACGGCACTGTTTTATTGCGAAAGCAATACTATGCTCATGAACGACTTTTCGCGTAGCGGCGGCCGGTAGCCACGTTTGACCTTTAGAATGACCTCTGACGTCATACCAGAGCTGGAGATGGGCTATCACGTCGAGTCATCGCGCAGCGAACGCCGGTAGCCATGCGTGACGTTTATAATGACCTATGGCGTCATGCCATGCCCAGTGACGTCATAGCGTGCCGTCATACAAGGGTGAGAGACGGGCTACCAAGTCGAGTCGTCGCTAAGCGGCGCCGGTAGCCACGCGTGACATTTAGAAGGACCTCTGACGTCATGCTATGCCTAGTGACGTCATAGCGTGACGTCATACTAAGGTGTGAGATGGGCTACCAAGTCGAGTCGTCGCGCAGCGGCGCCCGGTAGCCACGCGGGACCTGTATACGCGGCACACTGCGTTCGTTCTTTAGTCGCGGCGCACCGCATTCCTTCCGTTAGATGCGCTGCGCCCGCTTACGCAACATACCAGGCTTAACCAAAGCTAACCCCCGCCAATTTTTTTGTCCAAGCTTTTCAGGGGTGTATGCAGCCTCTTGCGTGTTGTAGACATCAGGAGACCTGTGAGGTCGTATTCAATCAACCCTCTCTGGCCCTTAAAACCACTTTTCTTTGCTTCTACCTATGCATTTCGCTCTCCTATAGCGTCTTCACGCCCCTCCTCTTGAAGTGGCGTGGTCCACTGCGAGGGGGGCGCAGTGCACCACGCCTCGGCCTCACCAAGTGAGGCCTAGCAGGAAGTTCTAGCATCTGAGTCGGACCTGAGTCATGCGAGACACATGCGCACTGCGTCCATTCGTCGCTTACCATGATTACACGAATGCAGAAGGAAGTTGCGGGTTGGTGAATATGGGGATCAGCCTTGATCCTTGACCACAGCACTGGGACCAGTAAGTGTAACTGCTGTTCTGTCAGAGCATCCGGATCTGTGGAATGCAGTGTATGGTGTGATTATAGCTCACGCCTGAAAATGCAACTTTCAATGCAAGAAAAGCGACGCCAATAGTGGAAAAAAAAAGCGCTCTCTATAGCGCCTCTCCTGTCCTGTCTCCTCGTTACTTTTCTTCTGCTGGGCTTGTAATCTCGAGATTACGATACCAATTGGCCCAACTTAGCACTTGGTTATGATACACGTCGAGACAAAGCTTTAATTAAATGCAAGAACTCCCAGAAGCCAAGGTCTGTAACAATGTGCCTAATCATGTGCGTAATTAACCAATTAAACAAATTTCGTGCACTCACTACTCCTGGGACAGTGCACTTACAAAGAACAAATTAAAAGCAAATATTTTCTGAACGCCAGCCTTGAATCCATTTCAAGAAATGAACGAACCATTGCTGCAAAAAAACACAGGTTATGTGCTGATAATTGAGAGCCTCAGTGGCACCTAGTCATTGACTACTCTGTGCTGTTGGAACTGCCACACTTCTAGTATTACGTATTTCATTTGGGATTAAGCGGGTTCAGCACAAATGTTACTACGCTTTATGAAAGGGTAGCCGTTAAAAACATCAGGTAGTGTTTTTTGGCAATTCGAAGCATACTTATTGGCTAAGATTGGGAACAGCAGCGGGATGTTGTATTTAATGTTCCTTCTATTGCAAAATTGGGTCGTAAGAAGTGCCACAGTCTGAAAAGAAGCGAGCAGGACTGGGTTTAGTGAGCAATTTATAGTGCAGAAGCAGTTTCCTCTTGATTTAGAGAGATACGCTTAGCTCTGTGGTCGTTAGAACGCCACCCTCTCTGCACAATAGAGTGCTCCATGGTAGTGACAGTCCGATCACGGGCGCCATGCGGGCGACAAAAAAAAAGTCGCGTGACGGGGGGGATTCGTTTCGTCTTCTTTGATTGTGCGGCGGAATAGCGGCTGGCTTTGCGCAACCGGGCCTGGGTTTGAAAACCAATTATTTTCATCCACTCCTAGCGCACCTTAACCCAGCATGATTCTTTGATAGCACACACAGGCCACAAACCAGTCTGCTGCAAAAAATGTCTGCCCACTCACATTTCTAGAGACGAGACAGTAGAAAAATTACCGAAGACACTTTGGAAATTCCAAAGTGCTTAGCAAAGGCCTAGGAGTCAACCCACCGCCGCTTTCCCAAACCGCTATGCGCGTGGCGGGCTTCCCGCATGTGCGGTTTTTATTGTCTTTGGTGACTGCGGTCTCCATTTTGGCTGCAGTGTTTTAGAGCGAGCTCTTTGGCGCCCGTTGCCCGGCATCGCCGTCGCCATTGTCCGTTCGGCGTTGTGTTCAGTGGCGTTGGCGTTGACGTTTTACACTCCGATCATTTTAAGGAAAGGAAGCGCTCATAACTGGTTCCCTGGGTCAGTGGACGTCTGAATCGCGCGTTTGTGTTGTTGTTGCGGCTGCAAGAGCCGTTGCCTAGCAACCGACGCGGTGGACACCCGTACCGCACCGTGCAGGAAGGGAGGCAGTGGGAGTGAAAGAAGAGAGAAGTGAAGAAAATGAAAAATCTACTTGAGGAAAGGAAATTACGTAGTAACTGTCTCGCATCTCTGACCGGACAATACTCAGGAATAATTGTGCCAACTTCCTACTACGTACTGGACTCCTGTGTTCCTGTCTGTCTCCGCACTTCAATATATATTTCTTAATACGCACACTGACACTTCGCACTGTGCCAAAAAATATTAGTTTCCGTCATGTTAAATGTTCAACTTTTCGTCAACAGTGACACATTTTCGGGGCGGTGTTGCAAAGTCATGCTCGGGTACACCATGCCCACTACTCTAGCATGCCATGAAGATGAAGAGAAAAAATGCCAGTGTGGACAGCAATGTGCTTTCATACCCTTACCTTGCTAACTATTGTCGCTACCGCATCTTCTGGTGGCATATACGCACTGGGCTGAAGTGCTTACGCGGCACTAATCAGGCTTGAAAATATCGCAATGAAAACAGTAATACCTTCTGACGTGTTGATTTACACTGAGAGCTTTTCAGCAACGTCTTGTGGCCTAAAAATTACAGCTCTTGATATATTGTGTCGACGTAAGCGCAGGAATTATTCCAAAGTAGCATGCGCTGCGCGTGTCACTACTGAACATGTAGCACCAATACGCATCGAAGCGAGAGATCTTTAAATAGCTCATATGATTTTTTAAGCCCGTACCTTCAAAGGCTGCCTGCAGGATGCCTGTAGGCCTGTCATTAAACTTCACTTGGCGCTCATTATTTTCTTGGTGTTGGTTGATTGCGGCGATGAGGCCCCTCTCCGGAACAGAGCACGACGGCCCCGGTTCTGACTGTCGTCCCTGCTCCAGGACGTCTTCAGCGGTGTCCAGGCAGGATGGTTGGGGCTGAAATGGTTCGACGAGAACTGCAGCTCTCATTGTTTCTCCGCCATCCGCTTTGAGTTCCTAAAATTATCGAAGGAATTATTTTTGCCAAAAGAGATTTCTTAGAGATCGTTCAAGGTGAATGGATTTACCGTATCTTCGGCATCGTGTAAGAATAAAATGTGTCAGTTTACATGAGAGAAGCGTTCACCTTTGATGGTTGCATTTATCAGGGGCCCGTATGTTTCGAGGAGTAAGGACCGTATATGTGATCACCTCTTTAAATGTATGGACTCGGAGCAATATGTTTGAGTGGTTTATGTTTTATCTTTTCGTGAAATATACAAGAGTGCATGTGGTTTTCCAGGAAACATCCTCTCGTATTTCTAACAAAAATTAGCAGTCCTGGGACTCGGCACCTTACGTGATAAAAGCGAGCGAGCCGGCGGTAGAATCACTGTGCTCTCTGTCAACACGGTTGGTTCAATGGCCCAATAGGAACGCTGTGCTATCTGTTGCGTCGAGATTCCCTAGACAGCCGGGCGAAATGCCATAAAATGCTGGGATTGAGGGTAGTGCTTCATATCAGGCGCAACGGTATGCATATAGTAGGTAATATTCCGACAGCAAGAAACTCAGGAGAACGACGCGATCACATTTTTGAGAACCGGGACCACTTTATTTTGATACATTTACACTGCTGCATCGAAATTGTTCACAAATATCCTTGGCGAGGCAACGACGCAATCAGACTTGCCTCGCATTCTTCGTGCATCATCATTCCGGACATCTTTGTTTACACAGCTCCGGGTACTCCGTCCCCCTTATGTCCGTTCAAAATAATGGACACTGTCGCATTAACATGCTGCGACTCATTCCTGATTTCTCTTTATTTTTCGATTCCATACAGAGAGCGCGCTAATTGGTGAGTGGCTGCAGTCA
The DNA here is from genome assembly GCF_055824585.1 of Amblyomma mixtum. Lineage (NCBI taxonomy): Eukaryota > Metazoa > Arthropoda > Arachnida > Ixodida > Ixodidae > Amblyomma > Amblyomma mixtum. Next base: position 234,293,043 of record NC_143013.1, read on the forward strand.
AAGAGCGAGTGTGTGGGTGCGATGATGGTGTGCAGCGCACCGACTTCACTCTGCACCGGTTCCTTCAGGCGGCACAACGCCTAAGCTGAGACGCGGTCACTAACTGCGCGTTGACCCTTCAAGAAGGCTAGTTGAGTCCTGCTGTGCCGCACAGCCTGTGAGTCGCCTACGTGGATTACGCATAAGAGGGCTAGTGCCGGCCACTAACGCTCAAGACGTAGACCCCGCTCTTTGCAGATTTTCATGAGCAATCTTCGATCTTTTAAGCAAAAAAAAACGCAAAAGCCCTTGAAGAAATGTGCTTCTATCAAAAGTCGTGGCTAGTCATTCTCTAGCTGTAAGAAGTTAACGCTGACATCTTAGGGACTACCATAAGTGTGTGGTCTTGCTTCGGGCTCGCGAAGCGTATCCAACATCGTAACATGCCCAAATACGTCCATTGCAAGAAAAAGACCGCTACCACTGACCGCATACTTAGAAGGACGGAAAGCTGGGAGAGTTGGTTTCTGTTATTCATAAGAAAAACAGCACGAGTAACACGAAGACGAAAGTAACAAGACAACACGAGCGCTGATCTCCTATCAACTGTGCCCTGTTCCAGCTGCGTCCCTCGTATCCGCTCAAACTGCCTAATCTCGCTACCAGACCTCTTTGAATAACCTAACCGCTCACACTTTGAAATTTTTAAGGAGCTCTTCGTGAATAACCTGAAGTGGTGAAGTTCTATTTGCTAGGTGCTGGCTCAGGTCCCACAGACCTGGGTAACGCCAAGTAGAGCCTAACTTCCAAAAACCACTGGTCCCGCCTCGTCAGCGCATTTGCTATTTATTTATTTATTTACAAGATACTGCAGGCCTCACTTTGAGGCCTTGGGCAGGAGTGGGCATATCAATAATATGTCAAGGAAATGCACATAACAAAAAGCATCGCAAGAATTCAAGTGAGAAGGTGAGACAAAATCAAGCAGTAATAATAATACTGAAAAGTAAAGCGCGACAAAAACAACAAGACGCGTACACAGCATCACGATACAACCACGCATGCTCAATCACTTGAATCACTTATTTTTCTGCCAAAGCAAAATGATGCATTGGCCTTTTTTCTACTTTACAAATTCTATAATTCAGCAGAATTGTACACAGATGCAGTGCAGAAAGTGGCTGTAAACTTCGGTCTATGAAACTACTTCTGAAAGATCGGCAAGCATCTTTGCTTGGTGTTCGGACTGATGGCTGGGGTACCTGGTGTGCGGTCGCAGCCGCAGGAGCTTGCACGGACAGCAGCCTCAGGTTCTGGGCGAGCGGTTGCCGTGGTGCCTCTCCGAAGACGGGCGCTGCTGTGCTTGACACTCGGCCACGCCCTCGGCCTCGGCTTGTTGTTCGCTTGGCAGCAAAAGGCGCCGGAACGTCGCCGCCACCTGCGTGTTTCTTTTTTTAAAAGTCTCGTGCTACAGAGGCTTCGTTTTCTTTCCTTATTCTTTGGAACTTCTTCTTTTACCAGGTCGTTGGAAGTGACATTGGTGGTGGAAATTTGCTTTTCATGCCTTCAAGGCTGAATAATTCCTGTTTTTAATACCTCTAATTAGTTTTACATAATTAGCTTATACTTCCCCTTTCCAGCGATGCATTGCATGTGTACGATGTTACGCTTACTACTATTTATGCCCATTACGACAGTAGTATACAACTTAAAAAAAATTCCCAAGGATTACCATATCAAACAATCCACGTATCGAAGTTCTAGAGCTCATAATCTTTTTCTTGTGATAAGCTCCTTTTTTATGTAACAAGACTCGTTTAAGCAGCGGACTACTTTTTCGTCGTGGAGGAATTCTGTGCGCGGAGGCTGAATGTGGGCGGAGCTTCACTGCAGACTTAAGTTGTATCCGACTATATACTATGCCGTCATCATGACATGCACCAACTAGTACATGCAAATAGGCAGACAATGAATTTTTAAATCGAAGAATAGAAGAACGCAGTTGTCTTCTTGGGTCTCTTTGGAAAAATTCATCAGAGCTTCGATCTTACTGGGATGGATTACAAAAAAAAAATAAAAAAGCTCATATTTACTACTCGAGTTGCCCGCCTTGAGAGCCTGAGCTGAACCGATACTATAAAATAATAAAAGATGATTTCTCTCCGTCACCATACAGTGTTGGAGGGGATGGGAATAAAAGCGGTTCGCGCTTGGCAAGGTTCCCACCCCCTGTACAGCAAGTGGGCAGTGGCATGCGACGGCACTTGTGAGAAAAAAAAAGAGACAACAGGCAAATACACAATCACCAGCGTGTGTATAAAATTAATACGGATTGAAGCAATAACAACAAACAACAATAAAAAACTGTTATAAAGATTATAACAAGAGCAAATAATACATGAATACATGCTTAAAGTATGAGTACAAGGAAAATGTGGCTTCAGAAATAGGTTTGGTTTGGTTTGGTTTACGGGGTTTAACGTCCCAAAGCGACTAAGGCTATGAGAAATAAAGTAGTCGAGGAGGTCAGAGCAGCTAATGCTTCCTATGTCAATGTTTGCAGCAAATAATCTATTCAGGAGTGAGGGAAGTTGGAATGTTAGCATTTGGCGTCCATAGTTATTTCTGACTACAGGTACTACACAGTGTGGTTTGCGACGGCGTGGGTATGTGCACTGAAATAACTGTTTCTGGGCTAAGTCAGATATGTTTGTAATGCATCTTATTTGTTCAGTTATGTTTGTAATGCATCTTATTTGTTCAGTTTTATAGGTGCGCAATAGTATATAAGCATACAGGTTGAAAACATTAATAAACTTCTGCTTGGAAATTAAGTTTTTAGTTGAGTATCTATGTGGCAGGCTATGAACAATTCTGAGGGCCCTATTTTCAAAAACCGAAAGTTTTTCAGACTGGTTTGTGTACCAATACCGCATACTAAAACCTTGTTTTAGAGAGATACGCTTAGCTCTGTGGTCGCTAGAACGCCACCCTCTCTGCACAATAGAGTGCTCCATGGTAGTGACAGTCTGATCACGGGCGCCATACGGGCGACAAAAAAAAAAAGAGTGGCGTGACGGGAGGGGGGGGGGGGATTCGTTTCGTCTTGTTTGATTGTGCAGCGGAATAGCGGCTGGCTTTGCGCAACCGCGCCTGGGCTTGAAAACCAATTATTGTCATCCACTTCTAGCGCACCTTAACCCAGCATGATTCTCTGATAGCGTACACACGCCACAATCCAGTCTGCTGCAAGAATATGTCTGCCCACTCACATTTCTAGAGACGAGGCAGTAGAAAAATTACCGAAGACACTTTCGAAATTCCAAAGTGCTTAGCAAAAGCCTTGTAGTCAACCCACCGCCGCTTTCCCGAACCGTTTTGCGCGTGGAGGGCTTCACGCATGTGCGGTTTTTATTGTCTTTGGTGACTGCGGTCTCCATTTTGGCTGCAGTGTTGTAGAGCGAGCTATTTGGCACCCGTTTCGCGGCGTCGCCGTCACAGTTATCTATTCGGCGTTCATTGTGCTCAGAGGCATTGGCGTTGACGTTTTACACTCCGATCATTGTAAGGAAAGGAAGCGCTCATAACCGGTTCCCTGGGTCAGTGGACGTCTGAATTGCGCTTTTGTGTTGTTGTTGCGGCTGCAAGAGCCGTCGCCTAGCAACCGTCGCGGTGGACACCCGTACCGCACCGTGCAGGAAGGGAGGCAGTGGGAGTGAAAGAAGAAAGACAAAGAGAGGCCGTAGTGAAGAAAATGAAAATTCTATTTGAGGAAAGTAAATTACGCAGTGACTGTCTCGCATTTCTTTGTGGACACCCGTCATCCGTTTTCAGAGGAAGGTAGGAAGTGGGAGTGAAAGAAGGAACAGAAAGAGGGCACGTAATGAAGAAAATGAATTTGAGGAAAGGAAATTATGGAGGAGGTTGCGCCGCTGCACTGAAGAGGCCACAGTTGGCACGATTCCAGCGCAAGGACGGACACCGCGAGCACCGACGTACACTGCGAGCATGGACGGACACCGCGAGCATGAGCCACTAAAGGCTTTCGCCTTAAAAGAAGCGCACTACACTTCGCAGTCCTATACACGTTCCGTCTCTCTGGAATTCTCGTGTGGGGAATGTAAAAACACCTCTGTTTGCTTTGTTCACGCAGTGGCGAAAACTCGCTTATTAGCAAAAAACGTGCATCAAGCATAACCTACCCAAGTTGCACAAAACGTGATGCCCCTGTGGTCCCAAACGGGCTAGTGGGGCAGGGACATTGACTCGGAAACCTTCGTCGGCCCCCTTTAGGGAAGTTCATCTTCTATGGGTCTCATATCGATGAGGCAAGTGCTAACCGAGCCCACATTTCCAAGACCCGCTGACATCAGTAAGTTGTTGCGTATTCGAAGGTGGATCCGACACAAATGGGTCCCTCACGCAAGCAAACCTGGGCTATCTCGATTTGTGCTGCCCGTAAAAAAACCACTGAAGATACGAGAAGGGCCGAAGCGGGGCTGGAAAGCGGGAATGCCTGCTGCTGCTCACGTGGGTTCCCCGCCGGACACATGAGAGTAGATGCAATCACATGTGGGCTCTACGCAGGTATAAGGTGGGCAGACCGAAAAGGGCCTGCCCTCACACTACTGATGTACATCCCACATAACCGTGGCAGGAATAGAAAGCGTACAGGCGCGGCCATAAGTAAACGGAGCACGCTGATGTACATCCCACATAACCGTGGCAGGAATAGAAAGCGTACAGGTGCGGCCATAAGTAAACGGAGCACGCTGATGTACATCCCACATAACCGTGGCAGGAACAGAAAGCGTACAGGCGCGAGCATAAGTAAACGGAGCATGCTGATGTACATCCCACATAACCGTGGCAGGAATAGAAAGCGTACAGGCGCGAGCATAAGTAAACGGAGCACGCTGATGTACATCCCACATAACCGTGCCAGGAATAGAAAGCGTACAGGCGCGGCCATAAGTAAACGGAGCACGCTGATGTACATCCCACATAACCGTGGCAGGAATAGAAAGCGTACAGGCGCGAGCATAAGTAAACGGAGCACGCTGGTGTACATCCCACATAACCGTGCCAGGAATAGAAAGCGTACAGGTGCGGCCATAAGTAAACGGAGCACGCTGATGTACATCCCACATAACCGTGGCAGGAATAGAAAGCGTACAGGCGCGGCCATAATTAAACAGAGCACGCTATTGCGTTCGAAGTGCAATCACGGCTTCTCCATTGGAAATGAAGAAGCATTGTTTTCCTACAAGAAAGCCCATCAACCTCCGCTACCAGCATGCGCGTACCACTGCCAGAAATTTCAATTATGTGACGCGTGAAAAATATTCGGAGAAAGTTGCGTGCTCCGTTTACTTTTGTCCGCGCCTGTACGTGGCAGCTCGTTGCCGACGACAGTTTCTTGTCGGTTACTTCAGATAAAATAGAACAAAAATGCGGGACATAAGTAGAAAAATACCTGTGCTAACCCTCATCGGGCTGCCCGCAGAAAGCTGCTGTATGGCTTCTGACAGAACTCGCATGGGCTCTGAACAGAGGTGGAAATTGGACGTGCTAGCATGATGCCCACATCGGTCCATTTTAGGGTGCATAAGGCCATGTGGAACGTAAATACCAGTTCTGTGCGAGAAAATAAAAACGCGGCAAAACTGTGTAACCGATGCAGTGCCGCAGCGTGTCCTAAATTGGCGCTAGCGGGCCTGAACATACCAGCGAACTTCCATCAATCTGCCCTGAACACTAATTTTAATTTTGGAATTTCTATTCATCGAGCCTATAAGTTAGACGTATAGATTATTTAAATATGAATTCTAAGCATATCCAATCAATTACTAAATATTACATGTTTGTTCTGGCTCTGGTTCACACGTAAAATATGCAAACTGACCTGACAATATTCAGGAATAATTGTTCCAACTTCCTACTATGCACTGGACTACCTACCAGTCTCCGCACTTCAATATATATTTCTTAATACGCACGCTGACACTTCGCACTGTGCCAAAAAACATTACTTTCCGTCATGTTAAATGTTCAGCTTTTCGTCAACAGTGACACACACATTTTCGGGGCGGTGTTCCAAAGTCATGCACGGGTACACCATGCCCACTACTCCACCACGGCATGAAGATCAAGAGAAATAATTCCAGCTTGGAGAGCACTGTGCATTCATACCCTTACCTTGCTAATTATTGCCGCTACCGCATCTTCTGGTGGCATATAGGCAGTGGGCTGAAGTACTTACGCGGCACGAATAAGGCTTGAAAATATCGCAATGAAAACAGTAATACCTTCTGACGTGTTGATTTACACTGAGAGCCTTCCAACAGCGTCTTGTGGAGGCCTAAAAATTACAGCTCTTGATATATTGTGTCGAGGTAAGCGCAGGAATTATTCCAGAGTAGCATGCGCTGCGCGTGTCATTACTGAACACGCAGCAGCAATACGCATCGAAGCGAGAGATCTTTAAATAGCTCATATGATTTTTTTAGCCCGTACCTTCAAAGGCTGCACGCAGGATGACTGCAGGCCTATCATTAAACTTCACTTGGCGCTCATTATTTTGTTGGCGTTGGTTGATTGCGGCGATGAGGCCCCGGTCCGGAACAGAGCAAGACGGCCCCGCTTCTGCATGTCGTTCCTGCTCCAGGACGTCTTCAGCGGCGTCCAGGCAGGATGAGAGGGGCTGAAATGGTTCGACGAGAACTGCAGCTCTCATTGTTTCTCCGCCATCCGCTTTGCGTTCCTAAATATATCGAAAGAGTCATTTTTGCCCAAAGAGATTTCTTACAGATCGTTCAAGGCGAATGGATTTACTGTATCTTCGGTATCGTGTAAGAATAAAATGTGTCAGTTTGCATAAGAGCAGCGTTCACCTTTGATAGTTGCATTTATCAGGGGCCCGTATGTTTCGAGGACTAAGGACCGTATATGTGATCACCTCTTTAAATGTGCGGACTCGGAGCAATATGTTTGAGTGGTTTATGTTTTATCTTTTCGTGAAATATACAAGAGTGCATGTGGTTTTCCAGGAAACATCCTCTCGTATTTCTAACAAAAATTAGCAGTCCTGGGACTCGGCACCTTACGTGATAAAAGCGAGCGAGCCGGCGGTAGAATCACTGTGCTCTCTGTCAACACGGTTGTTTCAATGGCCCAATAGGAACGCTGGGATATCTGTTGCGTCGAGATTCCCTAGACAGCCGAGCGAACTGCCATAAAAGGCTGGGATGTAGGACAGTGCTTGTCAAAAGGCGCGACGGTATGCATATGGCAGTTAATATTCCGACAGCAAGAAACTTAGGAGAACAAAGCGATCACCTTTTTGAGAAACGGGACCACTTAATTTTGATACAGTTACGCTGCTGCATCGAAATCGTTCACAAATATTCTTGGCGAACCAACGACGCAATCAGACTTGCCTCGCATTCTTCGTGCATCATCATCCCGGACATCTTTGTTTACACAGCACCGGGCACTCCGTCCCCCTTATGTCCGTTCAAAATATTGGACACTGTCTCATTAATTAACATGCTGCGACTCATTAATGATTTCTCTTTTTTTCCATTCCACACAGAGAGCGCACTACTTAGAGAGTGGCCGAAGTCGAAGGGCGAGTGTGTTGGAGCGACGATGGTGTGCAGCGCAACGACTTCACTCTGCACCTGTCCCTTCAGGCTGCGCAACGCCTAAGCCGAGACACGGTCACTAACTGCCCGTTGCCCCTTCAAGAATGCTAGGTGAGTCATGCTGTGCCACACAGCCTGTGAGTCGCCTACGTGGATTACGCATAAGAGGGACCATTGCCGGCCACTAACGCTCAAGACGTAGGCCCCGTTCTTTGCGGTTTTTCATGAGCAATCTTCTATCTTTTAACCAAAAAGACGAAAAAGCCCTTGAAGAACTGTGCTCTCTATAAAAAGTCGCGGCTAGTCACTCTTCAGCAGTAAAAAGTTAACGTGGACATCTTGGGGACTAAAATAAGTGTGTGGTCTTGCTTCAGACTGGCGAAGCGTATTTAAAGCCATCATCTTAACATGCCCAAATAGGTCCACTGCAAAAAAAAAAAAACGCTACCACTGACTGCACACATAGACGGAGGGAAAGCTGGGAGAGTTGGTTTCTGTTATTCATAGGAAAAACAGCCCGAGTAACACGAAGACGGAACCGACAAGACAACACGAGCGCTGATCTCCTATCAGCCGTGTCCTGTTCCAGTTGCGGCCCTCTTATCGGCTCAAGCTGCCTAATCCCGCTACCACACCTCTATGAATAACCTAACCGTTCATAATTCGAAATTTTTAAGGAGCTCTTCGTGAATGACCTGATCTGGTGAAGTTCTATTTGCTAGGTGCTGGCTGAAGTGCGACAGATCTGGGTAACGCCAAGTAGAGCCGAAATTCCAAAAACCACTGGTTCCGCCTCGTCGGCTATTTGCTATTTATTTATTTATTTACAAGACACTACCGGCCTCACTTTGAGGCCTTGTGTACGTGTGAGCATATCAATAATACCTCAAGGAAACGCACACAACAAAAAAGCATCACAAGAATTCAAGTGAGAAGGTGAGACAAAATCAAGCAGTAATAATAGTAATGAAAAGTAAAGCGCGACAAAACGACATTGCGCGTACACAGCATCACGATACAACCACGCATGCCCCATCACTTCAATCACTTATTTTGCTGACAATGCAAAATAATGAATTGATCTTTTTCTACTTTACAAACTCTAATTATGCAGAATTACACGACGATGCAGTGCAGAAAGTGACTGTAAACTTCTGTCCATGAAACTACTTCTGAAAGCTCGGAAAGCATATTTGCATGGTGTTCGGGCTGATGATTGGGGTACCTGGTGGGCTGTCGCAGCCGCAGATGCTTGCGCTGGCAGCAGCCTCAGCTTCTGGACGAGCTCTTGCCGTGGTGCCTCTCCGTAGACGGGCGCTGCTTTGCTTAAGACCCGGCCACGCCCTCGGCCTCGGCCTGTTGTTCCCTTGGCAGCAGCAAAAGGCTCGGGAACGTCACCGCCACCTGCGTGTTCCATGGTAGAAATACTTGGGCCTCGGAGCCGAGAGAGGAGACTCCAAAAGTCACGTGCTGCAGAGGCTTCGTCTTCTTCCCGTATTCTTTGGAACTTCTTCTTTTACGAAGTCGTTGGTAGTGACAATGGCGGTGGAAATTTGCTTTTCGTGCCTTCAAGGCTGAATAATTCCTGTTATTGATACGTCTAGTTAAAGTTTACATGATTAGCTTATACTTCCCCTTTCCAGTGTTGCATTGCATGGGGACGATGTTACGCTTACTACTATTTATGCTCATTACGACAGTGGTATACAACTTAAAAAAAATGGCCGAGGATTGCCATATCAAACAATCCACGTATCAAAATTCTGGAGCTCAATCTTTTTCTTGTGATAAGCTCCTTGTTTAAGTAACAAGAGTCGTTTAACCAGCCGACTACTTTTTCGTCGTGGAGGAATTCTGTGCGCGGAGGCTGAATGCTGAAGGAGCTTCACTGCAGGCTTAAGTTGTATCCGAATATATACTACGCCGTCATCATGACATGCATGAACTAGTACATGCCAATATGGTATTTTATTCTAGTGATCCAGCGGACCTCGGCGCAGTAACCACATGTTTCTGGACTCAGATTTGTTGCTAGGGACGCCGTTGCTAACCGCCTGCTGCTCCGCTCGATGCTCCGGCAACACACAGCGAAACTCGGGTTTGGGCTAGAGTGGGAGAGCTTTCGCTCTAATGGTTCTCAACATTTTGCGGTCACTCAATATTTGGGCTTAGTGACAGGAACACAGCGTACTGCGCAGATTGGTACATCTCCACGGAGGAAGCTCTTTTTTCATTATGTTTCTCTTTTTCCTTGCCACCCGTACGCTACCAATTGTCTACAATGTATAAAATCCTGCAACCCACAATAAAACTTCGGCGTCTGTGGCCAGCCTGTACAGACAGTCTTGATTTTCTTTCGTGCACTCCTTCTCGCTTGCTTCCACTATGAATACTGTTATGGGCAAGAGGAGTCCCCGTTGAGGAGGTATTTCTCCACTTCCAGGGGACCTCTAGATGAAAAATAAGTTAGCGACTTAACCGGAATAAAATATGTGAAAAGCTGATCACGCAAAACTACTTTACACCGTCTACCAACAGTGGCTTACTGTCTATACAGTTCGGTTACTCAATCGTGATGTGGTACACCGGCTCTCAGGGCTTGAATTTCGATGGTAGCTGAAACGGCCGTGCGCTGTGCGATGCCAGTGCATTTTAAGGGGATACAGACGACAAACAGAAGTTTGCCTGGATCCAATAGGGTACCGCACTATTATCGAATACAGACAACTCTAGCCGAAACCGCAGCATAAAAAAGCTTGAAAAAAGAAACAAAAATCACATCACGTGTATGAGTACCATAGGAGAGTTTTGGTAAGAAAAATGCTCAGGGGACACACTACTTCTCGGAGGACACTGTAAAGCGCCATTTACTTCAAAATAATGGAAACCGATGGTTTTTGGTAAGAACGCCGAGAGCTTCATTAATTAAAAGACTAGAGCAAAAAAACTAGGATAAAGACATAGAAGGAGACAGGATGAGCGCTAAAAATTAACTAGAAATGACTTGAAGAGAAGTTTATTGGACTGATTATTCATACAAAGGGACCATAGTCCCTCACAAAGAAAAAAACACCAAGGCAGCGACTAGTGTCGCTCGGTAAAAAAAAGCTATGAAACAAGAACACGACGGCGACTGCTGCCGCCGTTCACACAAAATCATTCACAGCACAAAATGTTCAAAGGGTCCATAATGTCCAGGCATAGCGGGGAAGCACGCTCACTGAATACGATGAACGCGCACCGACACCGCGCACCACGCACTCAATACGGCAGGAGCCGCACCGTCACGCGGCCCCCGCTGGCGGCGATGAAGCGGGTGCTCCACCGCCGCAGGAACTCGTCTTCTGGGAGGGTCACATGATCTAAACATGCCTGTTGAAACAGGCGCGCCCGAACCCTCTGCAGCATGGGGAACATGGCGCGTTGAGGCCGGCCCTGCAAGGAAGCGACGCCTCTCTGGCGCCACAAAACAAAGGCCCCAACACACAGCAAGAGCCGCACAAATGCGTCGCGCGGCCTGGTGTGCGAGTCGAGGCTAACAAAAAACATGCGCGACATCAGCCTCCAAAAAGTGCGCGCTACGACGCACTCAAAAAGCGCGTGTTCGAGGGTCTCTGTCGCACCGCACTGGGGACACCGAGAAGGAGCGATGCCCCACGCGGCGATGCGGACCCCCGTTGGGAGGACTCTCCAGCCTCGCAGCCAGCCGAAGTCGCGGACGTCTGGTGGTACCCAGTGCGACGTCAAGTCTCGCCACCGTACCCGCCTGCTCCGCTCTAGCTGTTCAGGTGTAGCGTCCTGGATGGCAAGGAGCTCGCAAACGCGGGAGGCCTGCGTCTGAGAGACGTCGACCTCGGGCAGGGTGGCGGTGAGAGACTCGGCCGCCCGACAGACATACCGGAAGAACGCCGGCTGCCGTCCGGCTGAAGGACCTACGAGTTCACCAAAAAAGAGCCGCCGCGAAGTCCCGAGAAGGTAGGCGAGGAACCCTCTTCCCGGGTAGTCGGTGGCGTCGACCAGGTCGCGTACGCCTCGAACAGCAAGCACGCTGCACATTGTGCGCAGGTTGGGCAGGCTGAACCCGCCCATGCGCGTGGGAAGACGGAGGAGCGCGCGAGCGACGGTCTCCGTTTTTCCCGCCCAGAAAAAACTGCCACAGAGAGTGGCCAAGCGGCGCGTAAAGGTGCGCGGCGGACAAGCGACGCGAGCTATATAATAGAGCGGCGCGCACACCGATGACCTGATGATAAACGCGCGTTCCGACAGCGACAGGCGGAAACGCGCTGCTACTGTCAGGCGTCGCTCAGCGGTCGCTCTCAACTCGGTCCACGAGTCGCGGGCTACCTCCCCCGAGGAGAGGAACACGACTCCTAGCACCTTACAAGCCGGGACCCACTCCACCTCGCCCAGCAGGTCCGACGCGAAGGCCCCGAAACGCAGAGCCTTGCTCTTGCCCCTGTTGAGGAGGGCGCCGGACAGCTCGCTGTAACTGGAAAAAAGCCGTGCAAACGCTACGAAGCTGTCCGTGTCCCTCAGAAACAAGGACACGTCGTCAGCGTACGCTGACACCTTCACCTGGCCCTGGCCAGGCAAAGGGAAACCGCGAATCGATGGAGACTCTGCTACGCGACGCAAGAGCGGGTCTAAACATAACACGAAGAGCATAGGTGACAGGGGACAACCCTGGCGAATACCGCGCTCTATCCCGAAACGTGCGGTCAACGCCCCGTTGAATAGCAAGCAAGCTGTAAGATCGGAGTACAGCCGCTCCAACCGCTCTACGAACTCCGGCGGAAAGCCGAAAGCCCCGAGAACTCCAAAAAGGTATCGGTGCTCGACCCGATCGAAGGCTTTAGCCTGATCGAGAGAGACAAAACAACCCGGAATTCCTGTCCTCGAGGTGAACGTGAACAAGTCTCGCGTTAGTGCGAGAGACGAGAACACCGAGCGTCCAGGCACGCTGCAGGTCTGCGCAGGGCTTACGAGCACCGATAAAACCTTACTCAACCTTTTAGCCAGCAGTGACGCCACGATCTTGTAGTCTGCGTTTAGCAGAGTGATCGGGCGCCACGCTTGCGGGTCAGATCGACACCCGCCAGGCTTCAGGATGAGCACTACGCGGCTCTCTCGAAAAGACTCCGGCCTCTCGCCGTCCCTGACGAAGGCGTTCACCATCTGGAGGAGGTGATCCTCTAGGACGGTGTAAAACCTAGCATAAAAGCTGATGGGAATGCCGTCAGGGCCTGGAGCTGAGGCGGCGTTCATGCCCTTAACGGTGGCGAAGAGCTCTTCCGCGCCTACAGGAGCGCTCAGCTGCGCGCCGAGATCGCTCGGGACCTGCGGTAGCGTAGCACAGAAACTACGGAGGGAGTCCGTGAAAGAGGCGTCGTCCCGCCTTTCGGCCTCGGAAGCAAACAGCTGCGAAAAGTGACGCGTAAATGCGTCAGAGATGTCAGCCGCGCTGCTGCTCCTGGTACCGTCCGGCAAAACTACCTCCTCCACGCGGGCCTGTCGCCCCTCGTCAAGGCTACCTGCCCGTACTTGGCGTAATACGGTCGGATCGGAAACCGGTCGGCCCTGTACGAGCGCCCTACTTGCTGTCCGCGATGACTGACGCAGGAGTGTGTGGTAGCGCGCCTTCAAGATGTTCAAGTAATCGCGCATGGCGAAAGTAAGCGGCGCGCCGCGCTGCACGGCGCGTATACGAGCGAGGGTGATGTTAATTTAGCCCGTTATTCGCCTACGGCGTTGGCGCCCTTCGGTGATAAGGAGCGCGCGCCATTCCGCTTTTCGCTCGTCCCAGGTAATGCGCGTCGCGTCGCGTCCACCCGGGTTTCCCAGCGCATGTTCAAGGGCTATCACGCTCGACCAATCTGTCAGCAGACATGGGTCCATACGCCACGCTTCCAAACGTGGGGCGCGCTCGCCTATGTCCAGTACTGCTGACAGTGGTCGATGGTGGCTAATGCGCGGTGTACCCGGGTGGAACGCGAGCACATTGCAGGCCACCAATAAACACTCGAGCTCTCGAGGGAACAAGAACTTGTCAATTCTGCTCGCTGAGCTGCCCCGCTCCCAAGTTCCACCAAAACAACCATCGTGAAGCTTAACCCACGCGTCGGTCAAACCAAACTGAATACAAATATCCCGCAGAGACCGGGCCCCGGCGTAGGGTCGCCCCTGGCCTCGACCGCGAACGTCTCGTACGGGATCCAGAACACAGTTAAAATCGCCAACGAGAAAGCAAGGGTAACAATCTTGCATAAAAGAATCTAGCGAATCAAAGAAGCTAGAAGAGTCGGAGTGGCGGGCCGGCGCGTAAACCACCAACGCTCTGACGCGCATTCCACCGAGGAAGAAGTCGACCGCGAGGGTGCGGCCGTCCACGCCGTAGGTGCAATGCGCGCCAGAGCGAAGGGAACTGTTGACAAAAACGACACCAACACCGCACGAAACAGAACAGGTTAACGAAAAAAAAGCTTCAACACAAAAACGAGACTTAAAATCAGTGACCTCGCGTGGGCAGCGTAAGTTACACTCTTGCAAAAATAGGATGTCGACGCCCTGTGCGCGGGCGAAGTGCATCACCTCTCTCTGCTTGTCCGGCGATCGAAATCCCTGAACGTTCAGGGAGAGGATGTTTAGCGCTCGTCCTGTCTCCTTCGATGTGTTTGTCCTAGTTTCATGCGCTAGTCTTTTAATTAACGATGACACACCAACTAGCCCAGCTTTCAGCCTTGATTGCCGAGAGCTTGAATCGAGTGGCGGGAAAATTTTTAAATCCCATTTTCTCAACGTTAAACACGCAAATAGCCAGACAATAAATTTTTAAATAGAAGGGTAAAAGAACGCAGTTTTCTTCTGGGTCCGTTTGGAAAAATCTATCAGAGCTTCGAAATTTACTGGGATGCATTACAAAAAAAAAATAAAAAAGCTCATCTTCACGACTCGAGTTGTCCGCCTTGAGAGCCTTAGCTGAACTGCCGTTATAAAATATTAAATAATGATATATTTCCATCACCGTACAGTGTTGGTGGGGATGGGAATAAAAGCGGTTATCGCTTGGCAAGGTTTCCACCCCCTGTACAAGAAGTGGGCAGTGGCATGCGACGGCACTTATGAGAAAAAAGAGAACAGACAAATACACAATCACCAGCGTGTGTGTAAAATTAATACGGATTGAAGCAATAACAACAAAAGCAACAATAAAAAAACTGTTATAAAGATTATAACAAGAGCAAATAATACATGAATAGAAGTTTAAAGTATGAGTACTAGGAAAATATGACTTCAGAAATAAAGTTGTCGAGGAGGTCAGAGCACCTAATGTTTCTTATGTCAATGTTTGCAGCAATTTGTTCAGGTGTGAGGGAAGTTGGAATGTTAGCATTTGGCGTCCATAGTTTGTTCTCACTACAGGTACTACACAGTGTGGTTTGCGACGGCGTGGGTATGTGCACTTAAATAACTGAATAAGGGTTAAGTCATATATGTTTGCAATGCTTCTTATTAAGGCGAAAGCCTTTAATGGCTCATACTGCCGTGACCAAGACGTGTTTGCAAATTTGTCCGTGTTTCAGATTGGTCGAAATGATCGTGACGTCACTGCGCGTGAATTTTGACGGGCGTACAGGCGTACATCGAAATAAGTGAGACAGTTACTGCGCAATTTCCTTTCCTCAAACAAAATTTCCTACTGGTGTCCACCGCGATATGTGAGACAGTTACTGCGTATTTTCCTTTCCTAAAATACAATTTTCATTTTCTTTATTACGGCCCCTCTTTCTGTTTCTTCTTTCAGTCCACTTCCTCCCTTCCTGTACGGTGCGGTTCAGGCGTCCAACGGGATGACAGAGAATTACAGCGCCATTTCCTTTCCTCAAAAAGCATTGCGTTCAAATGGAAACGCATCGCGCCGAACGGGTGGAAGACAAAAAAAAAAGGAGTTCCGTGGACTCCCTGGCAGAGCTACAACACGCTGTCACGTACCACTCCTGAAGGCAAAGGTTAAGCGTTATTAATTGGCACTTAATTAATGCACCAACAGAATGTGAAGTGAACAATCGCGTAGCAGATTGTAGCACTCAAGTTTTCTAAGTGCTCTATTTCTAAGTGCTCTATTTTCAAGAACAGAAAGTTTTTTCAGACTGGTTTGTGCAGCAGTGCCCCATACTAAAAGACGGCGAGCACTGTCACTGGCAGAATTTTTTGATTATTGAGTGAAACTGCTCTTTTTAACGGTTTTCGCATTTTTCTAACTGTAATACTTACAGTCATATCTAGCTTATTGTACAGTAAGTGCGCTGAAGCTTCTTGCCGGCTATCAGGAGGTGTCATCAATATCCTGCGTCTTCACTGTGAAAACATGCAATTCTTGCAACACACAGAGATCTCTGGCTCATATATTCCTTTTATAAGGAGAAATTTACCTTCACATGCGAGAAGCGGAGCAGTGGTACCGCTAATTGACTTCTGACTAATCCCTTCATAGCGCAAACACACAAGGAAGCGTTGAGCAAACAACTGTGCCGGTTCAGGTTAAGAGGTACACCATTACAATAAAAGGAAGAAAAAACACAAAACAAGCCACATGTCTTTTTTTCTTCTTCCATATTGCTTAGTTGAACCCTCGATTGTCATTTCTTTACTTTTTTTTGTATCTTTGCGATGCTTTTCCACTAGCTTGATTCAAAATGCCTGAAGTACAATCGCTGTACCTACATTGTGCGCTTTGTCGTCTGCTGTGATGATAGCCCTGTTTTTCTTTGGTCATCACTGTGTTGCAGTTATCCTGGAGTATAGCTTTTATGATGCTGACGAAACGCCAAAAGTCTCGCTTTTACATATGCAATCTCAGTTGTTCCTCAGTGGCTCATATGAAGCTGCAATAGTTCATGAATCAAGCTGCTGAAAGTCATCGGCTGACCTCCAGGCCTGAAACAACAAAATGCACTCTGTGTGCCAAGTAATTCGCAGTTCGCACATGCAGACGCCCGTTCTACCTGTATTTCGCTCTCATAGTTATCCGAACTCTAATAATGCTGCGTTATCTCCCATTTTTCTGTTTTTCTATTTTTACGGCACACCATTCTGGATGTGCATGAGCGCATTAGCTTTTGATATATATTGTCACGACCAGAGGCGCCGTCAAGGTAGGCGTCGGGAAGAACCCAAGACTGGGAGCCTTAGGTTGGCCGCTAGGGGGCCCGAGTGAGCGGACGCGTTTATTATCGGCTCCACCAATTTCTGGTTCCTGTGCCCAGCTAAGTCCTTTCTAGGACCCACCAAGGCCCTCAACGTATCATGGAAGGTTCACGGGCCCCAATCGCTACCATCTTTTGGGTGTGCCCAATGACCTCGGTGAGCTACCTGTTGAAAATGTCTCTGGCAGCCACGCCGCTGCGCTAAGCCTCGCCTCATCGAGGCGAGCCTCGCCGGCGCGCCGCGTTCCTCACTCCCCAACAGCCATGGAGGAGCCCGTGGATGGAGAGACCTTGAACCCATTGGACTGCCACCCTGGTGAGTGGAAAACTGTGCTCCATGCATACCGTAATCGGACCGCGGATTCGAATTCGCCTCCAAAACACCCGGTATCGGCCACCGTTCAACCTAAACCAAGCGCCAGCAACGCCGGCGCACCACCGGACGCTGCATCTGGGAACACCCGAAGCGCGTTGAAGGAGACGCCACAGCTCCTACGCATGACGCGCGCCGTCGTCCATAGAAGCAAGCAACTCGCCGCACTGCCGGCGGGTACCATCAGAGTCGTATTTCGCCCGCGAGGCGGCCTCTCCCTGGAGAAGATCCCGGCTCCCAGTATCCTGCAGGCACTTCACTCGACGCTCAGCTGCTCAGTGATTGGCGAGTTGCACATAAGAATACACCCAACTAACACCACCTTCACAGTGGCCACGGTGGCGGAGGCAACAGCTCTCGCATTGGTGAAAATTCAGCAAATTACCTTGGATGGACTACAATACCCGGTAGCCGCGTACATCGCGGCCCCTCCAGCGGCAGTCAAGGGCGTCATTTCCCGGGCCTACTGGAACGAGACACCAGAACAAATCCTAACTGACTTACAGTACAGAAACCCGGACGCTAACATTATAGCGGCCCGACGCATGGGTAAAACAACGTCCATCTTAATAACTTTTGCCTGAGGTCCCGTGCCTCACACAATTAAATATATGTGTGTGGTACACCGCTGCACCAAATACAAGGGAAGCCCCGATGCCTGCACAAACTGCAGGAAGCCTGGACACAGGTACGACGTGTGCCCTCTCCCGAAGGCTGGACTTTGCCCGCGGTGTGGCGAGAAGCACACCCCTCAAGAGACCCCATGCACGCCAAGCTGCATTCTTTGTGGTGGTTCCCACCTTACCGGTACCGGCTCGTGCAAAGCCAGGACCCCTCCACCTCGTAGACAGACCGCGCCGAAACCCAAGCAACCAGTGCCCACGCCAAAGGACTTTCCACCGCTAGTGCCTCATCAAGATCACCAGCGAGCCTGGACTAAACCCACCAGTACACCCCAAACCTCACAGCGGGAGGAAGAGATAGCTCTCCTGCGGGAAGAGGTAAGGCATCTTAGGGCAGCCATTAATTCCATCCCTCCTACCGTTTCTCCACCCACTCCTTCACCAACACCCCAAACCTCTTCACCTACTCCCCAACCCTCCACACCCCCTCCACAAAAGAAACGCAGACCAGAAGACATTCCAGACATGGATTCTAAATTACAAAACTTTGCCCAACAGCTCGAAGCCAGTATTCTGGCTCAGACTCAAAATTACATTGAAGCCGCCATCACTAAGCTTACAGAAACTATTATCAGTCAGGTAACCTCTGCTATTCTACAACAAATTCCACAAATACTTGCTGGAATGTCTTCACATATCCCAGCTAGCAACCCCATAGCTGCTCCCATCCTCCGCCCCCCCACCCTCCAGCATGGCCCAGTTGACGGGCAATAATCTCAAATTAAGCATCCTACAATGGAACTGCAGGGGGTTTCGTCGCAAACGAGACCCCCTGCAGCAGCTCCTCTCTGCTTCCTCCACACCCCCTGATATAGTAGCACTTCAGGATGCTGGCACAAATTTATCGCTGCCAGGATACGCTCTGGTACCCTCCGACACCACTCCAAACCCCAGGGTTACCACGTATCTCCAACATTTCGTACCATACACTTGTCATGTACTAACCTCGCCGGTAGCTCAAAAATTCCTAGAATTAATCCCCTCCACTCACAGATCTCAACCCCTCTTCATCCTCAACTGTTACCTCCTTCCGAGGCAACCGGTCTCAGATTTAATCTCCCTAATTAAAGCCGCCTCAAACGCTGCAAAAAAGGACCCCCTCATTATATTAGGGGATTTCAACTGCGCACATGTAGACTGGGGGTACACACGCACTAACAAGAGAGGAGCGGAATTGCGCAACACCCTTCAGATGCACGGCCTGTCCATATATAATGATCTGAGCACACCTACAAGAATCGGTAATAGTGTCACTGCCGACACAAGCCCAGATCTTACTATTGGTCGCAACCTTCCCACACCGGTGTGGACAAACTCAAATGAGGCCCTGGGGAGTGATCATTATATCATAACTATACAGCTTGATTTCGCCAAAAAAGCTAAAAACTACCGTGTCAGGATTACCAGCTGGGATAATCTTCGGAAGCACAGAGAGGCCAAAACATTAGAATCCCCCTTTAACCTCCACACATGGATGACAGAGCTGAAACAGGATGTCCAGGCATTCACGCAAACATTAGACGCCACCCCCGAGACTCCCGTTGCAGACAGTCGCTTAGCGCACCTACTCCAAGCTCAAAACAGTATCCTCACACGCTGGAAAACCCAGAAGCAAAATCGGAAACTTAAGCTAAAATTAGCGCAACTACAGAAACAAATAGAAGAACACAGTGCCGCACTCAGTAAATCTAACTGGCACCAATTATGTGACGGATTACGAGGTAATCTCTCATCCACCAGGGCCTGGCATCTTTTGCGACATATGATAGACCCCACTCAAGCTAAAAAGCAAACTCGGCTCACACTGAAAAGACTTACCCATAAAAATCGTCAAAATCACCAAGCACTGTTACGCCAACTCCAATCAACTTATACCACTGTGGGCCAAGCTGTATCATATCCCGACTATGTAGGCCCCGATCAACCCTCCCTCGACGCCCCCATTATGGAGGTTGAAGTCAGAGCAGCCCTTATCAAGCTCCGAAACTCAACCCCTGGGGAGGACCAAATCACAAATGTCATGCTCAGAAATCTAGATGACCGTTCAATTTCCCTTCTCACCGACTACTTCAATGAGTGCTGGGAAATGGGGGCGCTACCTGCTGAATGGAAGCACGGGAAAATAATTTTCATTCCTAAACCAAACAATCCCATTAACGCCCAAAACCTCCGTCCCATTTCGCTGACTTCGTGCTTGGGCAAACTGTTTGAGCATGTCATTCTCACCCGTCTCACGCAACACATGGAATCCCATGGACTATATCCACATACTATGGTTGGATTTCGATCCCACCTCTCGGCACAGGACGCCCTACTGCAGATTTCACACGCTATCCTCAATGACATGTTACATCACACCAGAGCAATCCTGGCAGTCGACCTCACCAAAGCATTCGACAAAGTTACGCACAGCGCCATCCTGCAGGGCATCCAAGAGCTGCAGTTGGGGCCTAAGACCTACAACTATTTCCGGGCCTTCTTAAACGGTCGCACAGCCTCACTGCATATAGATGATATACAGACCCCCCCCCCCCCCCCCCCCCTTCACGCTTGGTAACATTGGTACCCCGCAAGGGGCGGTGTTATCTCCCTTCCTCTTCAACCTCACCCTCATCCCGCTGGCCAAGGCTCTCAGCCGCATCCCGCACTTAGGACACACACTTTACGCGGATGATATAACGGTTTGGACCACATACGGCTCGGATGGCGACATAGAATCGACCCTTCAGGAAGCCGCTACAACTATCGCTACTCACGCGGAAAACATTGGGCTTGAATGCTCCCCCACAAAGTCAGCACTCCTCATAATCCGCCCGCGGCGCGTCCCTACCTCCCCCATCACTATCTACCTGCATGACACTCCCATACCGCAAACACCTACCCTCCGCATTCTTGGCCTGTATTTACAGGACACGGGGAAAAACAACCTTACACTGAAAGCACTAAAACAGTCCACCTACTCCGTCATCCATCTTCTAAGAAGGGTTTCACATTCACGAGCCGGTCTAGATGAAGCAGATAATCTCAAGGTGCTGCATGCGTTTGTGCTTAGCCGCATTCTTTACGCCACTCCTTACCTAAACCTCTCCTGTTCGGATAAAGACAAGATCAATGCTCTTATCCTCATGGCTACCAAAGCAGCGCTAAACCTACCAAAGAGCACTAGCACGAACAGACTCTTAAAATTAGGAATGCACAACACTATACAAGAACTTATAGATGCACATCGCTACACACAGTACCTTCGTCTGGCTGGCACGGAAACTGGACGATATATACTGGATTCTCCGCGAATTCGCATACCGGCACACACGACAGACTTCATCTCTCTCCCTCGCGCCATACACTCCGCGCTTATCCTGAAACCCCTTCCTAAGAATGTCCACCCTGAATACCATCAATCCCGCCGAGTCGCGCGAGCCAAAGCGCTCCATAAAGAATATGGCACTTTAGAGGATGTGCGCTGGGTGGACGCTGCGTGTGGTACAGACCGTTCAGTAGCTGTGGCTTATCATCCAGCAGCCCCCCCCCCCATTTACCCATTTCATAGACCCACCTTGTACCCCGGAAGAAGCAGAGGAAGCAGCTATAGCAATAGCCATTGCCCAAACAAATGCGGCTTATATACTAAGCGATTCCAAAACAGCCATTCTTAACTTCGCCCGTGGACGCGTCCATCCCCCTGCGTGGCAGATATTGAGAATGTGCACCCTAAATCCCGATAGGCGTATTGAGCTCGTGTGGGTGCCGGCTCACTCTGGCAATCCCGGAAATGAGGCCGCCGATAACATAGCCCGAGGACTTATTTGCCGGGCAAATGGCGACCCCAGCCGGGATTTCTCGAGGGAGCGGGCACACACGTTCTCAGAACTAACTCAACAAGCACGCCTTGCCCGTCGACTCTATCCCCCTCCCCACCCCCGCCTATCCCACTCCCAACAAATCCTCTGGAGGCGACTCCAGACCCGAACTCTTCCTACCCCTCAGCTTCTATCCCACTTCCGCCATGTTTCCCCAGAGTGCACTCTCTGCGGAGAACCGCACGCCACCCTAGACCACATCCTCTTCGGCTGCCCTGCCGATCCTCCCCCGCAGGGACGGCCCGCCATCGGTACATGGGAGGAATGGGAGGCCCTCCTTGCGTCGCAGGACCCGGACGCGCAACTTCGCTGTGTGAACCGGGGTGCCAGTGCCATGGCCCTACGTGGCCTGGACACATGCGCGTAATGTGAGGGCTGTGCGGTGGCCCTGAGACCTTGTACGGTCCAAACTCACTTGCTCAATAAAGTTTTCCATCCATCCATGGGAGCCTTATTTTAATTGAAAAGGCAGCTTCCAGGACACAGAACAGAACAGGCGCGCCTCGATAGTCCACCGCCGCTTCGTCGGCGTTTTCTACTCACCGCGGAGGCAGCGCGGCGCGTGAGGCGCGTGGCATTATCCCCCCCCCCCCCCCCCCCCCCCGCGAAAGCAAACATCGTCTCGATGTGGAATGGGATATGTATGTACAAGGAGAGGAGGAGGAGTAAAAACAAGAAGAATAGGGTTGAGGTGAACTATACAATGCGCCCTAGATGAGATGCGGGGAGAGTCAAGTTCACACGTTGGGTAAGAGGAAAAAGGTACGAAACACAGCGTGAACAAAGGCTCAATCACGCGAAAAGTACGGCTTTAAACGCACTACATGCACGATTTCACGCCGTTGATGCTGAGGGCCGACGATCACAGTTCGATGGAGGACAATTTCGTAGTTGACACTGTTCAGGCCACGCAGTAGTGTGTACGGGCCAAAATACCTATTTACGAGGTATGTTAGAAAAGTATCCGACCTTTGGCCGTTGAAAAAAAACTTGCATAATTGGAGCGTTGCAAACCTAGTCATCTTTAGAGTAGTCTACTTGGGACTCCACACACTTCTCTCAGCGGTGCTGCCATTGTGGGAAGTATTCCGAAAAGGCCCTTTTCGGAATGGAGTTTAGCTCAGCTGCCGTTGCAGCCATAATGTTCTTCCTTGTCTGAAATCGCGCTCCTTTCAATGGTCTTTTGATTTTGGGAACCAGCCAGAAATCGCAGGGGCCATATCAGGACAGTACGGAGTCTGTTTAACTACAGGAGTCTGGTTTTTCACCAAACAATCTGATTCGAGTGCGAGGAATGTGCACGAGCATTGGCGCGATGGGTACGCCAATTTCCTGTTGACCTCAGCTCCGGGTTCTTGCGCCGCACAGCATCACGTAGGCAACGGAGGACATCCCTGTAGTACTCTTTGGTCATTGTTTGACCCTGTAGAGTGCGTACTCGTGGTCTGCCACACAGAGGGTGTAAAAGAAAGCAGTCAGCATCACTTTCACATTGCTGCGCAAATGGCGGGCCTTCTTAAGTCTTGGTGACGTGGAATTCTTCCACTCTGACGACGGGGATCTGGTTTCCGGGTCGTACCTGTACACCCAAGACTCTTCACTAGTGATTATGATGTTGATGAAGTCGGGGTCACTGTTTGCGGAATCCAGCATGTCCTGTGAGACTTCAACACGAAGCTGCTTTTGCTCCACCGTGAGCAGCTTCGGCACGAATTTCGCCGCAACTCTCTCCATGGCCAAATCTTCCGTGATAATGGAATGTGCGGAGAAATTGCTCATGTCCACTTCTTCCTCAATTTCTCGAATAGTCACGCGACAGTCCCGCATCACCATAGCGTTCAGTTCGGCAATGACCTGGTCATTTTGGCATGTTGATGGCCGATTGGAGCGTGGCTCGTTCTCCACCGATGTGCGGCCATCTTTAAAAGAATTGTAACACTGCTTAAACTGTGTGCTGCTCATAGCATCTTCACCGAAAGCCGTCTGAATATTTCGAATGGTTTCCACTCGGCTGTCGCCAAGTTTATGGCAAAATTTGTTGCAGTAGCGCCGCTCCTTTCACTCCGCCATTTTCCTCGCAATAAAAAACCGACGAGAGCACTGCACACTGCCTCACTCAAATGCTGCTTCCCAGCGACTGACGCTATCGGCAGGCGGGAGAAAATTCAAGCATGCGCATGAAGGTTAAAGGTCGCCTGATGCAAGCGCGCTTGTCTCATATCCATCAGGTGTTCGCAAAAAAAAATAAAGTCGGATACTTTTCTAACAGACCTCGTATGGACAGGCAGTGTGAAATTCAGGCACTTGATCTCAATATTCCTGGATATCAGCCATTCACTCTGGCTAATGTATATTTTCCAACAGGTGTGCATGACGTTCGGCCTCTTGACTCGTTTTTATCTAGTTGCAGGAAACAGGTTTTAATTGTTGGAGACTTCAACTCGCATCATGTTTCGTGGGGGTTTCAACAGATCGCTGCGGTACGCTCTTATGGGACTGGGCTTGTGTAAATAACCTCATCTGCTTAAATTCGGGGCTCCCCACATTTGGCCGTGGTCAGTCTCGCTCAGCGTTAGACTTGTCATTTTCTTCCCCCGGAATAACTGTGTCCTCTTGGGCGCCAGTTGACTGTGCCTCCAATAGTGATCACCTTCCGATCAGCTTCCAAGTTATGTGCCAGTTGACCTCTCCTAACAGCACACGGCGCACATTCATAAATTACGACAGTTTTAAAAATGCCCTCAAAGCAGAACTTCAGGAATTATCTCATTCCAACAGTGGAGATAATGCCATCCGCATTTGTTCAATTTTGGATGGAGCTCGTAAAAAATCGGAGTTCTTGGTTCAGGCACATAAGGGAACATCGCCGTGCCTTTGGTGGAACGCAGAGTGCGCTCGAGATTATAGGCGCCGAAAGGCTGCTTGGAAGAAACTTCTCCACAATCAGTGTCCCAAAAACTGGATCGATTATAAGTTCGTTGCGGCTACGTTTAAGCGCACCGTATCTCGTGCAAAGGAGTTGCACGATACTGAACGCTACAAATTCCTTTCAAAATCTGGTAATAGGCGCGCTTTATTCAATTACCTAAAATCCAGGAAACTAATCTCGTCCACCATGAACGCTGTCTCCCTAGTTCAGTCACCAGCTGAACTTGCACAGTCCCTGGAAGAGATAGGCAGAGGCCTTGAGCGCCGGTTTACGGCTCTCCTTCCTTCTCCTCAGAGATTTCATGCCACTTTTGACGATTTCGAGGAGGTCACCCTCACTGAGCTCTCGAACACTGTATCCCGCCTTCCACCCGCGGCCCCTGGCCCTGATGGTGTGACTTCTTCCATGATTAAAATTTCGTTCGAGGAATCTCCCACCGACTTACTGGCATTTATAAATTACTCTCTCAAGGGGCCATGGATTCCAAATGAGTGGCGTCTAGCAAAGATTATCCCGGTGCTTAAAAAAGCAGGGAGATGGTTATGTGTTAGACAATATAAGGCCAATTTCTTTAACTTCGAATCTCGTTAAGTTAATTGAGAGGGTGTTGCATGGTAGAATAATGTCTGCTATTTCAGAGACTGGGTTGTTGAACCCTTGCCAGATTGGTTTCAGACCAGGATGCTCTATATGGTGTGCCCATACCGATCTGGAGAGCCGCATACAGTTAGCTCGTCGCCGAAACCAATACGCAGCGCTTGTTACTTTAGATGTATCTAAAGCTTATGACAGCGTTGAACACAGGACGCTCTTGCAAAGACTACAGGCAGTAGGACTTCCGAGATACTTTGTGGCTTGGGTTGCTGAATTCCTTGCTGACAGGGAATTTTACTGCTTCGAGAACGGTGTTTCATCAAGCAAATTTCGACAAGCGAGAGGAGTGCCCCAAGGGGCGGTCCTCTCCCCTGTACTTTTCAACATCTTACTCAGCAGTATTCCCTGCAGTCCTCAGGTGTCCACCTATGTGTATGCTGATGACATCGCCTTTTTTGCTTCAGAGAACGACATTTCCTCTTTGTACCAGTCCTTACAGTCCTACCTGAATGTCCTAGACCAATGGTTAGGAGACATTAATCTGTCCCTTAATGTCAATAAATGTGCTTTATTGGTTTTTCCGCTCTCTCGTCCAGTTAATATCTCTATTGTTTACCGGAACCACGTAATTCCTCAAGTGCAAAGTGTCAAATACCTCGGAGTAATTTATGATCCTTCTCTTTCCTGGGGGGCCCATATCGAGCAGATCACTGCGAAAGGAGTCCGAGCAGTCGGTATGCTGCGTAGGCTGAGCAGTGTTCGTTCTGGCATGAGAAGACACTCACTTCTTATGATTTATAGAATGTACGTCCGTCCAGTCTTAGAGTTCGGCTGTGGTTTATTCTCTGGTGCGCCAGCGTATAAACTTCGCCCCTTGATTCTCTTGGAGCGGGAGGCGTTGCGCCTTTGTTTGGGCCTTCCAAAATTTGTGGCGAATTCCGTTTTGTACCTCGAAGCGCGTATTCCATCATTGACTTCTAGATTTCGGCTCTTAACGGTGAAAACGTTCGTAAGAATGTGCGATTCTTCGCTTCATGCCTCCAATTTGATCTTCCTTCGTCAGCCTCGGCCATTTTTCAACGAATCCTGGTCTCGTTTCCGTACCCCTCAGATATGTTTTGTGCAATCCCTCCTTGACCCCTTAAACGTCCGCATTTCGGACGGTATGCGCCAACTCTTTATCTATTCAGATTGTCTTCGATGACATCTTTCCAAAACATGCAAAGTTAATACCTTTCCTTTTGCTCAGCGCTTTATTGCAGGATTACCTGCTGTGCTTTAAATCACATGTGCTCATAGCGACAAACGCCTCACAGTGTGAAGAAAAGGCCGGTGTTGGCATTTTCTCCATCTCACTTGACTGGTCATTCTCACTCCGCCTTCCCGATTACACCCCTATTTATTTGGCCGAATTTCTAGCAGTAGTCTTAGCGTTGCGCAAATTAAACAGCTCCTTGTCATCTGTCATAATTATGACAGATTCATTATCGTTGTGTTCCTCTCTCACCGCGTCTACAACATCTCAGGCACTTCGGTTACTCAAATGCTTGGTTCCACCCCACGTGTGTTCATTACGGTTGGTCTGGGTGCCTGGGCACAGAAGAATCCATTTGAATGAGGTTGCCGATACCCTGGCGAAGGCATCTCTTCAAGGCCCAGTCGTATCTGTGCTTCCACCTAGCGCATATATTACGGCGGCCAGGTTTCGCAGGTATCTGCTCTTGAAAGAATTCGCAGCATCAGCTCTGACCTCCTCTACCGAATTCCGGCATCTCCTTTACCCGTGGTGCAGTAAAGGATGGCGATCACGCAAGCTTGAGGTTTCCTTCACGCGTCTACGTTGTCGCGTGCCTCACTTAAACTTCTACCTTTATAGATCTGGTCTGGCGGTCTCCCCATTGTGCCCGTTCTGCGGAGAACCCGAAACGATAGATCATTTCTAGTTTACCTGCCGCCGTTTCTCCTCTTTACGGAGCCGCCTGCTGGAGCTTCCGTTACGACAGCTTGGTCTAAGCCTGTCTGCCGGGGTTGCTCTGTCTCTTGGGGCTTCCTTCCTTGGGCACAGCAACTGGAATGTGCTCTCCGCCATGCAAAACTTCCTTACAGACACTAAACGGCTGCCGTCTTAAGTTCTGCTCTTTCTCATGATCAATATTCCTCTGGAACGAAAGCTTTCTGAAACGTGGAATATTTAGTCCAGTTCTCTATTTCAGTCACCGATCTCTCAGCATTTGTTTAGCCTATTTCAATTACACATCTGAGATCCTTTCATTTATTTCCTAATTGCTATTATTATCATAATTATTTTATTTTTCCCAACCATTATTTTCTTGTTTAACATTTTGTGCACCTATCAGTTGCCGCCTGTGTCTTGGCCAATCCCCCGCAGTGGGTACGCGCCATTATCTAGAGGACAACAAGAACAACAACAAGCGCCAGCAGTTTCGCGCAGCAGCGGCGCTCGGATCCTGAGTTGCAAAGCCTAGTTGATTATTTCAAAGACAAGACCGCATCGCCTCCCCGGGGGTTCAAGCGCCAACTGTCGTCCTTCGTCCCTCACAATAATGTCCTCCTGAAGAAGAACTTTGCGCCCAACAGGACAGTGCATCTTCTTGTCGTGCCCAAAATTCTCAGGGAAGAAATTATGCAGGCATGTCATGATGAGCCGACTGCAGGGCATCTCGGGATTGCTCGCACGTTGCACCGCATCCAGGAGAAGTACTATTGGCCGCGGCTAGCTACCGACGTTTCCCATTACGTGAAAACGTGCCGTGAGTGTCAGCGACGCAAAACGCCTCCGACAAGACCAGCCGGACTCCTGAACCCCATTTCACCGCCGCGGTGGCTCAGTGGCTATGGTGCTCGGCTGCTGTCCCGAAAGACGCGGGTTCGATCCCGACCGCGGCGGTTGAATTTCTTTGGAGGAGAAATTCGAGGCCCGTGTACTGTGCGATGTCAGTGCTCGTCAAAGAACCCCAGGTGGTCGAAATTTCCGGAGCCCTCCACTACGGCGTCTCTCATAGCCTTAGTCGCTTTGGGACGTTAAACTCCATAAACCAAACCAAATCACCGCTAACTAAGCCCTTTCAGCAAATGGAGATGGACCTCCTCGGCCCCTTTCCGACTTCATCATCAGGTAACAAGTGGATCATCGTGGCCACCGACTACATGACCCGCTACGCCGAAGCAAAAGCGTTGCCTAGTGGTACCGCAACAGAAGTTGCAAAATTTTTTGTCGAACAAATTCTCCTGCGACACGGCGCCCCCGAAGTGCTCATCACAGACAGAGGAACGGCATTTACAGCGGAGCTCACGCTAGCCATTTTAAACTACAGCCAGACAAGCCATCGGAGGACATCTGCCTATCATCCACAAACCAACGGACTCACAGAGCGTCTGAACAAGACCATCGTAGACATGCTCTCCATGTACATCGACGCCGAACACAAGACGTGGGACTCCATTCTGCCCTAAGCGATCTTCGCTTATAATACTGCCGTCCAGGAGACAACCAGGTTTACCCCATTCCAGCTGGTATACAGCAGGAAGCCCACGACCACACTCGACGCAATGCTCCCCAACGTTTCCGATGAAGACAACCTCGACGTCGCCGCCTATCTTCATCGCGCCGAGGAAGCCCGAAGACTTGCGCGGCTTCGCATTCAAGACCAGCAGCACACCAACGCCCGACGCTACAATCTGCGCCGACGATACATGCATTACAAGCCAGGTGATCGTGTTTGGATATGGACGCCAGTTCACCGCC
The DNA here is from genome assembly GCF_055824585.1 of Amblyomma mixtum. Classification (NCBI taxonomy): domain Eukaryota; kingdom Metazoa; phylum Arthropoda; class Arachnida; order Ixodida; family Ixodidae; genus Amblyomma; species Amblyomma mixtum. Next base: position 234,322,076 of record NC_143013.1, read on the forward strand.
GTGGATTGAGTGAAAAGTTGCTGCGACGCTACTTTGGCCCGTACAGAGTTCTCCGTCGCATCGTTGACCTCGACTATGAAGTCATCCCCGACGGAACGACAGCATCTCAGCGACGACGCACACGCTCAGAAGTCGTACATGTCGTACGTCTTAAACCCTATTATGAACGCTAAAGGACTCGAAGTTTTCATTATCCGTGTTTATTTTCATTTTCAAGCATCGAGACGATGCTTCTTTGGGAGGGGGGTAATGCCACGTATCATTGTAGCGTCCGTTCGTTCGCGCAAGGGCGCAGAAAAGGGGTGTTATCATTTTTCTTCGAGACGCGAGAAGCTACCAGTCTAATCTCGATTGTTCACAGCCATGAACAGCTGCATCTACTTGTTTCCAGATTACTCTAGATGATCTCGACCTGTTATCTCGAAGTTTCTTTGGCGGCTTTAAATTGAACGATGCCGCGAGCAGTGGGCATTCGTAGTTCGACGATTGACGAGCACGCTTGTTGCTTACGCCGCCACCGAGTGATTCAGTCTTTTGCGGGCGCAAGTCAGCCCAAATAAAGAGCTTCGTTTGCAAGTATTTCTGGTGTCTTCCTGACCGCTGGACAGCCGTCACTACAACGTGACAAAGAGAGAGTACCAAGCAGAGAAATAAAAAGTTCCGACATAGTCATTGTAAACTTTCTATACCATGTGCCATATCTCAAAGCATTTCATTTATTTCGCAGCAGGAAACATGGGACAACACTCGCTGTTTATTGTTTTTATTGAATAATGTAGCATCATAACTTCTCACGTTGTTCCCTGCACTTTATTCGGCTGTTTCTGCAGCTTCTCTCCTGATTTCTCTCCTCACTTCCTCCTCACTTCCTCCAGTATATCCTAAAGAACTGACATTCATTATGCCGCCCTGTGATGCAACTGAGATGAAATGGGGCGTTAAAAACTGAGAAGCTTCCATTAGACGCCTTGTTACGTAGCAGCACCACATCCGTGGTGTTGCTTGCAACCGTGCAGGTCACTTGTGTGCAGACATCAAAGGTGCGATCGAAACCACACGACACAAGTACGGCTTTTTTTTTTGACAAACATAAACTGCTGAAAGCGTATAGCAGCAAGTGTGCTACATACCGAAATGTTTTAAACCAAAGTTAAAATAGAAATTCACAGCCTTCAGGAACTTTCCAAAATGAAGAAAAAATAAAGGCTCCGACCGGAATTAATACTGTTCCCTAAGTCATCACTGCAGCTTAAAACTGCTAGCATGAAAGGCTTTGATACCAACACCACTCAGATTAGAGATTAAATTACAGGAAATAAACCGTGTTCTGGGCATGAATCGGAAGACTGTGGTGATAACATGTTGTCCGCGTGGTTGGAAGTAGAGGGAAACCAGTCAGCACGTGTCAATATAGTGTGTGTGGAGTACTGGGAGAAAGCTGGAGGGAGTTCCGCGAGCAGAGCCTGTGAATCAGAGCGCAGCACAGCCTCCACCTCGCTCGGACATATTTCGAAGAAAGCTTAATTGGGACTTTGATCAAAAGAAGCTGGTTATAACGTATTGGCCACGTCCAGAAGGAAGCCGGAAAGTGGACATAAGGAGGTTGTGGTATACTTTTTTGTGTATCAGTATAGTCGAACAAAAAACCAGAACTAAGAGGCGAATACTCCTCAAAATATGTGGGGGCCACAGGAATCTGAAATAGAGGGGAACTTCAAACTGATATTTCTTTGACTCCGGTCAGCAATACTTGAAAACAGGAAAGAAAACATATTAGGAGGACAATAACCTGCTTCATCTGTCATTTGTACACCAGAGAAAATTGACATGAGAAGGTTTAGTACGGAGCTGCAATTTGATTAGCAAGAGGCAAAAAGAGCGCTAGCTTCTCGTGAAGTAACAGAAGGCAGAAAACTGGAATGCAATGAGCGGACCTAAGACTGGAAGCTATTTTGTTGGGAGCGGCTTAATCTGAACACCAATGAACAAATTGTCCTGATATGTCACTGTATCAGCGGAGGAGGGGAAGGGAATGCTGACGGAAACATGTTGCTGAGCTATTGACTGGATGTTGGGGAGGAGGAATAACCGCAAACTTGACAGGACTGAACATCGAGAAGAGGACAGGACATGACTGGACTACCGGGAGAGGGGGTTCTCCGAAGAGAGAGGGGATTGCCAACCCCGGCGCGCTAACTAGACGACGTTCAGCTGCCACAGCAATCAGACGTGTTCCCTAGGTCGTAATGCAGGTACCTAGCTGTGGTCATGAAGACCGTCCCGGACGCTAGCCAGCCTCGCCCCGTGGATGGCGCCAGGGCACAGAGACGCCGGCGTGTTCGTTTCACGCTCCCGAGTGGAGACATCGCCTGCCCGCGGAGAGTGGAAGTGGCCCTGCGTGAACCCCAACTCCGGCTATGTGGAGAGGCCGTCTGAGTGGAAGAAGGCGACAATTCTGTGTTAGATCCGAGAGATCGACAGAAGGTAGTTATCAGAGGTGGTAAGTTATGCCGTTTATTTTCATGCAGCGCTTTTCCTCGCCCAATAATATTAGCAAGCATAGAGTGAAAGCTCAGAGTACTGATCGAAAGTTTTCCGTCCTGTTTTTCTTGCAGGCTTTCCCCTCCGGCGCTTCAAGAGAATACGCTCCATCGACGTAGCAAGCCTTCTCTCCGCACCCACAAGACAGGCGCCATTGGTATCCACCGATTACTGTTCGGGTGGATCACTCCAATAGCCCTCTGACCCCAGCGCCCCCAGCCCGGACAGCGGCGCCGAACCGAGCCTCCAGACTGCACCTGATGGCTTCATGGACGAACTGCTGAAGGCTATGGAACACGAATGCTGACTGTTGAGGAGTCCCTACTGAGTTGACTTGACGCCTTCCTAGGCGAAATTTTCGACATTGCGGAAAGCGACTGGTGAGTGAAAGGAAGTACTAAGCCGGCGCCCGTTTCAAGGAGCTAGTTTTGAGACCGTCAAGATGTTTTGGGCTCTCTTTCAATGTCAGTTGTCTTGTGTACATTTAGCGTTTTGGATGTCAGTTTTTGTGTGCCCAGTCGGGCATTCCCTGACTTGTATCTCACGTACGCAATGTTCTTATCGTGTTCATTTCGCGTTTTGGATGTCAGTTTTTGTGTGCCCAGTCGGGCATTCCCTGCCTTATATCTCACGTATGCATTGTGCTTATCGTCTTCATTTCGCGTTTTGGATGTCAGTTTTTGTGTGCCCAGTCGGGCATTCCCTGCCTTGAATCTCACGTACGCAAATTTCTTATCGTGTTCATCAGGAAAATTTGCGGGATTCCTTCGTGTACCGGAGCCGACAACTGAGTTTTATAGATTCGACTTTTCGTGCTCTCAGTCGCGGCTACAGTCCGAACGTACTAATGTTTCAGTTATACCTATTGTTTGGATCAATGCCGAAATGAACCGCAAGCGACAGAGCTCGCAGAGCATTTGTAGCCGCAATCGCAAAATGACTGACGCGTAGGGAATATTTTATTTCTGCTGCAGTTTTTTTCGTAGGTGGGGTCCACTGTCTTAACTGCACATGGAGCGGTGTTTTATGCGTAAACCGACATTCTCAGAACAACATATCAATGTGTTAAGGTGTTTTGGAGTGGTTTTAATACTGCTGTTGGGTCCGTATAGTCCAAACGCAGAAATGTAGCTCTATAAGGCATAAACATCCCTCCGCTGACGTTCTTCGCCATAATTTTTTTTTCCATTGTAATAACGTGACAGTTCGTGCGCGGCTTGTGTTTTTCTTTTCATGTTTCTGTTTTTCAATGTAAGAGCATAGAAATTTATAGAAGGCTTATTATTTCCCTCTCATGTAAAGACGGAAATGGATGGTTGAAATGGAACGCCGGCGTCTGTGGTCTCCCCGCTGGCCTCACCTGACGCGTTCCTGGAGGAAATTCTGAATATTGCGGTGAGCAACTACTGATTGAAAAGAGGTGCTAAGCAAGCATCCAGTCCATGGATTTTGTTTTGGGATGTAAAAGAAGTTTTGGGCACTCTTTGTCCTGTGTGCGGTCAAGGCGGCATTATTTGTTTTTATATTATTTCGTTCAACCGAATGTGCGTCATTGTCGTCTATCCTTGTGTCTGTGGGGTTGAACTTATGTGTATGTGAAGTCGGGCACTTTTACCAAAGTAATAAATGTGTTTTGCAGTTCTCTCGATTTTTGTCTCGTGTCCGTTTGACAGACGCAGTGTCACCGTCAAATAGATTTTGTTCAGTCGCGACTGGACCCGACTTCAAACGGTTCCTTAAGGTCAGGCTTGGTCACGGATGCCCTAAAGCGCAGAAATTGCATCGCTTGGAAACTGGGCACCCTTTACGACAGACGGTCGTTTAATAGAGGCGGCAACTGAACATTTATGGACAAACTTCTTGTACTCTCAGCGGGGGCTTTATTTCAAACGGTCCAGTTTTTCAGTCATTGCCAAATTCGGTATCAATCAGGCTTGAGCTGAAAAGTACAAAGGTCGGGAACCACTTGCCTAAGCCACGGTTTTTTCTTACCTATTTATTGTGGCAGCTAACCGAGGCAATATGCTTGCGGAGGTAAACAGAAAATGGGCCCAGTGGCTGTGGGCGTACACGTCGAATGTGACCGACTGCTGACTTTTACATACCTTGAAATATTGTTTTCCGTCAGCGCCACAGACCGATGTTGCCTTTGGAATTTTTCTCGCAGTCATTGCTTTCTTTCTGCAGCTCCTTAATTAAAAAAAAAATGAAACAGGCCGTGTTTTCTTATTCAGTCTCGTTTCGCGAAACAAAACTTTGTAGGCATGTGTGCTCGTTCTACGCTTATCTTGGTGTGCTGGTTACCGCCTCTTTTCGAAACCGTTTATCTTATTTTTGGCTGGTTGAGAAAATTACCAAGGGCACTTTATCTCCGCGGGCATCTAATCCGTAATACAAGATGTGTTTGTGTCAAAGTCTTTCAATATAGCAGTTGTGAGCCGCAGAAATGATGATGATGATGATGATGATGTCCTCGGGCTGAATGGCACATACCCACGGCGGGGGATTGGCCAGGGTGCATAGCGGCATAAATAATACGAGGAGAGCATAATATTGTAGCCAGCCTCTTTTCTTTTTTCGTTTCCGGCTGTTACTGAAGGGGTGAAAGAATTTTCGGTTTCAAACTCCGTTGAATTTCAGATTCCTGCCGAAACTTACCGCGCCTTTTTTGTACTTGAAAAGGCAAGTGATTTGACTCAATGGTTTACGACAAAAAAAAAAAAAAACAATGCGTGCTTTTAGTTCGCGAAACAGACGCCATATTTTGCAGTCGTTTAAAGCAAATACACACAAATTTGGTGTAGCATTTTCTCCTAAATCATTGCATCCCCTCAACCTTTTTCCCTCGTACAGGATTGCATATCAATTTCTTTTTCCGGTTAACCTCATCCCAGCCCCGTCCTCCGCCCCGACCACAAGACACGATGAACTCACGACGCTGCCGCGCCGGGGACCAGTGACCCGACCGACCTGAGTCGTCACTGACAAGTAAATACACTGTTCCCCTGTCCATGCCGATGATCTGTGCGTCCAAGGGCCTCGGTCGTCGGCTCCTGGCAACCTGCGGCCCGGATGTATCGTAGACCGGGATTTCATTTGCTCATATCTCTCATCGTGCCGGCCAGCACGTCACCACCCCGCCACTTCTGTTCTGCCCTTGAAGCCCATCACCATATCGCGGTCCCTTCGTCGATGTCTTCTGCTATTTACGAACTGGACGATCGCTCGCAGGCCCCACGTAACGTGACGAAGAAGACGAAGCTCGCAGTTGCGCGGGACGGAGCGCTGGCACTAGGCCAGTGGTCATTAAAAAATATTGCCATCAGTCACCTCGTCTCATTCTTCTGCTGGCCGCCAAGTAACAATATGAACTCAAAAAGAAATAGTGGCGCACAAAAGAAGAAGGGACGAACGAGAGGCACGGACAAATTTCACTTGAAGGGTTAAAGTGATTCAGTTCCCTTGAGTTTCAAGATAATGCTTGTCCGTGTCTTCTAATCCGTCCCGTCTTGCGCGGCATCCTGAGGGCATCCCTATTGAAAATATTGAGCGTGAATTCTGCGTGCCTATCTTTGCGTGTTTATTGCCACGCAAAATGCGACGATTGAACGAGGTCGCAGAACGCGAGACATATTTCACATAATTTGCGCAAGCTGAGCAAGCTCGCAAACGCGAGACATCTCTCACGTAAGTGCGCAAGCCACGTAAGGCTCGTACAGCAGGAGACATCCTCGCGTAATATGCGCAAGCCGGGTGAGGCTTCCAGAATGTCCGAGAGCCAAGGGTCCCAGAATGTTCAAGAGCCGAGTCTGGCTCACAGAGCACTAGACAGTGTCTAATGGAGTTACCATCATGATGCCGATAATACCTTGCATGGCTGCAAGGCTCCTACATCACTGCTCAACACGGTACGCTAATGTACTGCATTAAGGCCTCCTCATCTGTCTGTCACTGCCTCATTCAGCATGCATGTTGTGAGATAACAAGCTTTGCAGAAACGGTGCTTCGTGGGATGGTTCTCATGTGTGTAGCATGCTTGCAAAAGGACATAGATAAGGTCACCTTAACTGGCTTTATTAATGCCACATCCCTCATGATGGGTGCCACACAGTGGCTAAACAATTTCTTCAGTTTCTCCAAGTCCAGCAGGTTGCCGTCTTGATACAGGCTCTCACTATGCAGCACCTGCAAAAAGGTAGGAGTATATGCAAAAAAATTCAGTTAATCTGTTTTCTGGAAATTCCAGAAAAGGGCACAAGTACTTCTTCCATTAATGAACTAATGATGATTTCGAAAAGTTTCAGGTTTGAAATACAGACACTGGAAAACCCGACTCAAGCACGCAGACTGCTCAGCATCAAACCTGCACAAAATCTAATAACCGTGTCACAAAGGCATTTTGAAGGCTTTCAAATGGCTATTAACTCAGTGGCACTTGAATACAGCTAAATGGGCATTTCCAATAGCCACTGAGTCCCTAGAACAGTGTGGACTTCTATTAAGATTTTGAAGGCTTTTCAGTGGTAGAAATTTGCACTCAGACATGGAGCACTCGCAACTATACACGAAGGAATAAAATCAAAGCAATTTAATCGCTCAAAGAATACTCAACATGAAATGTACAACTTATTTCACTAAAAAAAAGAGAAGGCTAGCCACAAAACACTGCAGCAAGCATATTATCACTGTTGCCAATAGCACAAAAACAATGAATACCACCTTTTCAAAACTGTGTGAGCGCTACAACAGCTTCCCAGCAAAATTATCAACTGTGACAGTGGCGCCACAGCAGCTTGGTGCCAGATGATGAAATATCTCTACGGCGATCAAGTATTCTGTGTAGCAGTGGCATAACTCCCGAGTTGAAGTGCAAATCTCGAAGCTCAATCTCCCACCTCAACTGTTATCTTTAAATACATATTTAAATTCATTGGAGCGTGCTGCAGAAGTAGGTGGTCAGATCATTCGAGAGGATACCTGCAAGCTATCTCAGGAGACGAAAGATCTGATGAAGAAACGCCAAAGCATGAGGACGTCTAACTTCAGAGATAGAATAGAACTAGGAGATCTATCGAAGTTATTTATAAGTGCAAGGTAGCCAACATAAGAAAGTTTAACATGGAGAAAACCTTGCATGCTCTAAAGCATGGAGGTAGCCTAAAATCAGTGAAGAGAAAACTAATCACAGGTAAAAACCAGATGTATGCGCTAAAAGACAAAGAGGGCAATGTCATAAGCAATATGGATAAGATAGTTAAAGTAGCCGAAGAGTTCTGCACAAATCTCTACAGTAGTGAATGTAATCAGAATGTTACGGAGAGAGGCAGTAGAGCATAGCAATGGGACATCCCGCCAGTAACGAGGGAGGAAGTAAAGAAAGCCTCAGGAGCAATGCAAAGGGGCAAAGCAGCTGGTGAGGATCAGGTAACAGCAGATTTGTTGAAGGACGGAGGAGAGATTGTGCTAGAGAAACTAGCCAGCCTGTACACGCTTGCCTCGTGACCACGAGCGTATCAGGAGCTTGGAAGAATGCGAACATTATTTTAATTCATAAGAAAGAAGATGTCAAGGACTTGAAGATTTACAGACCGATCAGCTTACTATCGATTGCCTACAAGGTATTTACTAAGGTAATCACTAATAGAGTCAGGACAACCTTCGAATTCAATCAACCAAATGATCAGGCAGGCTTTCGTAAAGGATACTCAACAAGAGACCACATTCATGCAATCAATCAGGTGATAGAGAAATGGGCAGAATATAACCAACCCCAATTATAGCCTTCATTGACTACCAGACAGCAATTGACTCGGTGGAACCACAGCTGCCATGCAGGCATTGTGGAATCAGGGTGTAGAAGAGTGTTATGTGAAAATATTGGAAGATATTTATAACGACTGCACAGCTACCATAGTTCTCCATAAGGTCAGCAATAAAATTCCTCTATATTCCGAGTTTTCTAACACCACCATCATTTTTTGGCACCGTGACCATATCATACAAGAATGTGAGACCTACTGCATACCTAAAGAAAATATGTGTGTAAGCCAAGCATCAGCCGTTGTATGCAATAAGAAGTCTAAGTGAAAAAGATTCGATGTAAATTAGAGAAAGCCTTGCCATTTTTGTACTTCTGCTTCTATGACTGCTTGCTGGATTTTTTTCCTTAGTTGGAAGCATTCTTTCATCCCTTATCTCTATACACTATTCCTCTGCCAAATGACTCAGTAACCCAAATAGCAATTCCTAAGTAGGGAGGGGGCCTTCCACAGTGACCACACAGGGGCCTTCAAGTTCTTGCAGCAATCAAAACATCCCTTTGTAACACTGGCCTTGAATGCACCACTATACTTTTGTGGCAGGCCAAATACTTATACAATTTATGTTTTAAAACCACACAGAAATCCACAACTGCCATTATGAAAACAACCTAGGAATGTAACCATAAGCGTACCTGGCCAGCATGATCAGCATGGAAAGGCGCCCAGCTTGTGTGCAGCTCCTAAAATGAAAGCAAATTCACATGATTAATTGCAATTTCCACAGAGACATTCTTGAAAAATCATGTTTTTGCACCACTCAGCCTCAAGCCTGCCTTCTTGCTCCTGCAGCAATGAGGCAAATCTGAGCACAGCTTGGGGTGAGCTGGTGGTATCACATTACGCACCTGACACTACATGCATCAATCCATTTGTATGATTGAATTTCAGAATGGCGAAAAAGACACACACACAGGAAAAAATGGTGGGTGGATGAGATTAAGAAGTTTGTGGGGATACAGTGGCCGCAAGTGGCAAAGGACAGGGTTAATTGGAGAGACATGGGAGAGGCCTTTGCCCTGCAGTGGGTGTAGTCAGGCTGCTGCTGCTGCTGCTGCTGATGATAATGATGATCACAGCCTGAGCACACCTACAAAGTAAAACTGTGATCTCGACCCAGCAGCACTTTACTGTGTTGAAAGAGAACAGGTACAATTGAATTACTTCATTACCTTGTTATTATAATTAAAAAGTACAGGGCTCTAAGGACTTCCTAATTTACATCGAAACAAATGGGTTACAGTGAACTTTCACGGATTACACTAACAGGCACTGAAAATCCAACACAGCTGCCCAAGAGAATATAGGCAGCCGCGCTAGCCTTCTTTTGCGCTATGCTACCTGATACCAGATTAAAATTCCAGAGCAATTTACTCATACTCTAGCACTGGGATACGTTATGCCCCAGACTGATGCAGCTGTCTTACTAAAGGCAGAGAAGCTTTCAGTGTGGGTCATGTGTGCTGTGGCGTGAACACATGCACAGCATCGCCTGCTACCATTCAAGTCCTCTGTGTACACAAATGCAGGTGCAATAGAAAACCCACATCACAAATTTGGCTAGTCTGGTCGGCCAAGCATGGGCCAGCTGATAGCACGAAGCAGCAGGTGCGACACATACCATCATCATCAGCCTGACTAGGCCCACTGCAGGGCAAAGGACTCACCCATGTCTCCACATTAACCCTGTCCTTTGCTAGGTGTGGCCACCATATCCCCGCAAACTTCTTAATCTCATCCGCCCATCTAACTTTCTGCCGCCCCCTGCTACGCTTGACTTCTCTTGGAATCCACTCCATTACCCTTAAGGACCAGCGGTTATGTTGTCTTCCCATTACAAGCCCCGCACAGGCCCGTTTCTTCCTCTTAATTTCAAGTAGCATGTTATTAACCCGCGTTTGTTCCCTCACCCACTCCGCCCCCTTTTGGTCTCTTAATGTTAGACTTATCATTTTTCTTTCCATAGCTCACTTTGCTGTCCTTATCGTTTGGCACGTGTTTTTTTCTTTGTAATAAGGCATAAAGTATTATACACGGATTACTACATGGCATCCTCCTATGACCGCTAAATAATTTATAATCAAATTTCTTTCTCCTGCTGTATTTGTTTCGGTTTCAACAGCTGAATGATGGCTGTGACGTCAAAGCGAGGTTATTGGTCACGTGAGGCATGAAAAACTGCAATACAATTGGTACTTCTGGCTCTTAAGGAATGCTGGCGTCAGCGCTGTAGCAAATTAAAATGACGAAGCAGCGATTATAAGTGCAGTTTTCCCACGCCTCACATGACCTATAACCTCTCTTTGATGTCATAGCCATAGTCAAATTGTTCACCGAAACAGGATGGCAGAAAAAGTTGATTATAAATTATTTAGCGGTCTCACGCGAATACCAGATGGTGATTCATGCATAGTAGTGTCTTCCGCACCATTATAGAGAAGAAAACATGCCACCAAGATTAGGTGTCTATACTCTATTAAGCTGAACTCTCTTCATTAGCCTCCAAGTTTCTGTCCCAAAAGTGAGAAACATGCAGGCTAAAGAAAAGATTTCAGCTTAAGTACCAAAGTGGCTCTAATTACACGATGAAGCGGAAAAACTCTTGACACTTGAACAGAGAACAAATAGGAATTCCAACAAAATTTTAGATTCTTGTAAGGCTATCAAGCATTTCTGAATATTGTAAACTGCACTTTCACACATACAGTACGCATGTATGCCAAGCTCACATTCAGTAGCTCTGTTTACCGGCTGTAATTATCACGGTCTGAGCTCAGTTACAGATTTAAACCAGCCAAAAGATGCAACACAGGAAAAGAGAAGAAAACAGGTTGGACTATCAATTGAATTTTTTGTGAAGGAAAAGAAGGCTCGCATGAAGATGCGCCACACATGACCCACACCAGCGAAAGGCAGGACAACAAATAACTGTCACTGATATACAAGCACGTCATCTAAAAGAGAAAATTCTTTCCGTTGAAGATTGACTAATGGCTTCGCTACTCATACAACCGTTGCCTTGGAGATATGCATCAAATACCTTACAGATTTGTTTACCACTTCTATACACCACTGAAGTGTCACAGAAATCAGGCGTACACACTGATGGGTCATCTTATGATTTACACTCACGACATTGGCACTGTAGTGCCAGATTAGAAGCTGCCTTCCCCCTAACAAGTTAGTGCTCACTCAGGAACACATTAAAGACACCTGCACATATCCCTGAAGTAGTTTCTTGCACAAGCTAGCGGAATGTGATAAACCACTTCCTGCAAGTCCTGAACCTAGTTTTATGGGATACCATACTGCTATCCCGGTTTTAACAGCAGCGCAAAGGCCATCAACACAATGATTGGCGCAAAAATTACATTTAAAAATTTTCCCGCCACTCGATTTGAACTCATGAAGTCTACACAAAGGACTCCATGATAACCGTTCTGAGGTGAATGGCAGTTCAGCCTAGCCTCTGGAATCTGTGCCAAAAAAAACCGGAGTCAGCGCATCGCAATTTACTTCCGAAATCAGCCGGTGCTGATGAAAATTGTATGTTTTGCTTTCTCTGGCTTATAAAGCTCCACTTTCAGAAAAAGTGTCGTCTTTGTGGTTAGGATGCAGAACTTCATCATCACAGGTCAACTTCAGCTTGCCATCAGTGTCCCTTTAATGCCTCAAAGTTGAACAATAGCTCCATTCATAGAGGAGGGCTGTGCATAAATTTCGACCACCAAAGATTCTTTAACATGCACTGACATTGCATAACACACGAGCAAATATGCATTTCGCCTTGTCGAAACGAAGCCACCACAATTCAATCCCGCGTCTTTGGGCTCAGTAGCCGAACACCAACGCAGTAGGCCACAGCAGCAGGTGAAAAACAAAAGAGAGCCCTTAATAGGCAACCTAACTTGCGAAAATCAACATAACGAGGGGTCACACAAGTAGCAGTGGACTAGGAAAATAAAAGCTACTTGTGTCGGAAGATGTCTTCAGTGCTTACCTCAAAAGCCTGCTTGCTTGCTGGGCATCCTAGCACCAAGTGAAAGGCTGGCACAGCCATACTGGAGAGCTTGGAAGAGGCATTGCTGGTAAAGCTATGTGGAGATTGCTGCAAGGTAAAAAGACACATTTAACAGCAGCACAGTGCAAAAAATGGACTAGAGTCAAGCATGTAAGGCAAAGTGCAAGGCACAAAAAGGAGCCGGTCGCAGAATGGAACACAACTGTTTAACCACATTTCGAAGTGGGCCAGGCAACAAGAAATTCATAACCACGGCAGTCATTCACAAGCTAGCCTCAGACGAGACATCACTTGCATATCGATATCCAGCATCGTTTCTACAATACATGCCACCATTCAAAAGAACAGACCACAGCAGAACGATATTTTCAGTAGAAGGCTGGTTTGCTTCAAATTCTGCATGCGTCCCTCAATTTGAAATCCAGCATGATTAGCACTGATTTCACATTCTCACAGGTATGATGAATTAATAGTGCCAATTGCAGAAAAACCACACTTTTTCCTTTAACATCAAATAAGGTATTGGAGAGGTACCTCAGCATATTTAAGTCAAAGTCAGATTTATTTGCGCCATTGGTTATAATCATGAAACAATCAAGTTTATTCTTCGTACCTATTAAAGGCTCAATTACCCTTAAATTTCACTGCAACTTCGGGATTTAGGGCAAATGGAGCTAGGGCACCTGTGTGCATTTTGCAGTTGTTTGTACCATTTCAGCTCCGAGCCAAAGTATGAAAAAGCGAATGCCAAAATAGAAGCGGAAAACTTCAGAGCAATTTGTTTTTATCTCACCGTTCTGCTATTCAAGGCTCGACTATAAGTACGAACGCAGCTGGATCATATGCAGCTTCGTACCTTAAATACACAATTTATAAAAGTACAAGTGAAATACAAGTGAAAGAGGAGGAAGCTCAATCCTAACGCATACAGCTGAATCGCAGTCTACGTAGTTAAACTGCTCGAGCGCTGTTACTTCAATTACAGCGTAACATGCGGCGAGAATGTAAAGCCCGGGCCGAAGAACTATTGGTGGGCACATATTCCATTCTCGGCGAGAGATGAATGGCAGTACGGCGGCAGTACGGCGCCGATATCGTGCACCCCGCGATCGGATCAGCTGTGCATATTTGCATGGCATACTGACCATGACCGTGTGACCACTGACACTACACGCGCATTCATGCCCGTGTGCCGCCAGCAAACAACCTTTCAGCGCTGCGTGCTGCCGCGATAGGCACTGCGTCTTCGCGTCTCTGTACTAGCTGTGTTGACGTGGCCAGTTGTGCGCAAAGGCTTTGAAATAATGAACAGGTTCGAAGAAAATTAACTTACCCCCAAGATGCGAGATGTCACCCGGGTAGTGGTCTCCCACCAGCTGCTGCGCCATGGAGGAAATGAGCCCCACCGTCAGCATAGCGTTTCCAGTGAAGGCGCGCAAAGGACGACGCGCTATCCGTCGAGCCCGCTGAGCCCGCTATAAACACAGGTTTACTCAGCACCTTACCACGTTTTCGTACATCGCACCAGCGAATTTCACTGCTGTCGGCACATCACATATCGGAAGAGTGACAAATGCTCATTCCAGCGATGGTTCATGCCCTCGGCACCACAAAGGACCACGACAAACGTAGTAACGCTGAACGCCATGCTGTCCCTCCCCAGACGCTGCGTTCGTTGGCTAGCGCTTCGGCCAGTTCCGGCTTCCTTCGGCCCGTTTAGAAAGGCATCGCCTCCAGGCATTCCTCCAGGTCGTCTCTTTCGGGCTGTATGCTTTTGGGCAGTGCGATAACAAAGGACTACAACCAAATGAAACTTTCGTTACAAAAATAATTAAGTTCTTGTGCACATATTAGCATTAAAAACTTGAGAAATTTGTGACGCATGGACGCATTAATATGCGTGTCGGTACATTCGTGCGTGCGTGCGTGCGTGAGTGGGCATGGTCTAGCGCGTCAAATCCAAAGCCTATGCGACATGCTGCATGGTTTCTGAGATCACCGCCGTGAGCTTCGCTTGTTTTCTTGTGCTGGTGCTGGGCGTTCTTGCGCGCCGCTGTTACTGTGCTGGAATCGCAAAAGAAGAAGGATTACCGGTGTGTGCTGCCGGTGGGCGCGCTCTCATCCAAGAGTGGTAGCAGCTCCCAATTAAGCGATCCGTCGGGGCATATGTGTTATGGATGACTGGTCGACAACGATAATGAGGTCAGCAGTGCGGTGCCGTCGTTTGATGAGTCGCACCTTTCGGCCTATTGCACTGCTAACTTCGTTGCAAAAATGCCTGGCTCATAAGCAGCGACAGTGGCCATTGTTTCTGTGGTGTGTTTCGATTACAAGACGGCGCCCTTCTACAGTGTGGCTTCCTTGGAAACTTATTCGGCGGTGTGCCTGCAACGCCTATCGCTGTCAGCTCAAACTGGAACACCAACTCGCCCAATCTACCGTTCTTCTACAGTTCAAACTGACCGCCTGCGAGCGCTGCCTTCTTTTGCGATGTGAACGGTGACGGGACACTTACTGCCTGTGGCCGGAGCTTATAGCAAAAGCGAAGAGTGTTTTGTGTGAAGGTTTGACGAAGTGCGTGTGTCAGCTGGACCCTTAGCAAGTCATACGAGATGCGACATGCAAAAGTGGTCCACCAGTCGCTTCAGCAGAAAGGAGTGCGGATGTTTTTTACGTTACTTCAATCGAGAACTGCCCATGCAAATATTTCAACTCGTCTCTTTCCTAAACAGCATAGTAAAGAAGCTAAAGCAACAAAACTGCTGTTTCCATGCTGTATATTGATTCCGCACTCGTGCTAGAGGTGGGAAATATGTAGCAGTTATTGGCGGAGTTACAGCCTATGAAGCACGTGCAGCTTCATGTAATTGCAGGTTAGGATATGCGCCTTACATGGTATTGACTTTGTAACCAGACATAGCCATCTGTCAACTAAAAGAAATGTTCTTGCTATAGGATTCTGCAGCATTATGTATGCTTCTGGACACTGAATACCGGGTGCGTCACCTCTCTTGAAAGCACTCAGATTTGTGTACTTATCAGTACGTTTGAGATGAGAAAATTTTATCAGCTTCTTTTCTTTATTTTATAATTAGCTACACAGCATGTCGCAAAAAAAAAATGTTTTAAGGAAAAGTATTTCAGTTTAGAGTAGAACAGTTCAACAAAGTTGTTTTGGGCATTCTGGTAACTTCAAGATGGTATCTGATGGTTGCATACAGACGCGCAAGTCAAACCTCAAAGGGCATCAAACTTAACAGTACCGCTGAGCTTATCCTTTCGTGCTTTTTATGTGTGTGTAGATCACCTGGGGAAGTTCAGTATTGGATGTTGCATTTCATAGTTCTGCTACAACTTTTATCTTCCTTTCTACACATGAAACATGACTGAACTTGATTACATTCCCCAAGCAAATACCTGACGCCTTACAAGCGTTCCTTACTGTGCACAGTTGTCCCAGTGCATTATATCCACTCATGTGCAGCACACTGTTGTGTTGCTCTTGGTCTCCGAATGTGCTCTCAGCAATATGATGGAATCATAGTCCATCCAGATGGTCTTTGTGGTAGTGCAAATTTCAAAACAGATTGAAGAAGAATGATGAGTGTGATACTTCGTCATGCATCATGCAATGCTGGTGCTAATCAGGCAACATGTGTGGTATATATACTTCGCACATTTGAGATTCATTGGATTTGTTCTGGAGCCATACTGGGAATTAATTAATCGATCTGTGATTTGTCACTGAAATTGAAAGAGGGCACTAATTTCTGAACTTTTGACACCAACTGTGAATTCAAAACTGTCTTTTCGTGTAGGCTTACATGGCCTTTTTACGTGTATGTAAATTTATGCTAATGACTTTGGAAATTGCTTTGGAAATGGTTTTGGAAATTGCCTCATAACATTCCTGTTACAGCTCACAATTCGCTTTCTGCACGTCATGTTTGATTGAACCTGATTATATCCCCAGGCTTGTTTGTTGCACCTAACAAACACTGTTGCCCTTTCAGAGTTATTCCATTGATTGACTCCTTTCGAGTGCAAGCAACAAATGGTTGTGTTGCTTCTGATTTCGAAATATGGCTGTCTGCATGACGGGCAACAACATAAGTGCTCTGGATGGCTTTCATCATGCATCTATAAGATATCTGTAACTTTCAGAATTGGTTAAAGGAAGAACTGAAGGATGCTGTAAGAGTCATTAGCAGCTTGTTTTTTACATTATTTTACAATGAACTTGCAATGTTGACAAGTTCTTGCTCAGTGTGCATGTTGTCATGTACAGGTCCCTGCAGTATCGAAGGGAACCATTTTGCACTAAAAGATAATTTTTTGGTTATTTGTTTGCTGAAGTTGAAAATGATTAATGGGTACTTACGCCAAGACGAAAATTATAAAACAGCAAAACGTGAGCTTATTGCTCATTATTGAGAAGTAATCATTAACTGAATGCTCGAACTTTGTTTGCTTTCACCCTAAATGGGCCTTTACAGTCTCGACAAGTTGCTACTAAGCAAGCAAACGCACACATGGCCACACGCAGCCTCACTGAGCTTGCTCAGTATGCACATAAGCACGCACAGCTTCGGCAAGCCCCTCTCAGCACGCAGATGTCCACGTACAGAGAGTTCTCCACGAGAGTCCACGATTTTGTACACGCAAAGAGTGTGCGTGAACGTCTATCAGCTCACAGTACGCGCATATGTACACACAGGACGCACAGAATGCGTACAGGTAACGCACAATTTCTGCGCATTCGTGTGCAAAATGAACGTGATCGTACAAAAATCACTGTTCTCGTGCAAACTCACGCAGAGTTTTTTCAATAGGGATCCCAGTTGAAAAATCCACCAGACTGTTCTGGTGTGTTCTGGTGTTAACACCAGGATTTCCTGGTGTGGCTGGTGTGCACACCACACCGGTCTGGTGTGCACACCAGACCAGCCTGGTGGTGCTGGTGTGCACACCAGACCGGTGTGGTGGTGTCTGGTGTGCACACCAGACCGGTGTGGTGTTGTCTGATGTGCACACCAGACCGGTGTGGTGTTGTCTGATGTGCACACCAGACCGGTGTGGTGTTGTCTGATGTGCACACCAGACTGGTTTCATGTCGTCTGGTGTGCACACTAGACTGGTTTCATGTCGTCTGGTGTGCACGTACACTAGACTGGTTTCGAGTCATCTGGCGTATATGATCCAGCTCAAGCACACCAGACCTGTTGCTGTATTCATGTGCGGGAGCCGAGCGCCACCAAAAAGATCTGTTCGGTTCATTCTAGTTTGCATGATGTACCAGATACAATCTCAGGCACATGCCAGACATGTGGCCAAGGATTATTTCATGCACTGACCAACATGTAGGTTGGTTTGGTACTTACTGAGATTAATGAAAGATTTCTGTCCTGCTTAATTGCATAGTCCATTGTTGCAACTATGGGTGTTCATGTCTTCACACCACAGTCAAACCGTAAAAAAGTCCAAGGTAAATTGTGAGGTGCATTTGCATATCATACAGCATATAATTTAGTATTTATTACTATTACACTAAGGATGAATGGCAGTCTGTTTATTATGTGGACAAAAAAGGCACACTTTTTTAGCTTCCAGGTATAGTTAAATGCTCATATCAGCCAGGACAACAAAAAATTTGTATCTGGTGTGACTATGAAAACATAAAGGCATGACAGCAGGTTGAACTAAAGCTTGAAAGAAATTAAAACACATTTATTCTCAAAATTCAGCATAGAACTCCTTCGTTTCAGAGTTGCAGTAGTGCCTTCGCGAAATGGGCATTTGGGAAAGTGCCCCTGAAAGCATCACAAAAGAACACCATCAATTCATTCCCCTGAATTGTAGCAATGTGGGGCCTTTCATACAGCCAGGCAGCTTCCACAGTGCCTTTCACAGTGATCAAGGCAATGAAATTACTGGAATCAGAATGGTGATAAGGAGGTGGGCTTTTGTGCAGACACAATACTTGACGGGCAGGTAGGAAAGTACTGAAGTGCTGCCAGCTGCATTAAGCACAACAGCAAATGCCAGCTCAGTTGATAACAAATTTTGCAAGGGCATTTGAAGACAACTTCACACAGCACTGTGCATTTGCTCATCGACGCAATGCCAGAAACCATAAGGAACAGCAAGACAGGAACAGGCATGGCTGAGTTGGCAACAGTAAAAAGTGCTACACGGCAAAACAGCCGAAAACGTCCTAAGCTCCCCCTGTGCTATAGATTCTGCCTGTAAGAGCTTAATTTTCTGACTGACATGAGAGCTGTACATTGTTAAGAGATGAAGAGAATGTGAACAATCAAGTTTAAATGGCCAACGATTATTTCGTGCACTGACCAAACACCACCAATTGCATAGCTGCTAAAAGGAGCATTTTGCTACTAGTTTGCTTGTTTTAACACCCGCTAGGTGAGATGCCCCAGACAACTTTTTCATCAACAGCCAAACAAAGTCTCAAGGTCAGCACATGTAGGTAAAAAAAACAAGCAAAAGACATTTTACATATCATTATATAAAGGGTCTTGGAAAACAATGCCCTTCCAAAGTTACATGCACTGAAAAAATTCCCCGCTGTACATTACCACTGAAGGCTATGGAAAGGTGCAAAGGAAGTGCAAATACACTGTAGAGAACATCTTCAGCATAAGTTGCTGTTTTTCATGACAATGCCTACTTCGAAGCATGAAGGACAAGAATCAAAAAACTCGTGCTGAGCAGCAGAGCAGCAAATAATGCACAAGACAGTACACCGCAACTTGACATTACTTAATAAGGCACAATATTATATAAAAAAGGGCTTCATATCACAGGATACAATGTCAGTCAGGTTATCCAGCTTAAGTAAGCAAAGAATAAAAATAAATGGGTGCAGTTTTCACTGGATATAAACGAATGCATGAGAACTGCTTCAAAGAACTGTTCATGAACTCGGAACAGATTGAAAACACAGAGATAACAGTCCCTGATAAGTGTGTTCATTTAACAGAAATGAACACTTACAAAAAAGCTGGCTCATTCGGGTTGCTAAGTCATATATATAGGGATACATCTTGTAGAGAAATCATCAGCTAAACTGCATACACTTTGGGGCGAAGGCTTCTCCGAATACTAAGTTCCGAACCTCATGTGAAACACGGCACTGCAGGAGCATTCATGCTTTGGTTGGTCTGTCCAGCGGGCTCAATATTTAAGGCTACGTGTTCCCTTGATGGAGACAGTTGGCAAGTACGTGTGTGAATTTTGTACTAAGCTGCCATTGAAGCATGTATGTGTTGACGTGTTGGCAAATGCAAAGAAAAACATGCCTATCGAAACATTTTCTTGCTGAACATGCACAAGACAGTGTACTGGATGCCACTGCCATGTGACAGTGAACATGCACAACAAACAAGACAGTGTGTTAATGATAATGCAACACGCTGCAACCTCAAACAACACTAACTAGGTACCTTGCAATGTGCTGCCAAGTTTCATGACATTTTGAATTTTGTAAAACGCAATAGCAAGTTGGCCACAATCATAAATGGAGATCAGTGAAAAAGTGGATGAGTGAAACTGCTATGAGTAAGATGTGCAACAGACTGGGCAAAGGGTATTTTGTCTATGTCAAAAAGATCAGCATCATCATTTTTGCATTTTTCACAAAGCTGTATTCGTGTCTCACATGCTGCATACATATCGTAAAACTGTGCTCAGAATGACGTCGCTTTGAACCAGTTTTGACCACTGGTTTTGTAGAAAAAGAGAGGAACAGAGCTGTAGCAATCACTTCATAAAAAGACCTCAAATATGGTAAATATCCATACCGCAGTCTTTTGGATGTATAAGACGACTTGCTTGTACACTGAAACTTGCTTCAAGAAGTATTATGTTGCAGTTCACCGATGAAAAAAGCTCAAAAGCTGAAGAAGTTTATTTTTGTTTCCCTGCAAAAGTGGGCCGTGTCGAACTGTACGCCCGTGCTTGTAAAAACATAACACCAAGGAGGCCTAAAAGTTAAAAATATGCTGAATGGTTTGTTTCATAGCTCGGTAGTATCCAGCATGCAAAAATATGGTGCACAGGGGCGGCATTTTCCCATTTGACAGCATTTGAAGCAAGTGGGATACAAGTGTCTTACTCAAGAATATTTTCATGCTGTTCCCTCATGGTACTGAAAATGACTAATCACTTTCATGAAGATTAGGCATCTTCACTAAGAATGTGCTCTCTTGTTCCACAAGCACACAAGATGAAACAACGCTTTCTTCGCAAAGCATGCAGAGAGCGATGCCAAATGGAGGGTGCTCGATTCTGAACAAAAAGGGCAGCTCAAACACTTCAGTAATCAATTCTTGACACAACAGCAAGATTTTGCTGTCAGCAGCAAACACCTTGAGAATTTTAACAAGTTTGCCGTTACTTGCTTCCAGGTAGCATGAACATGTTCTTTCTGCTTGTTGATAATGGGCGCTGTGTACAGTGAACCCCTTGACACGAGCTCTAAGGTACTCACTTACGCATGCCTCGGAACCAATGTTTTGCCTCAACAGTATTTGGATGGGTTCTTCATAGACACAAGGTGGCAAAGCTGCACCTAAGACACTAGATTTGTGCTGTTTAGAAATTTTACCTGAAATTAGCTCCTGCTGCTTTTTCAAAAATGGAGGAAGAGGTACCAGACGTTTCAAAGAATTTAGAACTCCATTCATAATGAATCTTTCTGATATTTGCCGAGGAACCCCTTTCGCAGCAGACACAAGCTTCAAGATGTCCCCGTTGCCCCCTTCAAATGGGAAGGTTGACGTGGCCCACAGTGGACCTGTCATCCTAACAGATTTCGCCAGATGTAGAAGTTGATGAACATTGAATGTTTGCGCACTTTCATCATAAAATATTTTCACTTCCTCCACAAACTGTTTCAGCAACCTTTCTGCAATAAAAGTGTCACTGCGTTCAACACTTTCCCTCAGCAGCATAAAAATGCCTTCTACCAGCAATGAAAAATGCCTAATATATCTATCTGGCAGAATGTTTTGAAGGCATGGCACACTGTAGTATAGCAACCAATACTTCCATTCTGTGGCTTTCCAGAATGCCCTCTCTGAAATTGGCCTTGGCAGTCTCGAGAAGCTTATTGGTGGCCGTGCTTTCAATATACGCTGATTTAGCTCGGCAATTCTATTTCCTACATACCAAGGCTTCCCAGTTGCAGACAGCCAAAGCTCTGTCATTTGTGCAGTCACACCCTCCAGGACACAATGCATATAATCGGGAGGGAAGCCCCAGACCAAGTCCAATGTTCCTAGCTTCGTAACTGGAGATGGCCCCTTCACTCCATCGACAGAGCACTTTCTTGTAACTGCAAGGGACATGGCTGACAGCACAGTGTCGTGGGACCTTTCAACCATGGCACCGCCTTCAAACGTGTACTTTACTGTGCCTACAACAAAAACACAACAAATCATTAAAATCAAAACTCACTTCATGCCGCACAGATCAAAGCAGTAGTAAAGAACAAATGAAAATAATTAAAAACATGAATATAACACCGGCAAAGTATAAAACATCCAACTAGCCAAGTAGGCTGTTATTCCTTACTTTTACCGCTGGCAACCAATCTGCCATGTAAAACATATGCTGTATATCTGTGTCCTTCATAAGACTGAATGAAAGCAGGAGTCTCACCGTCAACTAAAGTTCCCTTGTTAAGACACCAAGTGCAGCCGTAGTACCCGTTGTACTGCTTTGCATTGAGCAAAGCAGCTCTGGCCGGTGAGTCGACACAGCAGCACACAATTCTGACTGCAGACTCCACAACTTGATCAGCAAAGGTCCACATCAGGCTGCCAACCTCTTGGAACTTGTCCACAAAGGTTTTCATGAAGAGATGTGCAGGTGGATGCTCCTTGCCGAACCACACTGCTCCAACCAAAATATTCTTCCACCGCAGAGGAACGGGAAGCTCATTGAGGGCAACTTGTATTGGCCACACAGAACCTTTGCTTGACTTAAATACCGGTGCACCATCAGTATTCATCGTCAAAGTTAGGTCACTCCACTTCATTTTGTGGTCGCTGCGAACTTTCTTGTAGAGCAGGCCATCTGTGATATCGGTGAAAGCCTCTGGGCATGATGAAGCAAGCTGAAGCAGGTTGCTTCCAACTATTTTGCCCATGCGTTTCAGGAGCTGTTGCAGTTGTCGCTTCAAGTTAAGAGTGATGAAAAAGCTCCCCTTCTTCAAAACCTCTCCTAGGCTTGCAACTTCTGAACAAATTCGGCAACGCCAGTGGCTGGTACCATTGCCATCAATTAAGAACTGGCAAGTCGGGCAGAAGGCATGAATGCTCACCATTTTTGACTGCTGAAGCCTCCACAGTTTTCGAAAACCATATTTGGTTGAAGGAAAAACCTCTTCAGCAAAGAGGGCGTTCAGAAGCTTGAGCAAGCTGTCAACTTGTGTCCATGGTAGCTTAGCTGCCACAACAAATGATAATATCAGGAGCATGGCTTGCAGTCGAGTTGTGGACTGGCCAGGAAGAGTCGTCTTTGAGTTGGCTGCGATGAAATCAGAAAGATCATCATCTGGGTCGTCAGCTTCCGCATACACATCAGGGTCTCCCTGCTCAGCATTCTGGTTAAAAGAGGCAGCACTTTCTGCTTGTTCAGAGAGCTGAGGTAGTGGCAGCAGACATTCTTCACTCTCAGTTTGTTCGTCTGTAACCTCAGCGTCCCCTCTTGGTACCTCATTTACTGCAGCTAACTGCAAAGAACAAACAAAAGAGGAATGTATTATCAGACAGTGACGAAAGCCCGAGTGGCATGCTTTGAGAAATCTGGCCGATTAGTGGGTCAGCATCTTATCATGGCATGATGTGAGCCCAATTAATGCTGAATTGCTGCTCCATCCTCACACCGCTTGTTCTTTACCCAGATTGAGCATTTGAGACTATTCCAGCTGACGAAATGGGAATGGATGTGAGAGGGCAGCAGTTGTAATTGCGTCCACTGCACACAACTCTGCCATTGGCTGTGATAAGATGCTGACCAAGTGACCGGCTCCAGCTCTCACAGTGCTATAAAGTGAGCTTCACACACTGACATGAGAAGATTTGTCTGAACCGGTGTTCTGCTGGACAAAGAGAGAGACCTGAGAGATCCGCTATGTTGAGGGCTCAGTGTTTTTACTTTTTGTCATTCTTACTGGTATGCACAGGAATTTTCCATAAAAATTACTACGGGCTTTAAAAAGTATCAGTGCAATCCGTGCTGCTCACAGATGATGTCAGAGCAGAATTGCACGACACGTAAACTCATGTTTGCCACATATGCCGATGTAGTCGACACCTCTCACACATTTATAGTGTTCAGTTGGAGTTCGTGTTTGACTGCATTTATGTTGATGAACTCTTCTATACGCAGCAGTTTTCATTGGCGCCTGTGCTCAAGTCCCCAAATGATGGCGGCTACATCCAATTTGGCTGCTATTTGGCTGTATTTCAGCCTGGCTATGTTACAAAAGGCCCTCACAACGCAATATTTCGATCCACATTTCACCTCACCATTCTCCTTCTGCTTCTGTTTCTTGTTTCTCTTAATTCGATGCTGCGGAGTGCTTTTTTTCCTGATCATTGTACACCCGCGCTGCCTTGCTCTTCTGCCACAATCTTTGATGCGACAAACTTTTTTGCCATGGTTTCATTCATCACATTCATCATTTCCGTTTCCTAGCCCTGTTTCTCATTTCTGCATGCTGCGTTCTGCTATCAGCTGTCTGCATCCATCACAGACAATATTTTGGACGTTGATAGGCCATGTAAGCAATGTAAGCTCCGCCTTTTCAGGAACTCTCTTTAGATGCTTACCGCGCAGGTAAGAGCATGACCACTGCCTGCGGTGGGTGTAAGGACGCTAGGTTCTCGCGATTCCGCAAAAGAAAAAAATCTGACTTTAGCTTTCTCCCCCCCCCCCCTTTTCACAAAGAAAAAAAACTGTGTGTGGTGGGGGGGGGGGGGGGGCAAGTTGAAATACAGAATAAACGAATAGGTCCAAGTTATTCAAAAGGCAACGCTTCAAATGAGCGCGGCACAGTCTAGCGAAGCAAATCTCCATTACGGTAACGCACGCACAACGCACAGCAGCAGCCGCGCCGTCATGATCCGTGCCGCCGGTGCTCGGCGTTTCGAGCTGTCCAGCTCCAGCACCCGTTTGCCCTTCTTTGCTGTCCCTACTTCACTCAACTTCTGCAGTGCCTTTTATTTCGCAGCGACCCGTACCTCTTTTCCGCATCCACACCCACAAATATGCACTTGCTCGCCCCGCGTTTTGCTTCAAAAATTCACTGAAAAGCGGGCTTCTCCTCACGGCTCGCAAGCCTAATGGCAAAGGTCGCTTTTGCAACATTGCACAGCTCGGAAAAAAAAAAAAAAACACTTGCGGATTCTTTATGAGTTCATGGAATGTAAAACTTTTCGCCGCAGAAAGTGAATGGGCCCTAGCATATGACGTAAACAAGTCGGTGAATTACCTGCGGTGCTTGAGACGTTGCAGCGGATTCCTTTTGCAGCCGGCTCCATGTCGTCTGCCGCGGAATTTTCAGTGATAGCGCATTTGGCTCCAAATAGGCGCGGTAGCGTTTTTTGGGAGGCATGTTGGAGCACCTCCTTTGCACGCTTGTAACAGGCTTGTACAAGTAGATGAGGCGTTGGCTTGTATAAGGTGCAAGAACGACACTGAAGACAGATGGAACGTACAACCAAGGAGGCGATCGACTACAGACTGCGCGGGAAATTCCGCACGCCCGCCTCTCCTTTCCTTTTTTTTTTATAGCTTCAATGCGTGCCCGCCTCTCCCAGCAAGGCAAACGCTACAATCTAGCCAAAAAGAAAGTGGCGCTTACAAAGTTAACTACTACATTTGCAACATCTACAGATAACTCAATCTGTTTCAGAGCAACGCGCTAAAGCAGTCTCATTAGCATGCAATTTTTTGTTTGACAAGACTGCAGCGCCACACACACCATTACGTTGTCAAAACGTGTAGATATAGTTTGTTCCAACCGTTCCAACATCCTTTTTGTTCTATACTGCGCGACATTGGTGACTTGCTCCCGAGTGTGCATCAGTGCAATGGTGTTTTACATTTACGTGAAGTTTCTGCTTGACAACGTGAAAAAAGTCACTTCATCGGTTCTTGTGAAAAATTTCCACCCAAAGAGCACGGAAGATTTTGCGGCGGGAAATATCTATCAGGTCTATTGGGAGGGGGACGACAAAACAAAGGGCGGATACTACGACGCGGAAATCCTACAGATGACAGGTAAGAACACTTTTATTACTGTCTGAGTACTTTTGTAATTTCTACTTTGCGGCAGCTGTAGCTACCCGTGTATTTCCAGTGCCTCGTTGATTGATATTGAAACTTCATTCAGCCTCTATGTATGTACCGCCGTGAACACAGACGCTCGAGCGATTGTCTTTCACTGACGTTAGTGCCGCTGGGCGTCGGCCGCTGCGTCTGAGACAAAATTAAAGTGGAAGCAGGGCACGAGCTGTCTCCAACGTCCGCAAACATACCGTGCAGTATGGCCTTGGACTCTGCGCCCAGCGCTCAGAGGCTGTAATATCAGTGCAGGACGCGCAAGCGAACGTTCCTCCAATCAACCACAGATATCCGTCGGACTTACGAGCTAGATCCGAACGTCCTTTGCCGAGATCGGACGTCCATCGGACGTACGAGCACAATCCGATTTCGGATATCCGTATTCATACATCCGCCGGACGTACAGACAGTATCCGCTTTTGTCTATCCGCATTAGAGACAAGGTGTACGTCCGAGGGATGTACGGTGGAGTATATTCTCCGGATATGAGTATAGAGTTTTTTATAATTGTTCACACAGAAAAGTCGCGCCGTTCGAGTATGTATACTGTAGAGTTCGCTTTTTTAACCTAGAAAATTTTATTCGCGAAGGAAATTTTGTCAGTTTTATTGGCTAGTGTGCGAGAAATTGCGTTAATATCTGCATATCTGCTTTGGAGAAATTATTTCCATGAGCTACACGGTTTGACTTGAGGACTTTTGTAAATTCGCGCAATTCCCTAGTCATATACTTGCAGTGCAAGGGCCACTGCTGAACTAAATTTATTTAAGGGTAGGAGCGAGTGCTACACAAATTTACAGTAAATCAATTACTAATTTACATCTAGAAAACGTATAAAAATCAGTAGCGACATCGTGTCCGCCGTGGTAGCCACCCTAGCCGTGGTAAAACGCGATTGAAACCACTTGTAAATTCAAAACTCCCGTTTAACTCCGCTATCATCATCATAAATGCAGCTTGTAGTCAGCCCAATCCAATCCATCAGCCACAGAGTGCAGCGGCGTAATGGCGGCGTTGCTGGTTTGGTGCGAAGTGTGGTGCCCCTTTTGAGCTCTGTTACTAGAATGTGTGGCTTTTTTTAGTCTGCGGACGAAAGTGGTGTGTAACTTGAACAATTCGAAGGATGCGACAAGTGCCTGAAGCCCTCCTGGAACGCTGGAATATCGTACTACACCGACTTCGGATGAAAGAAGGCCTAGTGTGATTGCCTACGGCATGTCCTACGGAGGTAAGTGCAGTACACTGCTTGGGAATTACTTTTATGACAGCGGAGCAGGATCTGTAACATTCTCTCGCGGGAGAGTTGGAGTTATGTTATGGCTATACTGTGGTGTGGGCTACGGATGGGTTGAGACTTGTTGAGAATGGGTTGAGAATACCAATAACAAAGTTGCCAAGCATTTTTGAATTTATCATGGTCTACTGAGATTTGGCGTGGACTTGATTACTAACCTTTTTCTTTTCATTTTTTGCAGAAAGCTGTTCGCTTCTGCTTCATCATGGAAGTAGGAAGATGGATGTGCGCTCGAAGTTTTACGTCTCATTGAGGAGTTACACACTTCACATTAACTCAGTCCTGTGCTGATGTACAGTCACAATAAAATATTCTCGCTGTACTTTCAGTTGCTTTTTCATTTTATTGCCCCGCGGACACGAAGAAAGTATGCATGTGCCATATATGCAAACATCCGAGAAAGATCCGGGAACGGACGTTCGAAATCGATGTCCGTCCGGAACATCCGAAACGGACGGCCAACGGCCGGCCGATGGATAGCTGTGGTTGCTTTGTTAGGCGTGCTGACGGCGGTACAGCACTCGAATTTGCTTGTCAGGGCTATAGGAATGTGTTCTTGAGCTTTTCTGCCTTTCGTAACGCGCACCGCTGTTGTGCAGTTCTCACGTTCAACTTGCAGGTTTGCGAATTCCGTCCTGTTTGCAGCATGTTGCATGTTGATGGATGTAACGAAATTAATCTGGCAGTGTCCGGTAGATGGTAGAGTCGCCCAGCTGAAATTACCCCGGCACCTCCATCAACTGGGCCTCGTGAATACGTTTTTTTTTCTCACTGGCGCCCCTCCAGGCATTCTTCAGTTGTAGTAATGAACTGTCTTATGTACAAGTGATGAGTGGCTGGTCTTCCCAGGGTGAACCCGTTGCTTTTTTTTTTTGGGGGGGGGGGGGGGGGGGTGTATCACTTGGGACTAGTTCGGAAGCATAAAATGTATACTTCACTGCTCTTGGTTATAGCTCAGTTGATGACCATGTCCTAGCTACGTGTATTGAATATTAAACTGTGAAGACCTCTGTAGCCGAGAAAGCTGCCAAATGTGACAGAGGTTCTCACGCCACACTAGGTAGGAAGTGTCGATTCTGCATTGTTTCTTGAAAACTTGACATGAATGCGAAATTCTAGAGGCCCCCGTGTACTGTGCGGTCAGTGCACATTAAAGAACCCTAGGAGGTCGAAATTTCTGAAGCCGTTCACTGCGGTATCCCTCATAGCCTGAGTTCCTTTGGGACGTTGAACCCCCATAAACAAAAAAGCCTGGGGCTGCAGTTTCATATAGTAATGTTTGTTACTGCTGCTGAACAGTGGCGAAAATGATTCATTCTTAAAAAAAGGACAGACTACTCAATTGAGCAGCCAGTCTCTGATGAGTGTTGGGGGAATTCTGGCTGATGGCCAGATAGGCACTGTCAATTAAATAATTTAGAATAGAAGCTGCTGCAAAAGGCTTGGTGCAGGAAACATTATCTTGCATTTTATCATTACAATCAATGTATGGAAAATTGTGCGAACATACTCCTAAAAGAGATTTCTTCCCAGAATCCAAAGAAGAAATGGACCAACATATTTCTGGTCAACGACATCGTGGCGCAGTCGCGCGCCCTGCAAAACGCCCAAGAGACCTGGCACGTGATAAAGTATGTATGCGCAATTGAAACCCGAACCTTGTAATGAAATGTGATGTTTAATAGGTTTTCAGTAACGTTGTGTCACATGTGTCACATGGCAGTCGCGCGCCCCGCAAAACGCCCAAGAGACCTGGCACGTGATAAAGTATGTATGCGCAATTGAAACCCGAACCTTGTAATGAAATGTGATGTTTAATAGCTTTTCAGTAACGTTGTGTCACATGTGTCACATGGCAGTCGCGCGCCCCGCAAAACGCCCAAGAGACCTGGCACGTGATAAAGTATGTATGCGCAATTGAAACCCGAACCTTGTAATGAAATGTGATGTTTAATAGGTTTTCAGTAACGTTGTGTCACATGCAAGCATTTCTGCAGTTTGTGTCCAAAGAAATTTAATTTTTTTTATAATGTTAAAGACAATATGGGTGAATATGTGTTTTGACACTGTGTTAACTACTGCAGGTTCGAAACATCAAAAAGTTGCGGATGCTCGCGCAGCAGGCCGCAACGGACGACCTTAGCACGGAGACAGCAGCAGAGAAAGAGGTGCAGAAGCTGAGAAAGGAAAATGAGGAGCTGCGCCAGCTGAACATCAAGCTGCAGCACCAGCTCTTGCGCTTCCTCTCAGCTGATGGTACACTCCTTATAAGGAGTTTTTTTCCTGTATTTCCTGCTGGTCAAGCTTATTGATTAAATGTTTTCAGGTCACATAACCTGGAAAAATTTTTGGGTGGTTTAAGAAGGAAGTGTGTGTGTGTTGGGGTGGGAGGGGGGGAATAGCTTACGGCGCATATTGAAATCTGCGGACTGAAGAGCAACTTGCTCTCACTTTGAAGGATTTAACCTAGCCATGACTGCCGACAAATCTTTTTGTGTTACTCTTTTACTCTCTTCCCTTGCTTTAAAACACCATACCAATAATTGTTGTACCTGCTTCGGTGGCTGAGTGGTCAGGGCACTTGGCTGCTTAGCCAGGACACCTGTGTTCAATCCTGGCCGTGGTGGCGGCGTTTCGAAGGAGGCAGAACACAAAAAGGGTCCGTGTACTCTGCAACGTCTGCCCATTAAAAACCCCATGTGGTCAAAGTTATTCCGAAGCCCTCCACTGCGGTGTCCCTCATAGCCTGTGTGTCGCTTCGGGACATAGATTAATTGTAAATTGTGGCTAAGCCATAAATCACAGTTTTTTATTTGTTCACAAAGTCAACACGCTAGTAGTTCACTCAGTCATGTTGGCTTGTTGAATAAGACCAAGCTTTCCATTAATGTCAGATTTAAAATTCATTACTTCAGGTGTTAAAAAAATAAAAATAAATACCTGACAAAGCCATATCTAAACATGCAGTTTCTTGTGGGACACGAACTGATAGATTTTTTGGCACAGCAGTGAGCCATGCCGCAAAAAATCCCAAGCTATGGGAAGGAATAACGGGGGATAAGGTTGTAGTGGAGCTTATTTTGGAGGCACTTTTCGCACAGGTGCATGGCTGATTATGTTGGAATCAGTGTAACATCTACCACAAAACTGCGTCTAAACTTGAGTCGGGCATGAATCTGCAGTCGAATTGTCAACCAGCACATGCATGAGCGTGTATGAGGGCTGTTTGTGGAGTGCGAGGCGTTTACCATGGGAACAGGCACACAATATTATAAATATACGGAACATGTGCCTCGCGGCCCATTCCTAACAAAGACTCAAGACTCGTCCTCTGTGGCTTCAACATTTCTCTTTGAAGCACTGAGGCGACCAACTTGCAATGCATTCTTGCAAAGAGCAGTAAACACAGGAGAGGACGCTGCAGCCAGGCAAGGGTTGTACTGCTCCACTCCGCACCGCTGAGGAGTGTACTTTCAGTGTTGTAGTTTAGAGGCCTTGCACTGGATAAAGCGTGAGTGCTCCACATTGTACTCTTGAGGGTAGCTTAAGTATTGTCTGTTTTCTGCCTCAATACATAAAAAAATTAAGCTGTGCTCAAATTTCGCATTACAAAAAACCATGATCGTTGGTGAAGTTATTTTCATTGGCCTACATCTGTGCCACCCTTTGCAGCACTGCCTGCTGCGTCTGCACCTTCCGCGGCCGTGGCGGCTGCATCTGCCAGTGCTGCTTTTGCCTCTGCTGCACCTGCCCATGCTGCATTTGCCTCTGCTGCATCTGCACCTGCGGCGTCTGCTTCTGTTCCACCTGCGACATTGGCACCTGCGGCATTGGCACCTGCGGCATTGGCACCTGCGGCATTGGCACCTGCGGCACCGGCACCTGCGGCATCAGCAGCTTCGTCACTGATGGCTGCTACATCGGCAGCTGCTACCTGGGCGCCTGCAAAAGATGCCCCTTTGGTTGAGGTGTTCCCAGCTCCCTCCTCTCCACCTGCAGCCACCTCTGAGCCCCCACCGAGCCCCATTCCTGGAGCCCTGGTTCATGTGGAGTTCACAGAGGGTGGTTTGGGCAGCCAGGAGGAAGGCGCCACCAGGGAAGGCACACAAGTGTGCACAGTAGCAGAGGATGGGAGGGTATGGTTAAAGATACAGCTTAATAATATTTAATATTAGTAGTAACGTTACCACTTAGTTGTTTCACATAATAGCGAAGGCGAGACAATGAAACTCTTGTGTCTTGTGCCACAGGCACTGGCAAGGTGGCAGAAGCAGAGTACATTCACAAGCAACAAACTTGCCGGGCAATTACTATTCAGGCAGCTTCATTCCTTCAGTGACAGCCATAACATTAAAGGTCCCCTGACCATGTTCAGAGATTACAAACAAACAAGTACTCTGGATAAATTGGGCCGCTAGTGGCAACATCTGTACATCGTTTTTTTGGTGTTTTCTAGCTGATAAAAGCTCACATTTTGAATGAGAGTGGTCTCTGAGAATATAACGGGATGCATGCCAACTCAAATTTATATTGTGTGTTCCTCTAAATGATAGTGTAGGAATGCAACAAAAAACACACCTGTACTTCCATCTTTTCATGGCTTGCAGTGTATGTGTGCGTGCTTTGATAATACTGCACTTTTCAGTTGCTGGAACCAAAACAGAAGGCAGCGAAATTTCTTTATTGTGATAGCTATATCTCCAATATTAATTGGTCAATACAGAAAATTTTTGTGGGAGGGCATTCTTTGAAACAGGCCGGAAACCATTGAAGTCAAACAAAAATCCAACCAGATGGTGGTCAGGTGCACTCGGGTGCGACGAGAGCAGTGTGGAATGAAGCACAACTCTTGGTTTGGAATATTCGAGCTTAACAATAGACTTGCATGGGACCTGGGTATTGATTTAGGCAAGATGTGTGGTATATAGCTGGTTGTCTGCGAGTGTGAAAGCTTCGACAGCTAGTAAGAGGACACATTCTGAAAATATTTGGGGCTGTGAATTCCTCATGTTTGTTATTGGAAATCCGTGGGGGAGGCATTTGTGTTGCAGTGGACGTAACATGGCCAATTTTGATTACTGTAATTTCTTGGAAGTGCCTACCTTTTTCTTGTTTTGTTGTTTTATTACTTGGCCAGGGGCCGCAATATTGTCATGAGCTGAGGGCAGATAGGAAAGTGACGTAACCTTTTTTTTGTGCTGCATTAACTGCTACATTCCAACCTACACTGAACACAGATTGCCTTGAAGCAGCTGTTTTTATGGGCTGTATGGCTGTGTGTGTTTTTTCACATTATGAAGTGGTGTTGAAAGTAGTTTGGTTTGATTTCATGCAGGTTCACCTGGCCAATGGGGTCTATTTGGCCAAAGGGGTGTACGACCAATTGTTGACAGTGCCCAAGGACTCACACTTCGTGAAGCGAGCCGCGACTGCCATTTGGTCGACGGAAGGGCTCGCCAAGCGGAGTGTGACGGGCACACTGTCCAACCGCTTCGTCGCCCAAGGCGGAGAGAAGCCGCCTCAACAGCCCCTCACCCCCCACAAAGTTGATGCACTGAAAGGTGAATGCGGTCATCTTGCTCTCTGTTCTGTGATTTAACTGCAGTTTAACTCTCAAATTTATTAGTTCTGTGATTTAACTGCAGTTTAACTCTCAACTTTATTAGTTCTGTGATTTAACTGCAGTTTAACTCTCAAATTTATTAGTAAGCAGACTAAAGTTTTCACTCAATGTGCTCTGTGTCCGCAAAAATTGATTGCTGTTAGTGTTACACATTCTGTGTGATTGATATTGTGCTTCCACCTTCAGCCATGAAATTAAATATTTAAGTGTTTTTAAAAGAAAATAATGCCTGAAAGGTTTATTGTTCACAGTGGGAAAGCAATTGAGGAATTTTGATAGCAGATAATTTGACAGCTAGTGGAAGAAAGGACCATATGTTGTGGCATCATCACAACATCCTCACTGGATTGTGAGAAAACTGCCCATCATGGCAGGTAGCAGTGAAATTAATGATTGGTTTTGAGAGGTGGCTCTTAAATAAAGAAAACTGTGAGCCGCAGAGCTTAAATGCGCCCTCAAATTTTTTTGTTTGTTTACAGCTGCATTCTAATGTACCGCAGCTAAATTAACTAGTGTGGAGATCCAAATGTGCGGCATTCTAACACTCATGGTGCATTTTCTTTTCTACGCAGTGTTTTTCACGCACTACGCGTCACGAAAAGGCTACGGAGAGGAGGACGTTGCCAAAGCCTCGAAAAACATTCGCATGTGGCTCTCACAAAAAGCCTGTGAGCTGCGGCGACAGAGGCCTCCGAAATAAACATCTTGCGTAAGCATAGAAAATTGCATGTTTCTTTATCCAAGAAGTGGCATGGGATTTTTTCCTATGCAACTTTCTCCATATAATGCACCATTACGTCTCACCATACATACCGAATGCAGCAGGGCACATGCCAGGCTCGTGATACGAGCCTGTATGCCTGCATGCATGGAAACGTCGTCTGGTGTCACGGCCTGGTGGATTTTTATGCCCATAAACATCAGCCCGGAAACACCAGCCCGGAGACACCAAACCGTATTTTCTGGTGTTAACACCAGGCACAACCACGTGGGTTTCTCGGCCCCAGAAACACCAGCCCGGAAACACCAGCCCGTAAACACCAGCCCAGAAATACCAGCCCGGAAACACCAGCCCGGGAACACCAGCCCGGGAACACCAGCCCGGAAACACCAGCCCGGAAACACCAGCCCGGAAACACCAGCCCGGAAACACCAGAACCGTGTCTGAATTTCCACTCTGGTGTTAACACCACATACGGCCTGGTGGAATTTTCGATTGGGATGCCTCGTGACAACAATGTACAGGCGCGGACATAAGTAAACGGAGCACGCTATTTCGTTGAAATTGCAATCACGCCTTCTCCATTGGAAATGAAGAAACACTGTATGCCTACAATAAAGCCCACCAACCTCCGCTACCAGCATGCGCGTACCACTTGTGGAAATTTCAATTAGGTGACGCATGAAACATATTCAAGGACAGTTACGTGCTCCGTTTACTTTTGTCCGCGCCTGTACGTTTAAACGCGTTTGGCATCTGCAGAAAGAACCGCTTTAGCAGCATATCGACAAGAATGAATTTTATGGATTAGCTGCTTCTTTTCAGTGCTCACGCCTTTCAATACTTTATTAGTCTGCGACGCTTTAAAAGCGTACTGCTTGTTGTTAACAAGTAATGTCGCTACCCCAAACTAAAAAATCTCTATTTCTAAATGCAAAGCTACGGCACAAGTGGAAGGATAAAATGCAGACATGAAGAAAGGGCGTGAGCTCAGCGGCTCCAGTGTGTTTTTCTTTTTACGGGAACCTGCACCGACAGTTGATTTGAATTCTGCACGCTTGTCAAGTGAATGAATCTACATGCGCTCGCCTCGCGGCAAAAGAAAATGCTTTTGTTTATTTTATCTTTACTTATTTATTTGTGTGCTAATTTTGTGAGGCCAGAAATGAAATACACTGAACACAAATTGTTCGAAAATGTGTTTCCCCTTTCCTTTCACATCGGCATATTTTTAACCGCCTTATGACCATATGATCTGCTCTCATGTGCGCACTGACGCTTTATGAACAGCGGATACTTGGCCAGTGTAGCAGCCGGCTGCGTATGTTCCTTCATTTTTTATAACTTTGTCAACATCGCAAAAAAAAAGGCGTCGTTTTCAAATTTCTGTTGACGGTAATATACACGCAAAGTGCACGACGGACAGCCAGCAATATCATCATCCTGCTTGGCTTGCGCTAACACTGCTCTTGTTGGCAAATAAAAGAGAACCTATTCGAGCGAGGAGCCATACAAGAAGAGGTTGTCTTCAGAGAGCTGCGAGTTCCCGCGCGCCGCTTTGGACGGTGATTTCTTTTTCGTTCCCGATTCCATAGCAATTTTCTGCCATACTCTCTACCGTAGCTCCACTCCGCGAAGTTTTGAAAAATTTTTGGCTTCAGTTCAGTGGTGCCAACCAATTAAGTAGCAACTTTCGCCGGCGGTGCGCCCACTTCATGCTTTGCAGAATATGTATTTCGTACCTGGCCTTCGAAGAGACAGAAACGCGAAAGCTGATTAGCCACCTGTGCCAGCGAATGCGGCGCCGCCACCCCGGCCAACAACTCGTTACTATGGGGAGTATTTCTAGCCAGAGCAGGTTTAGTCCCAACTCGAATTTTTGACACGCGGCGAAGGAGCAAGCAGTACATTATCGAATCCGAAGATCTGCGAAACCACCAGAAAACGGCAATGTGATAAATGCCAAGACCACTATAGTAGGATGCTGATCAAAAAGGCCGCCGCTTTTTCCTTTCAAAGGGTACCCCTTCCAGCCATTGGTGTCGGGCGATTCCTGTGGCCCTGATAATGTTAGAATGCAGGGATAGGCGCCACAATAGCGGGAGAGGTCTATCCTTGACCAAGGAATAACCCCCAATCAACTACCACTCCCTGCTTAGTCACACAAGCAGGGTCGGGAGAATCGGCCAAGGCAACTGACTGGAAGGTGTTCGTTCTAGAAACGCGGCTGCGTGCTGACATAGCAGCAAGTTATAGTTCACTAGACCCTCGACTGTGACTAACCAAACGGGCCCGCAAAAGGGTTGGGAGAATGGGTGGTGCAGCACGGGGGGTTGGGAGGGGAGAAGGGTCGAGGGCAGGAGGCGCAAGGCGCGTTCACACTAGCCCAAAAATCCGGCGAGGGAGGCGAACGCGGTCGCCGCAAACACTGTGACCTGTTCCCATCTGTTGACGCACGACCGAGGCGGAACCGCCGTGCCGCTGCTGTTTCTCGCTTTTCCACACCACGCCGCTGTTGGCGGCATACACAGATATAAGAGAAAAGAACATAAATTTGCCCCGTCTATGTACAATAGGCGCCAGCATGCTTACGTACGTTAAACGCAGGCGCATCCCCACTTTTAGTTCAGCGTATGCTAGCGTAGACGCAAAAAATAAACTCAGCCAATAGAGGCGCCATCTGGTTGTCATGACGGAAACCATTACTGGCAACAAACCGACCCTTTTATTAAGTTGAGAAGCGGCAAAATCGCCTCTCTGAATAAAAGAAAGAAAGCATACAATATCATTCATTCGTTTTGTTATAGGCGAGGTCAGGCGAAGCTAAAGACCAGTGCTCCATTTACGGCCAGTGAAAGCGCTGAAAAAGGCAGTAACAACGAGAATTCAGTCTGAAGCGAGGAACTCGCAATCGAAGGGTGCCGCACGGCGGAAATCGGACTGAACCGATCGGCCTCGCCGCGCCGCTTTCCGCTTCACTCGCCGGATTTTTGGGTGAGTGGAACGCGCCTTTTACCTTGCGACATTGAAGGTCTAAAGGGAGCTTCAATGAAAATTCAGTATGGCTGCCCGAGAGTGAACCACAAGCATGCTAGGCTTGTTTTCTGTTCTGCTGCCTGATCCTGCAATAAATTGCAATACTTTGCCACTATAAGCTGAAGAAGTCGTCCTGATCAAAACTACCTGTCCATTACCTCTGTTTTTGACCTGCAGAAACATTCAACTCATCGAATATTTTTCTATTCTATTTTGCGCATTATTTGCTTCACTTGTGCTGTTTTATTGCTATTTTTTGCGCTGAAACAATTCGGTTTATATTTACGCATTTAAGTTCTTTTCCTTGAGAAAATTTTTGACATTTTACAGCACTGGTCTTTTAGGATTGTTGTATTCAATTTTTTTATTCTGATACTACGAGAGGAAAAAATTTATTGGATTCATGAGACCCAACTCTCATAAGGAGTTTCTCTTTTTTTCTTTGACTATAAGTTTATGTACATGTATTTGCGTTTACCGCAAATATCATGGTCTGTTCTGCTAGCATTCATGGGTTACTTAGCTTTATGTGTTCTGAAACGCCTTCATTTCTTGCATCGGGTATTTTAAATGACATGTTGCGAACAGCATGTAGTGCACGTGTTAGGGACACTAATCCTGTCGGCCTGTAGGGTCCGAAGAAAGGAGAAAATAAATGGAATACAAATGTACCCTCAAGAACTGACATTCGTTATGCCGCAGTATGATACAACTGAGACCAAATGGGGCGCTAAAGACTGGGAAGCTTTCTTTAGAAGCCATGTTACGTAGCAGCACCACATCGATCCGCGGTGCCGCTTGCAACCGTGCAGGCCACCTGCGTGCAGACATCACAGGTGCGATCGAAACCACACGACACAAGTACGGCTTGTTTTGTTGACGAACATAGACTGCTGTTAGCGAATAGCAGCAAGTGGGCAACATACCGACATGTTTCAGACCAAAGTTAACATGAAATTGTCTGATCGCCTTCAGGAACTTTCCAAAACGACGAAGACAAAAAAGGCTCTGACCACAATTAACAGTGCTCCCTTCGTCATTATTGACGCATAGAACTGTTAGGAGGAACGGCGTATTCAGGGCATCAGTCCCAAGAACGTGGTGATAACATATTTTCCACGTGGTTAGAAGTAGACGAAGCACCGCCAGCACGTGTCTATAGGGTGTGTGGGGTAGGGCGTTAAGCGGGAGCGAGTTCAAGGAGCAGGACCTGGGAGCCGGAACGCAGCCTAGCCTTCACCTTTGTCGGACAAGTTCATAGGAAAGCTTAATTCGGACAGTGGTCA
Organism: Amblyomma mixtum; assembly: GCF_055824585.1. Taxonomy (NCBI): domain Eukaryota; kingdom Metazoa; phylum Arthropoda; class Arachnida; order Ixodida; family Ixodidae; genus Amblyomma; species Amblyomma mixtum. The sequence continues at coordinate 234,359,791 of NC_143013.1, forward strand.
AGAAAATGTGATAACGTTTTGGCCACGTCGAGAAGGGAAGCGGAAATTTTACAGAAGGAGTTTGTGGTATACTTTTTGTGCATCAGTATTGTCGAACACAACAGCACAAAAGAGATGCGAACATCCCTCAAAATATGTTGTGCCACAGGAATCTGAAGTATAGGGGAACTTGAAAGGGATGTTTCTTTGATCCCGCGGTCAGGAATACTTGAAAAGAGGAAAGAAAATAGATTAAGAAGACAATAACCTGCTTAATCTGCCATTTATGGATCCGAGAAAAATGACATTAGAAGATTTATTCCCGAGCTGCACTTTGTTTAGGGAGAGGCAAAAATGGGGCTAGCTTCTGGGGAAGTAACAGAAGACAGAAAACCGGTAAGCAATGGCCGGAAATAAGTCTGGAAGCTACTCTTCTGGGAGCGGCTTAATCTGTACACCGATGAGTCAATTCTGGCGATAGCGTCTTTGTGAAAGCGGTGGAGGGGAAGGGAAAGCTGACGGAATCAGGTTGTGGAGCTAGTGACCGGACTACCGGGAGAGGAGGTTTTCGCGAGTGAGAGGGGGTTGCCAACCTCGGCGCGCTAACCAGACACCAGACGACGTTCAGCTGTCACATCAATCGGACGTGCTCGCGAGGTCGTATTCCTGCTGCCTAGCCGTCGTCATGAAGACCGCCCCGGACGCTAACCAGCCTCGCCCCGTTGATGTCACCACGACACGGAGACGCCGGCGTGTTCGGTTCACGCTCCCGAGTGGCGATATCGTCTGCCCGCGGAGAGTGGAAGTGGCCGTGCGTGAACCCTAACTCCGGCTATGTGGAGGGGCCGTCGGAGTAGAAGAAGGCGGCAATTCTGTGTTAGAACCGGGAGATCGACAGAAGGTGGTCATCAAAGGCGGTGAGTTTTTCTGTTTATTTTCATGCAGTGCTTGTCCTCGCCCAGTAATGTTAGCAAGCATAGAGTGAAAGCTCAGAGTACTGACCGCCAAGTACTGTTAGCAAGCATAGAGTGAAAGCTCAGAGTACTGACCGGAAGTTTTCCGCCCTTTTTTCTTGCAGGCTTCCCCCTCCGGCGCTTCAAGAGAATACGCTCCATCAACGTAGCAAGCCTTCCCTCCGGACCCATAACACAAGTGCCATTGGTATCCACCGATCCCCGTTCGTGTGGAACACTCCAGTCACCCTCTGACCCCAGCGCCCCTAGCCCGGACAGCGGCGCCGAACCGTGCCCCACGACTTCACCTGATGGCTTCATGGACGAACTGCTGAAAGCTATGGAACACGAATGCTGACAGTTCAGGAGTCACCACTGAGTTGACCTGACGCCTCCGTAGGCGAAACTTTCTACGTTGCGGAAAGCGACTTGTGAGTGAAAGGAAGTGCAGCCGGCACCCGTTTCACTGAGCAAGTTTTGAGACCGTCAAGGAGTTTTGGAATTCTCTTTCAATGTCAATGTCCTAGTCGTGCTTATTTTTGTGTTTTGGATGTCAGTTTTGGTGTGCCCAGTCGGGCTTTCCCTGCCTTGTATCTCATGTAGGCAATATTCTGGTCGTGTTCATATCGCGTTTTGGATGTTAGTTTTTGTGTGCCCAGTCGAGCAATCCCTGCCTTGTATCTCATGTGGGCAATGTCCTTGTCGTGTTCATTTCGCGTTTTGGATGTCAGTTTTGTGTGCCCACTCAAGCATTCCCTGCCTTGTATCTCATGTAGTCAATATTCTTGTCGTGTTCATTTCTCGTTTTGGATGTCAGTTTTTGTGTACCCAGTCGGGCATTCACTGCCTTGTATCTCACATTCGTCTGACAGAAGCAGTGTTCGCGTCCCGCAGATTCGGTCCTGTCCTCCTGGCTGGACCCGACCTGCCTGTTTGCGATGAATTTCTTACCGTGTTTCCGATGGATTTTCTGAAGTGGTGAAATTGCACCGCTGGAAGATAGGGGATCATTTAGAGGTTCCCACGTGTACCGGGGCCGACAACTGAGCTTTTATAGATTTGACTTTTCGTGCTCTCAGTGACGGCTCTAATCCGAACGTACTAATGTTTCAGTTATTGAACCGATGAGCCTAAAGCGACCGAAATGAACCGAAAGCGACAAAGGCCGCAGATCACTTGCAGCCGAAATCGCAAAATGACTTAGGCATAGGGATTATTTTATTTCTGTCAGCAGTTTTTTTCGTAGGTGGGGTGCACTAGCTTAACTACATGTGGAGCGGTGTTTTATGTGCGAACCGACACTCTCAGAACACATATCATTGGTGTTAAGGTGTTTTGGAGTTGTTTTAATCCTGCTGTTGGGCCCGTATAGTCCAAACGCAGAAATGCCGCTCTATTAGTGATCAAAATACCTCCGCTGACGTTCTTCGCCATAAATTTGTTTTTTCTATTGTAATAGCCTGACAGTTGGTGCGAGGGTTGTTTTTTTTCATGTTTCTGTTTTTCAATGTAAGAGCATAGAAATTTGTAGAAGGCTTATTAGTTCCCTCTCATGTAAAGATGGAAATGGATGGTTGAAATGGAATGCCGGCTTCTGTGGTCTCCCCACTGGCCTCACCTGACGCCTTCCTGGAAGAAGTTGTGAGCATTCCGGAAAGCAACTACTTATTAAGCGGTGCTAAGCAAGCACGCATTCCGCGGATTTAGTTTTGGGATGTGCAAGAAGTTTTGGGCTGTATTTGTCCTGTGTGCGGTCGAGGCGCCATTATTTGTTTTTATATTATTTCGTTCAACCGAATGTGCGTCATTGTCGTCCAACCTTGTGTCCGTGGAGTCCAACTTATGTGTATGTGAAGTTGGGCATGTTTACCAAAGTAATAAATGTGTTTTGCAATTCTCTCGATTTTTGCCTCGTGTCCGTCTGACAGACGCAGTGTCAGCGCCCCATAGATTCTGTCCAATCATCACTGGACCCCACTTGAAACGGTTCCTCAAGGTCAGGGTTCGTCACGGATGCCCTAATACCGCATAAACTACACCCCTCGGAAACTAAGCATCGTTTGCGAGAGACCTTCGTTTAACAGAGCGGACAGCAGAACATTTACTAATTCAAGTTTTTGTACTCTCAGCGGGAGCTTAATTTCAAACGGTCTAGTTATTCAGTTATTGCCAAATTTGGTACGAATCAGGCATTGAGCTGAAAAGTACAAAGGTCGGGAAAGTACAAAGGTCGGGTAACGTATTTATTGCGGCAGCAAACGCGGGGCAATAAGCTTGCTGAAGTGAAGCAGAAAATGGGTCCAGTGGCTCTGAACTGCGGGCTTACACGTGGAATGTGACCGACTGCTGACTTTTACATAACTTGAAAATTTTGCTTTCCGTCAGCGCCACAGAACGATGTTGGCTTTGGAGTTTTTCTCGCAGTTATTGCTTTCTTTCTGCCGCTCCTTAATTAAAAAAAATTGAAAAAGACCGTGTTTTCATGTTCAAACTCGTTTCGCCAAGCAAAACGTTCTAGGCACGTGTGCTCGTTCTATTGTTATCTTGGTGTGCGCTTATTAGAGCCTCTTTTCTAAACCGTTTTTCTTATTTTTGGCTGGTTACAAAAATTACCGAGGGCACGTTATCTCTTGCGGGCATCTAATCCGTAATACAATATGTGTTAGTGTCAAAGCCTTTCTATATATCAGTTGTGAGCCGCAGAAATGATTCGAGGAGAGCATAATAATGCAGCTAACCTCTTTTCTTTTTCACGTTTCCGGCTCTTACTGAAGGGGTGAAAGAATATTTGGTTTGAAACTCCGTTGAATTTCAGATTCCTGCTGAAACGTACCGCCCGTGGCTTGTACTTGAAAAGACTGGCAAGTGAGGTGACTCAGTGGTTTACGACAAAAATAAAACGCTGCGTGCACTTAGTCATCGACACAAAAGCCATATTTTGCACTCGCTTACAGCAAATACATACAAATTTAGTGAAGAATTTTCTCCTAAATCATTAGATCGCCATCATACTTTTCCCCTAGTACAGGATTGCAAATCAGTTTCTTCTTCCCTTTAACCTCTCTGACTTTCCTTCCCCTCCACGTCCAGCACCGCTTAATATGTGTAAAGAGTTCCTCAATAAAGCGGTAGAGATAACATATTGTGACGAAGAAGGCGAAGCTGGCAGTTGATCGGGACGGAACGCTCGCGCTAGGCCTGCAGCCATTAAAACATCTTGCTGATCTCCAAATAACATTTCTTCGAGATCCTGGGGTATCATCGCCATCCTGGTCACGGAGCTTCGGCGTCCTGCGCCTGCTGCGGTCATCGGCCGTGTGTACCTCGTCCGCACAGCCCGGCTGTGCCCCAGCCCGCCAGACGTGAACCGACCTCGCCGCTCATCCCAGCCCCGTCCTCCGCCCCGACCACAAGACACGACGAACTCACAACGCTGCCGCGACGAGAACCAATGACCCGAACGACCGGAGACGCAGCTGACAAGTAAATACTTTCCCCCTGCCCATGCCGATCTGTGCGTCCAAGGGCCTCGGTCGTCCGCTACAGGCAAACTGCGCCCCGGATGCTTCGCAGACCGGGAGCAATTTGCTCATATCTCTCATCGTGGCGGCCAGCACTTCACCACCTTGCCACTTCTGTTCTGCCCTTGAAGCCCATCACCATATCACGCGTCCCTTCGTCAATGTGTTCTGCTATTTACGATCTGGACGATCGCTCGCAGGCCCCGGGTAATGTCACGAAGACGACGAAGCTGGCAGTGGCGCGGGACGGAGCGCTCGCGCTACGGCAGCGGCTATTAAATCACCTCTTTGCCATCAGTCATCTCGTCTCATTCTTCTGCTGGCCGCAAAGTAACAATATGAACTCAAAAAGAAATAGTGGCGCACAAAAGAAGGCGGGATTCAGTTTCCTTCAGTTCCAAGGTACTGCTTGTCCGTGTCTTCTCGTTCGTCCCGTCTCGTGCGGCATCCTGAATGCATGCCTCGTGGCAACAATTTACGTTTAGACGCGTTCGGCATTTGCGAAGAGAACAACTTTAGCAACATATCGGCAGTGGTGGAGGTTGCTGCGTTCCCCTTTCTCCCATCACCGTGGACCTTCGAAGTCGCACCATCCCGATGTCCAAGGCCGGTCAACAGCCCCCCAGTCAACAGCCCACCCCCGCCGGAGCCAGTCGTCTGCTCCGGTGCCGTCCGGCAGCGGGACCCCGCTGTTTCCAGCGGCCACAGCGACCAAGATGTGGAAGATTGGCTGGAATCGTATGAACGGGTGAGCCGCCATAACTGGGACGACCGTGTAAACCTCACTAATGTGATATTCTACCTGAGCGACGCCGCGAACCTGTGGTTCTGGAACCCCGAGGCCAACATTCCCACCTGGGCCTTTCTAAACAGCACACTTGCGGAGGTTCTCGGCCGTCCCGCCGTGCGGAAACTGCGCGCTGAGCAAAGCCTACGTGTCCGAGCTCACCACACGGATGAGACTTTCACCAGCTACATTGAAAATGTAGTTGTCCTTTGCAAGCGTGTTGACCCGGCTATGACCGAGGCTGAGAACATCAAGCACATCCTGAAAGGCATCGACGACAACGCTTTTCAAATGTTGTTGGCCAAGAGCCCCACCACCGTTGCCTCATTGTATACCCTGTGCCAAAGTTTCGACGAGTTGCGCAAACAACGCCTTTGCGCTCGCCGCCCTCCCCCACCTGCCGGCTCCACCTCTGGCCATGGTATCAACCATGACTTACTCGCTACCATCAAAGACTTCGTGCGGGACGAGGTCGCCAGGCAACTCTCGCTCCTATGTTGACAACACCCGTCCCCGCCCGTCCTCATTCCTGAGATCCGGCATGCCATGACGCAGGAGGTCGCCGATGCACTTCCTTGTCTTCGGCAAGCGGTTACTTTGGCCCCCCAGGCCGGTCTTTTTCCGATCCAACCCACCCCTGTTGCCGCCCCGTTGAGCTACGATCCTCCAGTAACAGTGCCGCCTGCGCCCGCACCCGTGCCTCTCACCTATGTCGACACTGTCAGAAGGTCACCGCGGCCGCAGGCCTATGCATACGCTCTTCCTGCGGTGCCTTCGCCTGCTGCTCCCCGACACCGTTTCGCGCCCGCTGCCTACAATCCTTGGCGCACGGCTGACGACAGACCTATCTGCTACGCCTGCGGTATTCCAGGCCATGTCGCGCGCATCTGTCGACGTACTCTGCCTGCGCCTCTGCACCCGCTGCCTGACTACCCCGGTACGGATCGCACCTTTCGCCCTCCTTTCGAACCTCCCCACAGGGGCACCTCACCTGAACGCGCGCTTGGTCGCCAGCCCTACGTTTCCCACCACTCGCCCTCCCCTCGCCGCGGCTCCTTGTCGCCCATGAGGCGTCGCACCGTGCCCGCCGATTCGGAAAACTAGCAGCCGCAGTTCCTGGGGCACGAACTGCGCTCTCATCGCCCTGCTTAAGTCCTCGTCTTTCACCGCCGAATCTTCTTGACATGTTTGTAGACGGCGTCCCGACACTTGCGCTCGTGGACACTGGGGCCACCGTTTCTGTAATTAACGAAAACTTTTGCGTTTGCTTCGAAAAGTTACCACCCCATCTTCTGGACTCTCCTCCGTACAGCTAGCGCCGAGCCCGTTCATCCTTCTGCCGCTTGCACAGCACGCGTCGCCATCGCCGATGTTTTATATGTTGTCAAACTTTTAGTCCTCCGTGCAAGCTCCCATGACGTCATCCTTGGTTGGGATTTTCTATCCCGCCACAGCGCCATCATTGACTGCGCCCGTGCGCTTGTCGTCTTTTCTCCGCTCTGTGACGCACCCTTCGACGAACCTCCGATTCGCTGTGATGATAAACTTGTTGTTGCCGAGGACACTAATATTCCCCCTGAGAGTGCTGTGCTCGTCCCTATGTGCGCCGCCTCTGTTTCTGATGCCACCGTTCACTTCAAGCCTTCCCCCCTCCTTGCCTCTCGCCGACGTCTCTCTCTTCCCTTCGCCGTCATCGACATTCACCACGGTGCTGCCGCAATCCTCGTCTCTAACACCTCATTCTCTGCGTTCCCCTTGCTCCGTGGCGAGTGCCTTGGTCATTTTGAGACCGCAGACTTGATCTGTTCCTTGGACACCGAAGTGACCTCCTCCAGTCCCGACATCGCAGCCCTCACTCCACGTGGCGCTACTCCCGATCACCCACTGCCTTCGGACATTTTCGACCGCTCTATTGACCCCGCCCTCGACACAGCTCAACACGCGCAGCTTCTTGCCCTGCTCAAGCAGTTTCGCTCCTCGTTTGACCACCACTCCTCTTCTTTGGGCCGTGCGACCACTGTCGAGCAACACATTGAAACCGGTACTTATACTCCTCTCCGCCAGCGCCCTACCGTGTTGTCACTTCCCGAGCGCCGCCTCATCGCTGAGCAAGTGGACGACATGCTACAACGCGGCACTCTTCAGCCATCTGCCAGTCCTTGGCGATCCCCAGTTGTCCTGGTGAAAAAGAAGGATGGCACCATACGATTTTGCGTGGACTATCGCCGACTCAACAAAATTACGCGCAAAGACGTCCACCCGCTACCCCGTATTAACGACGCCAGTAAAGTTCAGGTTCTCTATCTTCCTTCCTCGCACCAGAGGTGCCCCGCCAGAGACGGTTTGTTCACTTGAAGACTGCAACGTTTTCTTCCCACCAGGGGTGCCCCGTCAGAGACGGTCTTACGATGAGTTGTAACGCAGGGATCAAGGGAAACTTAGATTTATATGCAGATATTTACAGCATATACAAGTTTAGGCACTCGAGACAAATTAAACGGCAAAAGGATACAAAACAAAAAGGTGGAACTGGCTAACACTGCCCTACTCGGCATATCCGAAGATGCATAGCACCTGACCTTAGCGCAGAACCCTTTTTCCGGCTCCGCGGCCCGGTTTTAAAGCCCTAAATGCCCGGCACACATTTCGTAGCTTCCAATCATGTTGTGCTCTTAACATGATTGGTTCTTCAAGGGCATGGCCAGCCCTCCAGCTTCTATAAGGTAAACCACCCTCTCAATATCAAAATAAAAGCAAAAACAAACACAAATGCACGGTCGTGCCAGCACGTGCGGGGTAGAACATTCTCTCCACCACAAAATAAAAACAAACACAAATACACATTCGTGCCTCCACGTGCGCCAATCGGTACCGCGGTACGTGGGGGGGGGGACACTCGTATTTCCCGGCGCATTCGCGAGCGCCGGCGTTCCGAGAAAGGGGACGCTTCTGCTTTGAGCGCCTCCATCCCCCCCCCCACCCCTTCACGCCAATGGCGTCCATTGAAGACGGCAGCTGGCGATGTTCTGAGACAGAATTAGCGGTACTAACAATCCCGCACGCATTACCGATCCTATACAACGCCCTTGACTGCTTGCAAGGCGCCGAGTTTCTCTCCTCTCTGGATATCCGTTCCGGCTATTGGCAAGTCCCGATGTCTGAGTCCGACCGCCCTAAAACGGCATTCGTTACCCCTGACGGCCTATATGAATTCACCGTAACCCCATTCGGTCTATGTAACGCTCCCGCTACGTTCGAACAAATGATGGTCAACTCTTGCGCGGCCTCAAGTGGAACATTTGTCTCTCCTCTTTAGATGGTGTTGTTGTGTTTCGCCCGATTTCCTTACGCATCTCCAGCGCTTGCGCCAGATATTGAGCTGCCTCACCCGTGCTGGCCTTCAACTTAACCTCACGAAATGAATTTTATGGCTTAGCTGTTTCTTTTAGTGCTGCCGCCTTTCAATACTTTAGAGGTCCACGACGCTTTAAAAGCTTACTGCTAGTATTAACAAGTAATGTCGCTACCACAAAATAAAAACTCACTATTCTTAAAAATAAAGCCACGAAACAAGTGGAAGGAGAAAAAGCAGAGATGAAGCAAGAGCGTGAGCTCAGCGGTTCCAGTGTCTTTTTTTTTTTTTTTACGGGAACCTGCAACAATTCCTGATTTAAATTCTGGACGCTTGTCAAGTGGGTCAATCTACATACGCTCTCGTCGCGGCAAAACAAAATGCTTTGGTTTATTTTATTTCTACGTATTTATTTGTGTGCTAGTTCTGTAAGACCAGGAATAAAATACAGGACACTGAACACAAATTGTTCTAAAATGCGTTTTGCGTTTCCTTTCACATCGGCACGTTTTTAACCGGGTTATTACCATGATCTGCTCTCATGTGTGCACTGACGCTTTATGAAGAGCGGATACTTGGCCGGTGTGTCAGCCGGCTGCTTATGTTCCTTCATTTTTTCCAACTTTGGCAACACCACAAAAAAAGACGTATTTTCAAATTCCTGTTGACAGTAATATGCGCGCAAGAGCACGCAAGGAGAGCAAGCAATATCATCATCCCGCTTGGCTTGCGCTAACACTGCTCCTGTTGCCAAATAAAAGAGAACCTATGCCAGCGAGAAGGCAGACACACAAGAAGAGGTCGTCTTCAGAAGGCTGCGAGTTCCCGCGCGCCGCTTTGGACGGTGATTTCATGTCGTTCCCGATTCCCTAGCAATTTTCTACTACACTCACTACCGTAGCTCTACCCCGAGAAGTTTTGAAAAATTTTTGGCTTCAGTTCAGTGATGCCAACCAATTAAATAGCAACTTTCGCCGGCGAAGTGTCCAGTTCATGCATTGCAGAATATGTATTTCATACCTGGCCTTCGAAGAGATAGAAACCCGAAAACCGATTAGCCACCTGTGCTCGCGAATGCGCCGCCGGCACCCCGGCCAACAATTCATTACCATGAAGAGCCTTTCTAGCCAGAGCAGGTTCAGCCCCAACTCAAATTTTTGACACGCGGCGAAGGAGGAAGCAGTACATTAGCGAATCCCAGGATCTGCGAAAACACCTGCAAGCGCCAGTGTGATAAATGTCAAGCCCACAATAGTAGGATACAAGACAAGAACGCAGCCGCATTTTTCCTTCAAGGTACTCCCTTCCAGCCATTGGTGTCGGCCGATTTTCAGGACCCTGATAATGAGAGAATACAGGTAGAGCGCCACAATAGAGATGGGTGTTGCAGGACGGATGGTGCAAGGCAGGAGGCTTAAGGCCCGTTCACGCTTGGCCGGCGAGCGGAGCGGATTCGCTCGCCGCAAAAATTAGGACCTGTTCTCATCTGTTGACGCCGATCGTGGCGGAGCCTCCGCTCCGCTACTGTTTCTCGCTTTTCCACACCACGTCGCTGCTAGCGGCATACACAGATATAGTGAGAAAAGAGCATAAATTTGCGCTCTCTACATACCACACGCGTATGCAAGCTTACGTACGTTAAACGCAGGCGCATTCCCACTTTTAGTTTAGCATATGCTAGCACAGACGCAAAAATAAACTCAGCCCATTGCGGCGTCATCTGGTTCTCAGCACGGGAACTATTACTGTCAACAAACCGACTCTCCTATTAAGCTCGGAAGCGGCAGAATCGTCTCTTGAATAAAAAAAAGAAAGCAAATTTATCACTCATATGTTTTCTTATAGGCGAGGCGAAACCAAGCTAAAGACCGGTGCTCCATTTTGGGCCAGTGAAAAGGCTGAAAAAGGCAGAAACAACGAGAATTCAGTACGAAGCGAGGGGTCCGGCTTCGAAGGGCGCCGCCATCTCGTCGCCCCGCGGCGGAAATCAGTCAGGCCGATCGGCCTCGCCGCGCCGTTTTCCGCTTCGCTCGCCGGATTTTGCGGCCAGTGTGGACGCGCCTATGACCTTGCGACCTTCAAGGGCTACAGGGGGCTTCAATTAAATTCCCGTATGGCTGCCCGAGAGTGAACCAGCAGCATGGTAGGCTTGTCTTGTGGTCTCCTGCCTGATCCCGCAATAAATTGCAATAATTTGCCACTATAAGCGGAAGAAGTCGTCCTGATCAAAAACACCTGTCCATTACCTCTGTTTTTGACCTGCAGAAACATTTAACTCATCGAATATTTTTCTATTGTATTTTTCACGTTATTTGTTTCACTTGTGCTGCTTTATCGTTTTTTTTTGCGCGGAAATAACTCGATTTATTTTTACGCATTTTATTTTTATTCCTTGAAAAATTTTTTGTAATTTTACCGCACTGGCCTTTTAGGATTGTTGTATTAATTTTTTTCTTCTGGGGAGTCTTCTTCTGAGGGAGTTCCACGAGCAGGACCTGGGGACCAGAGCGCAGCCCAGTCTTCAGCTCGGTCGGACAAGTTCCTAGGAAAGCTTAATTTGCACATTGGTCAAGAAAATGTGATAACTTTTTGGCCACGTTGAGAAGTGAAGTGAAAATTTGACAGAAGGAGGTTGTGCTATACATTTTGTGTATCAGTATTGTCGAACACAACACCAGAAACGAGATGCGAACATTCCTCAAAATATGTGGGTGCCACAGGAATCTGAAATATAGGGGAACTTCAAAGTGATGCTTCTTTGATCCCGCGGCCAGCAACACTAGAAGAGAGGAAAGAATACAGATTACGAGGACAATAACCTGCTTCATCTGCCATTTATGGCTCCGAGAAAGGTGACATTAGAAGGTTTATTCCCGAGCTGCAATTTGATTAGGGAGAGGCAAAAAAGGGGATCAGCGTCTGGGGAAGTAACACAAGGCAGAAAACCGGCATGCAATGGGCGGTAATAAGTCTGGAAGCTGAGAGCGGCTACTGAGAGCGGCTTAATCTGTACACGGATGAGCAAATTCTGGCGATAACGTCTTTGTGACAGCGGAGGAGGTGAAGGGAAAGCTGACGGAAGCAGGTTGTGGAGCTAGTGACCGTACTACCGGGAGAGGAGGTTTTCGCGAGTGAGAGGGGATTGCCAATCCCGGCGCGCTAACCAGACGACGTTCAGCTTTCACATCAATCGGACGTGTACCCGAGGTCGTATTCCTGCTGCCTAGCCGTGGTAATGAAGACCGTACCAGTCCCAGACGCTAGCAAGACTCGCCCCGTGGATGCGGCTACGGCACGGAGACGCCGGCGTGTTCGGTTCACGCTCCCGAGTGGAGACATCGTCTGCCCGCGGAGAGTGGAAGTGGCCCTGCGTGAACCCCAACTGCGGCTACGTGGAGGGGCTGCCGCAGTAGAAGAAGGCGACAATCCTCTGTTCAGTTCAGTTCAGTTTATTTACCTTAAAGGCCCCCTTGTATCGGGAGTATTACATAAGGGGTGGGATTTTAATGAAATGAGCAAACAAGACAGCGAATATTATTTAGCACTGAAGGTGATCGGTTACATGTTCTTGAAAAGTACCGGATGAAGCGATGTTGACGATGTCACGGGGAAGGCCGTTCCAGGCCGTTGCTGCTCGAAAGAAAAATGAAGCAGAAAAGGTGGCAGTATGCGATGGCGGCCGTTCAACTTGTAGGGGATGACTGGTGCGGTGAGATATGCGTGCGGTAGCTGTGATATACGGTGACCGATTGAGGGAAGAATGAAATAATTTGTGATAAAGGGTGAGACTTGAAATGCGACGACGGAACGAAAGGGGCGGTAGTCCTGATAATGCTTTCAATGAAGAAATGCTGACGTCATATGAGTATGAAGGGTGGATGAACCGAGAGGCACGATTTTGGACAGCTTTAAGTGCATTAATTAAATAAGTTTGGTGCGGGCTCCATATGGCAGAGGCATATTCTAATTTTGGTCTGATGAGCGATTTATATGCGAGTAATTTTATGTGTTGAGGGGCAAGGCGGAGATGGCGCTTGAGAAAACAAAGTGTTTTATTCGAGGCTGAAATGATGTTGCCAATATGGGTGCGCCAAGATAAATCACAAGACAAGGTGACTCCTAGATACTTATAAGATGATACTGAATCAATCGAGGTGTTAGAAATGGAATATTGGAAGCGATGCGGGCTATGGCGATGAGAGAAGGATAAGTGTTTGCATTTATTAGGATTTAGGGACATGAGCCAGTTGTTACACCAATTAAGTACGCTGTTAAGATCGGTTTGAAGACTAAGTTGATCACGACAGTTAATAGTGCGGTAAATAACACAGTCGTCAGCGAACATTCGAATATTGCAGGAAACGTGGTCAGGTAAATCATTAATATATATTAAAAAGAGTAATGAACCGAGTACAGATCCTCGAAGATACATGAACAGATACATGAAGTGTCAGTCAGTCTTCAGAGGAAATCCAAGCTGTGGGGTACCAATTTGTAAAGTGGCTGCTGTATTATCGTATAGATTCCCTAAAGGAGAGCTAATGCAAAGCTAAATTTGATTAGAAGTAATATCGCTCGATCTTCTGAAACATAAGCCAAGGCTGTGTAGCCCATCTCTAAGCCTGCGTCTAACGTGAAGAAAATTCAGTGAAACTTGATTACTTACACGCGTTGGCAATTCTATTAACTATTTTCATTCCTCCTGCAGTCAACTCATGCACGAAAACCCATACCTTCATTGAAGACAGCTACGATGCGCTTCATTTTTGCAGGTGGTTTCAAGACTGCAAGTGAAAACCTACACCTCACAAGCGCAACCTTTCTCAACATGTGGAAGCGGGTCAAATTTCTTCGCTACAAACTTCAGGCAGGTCAGGTTTTCACGTTTTACAACGGTTTATTTTTACAGCAGTTAATATAGTTATAATTACAGTAGATTTAATTACAGCTGTATTAAGCAAACTGCTGCAGAAAAGTTTTAAAGCTCAAGATATTGAGGGAAAATCAGCACAGCAATTGTCCATAAACCACTCTGTCAGATGGCTTGTTCCTTTCATTCTTCAGTACAACGCGTACATTTTCTGAAGAGATGAATCACGGAAGGTTCAGATAGTCAATCGATCTTCAAAATGAATTTCGATAATGCCTTGAGTGGTGGCTGAAGCAGCCAGTGATTGCGTGCAGGGCACTCCCAGGCTGCGATTATCTTCGCAACCTTCCTGTGCCTCCTGTCTCCCCTTCGCTCTATTCCTGATGATTACTTCTCCGCCTTCCGGTACCTTTCTTAAGCATTTACCGCTCGTCGCTGCCTTCGTCCTTCTGCTTCGTAGAGTGCCACGCTTGTTCTGCAAGTAGCTATTCTCTCCCCTGCCCTCTACAATATATGTTCCAACTCATGGTTGTCCTCCATGAAGCTGTACGACCTTTCCCAACCTTGTTTTCTAATGAGCGCAAGACAAAATTGGCGCGGGCTTAGCTTTGGTTAAGCCTGATAGGTTCCGAAAGCAGGTGTTTTATACTCCATATGCAGTGCCTCTAGTGGGAAGAGCGCGGAGCGCCTTGCCAAGCGGCCGCCGTTACCCGACCAGCCGAGTTGGTAGTCCGTCTCTCGCTCCTGGTATGACGTCACTCTGTAACGTCACTAGGAATGGTATGACGTCAGGGGTCATTCTAAAGGTCAAACGTGTCAAGTGGCCGCCGCTACGCGAAAAGCCGCTCTTGGGAGTTGTATTGCTTTCGCAATAAAAAGCCTGCACCCTATGCAGAAGAGGGAGCAGCCAGTTTCTGCACGTGCATTCTCTCAATGAGGCAACATTGCGGCTACTAGGCGGCTTGGCCTCTTTCACTGGGTTAAAGAATGTGCCATTGTAATGAGTAATAAATCTATCCTGTATTCTATAGACTTTCATTTTCTCCTGCAAAGCTTTCCCACAGTGCATCTATCTCCTGCTTTGTTTTCATAAACACCAACCGCATCCGTATTGTTTATAGGTCTGTCCTCTCATATCACCAGGCTTCTTTCCTACTTTCTTATCTACTCACACCTGCAGAAGACCACAAAGCGCTGAAACTTCCTTACGCCGGTAATAAGTTTGATATCACACCTGCTTTTGTAATACTTTTAAAGGTGGCAGTCTTTCGTGCTCAGTTTACCTGGAGCATGTGAGCTGACATGAAGTTTAATGCCAGTTGGCGCATTCGAGAGTAACCGAGGGACAAAGTCAAAAACTTTCATTCCTACGTTACGCTTTCACGCACGTACTCGCGACGTGATCATGGAATACACGCAATTATTTGCATGTATTCCTTCACGTGTTGAAATATTCCAAGGAGCACAGCTAATAAGCCCAATATTGCAAAATTAATGGCAAAGGCCGACCCTAGATTGGTCCAGAGTGAAACCATCCATTTGGAATATTATGTCGATTGTCTGTGCTGCATTGGACAAGGATGACGATGATGGAATTAGAGGGCAGCACATCAACTTACCCTCCTTCGTTAGCAAAGGGCAGCGCTAAACAAGAAAACTTTAGCCATTATTGGCGCCAGTGCCCTTGTGTGCATCTTTCCTTGCGTCCTTGAATCCAATATTCCATCACTGTGTTGTGTAATTCAAAGTATACCTTCAAGCGCTGCAGCTCGGCTTCACTGGCCAAGTGTCGAAGAACCTTCTTGTGCCTCACTGCTATTGAATTCGGCGATCATTCACGCTATTTCATAGTGGGCTGATATGTCGGCACAAATGGAATTAAAGTTTTTGTTGCGCTGGCGGCATTATTATACCGTATCTCTTTTGTCTACTGCTTCTGATAGTTTTTGAATACTCGATATGGAATATACGCGTACAAGTGTGATGTCATGTTGTTTCGTCGACGAGCACATTGGATCACAAAATTTATGTTTAGACGCGTTCGGCATTTGCGAAGAGAACAACTTTAGCAACATATCGGCAGTGGTGGAGGTTGCTGCGTTCACCTTTCTCCCATCACCGTGGACCTTCGAAGTCGCACCATCCCGATGTCCAAGGCCGGTCAACAGCCCCCCAGTCAACAGCCCACCCCCGCCGGAGCCAGTCGTCTGCTCCGGTGCCGTCCGGCAGCGGGACCCCGCTGTTTTCAGCGGCCACAGCGACCAAGATGTGGAAGATTGGCTGGAATCGTATGAACGGGTGAGCCGCCATAACAACTGGGACGACCGTGTCAACCTCACTAATGTGATATTCTACCTGAGCGACGCCGCGAACCTGTGGTTCCGGAACCACGAGGCCGACATTCCCACCTGGGCCTTTCTAAACAGCACACTTGCGGAGGTTTTCGGCCGTCCCGCCGTGCGGAAACTGCGCGCTGAGCAAAGCCTACGTGTCCGAGCTCGCCACACGGATGAGACTTTCACCAGCTACTTTGAAAATGTAGTTGTCCTTTGCAAGCGTGTTGACCCGGCTATGACCGAGGCTGAGAACATGCGCTGAGAACAACGCCTTTGCGCTCGCCGCCCTCCCCCACCTGCCGGCTCCATCTCTGGCCTTGGTATCAACCATGACTCACTCGTTACCATCAAAGACTTCGTGCGGGACGAGGTCGCCAGGCAACTCTCGCTCCTATCTTGCCAACACCCGTCACCGCCCGTCCTCATTCCTGAGATCCGGCATGCCATGACGGAGGAGGCCGCCGATGCACTTCCTTGTCTTCGGCAACCGGTTACTTTGGCCCCCCAGCCCGATCTTTTTCCGATCCAACCCACCCCTGTTGCCGCTCGCTCCGTTGAGCTACGACCCTCCAGTAACCGTGCCGCCTGCGCCCGCACCCGTGCCTCTCACATGTCGACGCTGTCAGAAGGCCACCGCGGCCGCAGGCCTATGCATACGCTCTTCCTGCGGTGCCTGCGCCTGCTGCTCCCCGACACCTGTTTCGCGCCCGCTGCCTACAGTCCTTGGCACACGGCTGACGACAGACCTATCTGCTACGCCTGCGGTATTTCAGGCCACGTCGCGCGCATCTGTCGACGTACTCTGCCTGCGCCTCTGCACCCCCTGCCGGACTACCCCGGTACGGATCTCACCTTTCGCCCTCCTTTCGAACCACCCCACCGGGGCACCTCACCTTAACGCGCGCTTGGTTGCCAGCTCTACGTTTCCCACCGCTCGCCCTCCCCTCGCAGCCGCTCCTTGTCGCCCATGAGGCGTCGCACCGTGCCCGCCGATTCGTTCGGAAAACTAGCAGCCGCAGTTCCTGAGGCACGAACTGCGCTCTCATCGCCCTGCTTAAGTCCTCGTCTTTCACCGCCGAATCTTCTTGACATATTTGTAGACGGCGTCCCGCCACTTGCGCTTGTGGACACTGGGGCCACCGTTTCTGTAATTAACGAAACCTTTTGGGTTTGCTTCGAAAAGTTACCACCCCATCTTCTGGACTCTCCTCCATACAGCTAGCGCCGAGCCCGTTCATCCTTCTGCCGCTTGCACAGCACGCGTCCCCATCGCCGATGTTTTATATGTTGTCGAACTTTTAGTCCTCCGTGCAAGCTCCCATGACGTCATCCTTGGTTGGGATTTTCTATCCCGCCACAGCGCCTTCATTGACTGCGCCCGTGCGCTTGTCGTCTTTTCTCCGCTCTGTGACGCACCCTTCGACGAACCTCCGATTCGCTGTGATGATAAACTTGTTGTTGCCGAGGACACCGATATTCCCCCTGAGAGTGCTGCGCTCGTCCCTGTGTGCGCCGCCTCTGTTTCTGACGCCACCGTTCTCTTCAAGCCTTCCCCCCTCCTTGCCTCTCGCCGACGTCTCTCTCTTCCTTTCGCCGTCATCGACATTCACCACGGTGCTGCCGCAATCCTCGTCTCTAACACCTCATTCTCTGCGTTCCCCTTGCTCCGTGGCGAGTGCCTTGGTCATTTTGAGACCGCAGACTTGATCTGTTCCTTGGACACCGAAGTGACCTCCTCCAGTCCCGACATCACAGCCCTCACTCCACGTGGCGCTACTCCCAATAACCCACTGACTACGGACATTTTCAACCGCTCTATTGACCCCGCCCTCGACACAGCTCAACACGCGCAGCTCAAGCAGTTTCGCTCATCGTTTGACCACCACTCCTCTTCTTTGGACCGTGCGACTACTGTCGAGCAACACATTGAAACCGGTACCCATACTCCTCTCCGCCAGCGCCCCTACCATGTGTCACTTCCCGAGCGCCGCCTCATCGCTGAGCAAGTGGACGACATGCTACAATGCGGCACTATTCAGCCATCTGCCAGTCCTTGGCGATCCCCAGTTGTCCTGGTGAAAAAGAAGGATGGCACCATACGATTTTGCGTGGACTATCGCCGACTCAACAAAATTACGCGCAGACATCCACCCGCTACCCCGTATTAACGACGCCAGTAAAGTTCAGGTTCTCTATCTTCCTTCCTCGCACCAGAGGTGCCCCGCCAGAGATGGTTTGTTCACTTGAAGACTGCAACGTTTTCTTCCCACCAGGGGTGCCCCGTCAGAGACGGCCTTACGATGAGTTGAAACGCAGGGATCAAGGGAAACTTAAAGATTTATATGCAGATATTTACAGCATATACAAGTTTAGGCACTCGAGACAAATTAAACGGCAAAAGGATACAAAACAACAAAAAGGTGGAACTGACTAACACTGCCCTACTCGGCATATCCGAAGATGCATAGCACCTGACCTTAGCGCAGAACCCTTTTTCCGGCTCCGCGGCCCGGTTTTAAAGCCCTAAAGGCCCGGCACACATTTCGTAGCTTCCAATCATGCTGTGCTCTTAACATGATTGGTTCTTCAAGGGCATGGCCAGCCCTCCAGCTTCTATAAGGTAAACCACCCTCTCAATATCAAAATAAAAGCAAAAACAAACACAAACGCACGGTCGTGCCAGCACGTGCGGGGTAGAACATTATCTCCACCACAAAATAAAAACAAACACAAATACACATTCGTGCCTGCACGTTCGCCAATCGGTACCGCGGGGCGGGGGGGACACTCGTATTTCCCGGCGCATTCGCGAGCGGCCGCGTTCCGAGAAAGGAGACGCTTCTGCTTTGAGCGCCTCCATCCGCCCCCCCCCCCCCCCCCCTTCACGCCTATGGCGTCCATTGAAGACGGCCGCTGGTGATGTGCTGAGAAAGAATTAGCGGTACTAACAATCCCGCACGCACTACCGATCTTATACAACGCCCTTGACTGCTTGCAAGGCGCCGAGTTTCTCTCCTCTCTGGATATCCGTTCCGGCTATTGGCAAGTCCCGATGTCTGAGTCCGACCGTCCTAAAACGGCATTCGTTACCCCTGACGGCCTATATGAATTCACCGTAATGCCATTCGGTCTATGTAACGCTCCCGCTACGTTCGAACAAATGATGGTCAACTCTTGCGCGGCCTCAAGTGGAACATTTGTCTCTCCTCTTTAGATGGTGTTGTTGTGTTTCGCCCGATTTCCTTACGCATCTCCAGCGCTTGCGCCAGATATTGAGCTGCCTCACCCGTGCTGGCCTTCAACTTAACCTCACGAAATGAATTTTATGTCTTAGCTGTTTCTTTTAGTGCTGCCGCCTTTCAATACTTTAGAGGTCCGCGACGCTTTAAAAGCTTACTGCTAGTATTAACAAGTAATGTCGCTACCACAAAATAAAAACTCACTATACTTAAAAATAAAACTACGACACAAGTGGAAGGAGAAAATGCAGAGATGAAGCAAGAGCGTGAGCTCAGCGGTTCCAGTGTCTTTTTTTTTTTTACGGGAACCTGCACCAATTGCTGATTTAAATTCTGGACGCTTGTCAAGTGGGTCATTCTACATACGCTCTCGTCGCGGCAAAACAAAATGCTTTGGTTTATTTTATTTCTAGGTATTTATTTGTGTGCTAGTTCTGTAAGACCAGGAATAATATACAGGACAAACACAAATTGTTCCAAAATGCGTTTTGCGTTTCCTTTCACATCGGCACGTTTTTAACCGGGTTATTACCATGATCTGCTCTCGTGTGCGCACTGACGCTTTATGAAGAGCGGATACTTGGCCGGTGTATCAGCCGGCTGCTTATGTTCCTTCATTTTTTCCAACTTTGGCAACACCGCAAAAAAAAGACGTATTTTCAAATTCCTGTTGACAGTAATATGCGCGCAAGAGCACGCAAGGAGAGCAAGCAATATAATCATTCCGCTTGGCTTGCGCTAACACTGCTCTTGTTGCCAAATAAAAGAGAACCTATGCCGGCGAGAAGGCAGACACACAAGAAGAGTTCGTCTTCAGAAGGCTGCGAGTTCCCGTGCGCCGCTTTGGACGGTGATTTCATGTCGTTCCCGATTCCCTAGCAATTTTCTACCACACTGACTACCGTAGCTGTACTCCTAGAAGTTTTGAAAAATTTTTGGCTTCAGTTCAGTGATGCCAACCAATTAAATAGCGACTTTCGCCGGCGAAGTGTCCAGATCATGCACTGCAGAATATGTATTTCATACCTGGCCTTCGAAGAGATAGAAACCCGAAAACCGATTAGCCACCTGTGCTCGCGAATGCGCCGCTGGCACCCCGGCCAACAATTCATTACCATGAAGAGCCTTTCTAGCCAGAGCAGGTTCAGCCCCAACTCAAATTTTTGACACGCGGCGAAGGAGGAAGCAGTACATTAGCGAATCCCAAGATCCGCGAAAACACCTGCAAGCGCCAGTGTGATAAATGTCAAGCCGACAATAGTAGGATACAAGACAAGAACGCAGCCGCATTTTTCCTTCAAGGTACTCCCTTCCAGCCATTGTTGTCGGCCGATTTTCAGGGCCTTGATAATGAGAGAATACAGGTAGAGCGCCACAATAGAGATAGGGTCTGTCAGAAGAGCAGGTCTATGCAGAAGAGCAAGTAGGCTCTATGCTTGAGCAACCCATAATCCCCTTTCATCTACCACTCCCTGCTTTGTCACACTAGTAGGATCGTTAGAATCAGTCCAGACCATTAACTGGAAGGCGACCTTTTGAGAAATGCGGCTGGGTTGTGATGTAGCAACAAGGTATAGTTCACTGGGCCGACGAATGTGACTACCAAACGGGCCCGGACAAGGTTTGGGAGAATGGGTGTTGCAGGACGGATGGTGCAAGGCAAGAGGCTTAAGGCCCGTTCACGCTTGGCCGGCGAGCGGAGCGGATTCGCTCGCCGAAAAAATTAGGACCTGTTCTCATCTGTCGACGCCGATCGTGGCCTCCGCTACTGTTTCTAGCTTTTCCACACCACGTCGCTGCTAGCGGCATACACAGATATAGTGAGAAAAGAGCATAAATTTGCGCTCTCTACATACCATACGCGTATGCATGCTTACATACGTTAAACGCAGGCGCATTCCCACTTTCAGTTTAGCATATGCTAGCACAGACGCAAAAATAAACTCAGCCCATTGTGGCGTCATCTGGTTGTCAGGACAGGAACTATTACTGTCAACAAACCGACTCTCCTATTAAGCTCGGAAGGGGCAGAATCGTCTCTTGAATAAAAAAAAGAAAGCAAATTTATCACTCATATGTTTTCTTATAGGCGAGGCGAAACCAAGCTAAAGACCGGTGCTCCATTTTCGGCCAGTGAAAAGGCTGAAAAAGGCAGAAACAACGAGAATTCAGTACGAAGTGAGGGGTCCGGCTTCGAAGGGCGCCGCCATTTCGTCGCCCCGCGGCGGAAATCAGTCAGGCCGATCGGCCTCGCCGCGCCGTTTTCCGCTTTGCTCGCCGGATTTTGTGGCCAGTGTGGACGCGCCTATGACCTTGCGACCTTCAAGGGCTACAGGGGGCTTCAATTAAAGTCCCGTATGGCTGACCGAGTGTGAACCAGCAGCATGCTAGGCTTGTCTTGTGTTCTCCTGCCTGATCCCGCAATAAATTGCAATAATTTGCCACTATAAGCGGAAGAAGTCGTCCTGATCAAAAACAACTGTCCATTACCTCTGTTTTTGACCTGCAGAAACATTTAACTCATCGAATATTTTTCTATTGTATTTTTCACGTTATTTGTTTCACTTGTGCTGCTTTATCGTTTTTTTTTGCGCGGAAAAAGCTCGATTTATTTTTAGGCATTTTATTTTTATTCCTTGAAAAATTTTTGTAATTTTACCGCACTGGCCTTTTAGGATTGTTGTATTAATTTTTTTCTTCTGGGGAGTCTTCTTCTGAGGGAATTCCACGAGCAGGACCTGGGGACCAGAGCGCAGCCCAGTCTTCAGCTCGGTCGGACAAGTTCCTAGGAAAGCTTAATTTGCACATTGGTCAAGAAAATGTGATAACTTTTTGGCCACGTTGAGAAGTGAAGTGAAAATTTGACAGAAGGAGGTTGTGCTATACATTTTGTGTATCAGTATTGTCGAACACAACACCAGAAACGAGATGCGAACATTCCTCAAAATATGTGGGTGCCACAGGAATCTGAAATATAGGGGAACTTCAAAGTGATTCTTCTTTGATCCCGCGGCCAGCAACACTAGAAGAGAGGAAAGAATACAGATTACGAGGACAATAACCTGCTTCATCTGCCATTTATGGCTCCGAGAAAGGTGACATTAGAAGGTTTATTCCCGAGCTGCAATTTGATTAGGGAGAGGCAAAAAAGGGGATCAGCTTCTGGGGAAGTAACACAAGGCAGAAAACCAGTATGCAATGGGCGGTAATAAGTCTGGAAGCTACTCTACTGGGAGCGGCTTAATCTGTACACGGATGAGCAAATTCTGGCGATAACGTCTTTGTGCCAGCGGAAGAGGGGAAGGGAAAGCTGACGGAAGCAGGTTGTGGAGCTAGTGACCGTACTACTGCGAGAGGAGGCTTTCGCGAGTGAGAGGGAATTGCCAATCCCGGCGCGCTAACCAGACGACGTTCACCTTTCACATCAATCGGACGTGTACCCGAGGTCGTATTCCCGCTGCCTAGCCGTGGTAATGAAGACTGTACCAGTCCCAGACGCTAGCAAGACTCGCCCCGTGGATGCGGCTACGGCACGGAGACGCCGGCGTGTTCGGTTCACGCTCCCGAGTGGAGACATCGTCTGCCCGCGGAGAGTGGAAGTGGCCCTGCGTGAACCCCAACTGCGGCTACGTGGAGGGGCCGCCGCAGTAGAAGAAGGCGACAGTTCTCTGTTCAGTTCAGTTTATTTACCTTAAAGGCCCCCTTGTATCGGGAGTATTACATAAGGGGCGGGATTTTAATGAAATGAGCAAACAAGACAGCGAATATTATTTAGCCCTGAAGGTGATCGGTTACATGTTCTTGAAAAGTAGCGGATGAAGCGATGTTGACGATGTCACGGGGTAGGCCGTTCCAGTCCGTTGCTGCTCGAAAAAAAATGAAGCATAAAAGGTGGCAGTATGCGATGGCGGCCGGGCAACTTGTAGGGGATGACTGGTGCGATGAGATATGCGTGCGGTAGCTGTGATATACGGTGACCGATTGAGGGAAGAATGAAATAATTTGTGATAAAGGGTGACACTTGAAATGCGACGACGGAACGAAAGGGGCGGTAGTCCTGATAATGCTTTCAATGAAGAAATGCTGACGTCCTATGAGTATGAAGAGTGGATGAATCGAGTGGCACGGTTTTGGACTGCTTCTAATGCATTAATTAAATAAATTTGGTGCGGGCTCCATATGGCAGAGGCATATTCTAATTTTGGTCTGATGAGCGATTTATATGCGAGTAATTTTACGTGTTGAGGGGCAAGGCGGAGATGGCGCTTGAGAAAACCAAGTGTTTTATTCGAGGCTGAAATGATGTTGCCAATATGGGTGCGCCAAGATAAATCACAAGACAAGGTGACTCCTAGATACTTATAAGATGATACTGAATCAATCGAGGTGTTAGAAATGGAATATTGGAAGCGATGCGGGCTATGGCGATGAGAGAAGGATTAGAGTTTGCATTTATTAGGATTTAGGGACATGAGCCAGTTGTTACACCAATTAAGTACGCTGTTAAGATCGGTTTGAAGACTAAGTTGATCACGAGAGTTAATAGTGCGGTAAATAACACAGTCGTCAGCGAACATTTGAATACTGCAGGAAACGTGGTCAGGTAAATCATTAATATATATTAAAAAGAGTAATGGACCGAGTACAGATCCTTGAAGGTACATGAACAGATACATGAAATGTCAGTCAGTCTTCAGAGGAAATCCAAGCTGTCGGGTACCAATTTGTAAAGTGGCTGCTGTATTATCGTATAGATTCCCTAAAGGAGAGCTAATGCAAAGCTAAATTTGATTAGAAGAAATATCGCTCGATCTTCTGAAACATAAGCCAAGGCTGTGTAACCCATCTCTAAGCCTGCGTCTAACGTGAAGAAAATTCAGTGAAACTTGATTACTTACACGCGCTGGCAATTCTATGAACTATTTTCATTCCTGCTGCAGTCAACTCATGCACGAAAACCCATACCTTCATTGAAGATAGCTAGGATGCGCTTCATTTATGCAGGTGGTTTCAAGACTGCAAGTGAAAACCTACACCTCACAAGCGCAACCTTTCTCAACATGTGGAAGCGGGTTAAATTTCTTCGCTACAAACTTCAGGCAGGTTTTCACGTTTTACAACAGTTTATTTTTACAGCAGGTAATATAGTTATAATTACAGTAGATTTAATTACAGCTGCATTAAGCAAACTGCTTCAGAAAACTTTTAAAGCTCAAGATATTGAGGGAAAATCAGCACAGCAATTGTCCATAAACCACTCTGTCAGATGGCTTGTTCCTTTCATTCTTCAGTACAACGCGTACATTTTCTGAAGAGATGAATCACGGAAGGTTCAGATAGTCAATCGATCTTCAAAATGAATTTCGATAATGCCTTGAGTGGTGGCTGAAGCAGCTAGTGATTGCGTGCAGGGCACTCCCAGGCTGCGATTATCTTCGCAACCTTCCTGTGCCTCCTGTCTCCCCTTCGCTCTATTCCTGAAGATTACTTCTCCGCCTTCCGGTACCTTTCTTAAGCATTTACCGCTCGTCGCTGCCTTCGTCCTTCTGCTTCTTAGAGTGCCACGCTTGCTCTGCAAGTAGCTATTCTCTCCCCTGCCCTCTACAATCTGTGTTCCAGCTCATGGTTGTCCTCCATGAAGCTGTACGAGCTTTCCCAACCTTTTCTCGTGAGCGCAAGACAAAATTGGCGGGAGCTTAGCTTTGGTTAAGCCTGATAGGTTGCGAAAGCAGGTGTTTTATACTGCATATGCAGTGCCTCAAGTGGGAAGAGCGCGGCGCGCCTTGCCAAGCGGCCGCCGTTACCCGACCAGCCGGGTTGGTAATCCGTCTCTCGCTCCTGGAATGACGTCACTCTGTAACGTCACTAGGAATGGTATGACGTCAGGGGTCGTTCTAAAGGTCAAACGTGTCAAGTGGCCGCCGCTACGCGAAAAGCCGCTCTTGGGAGTAGTATTGCTTTCGCAATAAAAAGCCTGCACCCTATGCAGAAGAGGGAGCAGCCAGTTTCTGCACGTGCATTCTCTCAATGAGGCAACATTGCGGCTACTAGGCGGCTTGGCCTCTTTCACTGGGTTAAGGAATGTGCCATTGTAATGAGTAATAAATCTATCCTGTATTCTATAGACTTTCATTTTCTCCTGCAAATCTTTCCCACAGTGCATCTATCTTCTGCTTTGTTTTCATAAACACCAGCCGCATCCGTATTGTCCTCTCATATCACCAGGCTTCTTTCCTACTTTCTTATCTACTCACACCTGCAGAAGACCACAAAGCGCTGAAACTTCCTTACGCCTGTAATAAGTTTGATATCACACCTGCTTTTGTAATACTTTTAAAGGTGGCAGTCTTTCGTGCTCAGTTTACCTGGAGCATGTGAGCTGACATGAAGTTTAATGCCAGTTGGCGCATTCGAGAGTAACCGAGCGACAAAGTCAAAAACTTTCATTCCTACGTTACGCTTTCACGCACGTACTCGTGACGTGATCATGGAATACACGCAATTATTTGCATGTATTCCTTCACGTGTTGAAATATTCCAAGGAGCACAGCTAATAAGCCCAATATTGCAAAATTAATGGCAAAGGCCGACCCTAGATTGGTCCAGAGTGAAACCATCCATTTGGAATATTATGTCGATTGTCTGTGCTGCATTGGACAAAGATGACGATGATGGAATTAGAGGGCAGCACATCAAATTACCCTCCTTCGTTAGCAGAGGACAGCGCTAAACAAGAAAACTTTAGCCATTATTGGTGCCAGTGCCCTTGTGTGCATCTTTCCTTGCGTCTTTGAATCCAATCTTCCATCACTGTGTTGTGTAATTCAAAGTATACCTTCAAGCGCTGCAGCTCGGCTTCACTGGCCAAGTGTCGAAGAACCTTCTTGTGCCTCACTGCTATTGAATTCGGCGATCATTCACGCTATTTCATAGTGGGCTGATATGTCGGCACAAAAGGAATTAAAGTTTTTGTTGCGCTGGCGGCATTATTATATCCTATCTCTTTTGTCTACTGCTTCTGATAGTTTTTGAATACTCGATATGGAATATACAAGTGTGATGTCATGTTGTTTCGTCGACGAGCACATTGGATCACGTTTCTTTGCGAAAAGATTGCACTACCACAGTTTTCAGTTCTTATCCCCATGTTAAAATAATAGCATACATGCATAACGTAAATCACAAGCTTGAGAGAAACAGCGCAAAAGACGGGGACGAAAGAAAGAACACAGTACAAACGCCGTCCTGCAGCGCTCATCCTGTGTTCTTTTTTTCGTTACCGTCTTTTGCGCTGCTACCTTAAAGATTGTATTATGAATTCGCCCGTTTAGCAGTCGTACTTGACAAGGTTTTCGAATAAAACCATCTGCAGTTCACTTGCCAAATTGTAGCGCCAGTGGTATGGACAGCGCTAGTGCGGGAGCACCGAACGCAAGTGGCGCTAGAATGCAAAACTGAAGTTTAAAAAATGCGAGTTAAAATTGAAACGACGAAAAAAACTTTGCGCAACGCGAGCTATGTCGAGAATAGGTAACCAATGATTTATTTAAACAAGGGCAAGACGGCACAGCGGAGACAAAAAAGCGTAAAATTACCAAGGGCACTTTATCTCTCGCGGGCATCTAATCCGTAATACAAGATGTGTTTGTGTCAAAGTCTTTCAATATAGCAGTTGTGAGCCGCAGAAATGATGATGATGATGTCCTCGGGCTGAATGCCACATACCCACGGCGGGGGATTGGCCAGGGTGCATAGCGGCAGAAATGATACGAGGAGAGCATAATATTGTAGCCAGCCTCTTTTCTTTTTTCGTTTCCGGCTGTTACTGAAGGGGTGAAAGAATTTTCGGTTTCAAACTGCGTTGAATTTCAGATTCCTGCCGAAACTTACCGCGCCTTTTTTGTACTTGAAAAGGCAAGTGAGTTGACTCAATGGTTTACGACAAAAAAAAAAAAACAATGCGTGCTTTTAGTTCGCGAAACAGACGCCATATTTTGCAGTCGTTTACAGCAAATACACACAAATTTGGTGTAGCATTTTCTCCTAAATCATTACATCCCCTCAACGATTTCCCCTCGAACAGGATTGCATATCAATTTCTTTTTCCGGTTAACCTCCTTGCCTTTCCTTCTCCTCCAGCCTCGTTTAATAGTTTCAAAGAGTTCCCCAATATAGCGGTAGAGATAATATATTGTGACGAAGAAGACGAAGCTGACAGTGGATCGGAACGGAGCGCTGGCGCTAGGGCAGCGGCCATTAAATCATCTCATTGCCATCAGTCATCACGTCCGATTCTTCTGCTGGTCAGCAAGCAACATTTCTTGGAAGTGCTGGGGTATCATCGCCACCCTGGTCACGGAGCTTCGACGTCCTGCGCCTGCCGCGGTCATCGGCCATGTGTACCTGGTCCGCACTGCCCGCCAGACCTGAACCGACCTCATCGCTCATTCCAGCCCCGTCCTCCGCCCCGACCACAAGACACGATGAACTCACGACGCTGCCGCGCCGGGGACCAGTGACCCGACCGACCTGAGTCGTCACTGACAAGTAAATACACTGTTCCCCTGTCCATGCCGATGATCTGTGCGTCCAAGGGCCTCGGTCGTCGGCTCCTGGCAACCTGCGGCCCGGATGCTTCGTAGACCGGGATTTCATTTGCTCATATCTCTCATCGTGGCGGCCAGCACTTCACCACCCCGCCACTTCTGTTCTGCCCTTGAAGCCCATCACCATATCGCGGTCCCTTCGTCGATGTCCCTTCGTCGCAGGCCCCTCGTAACGTGACGAAGAAGACGAAGCTCGCAGTTGCGCGGGACGGAGCGCTGGCACTAGGCCAGTGGTCATTAAAAAATATTGCCACCAGTCACCTCGTCTCATTCTTCTGCTGGCCGCCAAGTAACAATATGAACTCAAAAAGAAATAGTGGCGCACAAAAGAAGATGGGACGAACGAGAGGCACGGACAAGTTTCACTTGAAGGGTTAAAGTGATTCAGTTCCCTTGAGTTTCAAGATAATGCTTGTCCGTGTCTTCTCATCCGTCCCGTCTTGCGCGGCATCCTGAGGGCATGCCTCGTGACAACAATGTACAGGCGCGGACATAAGTAAACGGAGCACGCTATTTCGTTGAAATTGCAATCACGCCTTCTCCATTGGAAATGAAGAAACACTGTATGTCTACAAGAAAGCCGACCAACCTTCGCTACCAGCATGCGCGTACCACTTGTGGAAATTTCAATTAGGTGACGCATGAAACATATTCGAAGACAGTTGCGTGCGCCGTTTACTTTTGTCCGCGCCTATACGTTTAAACGCGTTTGGCATCTGCAGAAAGAACCGCTTTAGCAGCATATCGACAAGAATGAATTTTATGGATTAGCTGCTTCTTTTCAGTGCTAACGCCTTTCAATACTTTATTAGTCTGCGACGCTTTAAAAGCGTACTGCTTGTTGTTAACAAGTATTGTCGCTACCCCAAACTAAAAAATCACTATTTCTAAATGCAAAGCTACGGCACAAGTGGAAGGATAAAATGCAGACATGAAGAAAGGGCGTGAGCTCAGCGGCTCCAGTGTGTTTTTCTTTTTATGGGAACCTGCACCGACAGTTGATTTGAATTCTGCACACTTGTCAAGTGGGTGAATCTACATGCGCTCCCCTCGCGGCAAAAGAAAATGCTTTTGTTTATTTTATCTTTACTTATTTATTTGTGTGCTAATTTTGTAAGGCCAGAAATGAAATACACTGAACACAAATTGTTCGAAAATGTGTTTTCCCTTTCCTTTCACATCGGCATATTTTTAACCGCCTTATGACCATATGATCTGCTCTCATGTGCGCACTGACGCTTTATGAACAGCGGATACTTGGCCAGTGTAGCAGCCGGCTGCGTATGTTCCTTCATTTTTATAACTTTGTCAACATCGCAAAAAAAAAGGCGTCATTTTCACATTTCTGTTGACGGTAATATACACGCAAAGTGCACGACCGACAGCCAGCAATATCATCATCCTGCTTGGCTTGCGCTAACACTGCTCTTGTTAGAAAATAAAAGAAACCTATTCGAGCGAGGAGGCAGACACACAAGAAGAGGTTGTCTTCAGAAGGCTGCGAGTTGCCGCGCGCCGCTTTGGACGGTGATTTCTTTTTCGTTCCCGATTCCATAGCAATTTTCTACCATACTCTCTACCGTAGCTCCATTCCGAGAAGTTTTGAAAAATATTTGGTTTCAGTTCAGTGGTGCCAACCAATTAAGTAGCAACTTTCGCCGGCGGTGCGCCCACTTCATGCATTGCAAAATATGTATTTCGTACCTGGCCTTCGAAGAGACAGTAACGCGAAAGCTGATTAGCCACCTGTGCCAGCGAATGCGGCGCCGGCACCCCGGCCAACAACTCGTTACTATGGGGAGCGTTTCTAGCCAGAGCAGGTTTAGTCCCAACTCGAATTTTTCATACTCGGCGAAGGAGCAAGCAGTACATTATCGAATCCGAAGATCTGCGAAACCACCAGAAAACGGCAATGTGATAAATGCCAAGCCCACTATAGTAGGATGCTGATCAAAAAGGCCGCCGCTTTTTCCTTTCAAAGGGTACCCCTTCCAGCCATTGCTGTCGGGCGATTCCTGTGGCCCTGATAATGTTAGAATGCAGGGATAGGCGCCACAATAGCGGGAGAGGTCTATCCTTGACCAAGGAATAACCCCCAATCAACTACCACTCCCTGCTTAGTCACACAAGCAGGGTCGGGAGAATCGGCCAAGGCAACTGACTGGAAGGTGTTCGTTCGAGAAACGCGGCTGCGTGCTGACATAGCAGCAAGTTATAGTTCACTGGACCCTCGACTGTGACTAACCAAACGGGCCCGCAAAAGGGTTGGGAGAATGGGTGGTGCAGCACGGGGGGTAGGGAGGGGAGGAGGGTCGAGGGCAGGAGGCGCAAGGAGCGTTCACACTAGCCCAAAAATCCGGCGAGGGAAGCGAACGCGGTCGCCGCAAACACTGTGACCTGTTCCCATCTGTTGACGCACGACCGAGGCGGAACCGCCGTGCCGCTGCTGTTTCTCGCTTTTCCACACCACTTCGCTGTTGGCGGCATACACAGATATAAGAGAAAATAACATAAATTTGCCCCGTCTATGTACAATAGGCGCCAGCATGCTTACGTACGTTAAACGCAGGCGCATCCCCACTTTTAGTTCAGCGTATGCTAGCGTAGACGCAAAAAATAAACTCAGCCAATAGAGGCGCCATCTGGTTGTCAGGACGGAAACCATTACTGTCAACAAACCGACCCTTTTATTAAGTTGAGAAGCGGCAAAATCGCCTCTCTGAATAAAAGAAAGAAAGCATACAATATCATTCATTCGTTTTGTTATAGGCGAGGTCAGACGAAGCTAAAGACCAGTGCTCCATTTACGGCCAGTGAAAGCGCTGAAAAAGGCAGTAACAACGAGAATTCAGTCTGAAGCGAGGAACTCGCAATCGAAGGGCGCCGAGCTGCTTTCCGCTTAACTCGACGGATTTTTGGGTGAGTGTGAACGCGCCTTTTACCTTGCGACATTCAAGGCCTACAGGGGCTTCAATGAAAATTCAGTATGGCTGCCCGAGAGTGAACCACAAGCATGCTAGGCTTGTCTTGTGTTCTGCTGCCTGATCCTGGAATAAATTGCAATACTTTGCCACTATAAGCGGAAGAAGTCGTCCTGATCAAAACTACCTGTCCATTACCTCTGTTTTTGACCTACAGAAACATTCAACTCATCGAATATTTTTCTATTCTATTTTGCGCATTATTTTCTTCACTTGTGCTGTTTTATTGTTATTTTTTGCGCTGAAACAATTCGGTTTATATTTACGCATTTTAGTTCTTTTCCTTGAGAAAATTTTTGAAATTTTACAGCACTGGTCTTTTAGGATTTCTGTATTCAATTTTTTTATTCTGATACTACGAGAGGAAAAAATTTATTCGATTCATGAGACTCAGCTCTGATAAGGAGTTTCTCTTTTTTTCTTTGACTATAAGTTTATGCACATGTATTTGCGTTTACCGCAAATATCATGGTCTGTTCTCCTAGCATTCAAGGGTTACTTAGCTTTATGTGTTCGGAAACGCCTTCATTTCTTGCATCGGGTATTTTAAATGACATGTTGCGAACAGCATGTAGTGCACGTGTTAGGGACACTAATCCTGTCGGCCTGTAGGGTGCGAAGAAATGAGAAAATAAATGGAATACAAAAGTACCCTCAAGAACTGACATTCGTTATGCCGCAGTATGATACAACTGAGACCAAATGGGGCGCTAAAGACTGGGAAGCTATCTTTAGAAGCCATGTTACCTAGCAGCACCACATCGATCCGCGGTGCCGCGTGCAACCGTGCAGGCCACCTGCGTGCAGACATCACAGGTGCGATCGAAACCACACGACACAAGTACGGCTTGTTTTGTTGACGAACTTAGACTGCTGATAGCGAATAGCAGCAAGTGGGCAACATATCGACATGTTTCAGACCAAAGTTAACATGGAAATTGTCTGATCGCCTTCAGGAACTTTCCAAAACGACGAAGAAAAAAAAGGCTCTGACCACAATTAACAGTGCTCCCTTCGTCATTATTGACGCATAGAACTGTTAGGAGGAACGGCGTATTCAGGGCATCAGTCGCAAGAACGTGGTGATAACATATTTTCCACGAGGTTAGAAGTAGACGAAGCACCGCCAGCACGTGTCTATAGGGTGTGTGGGGTAGGGCGTTAAGTGGGAGCGAGTTCCAGGAGCAGAACCTGAGAGCCGGAGCGCTGCCCAGCCTTCACCTTGGTCGGACAAGTTCCTAGGAAAGCTTAATTCGGACAATGGTAAAAAAAAATGTGATAACGGTTTGGCCACGTCGAGAAGGGAAGCGGAAATTTTACAGAAGGAGGTTGTGGTATACTTTTTGTGCATCAGTATTGTCGAACACAACAGCAGAAACGAGATGCGAACATTCCTCAAAATATGTGGGTGCCACAGGAATCTGAAGTATAGGGGACCTTGAAAGTGATGTTTCTTTGATCCCGCGGTCAGGAATACTTGAAAAGAGGAAAGAAAATAGATTAAGAAGACAATAACCTGCTTAGTCTTCCATTTATGGATCCGAGAAAAATGACATTAGAAGGTTTATTCCCGAGCTGCACTTTGTTTAGGGAGAGGCAAAAAGGGGGCTAGCTTCTGGGGAAGTAACAGGAGACTGAAAACCGGTAAGCAATGGCCGGAAATAAGTCTGGAAGCTACTCTACTGGGAGCGGCTTAATCTGTACACCGATGAGTCAATTCTGGCGATAGCGTCTTTGTGTCAGCGGTGGAGGGGAAGGGAAAGCTGACGGAAGCAGGTTGTGGAGCTAGTGACCGGACTACCGGGAGAGGAGGTTTTCGCGAGTGAGAGGGGGTTGCCAACCTCGGCGCGCTAACCAGACACCAGACGACGTTCAGCTGTCACATCAATCGGACGTGCTCGCGAGGTCGTATTCCTGCTGCCTAGCCGTCGTCATGAAGGCCGCCCCGGACGCTAACCAGCCTCGCCCCGTTGATGTCACCACGACACGGAGACGCCGGCGTGTTCGGTTCACGATCCCGAGTGGCGATATCGTCTGCCCGCGGAGAGTGGAAGTGGCCGTGCGTGAACCCTAACTCCGGCTATGTGGAGGGGCCGTCGGAGTAGAAGAAGGCGACAACTCTGTGTTAGAACCGGGAGAGCGACAGAAGGTGGTCATCAAAGGCGGTAAGTTTTTCTGTTTATTTTCATGCAGTGCTTGTCCTCGCCCAGTAATGTTAGCAAGCATAGAGTGAAAGCTCTGAGTACTGACCGGGAGTTTTCCGCCCTTTTTTCTCGCAGGCTTCCCCCTCCGGCGCTTCAAGGGAATACGCTCCATCAACGTAGAAAGCCTTCTCTCCGGACCCATAACACAAGCGCCATTGGTATCCACCGATCCCCGTTCGCGTGGAACACTCCAGTCGCCCTCTGACCCCAGCGCCCCTAGCCCGGACAGCGGCGCCGAACCGTGCCCCACGGCTTCACCTGATGGCTTCATGGACGAACTGCTGAAGGCTATGGAACTCGAATGCTGACAGTTCAGGAGTCCCCATTGAGTTGACCTGACGCCTCCCTAGGCGAAACTTTCTACGTTGCCGAAGGGGACTTGTGAGTGAAAGGAAGTGCTAAGCCAGCACCCGTTTCACTGAGCAAGTTTTGAGACCGTCAAGGAGTTTTGGAATGTCTTTCAATGTCGATGTTCTAGTCGTGCTTATTTTTGTGTTTTGGATGTCAGTTTTTGTGTGCCCAGTCGGGCTTTCCCTGCCTTGTATCTCATGTAGGCAATGTTCTGGTCGTGTTCATATCGCGTTTTGGATGTCAGTTTTTTGTCCCCAGTCGAGCATTCCCTGCCTTGTATCTCATGTAGGCAATGTCCTTGTCGTGTTCTTTTCGCGTTTTGGATGTCAGTTTTGTGTGCCCACTCGAGCATTCCCTGCCTTGTATCTCATGTAGGCAATGTTCTTGTCGTGTTCATTTCTCGTTTTGGATGTCAGATTTTGTGTGCCCAGTCGGGCATTCCATGCCTTGTATCTCACATACGTCTGACAGAAGCAGTGTTCGCGTCCCGCAGATTCGGTCCTGTCCTCCTGGCTGGATCCGACCTGCCTGTTTGCGATGAATTTCTTACCGTGTTTCCGATGGATTTCCTGCAGTGCTGAAATTGCACCGCTGGAAAATAGGGGATCATTTAGAGATTCCCACGTGTACCGGGGCCGACAACTGAGCTTTTTTAGATTTGACTTTTCGTGCTCTCAGTGGCGGCTCTAATCCGAACGTACTTATGTTTCAGTTATTGAACCGATGAGCCTAAAGCGACCGAAATGAACCGAAAGTGACAAACGCCGCAGATCACTTGCAGCCGCAATCGCAAAATGACTTAGGCATAGGGATTATTTTATTTCTGTCAGCAGTTTTTTTCGTAGGTGGGGTGCACTAGCTTAACTACACGTGGAGCGGTGTTTTATGTGTGAACCGACACTCTCAGAACACATATCATTGGTGTTAAGGTGTTTTGGAGTGGTTTTAATCCTGCTGTTGGGCTCGTATAGTCCAAACGAAGAAATGCCACTCTATTAGTGATCAAAATACCTCCGCTGACGTTCTTCGCCATAAATTTGTTTTTTCTATTGTAATAGCCTGACAGTTCGTGCGAGGGTTGTTTTTTTTTCATGTTTCTGTTTTTCATTGTAAGAGCATAAATATTTGTAGAAGGCTTATTATTTCCCTCTCATGTAAAGACCGAAATGGATGGTGGAAATTTGATGCCGGCTTCTGTGGTCTTCCCACTGGCCTCACCTGACGCCTTCCTGGAAGAAATTGTGAGCATTCCGGAAAGCAACTACTGATTAAGCGGTGCTTAGCAAGCACGCATTCCGCGGATTTAGTTTTGGGATGTACAAGAAGTTTTGGGCTGTATTTGTCCTGTGTGCGGTCGAGGCGCCATTATTTGTATTTATATTATTTCGTTCAACCGAATGTGCGTCATAGTCGTCTATCCTTGTGTATGTGAAGTTGGGCATGTTTACCAAAGTAATAAATGTGTTTAGCAGTTCTCTCGATTTTTTCCTCGTGCCCGTCTGACAGACGCAGTGTCACCGTCAAATAGCTTTTGTCCAGGCGCGACTGGACCCAACTTGAAACGGTTCCTCAAGGTCAGGGTTCGTCACGGATGCTCTAATACCGCATAAACTACACACCTCGGAAACTAAGCATCGTTTGCGAGAGACCTTCGTTTAACAGAGCGGACAGCAGAACATTTACTAATTCAAGTTTCGTACTCTCAGCGGGAGCTTAATTTCAAACGGTCTAGTTTTACAGTGATTGCCAAATTCGGTATCAATCAGGCCTTGAGCTGAAAAGTACAAAGGTCGGGAACCACTTGCCTAAGCCGCGGTTTTTTCTTACCTATTTATTGTGGCAGTTAACCGAGGCAACATGCTTGCTGAGGTAAACAGAAAATTGGCCCAGTGGCTGTGGGCGTAAACGTCGAATGTGACCGACTGCTGACTTTTACATACCTTGAAATTTTGTTTTCCGTCAGCGCCACAGAGCGATGTTGCCTTTGGAATTTTTCTCGCAGTCATTGCTTTCTTTCTGCAGCTCATTTATTAAAAAAAAAAAAAAATGAAACAGGCCGTGTTTTCTTATTCAGTCTGGTTTCGCGAAACAAAACTTTGTAGGCATGTGTGCTCGTTCTACGCTTATCTTGGTGTGCTGGTTACAGCCTCTTTTCGAAACCGTTTATCTTATTTTTGGCTGGTTGAGAAAATTACCAAGGGCACTTTATCTCTCGCGGGCATCTAATCCGTAATACAAGATGTGTTTGTGTCAAAGTCTTTCAATATAGCAGTTGTGAGCCGCAGAAATGATACGAGGAGAGCATAATATTGTAGCCAGCCTCTTTTCTTTTTTCGTTTCCGGCTGTTACTGAAGGGGTGAAAGAATTTTCGGTTTCAAACTCCGTTGAATTTCAGATTCCTGCCGAAACGTACCGCGCCTTTTT
Organism: Amblyomma mixtum; assembly: GCF_055824585.1. Classification (NCBI taxonomy): domain Eukaryota; kingdom Metazoa; phylum Arthropoda; class Arachnida; order Ixodida; family Ixodidae; genus Amblyomma; species Amblyomma mixtum. The sequence continues at coordinate 234,395,395 of NC_143013.1, forward strand.
TGTAGTTGAAAAGGCAAGTGAGTTGACTCAATGGTTTACGACAAAAAAAAACAAAAACAATGCGTGCTTTTAGTTCGCGAAACAGACGCCATATTTTGCAGTCGTTTACAGCAAATACACACAAATTTGGGGTAGCATTTTCTCCTAAATAATTACATCCCCTCAACCTTTTCCCCTCGTACAGGATTGCATATCAATTTCTTTTTCCGGTTAACCTCCTTGCCTTTCCTTCTCCTCCAGCCTCGTTTAATAGTTGCAAAGAGTTCCCCAATATAGCGGTAGAGATAATATATTGTGACGAAGAAGACGAAGCTGGCAGTGGATCGGGACGTAGCGCTCGCGCTAGGCCAGCGGCCATTAAATCATCTCATTGCCATCACTCATCACGTCTGGTTCTTCTGCTGGTCAGCAAGCAACATTTGTTGGAAGTGCTGGGGTATCATCGCCACCCTGGTCACGGAGCTTCGGCGTCCTGCGCCTGCCGCGGTCATCGGCCGTGTGTACCTGGTCCGCATTGCCCGCCAGACCTGAACCGACCTTGCCGCTCATCCCAGCCCCGTCCTCCGCCCCGACCACAAGACACGATGAAGTCACGACGCTGCCGCGCCGGGGACCAGTGACCCGACCGACCTGAGTCGTCACTGACAAGTAAATACACTGTTCCCCTGTCCATGCCGATGACCTGTGCGTCCAAGGGCCTCGGTCGTCGGCTCCTGGCAACCTGCGGCCCGGATGCTTCGTAGACCGAGATTTCATTTGCTCATATCTCTCATCGTGGCGGCCAGCACATCACCACCTCGCCACTATTGTTCTGTCCTTGAAGCCCATCACCATAACGCGGTCCCTTCGTCGATGTCTTCTGCTATTTACAAACTGGACGATCGCTCGCAGGCCCCTCGTAACGTGACGAAGAAGACGAAGCTGGCAGTTGCGCGGGACGGAGCGCTGGCACTAGGCCAGTGGTCATTAAAAAATATTGCTATCAGTCATCTCGTCTCATTCTTCTGCTGGCCGCCAAGTAACAATATGAACTCAAAAAGAAATAGTGGCGCACAAAAGAAGATGGGACGAACGAGGGGCACGGACAAGTTTCACTTGAAGGGTTAAAGTGATTCAGTTCCCTTGAGTTTCAAAATAATGCCTGTCCGTGTCTTCTCATCCGTCCCGTCATGCGCGGCATCCTGAGGGCATGCCTCGTGACAACAATGTACAGGCGCCGACATAAGTAAACGGAGCACGCTATTTCGTTGAAATTGCAATCACGCCTTCTCCATTGGAAATGAAGAAACACTATGTCTACAAGAAATCCGACCAACCTCCGCTACCAGCATGCGCGTACCACTTGTGGAAATTTCAATTAGGTGACGCATGAAACATATTCGAAGACAGTTGCGTGCTCCGTTTACTTTTGTCCGCGCCTGTACGTTTAAACGCGTTTAGCATCTGCAGAAAGAACTGCTTTAGCAGCATATCGACAAGAATGAATTTTATGGATTAGCTGCTTCTTTTCAGTGCTAACGCCTTTCAATACTTTAGTTGTCTGCGACGCTTTAAAAGCGTACTGCTTGTTGTTAACAAGTAACGTCGCTACCCCAAACTGAAAAATCACTATTTCTAAATGCAAAGCTACGGCACAAGTGGAAGAATAAAATGCAGACATGAAGAAAGGGCGTGAGCTCAGCGGCTCCAGTGTGTTTTTCTTTTTACGGGAACCTGCACCGACAGTTGATTTGAATTCTGCACGCTTGTCAAGTGGGTGAATCTACATGCGCTCCCCTCGCGGCAAAAGAAAATGCTTTTGTTTATTTTATCTTTACTTATTTATTTGTGTGCTAATTTTGTAAGGCCAGAAACGAAATACTGGACACTGAACACAAATTGTTCGAAAATGTGTTTTCCCTTTCCTTTCACATCGGCATATTTTTAACCGCCTTATGACCATATGATTTGCTCTCATGTGCGCACTGACGCTTTATGAACAGCGGATACTTGGCCAGTGTAGCAGCCGGCTGCGTATGTTCCTTCATTTTTATAGCTTCGTTAATATCGCCAAAAAAGGCGTCGTTTTCAAATTTCTGTTGACGGTAATATACACGCAAAGTGCCCGACGGACAGCCAGCAATATCATCATCCTGCTTGGCTTGCGCTAACACTGCTCTTGTTGGCAAATAAAAGAGAACCTATTCGAGCGAGGAGCCATACACACAAGAAGAGGTTGTCTTCAGAGAGCTGCGAGTTCCCGCGCGCCGCTTTGGACGGTGATTTCTTTTTCGTTTCCGATTCCATAACAATTTCCCACCATACTCTCTACCGTAGCTCCACTCCGAGAAGTTCTGAAAAATTTTTGGCTTCAGTTCAGTGGTGCCAACCAATTAAGTAGCAACATTCGTCGGCGGTGCGCCCACTTCAGGCATTTCAGAATATGTATTTAGTACCTGGCCTTCGAAGAGACAGAAACGCGAAAGCTGATTAGCCACCTGTGCCAGCGAATGCGGCGCAGGCACCCCGGCCAACAACTCGTTACTATGGGGAGCGTTTCTAGCCAGAGCAGGTTTAGTCCCAACTCGAATTTTTGACATGCGGCGTAGGAGCAAGCAGTACATTATCGAATCCGAAGATCTGCGAAACCACCAGAAAACGGCAATGTGATAAATGCCAAGCCCACTATAGTAGGATGCTGATCAAAAAGGCCGCCGCTTTTTCCTTTCAAAGGGTACCCCTTCCAGCCATTGGTGTCGGGCGATTCCTGTGGCCCTGATAATGTTAGAATGCAGGGATAGGCGCCACAATAGCGGGAGAGGTCTATCCTTGACCAAGGAATAACCCCCAATCAACTACCACTCCCTGCTTAGTCACACAAGCAGGGTCGGGAGAATCGGCCAAGGCAACTGACTGGAAGGTGTTCGTTCTAGAAACGCGGCTGCGTGCTGACATAGCAGCAAGTTATAGTTCACTGGACCCTCGACTGTGACTAACCAAACGGGCCCGCAAAAGGGTTGGAAGAATGGGTGGTGCAGCACAGGGGGTAGGGAGGGGAGGAGGGTCGAGGGCAGGAGGCGCAAGGCGCGTTCACACTAGCCCAAAAATCCGGCGAGGGAATCGAACGCGGTCGCCGCAAACACTGTGACCTGTTCCCATCTGTTGACGCACGACCGAGGTGTAACCGCCGTGCCGCTGCTGTTTCTCGCTTTTCCACACCACGTCGCTGCTGGCGGCATACACAGATAAAGTGAGAAAAGAACATAAATTAGCCCTCTCTACGTACAATAAGCGTAAGCATGCTTACGTACGTTAAATGCAGGCGCAATACCACTTTCAGTTCAGCGTATGCTAGCGTAGACGCAAAAAATAAACTCAGTCTATAGTGGCGCCATGTGGTTGTCAGGACGGAAACCATTACTGTCAACAAACCGACCCTCTTTTTTAGTTTAGATGCAGCAGATCGCCTCTCTGAATAAAAGAAAGAAAGCATACAATATCATTCATTCGTTATGTTATAGGCGAGGTAAGACGAAGCTAAAGACCAGTGCTCCATTTACGGCCAGTGAAAGCGCTGAAAAAGGCAGTAACAACGAGAATTCAGTCTGAAGCGAGGAACTCGCAATCGAAGGGCGCCGCACGGCGGAAATCGGACTGAACCGATCGGCCTCGCCGCGCCGCTTTCCGCTTTACTCGCCGGATTATTGGGTGAGCGTGAACGCGCCTTTTACCTTGCGACATTCAAGGCCTACAGGGGCTTCAATGAAAATTCAGTATGGCTGCCCGAGAGTGAACCACAAGCATGCTAGGCTTGTCTTGTGTTCTGCTGCCTGATCCTGCAATAAATTGCAATACTTTGCCACTATAAGCGGAAGAAGTCGTCCTGATCAAAACTACCTGTCCATTACCTCTGTTTTTGACCTGCAGAAAGATTTAACTCATCGAATATTTTCTATTCTATTTTGCGCATTATTTGCTTCACTTGTGCTGTTTTATTGTTATTTTTTGCGCTGAAACAATTCGGTTTATATTTACGCATTTTAGTTCTTTCCCTTGAAAAAATTTTTGAAATTTTACAGCACTGGTCTTTTAATATTGTTGTATTCAATTTTTTTATTCTGATACTACGAGAGGAAAAAATTTTTTGGATTCATGAGACTCAACTCTGATAAGGAGTTTCTCTTTTCTTCTTTGACTATAAGTTTATGTACATGTATTTGCGTTTACCGTAAATATCATGGTCTGTTCATGGTCTGTTCTGCTAGCATTCAAGGGTTACTTAGCTTTATGTGTTCGGAAACGCCTTCATTTCTTGCATCGGATATTTTAAATGACATGTTGCGAACAGCATGTAGTGCACGTGTTAGGGACACTAATCCTGTCGGCCTGTAGGGTGCGAAGAAATGAGAAAATAAATGGAATACAAAAGTACCCTCAACAACTGACATTCGTTATGCCGCAGTATGATACAACTGAGACCAAATGGGGCGCTAAAGACTGGGAAGCTATCTTTAGAAGCCATGTTACGTAGCAGCACCACATCGATCCGCGGTGCCGCGTGCAACCGTGCAGGCCACCTGCGTGCAGACATCCCAGGTGCGATCGAAACCACACGGCACAAGTACGGCTTGTTTTGTTGACGAACTTAGACTGCTGATAGCAAATAGCAGCAAGTGGGCAACATATCGACATGTTTCAGACGAAAGTTAAGATGGAAATTGTCTGATCGCCTTCAGGAACTTTCCAAACCGACGAAGAAAAAAAGGGCTCTGACCACAATTAACAGTGCTCCCTTATTCATTATTGACGCATAGAACTGTTAGGAGGAACGGCGTATTCAGGGCATCAGTCGCAAGAACGTGGTGATAACATATTTTCCACGTGGTTAGAAGTAGACGAAGCACCGCCAGCACGTGTCTATAGGGTGTGTGGGGTAGGGCGTTAAGCGGGAGCGAGTTCCAGGAGCAGGACCTGAGAGCCGGAGCGCAGCCCAGCCTTCACCTTTGTCGGACAAGTTCATAGGAAAGCTTAATTCGGAGAGTGGTCAAGAAAATGTGATAACGTTTTGGCCACGTCGAGAAGGGAAGCGGAAATTTTACAGAAGGAGGTTGTGGTATACTTTTTGTGCATCAGTATTGTCGAACACAACAGCAGAAACTAGATGCGAACATTCCTCAAAATATGTGGGTGCCACAGGAATCTGAAGCATAGGGGAACTTGAAAGTGATGTTTCTTTGATCCCGCGGTCAGGAATACTTGAAAAGAGGAAAGAAAATAGATTAAGAAGACAATAACCTGCTTATTCTGCCATTTATGGATCCGAGAAAAATGACATTAGAAGGTTTATTCCCGAGCTGCACTTTGTTTAGGGAGAGGCAAAAAGGGGGCTAGCCTCTGGGGAAGTAACAGAAGACAGAAAACCGGTAAGCAATGGCCGGAAATAAGTCTGGAAGCTACTCTACTGGGCGCGGCTTAATCTGTACACAGATGAGTCAATTCTGGCGATAGCGTCTTTGTGCCAGCGGTGGAGGGGAAGGGAAAGCTGACGGAAGCAGGTTGTGGAGCTAGTGACCGGAATACCCGGAGAGGAGGTTTTCGCGAGTGAGAGGGGGTTGCCAACCTCGGCGCGCTAACCAGACACCAGACGACGTTAAGCTGTCACATCAATCGGACGTGCTCGCGAGGTCGTATTCCCGCTGCCTAGCCGTCGTCATGAAGACCGCCCCGGACGCTAACCAGCCTCGCCCCGTTGATGTCACCACGACACGGAGACGCCGGCGTGTTCGGTTCACGCTCCCGAGTGGCGATATCGTCTGCCCGCGGAGAGTGGAAGTGGCCGTGCGTGAACCCCAACTCCGGCTATGTGGAGGGGCCGTCGGAGTAGAAGAAGGCGACAACTCTGTGTTAGAACCGGGAGATCGACAGAAGGAGGTCATCAAAGGCGGTAAGTTTTTCTGTTTATTTTCATGCAGTGCTTCTCTCGTCCTCGCCCAGTAATGTTAGCAAGCATAGAGTGAAAGCTCAGAGTACTGACCGGAAGTTTTCCGCCCTTTTTTTCTTGCAGGCTTCCCCCTCCGGCGCTTCAAGAGAATACGCTCCATCAAAGTAGCAAGCCTTCACTCCGAACCCATAACACAAGCGCCATTGCTATCCACCGATCCCCGTTCGTGTGGAACACTCCAGTCGCCCTCTGATCCCAGCGCCCCTAGCCCGGACAGCGGCGCCGAACCGTGCCCCACGACTTCACCTGATGGCTTCATGGACGAACTGCTGAAGGCTATGGAACACGAATGCTGACAGTTCAGGAGTCCCCACTGAGTTGACCTGACGCCTCCCTAGGCGAAACTTTCTACGTTGCGGAAAGCGACTTGTGAGTGAAAGGAAGTGCTAAGCCGGCACCCGTTTCACTGAGCAAGTTTTGAGACCGTCAAGGAGTTTTGGAATCTCTTTCAATGTCAATGTTCTAGTCGTGCTTATTTTTGTGTTTTGGATGTCAGTTTTTGTGTGCCCAGTCGAGCATTCCCTGCCTTGTATCTCATGTAGGCAATTTCCTTGTCGTGTTCATTTCGTGTTTTAGATGTCAGTTTTGTGTGCCCACTCGAGAATTCCCTGCCTTGTATCTCGTGTAGGCAATGTTCTTCTCGTGTTCATTTCTCGTTTTGGATGTCAGTTTTTGTGTGCCCAGTCGGGCATTCCCTGCCTTGTATCTCACATACGTCTGACAGAAGCAGTGTTCGCGTCCCGCAGATTCGGTCCTGTCCTCCTGGCTGGACCCGACCTGCCTGTTTGCGATGAATTTCTTACCGTGTTTCCGATGGATTTCCTGAAGGGCTGAAATTTCACCGCTGGAAGATAGGGGATCATTTAGAGATTCCCACGTGTACCGGGACCGACAAATGAGCTTTTATAGATTTGACTTTTCGTGCTCTCAGTGGCGGCTCTAATCCGAACGTACTAATGTTTCAGTTATTGAACCGATGAGCCTAAAGCGACCGAAATGAACCGAAAGCAACAAAGGCCGCAGATCAATTGCAGCCGTAATCGCAAAATGACTTAGGCATAGGGATTATTTTATTTCTGTCAGCAGTTTTTTTCGTAGGTGGGGTGCACTAGCTTAACTACACGTGGAGCGGTGTTTTATGTGTGAACCGACATTCTCAGAACACATATCATTGGTGTTAAGGTGGTTTGGAGTGGTTTTAATCCTGCTGTTGGGCCCGTATAGTCCAAACGCAGAAATGCCGCTCTATTAGTGATCAAAATACCTCCGCTGACGTTCTTCGCCATAAATGTGTTTTTTCTAATGTAACAGCCTGACAGTTCGTGCGAGGGTTGTTTTTTTTTTCACGTTTCTGTTTTTCAATTAAGAGCATAGAAATTTGTAGAAGGCTTATTAGTTCTCTCTCATGTAAAGACCGAAATGGATGGTTGAAATGGAACGCCGGCGTCTGTGGTCTCCCCGCTAGCCTCACCTGACGCCTTCCTGCAGGAAATTCTGAATATTGCGGAGAGCAACAACTGATTGAAAAGATGTGCTAAGCAAGCATCCAGTCCACGGATTTTGTTTTGGGATGTAAAAGAACTTTTGGGCACTCTTTGTCCTGTGTGCGGTCAAGGCGGCATTATTTGTTTTTATATAATTTCGTTCAACCGAATGTGCGTCATTGTCGTCTATCCTTGTGTCTGTGGGGTTGAACTTATGTGTATGTGAAGTTGGGCACTTTTACCAAAGTAATAAATGTGTTTTGCAGTTCTCTCGATTTTTGTCTCGTGTCCGTTTGACAGACGCAGTGTCACCGTCAAATAGATTTTGTTCAGTCGCGACTGGACCCGACTTCAAACGGTTCCTTAAGGTCAGGCTTGGTCACGGATGCCCTAAAGCGCAGAAATTGCATCGCTTGGAAACTGGGCACCCTTTACGACAGACGGTCGTTTAATAGAGGCGGCAACTGAACATTTATGGACAAACTTCTTGTACTCTCAGCGGGGGCTTTATTTCAAACGGTCCAGTTTTTCAGTCATTGCCAAATTCGGTACCAATCTGGCCTTGAGCTGAAAAGTACAAAGGTCGGGAACCACTTGCCTAAGCCACGGTTTTTTCTTACCTATTTATTGTGGCAGCTCACCGAGGCAACATGCTTGCTGAGGTAAACAGAAAATGGGCCCAGTGGCTGTGGGCGTACACGTCGAATGTGACCGACTGCTGACTTTTACATACCTTGAAATATTGTTTTCCGTCAGCGCCACAGACCGATGTTGCCTTTGGAATTTTTCTCGCAGTCATTGCTTTCTTTCTCCAGCTCCTTAATTAAAAAAAATGAAACAGGCCGTGTTTTCTTATTCAGTCTCGTTTCGCGAAACAAAACTTTGTAGGCATGTGTCCTCGTTCTACGCTTATCTTGGTGTGCTGGTTAACGCCTCTTTTCGAAACCGTTTATCTTATTTTTGGCTGGTTGAGAAAATTACCAAGGGCACTTTATCTCTCGCGGGCATCTAATCCGTAATACAAGATGTGTTTGTGTCAAAGTCTTTCAATATAGCAGTATTGAGCCGCAGAAATGATGATGATGATGATGATGTCCTCGGGCTGAATGGCACATACCCACGGCGGGGGATTGGCCAGGGTGCATAGCGGCATAAATGATACGAGGAGAGCATAATATTGTAACCAGCCTCTTTTCTTTTTTCGTTTCCGGCTGTTACTGAAGGGGTGAAAGAATTTTCGGTTTCAAACTCCGTTGAATTTCAGATTCCTGCCGAAACTTACCGCGCCTTTTTTGTACTTGAAAAGGCAAGTGAGTTGACTCAATAGTTTACGACAAAAAAAAAAAAACAATGCGTGCTTTTAGTTCGCGAAACAGACGCCATATTTTGCAGTCGTTTAAAGCAAATACACACAAATTTGGTGTAGCATTTTCTCCTAAATCATTGCATCCCCTCAACCTTTTCCCCTCGTACAGGATTGCATATCAATTTCTTTTTCCGGTTAACCTCATCCCAGCCCCGTCCTCCGCCCCGACCACAAGACACGATGAACTCACGACGCTGCCGCGCAGGGGACCAGTGACCCGAACGACCTGAGTCGTCACTGACAAGTAAATACACTGTTCCCCTGTCCATGCCGATGATCTGTGCGTCCAAGGGCCTCGGTCGTCGGCTCCTGGCAACCTGCGGCCCGGATGCTTCGTAGACCGGGATTTCATTTGCTCATATCTCTCATCGTGGCGGCCAGCACTTCACCACCCCGCCACTTCTGTTCTGCCCTTGAAGCCCATCACCATATCGCGGTCCCTTCGTCGATGTCTTCTGCTATTTGCGAACTGGACGATCGCTCGCAGGCCCCTCGTAACGTGACGAAGAAGACGAAGCTCGCAGTTGCGCGGGACGGAGCGCTGGCACTAGGCCAGTGGTCATTAAAAAATATTGCCATCAGTCACCTCGTCTCATTCTTCTGCTGGCCGCCAAGTAACAATATGAACTCAAAAAGAAATAGTGGCGCACAAAAGAAGATGGGACGAACGAGAGGCACGGACAAGTTTCACTTGAAGGGTTAAAGTGATTCAGTTCCCTTGAGTTTCAAGATAATGCTTGTCCGTGTCTTCTCATCCGTCCCGTCTTGCGCGGCATCCTGAGGGCATGCCTCGTGACAACAATGTACAGGCGCGGACAAAAGTAAACGGAGCACGCTATTTCGTTGAAATTGCAATCACGCCTTCTCCATTGGAAATGAAGAAACAGTGTATGTCTACAAGAAAGCCGACCAACCTCCGCTACCAGCATGCGCGTACCACTTGTGGAAATTTCAATTAGATGACGCATGAAACATATTCAAAGACAGTTACGTGCTCCGTTTACTTTTGTCCGCGCCTGTACGTTTAAACGCGTTTGGCATCTGCAGAAAGAACCGCTTTAGCAGCATATCGACAAGAATGAATTTTATAGATTAGCTGCTTCTTTTCAGTGCGAACGCCTTCCAATACTTTATTAGTCTGCGACGCTTTAAAAGCGTACTGCTTGTTGTTAACAAGTAATGTCGCTACCCCAAACTAAAAAATCACTATTTCTAAATGCAAAGCTACGGCACAAGTGGAAGGATAAAATGCAGACATGAAGAAAGGGCGTGAGCTCAGCGGCTCCAGTGTGTTTTTCTTTTTACGGGAACCTGCACCGACAGTTGATTTGAATTCTGCACGCTTGTCAAGTGGGTGAATCTACATGCGCTCCCGTCGCGGCAAAAGAAAATGCTTTTGTTTATTTTATCTTTACTTATTTATTTGTGTGCTAATTTTGTAACGCCAGAAATGAAATACACCGAACACAAATTGTTCGAAAATGTGTTTTCTCTTTCCCTTCACATCGGCATATTTTTAACCGCCTTATGACCATATGATCTGCTCTCATGTGCGCACTGACGCTTTATGAACAGCGGATACTTGGCCAGTGTAGCAGCCGGCTGCGTATGTTCCTTCATTTTTATAACTTTGTCAACATCGCAAAAAAAAGGCTTCGTTTTCACATTTCTGTTGACGGTAATATACACGCAAAATGCACGACGGACAGCCAGCAATATCATCATCCTGCTTGGCTTGCGCTAACACTGCTCTTGTTGGCAAATAAAAGAGAACCTATTCGAGCGAGGAGATATACACACAAGAAGAGGTTGTCTTCAGAAGGCTGCGAGTTCCCGCGCGCCGCTTTGGACGGTGATTTCTTTTTCGTCCGATTCCATAGCAATTTTCTACCATACTCTCTACCGTAGCTCCATTCCGAGAAGTTTTGAAAAATATTTGGCTTCAGTTCAGTGGTGCCAACCAATTAAGTAGCAACTTTCGCCGGCGGTGCGCCCACTTCATGCATTGCAGAATATGTATTTCGTACCTGGCCTTCGAAGAGACAGAAACGCGAAAGCTGATTAGCCACCTGTGCCAGCGAATGCGGCGCCGGCACCCTGGCCAACAACTCGTTACTATGGGGAGCGTTTCTAGCCAGAGCAAGTTTAGTCCCAACTCGAATTTTTGACACGCGGCGAAGGAGCAAGCAGTACATTATCTAATCCGAAGATCTGCGAAACCACCAGAAAATGGCAATGTGATAAATGCCAAGCCCACTATAGTAGGATGCTGATCAAAAAGGCCGCCGCTTTTTCCTTTCAAAGGGGACCACTTCCAGCCATTGGTGTCGGGCGATTCCTGTGGCCCTGATAATGTTAGAATGCAGGGATAGGCGCCACAATAGCGGGAGAGGTCTATCCTTGACCAAGGAATAACCCCCAATCAACTACCACTCCCTGCTTAGTCACACAAGCAGGGTCGGGAGAATCGGCCAAGGCAACTGACCGGAAGGTGTTCGTTCTAGAAACGCGGCTGCGTGCTGACATAGCAGCAAGTTATAGTTCACTGGACCCTCGACTGTGACTAACCAAACGGGCCCGCAAAAGGGTTGGGAGAATGGGTGGTGCAGCACGGGAGGTAGGGAGGGGAGGAGGGTCGAGGGCAGGAGGCGCAAGGCGCGTTCACACTAGCCCAAAAATCCGGCGAGGGAAGCGAACGCGGTCGCCGCAAACACTGTGACCTGTTCCCATCTGTTGACGCACGACCGAGGCGGAACTGCCGTGCCGCTGCTTTTTCTCGCTTTTCCACACCACGTCGCTGTTGGCGGCATACACAGATATAAGAGAAAAGAACATAAATTTGCCCCGTCTACGTACAATAGGCGCCAGCATGCTTACGTACAGTCGCGGTCAAAAACACGCGGCCCAAGGCTCCGGCGCAAGGAGCGGCTGCGGGGCCGCACCGTGGCGCTGCTATCTCCGTCGGGCTAACGTCGGGCGCTCGCTGCGAGGGTGCACAGAGTGACGACACAGCTTCGCCCAACCTCTCGCCGGGCACGTCACACGACTTATAATTTCAAGTGCGGCGTTCCGCTGTTTCACGGCTGAGCATGGCTGAGCTCAGTACGAAAGAGGGATCTGCAATTCGCGCTGCGTGCGACTTTCGGAGCCGCGCCAGCGCCTGCTCGAGTATCTCGTTTTCCCTATGTGGAGACCAGCTAAGGCGCGTGCTGTTGCAAAGTGTCCGAGTTCAGTTCGCATTCGACATTTACGCGTGTCTCGCGTACGTGTACGCCGCGCTCCAGTGCCCGGCGCTTGGGCGGTTGGCATACGTGCGTTGAGGCTCTCAAGTGAGTGAGTGAATAAGGGTTCATTGACAAAGTGTGATAAGTCGTGAGAAACTTGAGAGCAGTCCTCCATCAAGGACCTCTTCGGCCTTCACTTGCTGCTACAATCAGACAGCGCGTTATAGCCTACAATATTTCTCTCACGGCGGCAAACTGTTTGTTGGGCGGATGAGTTTAGGAGGTTTGTAGGTACAAAGCAGTTGGAGTTAGCACAAGGCTGGGTAATTGGAGAATTATGGAAGGGACATTTGTGGTACAGTGGCCATAGTCACGCTGACTGTGAAAATGGTTTCTGGCATGAATCACCGTCATTAGTTGCGGGGGGTTGCTGAGAAAGCAGGAAAACCATTTAATGTTAATTTACCAACAGTGTATCGCACTCGCTTTTCTGCACGTGATCCTGCATAAAATACACATCCAATTAAGTGCGCAGTAGTGTGTGGCTAGCCCTTATTAACAGCAGGAAGTTAAGAGCTCATTCCTTTAAGATCATGTATTCAAACTTACAAAAATCAAAGCACGCTTCGGCTGCAATAGAAATCACTAATACACGGCCACGAACAAAACAGGGCTGCATCGAGTTCACAGAGGGGTCTTGACTCGACAATAACTTGTTCTGGCCTAGTTCTTGAGCGCGCTAATGCCCATGCACCGTTCACCAAGGCTCATCATTCGTGGGCGCGCAGTATATACGAGAGCGAAGCAGTATCGAGGCGGCAACGGTCAACCGTGCGCGCTCTCCTTCAGTACAGCCGCGCAGCAAATGAGGCAAAGTGGAGGCGCGCTCCTTCGTATTAACCGTCCGCCGCGAAAAAGCTGAATGGCGCACTTGAAGGTCATCAGTCGTGTGACGCGCCCGAAAGAGAGTGAAAGCGAAGTTTTATCGTCACCCGATGCACCCTCGCAGCAAGAGCACGACGGAGGTAGCAGCGCCGCGATGCGGCCCAACAGCCGCTCCTTGCGCCGGAGCCGTGGGCCGCGTATTTTTGACCGCGACTGTACGTTAAACGCAGGCGCATCCCCACTTTTAGTTCAGCGTATGCTAGCGTAGACGCAAAAAATAAACTCAGCCAATAGAGGCGCCATCTGGTTGTCAGGACGGAAACCATTACTGTCAACAAACCGACCCTTTTATTAAGTTGAGAAGCGGCAAAATCGCATCTCTGAATAAAAGAAAGAAAGCATACAATATCATTCATTCGTTTTGTTATAGGCGAGGTCAGACGAAGCTAAAAACCAGTGCTCCATTTACGGCCAGTGAAAGCGTGAAAAAGGCAGTAACAACGAGAATTCAGTCTGAAGCGAGGAACTCGCAATCGAAGGGCGCCGCAAGGCGGAAATCGGACTGAACCGACCGGCCTCGCCGCTTTCCGCTTCACTCGCCGGATTTTTGGGTGAGTCTGAACGCGCCTTTTACCTTGCGACATTCAAGGTCTACAGGGGGCTTCAATGAAAATTCAGTATGGCTGCCCGAGAGTGAACCACAAGCATGCTAGGCTTGTCTTGTGTTCTGCTGCCTGATCCTGCAATGAATTGCAATACTTTGCCACTATAAGCGGAAGAAGTCGTCCTGATCAAAACTACCTGTCCATTACCTCTGTTTTTGACCTGCAGAAACATTCAACTCATCGAATATTTTGCTATTCTATTTTGCGCATTATTTGCTTCACTTGTGCTGTTTTATTGTTATTTTTTGCGCTGAAACAATTCGGTTTATATTTACGCATTTAAGTTCTTTTCCTTCAGAAAATTTTTGAAATTTTACAGCACTGGTCTTTTAGGATTGCTGTATTCAATTTTTTGTTCTGATACTACGAGAGGAAAAAATTTATTGGATTCATGAGACTCAACTCTCATAAGGAGTTTCTCTTTTTTTCTTTGACTATAAGTTTATGTACATGTATTTGCGTTTACCGCAAATATCATGGTCTGTTCTGCTAGCATTCATGAGTTACTTAGCTTTATGTGTTCGGAAACGCCTTCATTTCTTGCATCGGGTATTTTAAATGACATGTTGCGAACAGCATGTAGTGCACGTGTTAGGGACACTAATCCTGTCGGCCTGTAGGGTCCGAAGAAAGGAGAAAATAAATGGAATACAAAAGTACCCTCAAGAACTGACATTCGTTATGACGCAGTTTGATACAACTGAGACCAAATGGGGCGCTAAAGACTGGGAAGCTTTCTTTAGAAGCCATGTTACGTAGCAGCACCACATCGATCCGCAGTGCCGCTTGAAACCGTGCAGGCCACCTGCGTGCAGACATCACAGGTGCGATCGAAACCACACGACACAAGTACGGCTTGTTTCGTTGACGAACTTAGACTGCTGATAGCGAATAGCAGCAAGTGGGCAACATACCGACATGTTTCAGACCAAAGTTAACATGGAAATTGTCTGTCGCCTTCAGGAACTTTCCTAAACGACGAAGAAAAAAAAGGCTCTGACCACAATTCACAGTGCTCCCTTCGTCATTATTGACACATAGAACTGTTAGGAGGAACGGCGTATTCAGGGCATCAGTCGCAAGAACGTGGTGATAACATACTTTCCACGTGGTTAGAAGTAGACGAAGCACCGCCGGCACGTGTCTATAGGGTGTGTGGGGTAGGACGTTAAGCGGGAGCGAGTTCCAGGAGCAGGACCTGAGAGCCGGAGCGCAGCCCAGCCTTCACCTTTGTCGGACAAGCTCATAGGAAAGCTTAATTCGGAGAGTGGTCAAGAAAATGTGATAACGTTTTGGCCACGTCGAGAAGGGAAGCGGAAATTTTACAGAAGGAGGTTGTGGTATACTTTTTGTGCATCAGTATTGTCGAACACAACAGCAGAAACTAGATGCGAACATTCCTCAAAATATGTGGGTGCCACAGGAATCTGAAGCATAGGGGAACTTGAAAGTGATGTTTCTTTGATCCCGCGGTCAGGAATACTTGAAAAGAGGAAAGAAAATAGATTAAGAAGACAATAACCTGCTTAATCTGCCATTTATGGATCCGAGAAAAATGACATTAGAAGATTTATTCCCGAGCTGCACTTTGTTTAGGGAGAGGCAAAAAGGGGGCTAGCCTCTGGGGAAGTAACAGAAGACAGAAAACCGGTAAGCAATGGCCGGAAATAAGTCTGGAAGCTACTCTACTGGGAGCGGCTTAATCTGTACACCGATGAGTCAATTTTGGCGATAGCGTCTTTGTGCCAGCGGTGGAGGGGAAGGGAAAGCTGACGGAAGCAGGTTGTGGAGCTAGTGACCGGACTACCGGGAGAGGAGGTTTTCGCGAGTGAGAGGGTGTTGCCAACCTCGGCGCGCTAACCAGACACCAGACGACGTGCAGCTGTCACATCAATCGGACGTGCTCGCGAGGTCGTATTCCTGCTGCCTAGCCGTCGTCATGAAGACCGCCCCGGACGCTAACCAGCCTCGCCCCGTTGATGTCACCACGACACGGAGACGCCGGCGTGTTCGGTTTACGCTCCCGAGTGGCGATATCGTCTGCCCGCGGAGAGTGGAAGTGGCCGTGCGTGAACCCCAACTCCGGCTATGTGGAGGGGCCGTCGGAGTAGAAGAAGGCGACAACTCTGTGTTAGAACCAGGAGATCGACAGAAGGTGGTCATCAAAGGCGGTAAGTTTTTCTGTTTATTTTCATGCAGTGCTTGTCCTCGCCAAGTAATGTTAGAAAGCATAGAGTGAAAGCTCAGAGTACTGACCGGAAGTTTTCCTCCCTTTTTTCTCGCAGGCTTCCCCCTCCGGCGCTTCAAGAGAATACGCTCCATCAACGTAGAAAGCCTTCTCTCCGGACCCATAACACAAGCGCCATTGGTATCCACCGATCCCCGTTCGTGTGGAACACTCCAGTCGCCCTCTGACCCCAGCGCCCCTAGCCCGGACAGCGGCGCCGAACCGTGCCCCACGACTTCACCTGATGGCTTCATGGACGAACTGCTGAAGGCTATGGAACACGAATGCTGACAGTTCAGGAGTCCCCACTGAGTTGACCTGACGCCTCCCTAGGCGAAACTTTCTACGTTACTGAAGGCGACTTGTGAGTGAAAGGAAGTGCTAAGCCAGCACCCGTTTCACTGAGCAAGTTTTGAGACCGTCAAGGAGTTTTGGAATGTCTTTCAATGTCGATGTTCTAGTCGTGCTTATTTTTGTGTTTTGGATGTCAGTTTTTGTGTGCCCAGTCGGGCTTTCCCTGCCTTGTATCTCATGTAGGCAATGTTCTGGTCGTGTTCATATCGCGTTTTGGATGTCAGTTTTTGTGTGCCCAGTCGAGCATTCCCTGCCTTGTATCTCATGTAGGCAATGTCCTTGTCGTGTTCATTTCGCATTTTGGATGACAGTTTTGTGTGCCCACTCTAGCATTCCCTGCCTTGTATCTCATGTAGGCAATGTTCTTGTCGTGTTCATTTCTCGTTTTGGATGTCAGTTTTTGTGTGCCCAGTCGGGCATTCCCTGCCTTGTACCTCACATACGTCTGACAGAAGCAGTGTTCGCGTCCCGCAGATTCGGTCCTGTCCTCCTGGCTGGACCCGACCTGCCTGTTTGCAATGAATTTCTTACCGTGTTTCCGATGGATTTCCTGAAGTGCTGAAATTGCACCGCTGGAAAATAGGGGATCATTTGGAGATTCCCACGTGTACCGGGGCCGACAACTGAGCTTTTTTAGATTTGACTTTTCGTGCTCTCAGTGGCGGCTCTAATCCGAACGTACTAATGTTTCAGTTATTGAACCGATCAGCCTAAAGCGATCGAAATGAACCGAAAGCGACAAAGGCCGCAGATCACTTGCAGCCGCAATCGCAACATGACTTAGGCATAGGGATTATTTTATTTCTGTCAGCAGTTTTTTTCGTAGGTGGGGTGCACTAGCTTAACTACACGTGGAGCGGTGTTTTATGTGTGAACCGACACTCTCAGAACACATATCATTGGTGTTAGGGTGTTTTGGAGTGGTTTTAATCCTGCTGTGGGGCCCGTATAGTATAAACGCAGAAATGCCGCTCTATTAGTGATCAAAATACCTCTGCTGACGTTCTTCGCGATAAATTTGTTTTTTCTATTGTAATAGCCTGACAGTTCGTGCGAGGGTTGTTTTTTTTCATGTTTCTGTTTTTCATTGTAAGAGCATAAAAATTTGTAGAAGGCTTATTACTTCCCTCTCATGTAAAGACCGAAATGGATGGTGGAAATGGGATGCTGGCTTCTGTGGTCTCCCCACTGGCCTCACCTGACGCCTTCCTGGATGAAATTGTGAGCATTCCGGAAAGCAACTACTGATTAAGCGGTGCTAAGCAAGCACGCATTCCGCGGATTTAGTTTTGGGATGTACAAGAAGTTTTGGGCTGTATTTGTCCTGTGTGCGGTCGAGGCGCCATTATTTGTTTTTATATTATTTCGTTCAACCGAATGTGCGTCATTGTCGTCTATCCTTGTGTCTGTGGAGTCCAACTTATGTGTATGTGAAGTTGGGCATGTTTACCAAAGTAATAAATGTGTTTTTCAATTCTCTCGATTTTTGCCTCGTGTGCGTCTGACAGACGCAGTATGAGCGTCCCATAGATTCTGTCCTATCATCACTGGACGCCACTTGAAATGGTTCCTCAAGGTCAGGGTTCGTCACGGATGCCCTAATACCGCATAAACTACACCCCTGGAAACTAAGCATCGTTTGCGAGAGACCTTCGTTTAACAGAGCGGACAGCAGAACATTTACTAACTCAAGTTTTCGTACCCTCAGCGGAAGCTTAATTTCAAACGGTCTAGTTTTTCAGTTATTGCCAAATTTGGTACGAATCAGGCATTGAGCTGAAAAGTACAAAGGTCGGGAACCACTTGCCAAGGCCACGGTGTTTTTGTAACGTATTTATTGCGGCAGCAAACGCGGGGCAATAAGCTTGCTGAAGTGAAGCAGAAAATGGGCCCAGTGGTTCTGAACTGCGGGCTTACACGTGGAATGTGACCGACTGCTGACTTTTACATAACTTGAAAATTTTGCTTTCCGTCAGCGCCATAGAACGACGTTGGCTTTGGAGTTTTTCTCGCAGTCATTGCTTTCTTTCTGCCGCTCCTTAATTAAAAAAAATTGTAAAAGACCGTGTTTTCATGTTCAAACTCTTTTTCGCCAAGCAAAAGGTTCTAGGCACGTGTGCTCGTTCTATTGTTATCTTTGTGTGCGCTGATTACAGCCTCTTTTCTAAACCGTTTTTCTTATTTTTGGCTGGTTGCAAAAATTACCGAGGGCACGTTATCTCTTGCGGGCATCTAATCCGTAATACAATATGTGTTAGTGTCAAAGCCTTTCTATATATCAGTTGTGAGCCGCAGAAATGATTCGAGGAGAGCATAATAATGCAGCTAGCCTCTTTTCTTTTTCACGTTTCCCGCTCTTACTGAAGGGCTGAAATAATTTTTGGTTTGAAACTGCGTTGAATTTCAGATTCCTGCTGAAACGTACCGCCCGTGGCTTGTACTTGAAAAGACTGGCAAGTGAGGTGACTCAGTGGTTTACGACAAAAATAAAACGCTGCGTGCACTTAGTCATCGACACAAAAGCCATATTTTGCACTCGCTTACAGCAAATACATACAAATTTAGTGAAGAATTTTCTCCTAAATCATTAGATCGCCATCATACTTTTCCCCTAGTACAGGATTGCAAATCAGTTTCTTCTTCCCTTTAACCTCTCTGACTTTCCTTCCCCTCCACGTCCAGCACCGCTTAATATGTGTAAAGAGTTCCCCAATAAAGCGGTAGAGATAACATATTGTGACGAAGAAGGCGAAGCTGGCAGTTGATCGGGACGGAACGCTCGCGCTAGGCCTGCAGCCATTAAAACATCGTGCTGATCTCCAAATAACATTTGTTGGATATACTGGGGTATCATCGCCATCCTGGTCACGGAGCTTCGGCGACCTGCGCCTGCTGCGGTCATCGGCCGTGTGTGCCTCGTCCGCAACGCCCGGTAGTGCCCCAGCCCGCCAGACGTCAACCGACCTCGCCGCTCATCCCAGCCCCGTCCTCCGCCCCGACCACAAGACACGACGAACTCACGACGCTGCCGCGACGAGAACCAATGACCCGAACGACCGGAGACGCAGCTGACAAGTAAATACACTTTCCCCCTGCCCATGCCGATCTGTGCGTCCAAGGGCCTCGGTCGTCGGCTACTGGCAAACTGCGCCCCGGATGCTTCGCAGACCGGGAGTAATTTTCTCATATCTCTCATCGTGGCGGCCAGCACTTCACCACCTTGCCACTTCTGTTCTGCCCTTGAAGCCCATCACCATATCACGCGTCCCTTCGTCGATGTGTTCTGCTATTTACGATCTGGACGATCGCTCGCAGGCCCCGGGTAATGTCACGAAGAC
Source organism: Amblyomma mixtum (assembly GCF_055824585.1). Lineage (NCBI taxonomy): Eukaryota > Metazoa > Arthropoda > Arachnida > Ixodida > Ixodidae > Amblyomma > Amblyomma mixtum. Next base: position 234,414,918 of record NC_143013.1, read on the forward strand.
GACGAAGCTGGCAGTGGCACGGGACGGAACGCTCGCGCTAGGGCAGCGGCCATTAAATCACCTCATTGCCATCAGTCGTCTCGTCTCATTCTTCTGCTGGCCGCAAAGTAACAATATGAACTCAAAAAGAAATAGTGGTGCACAAAAGAAGACGGGATTCAGTTTCCTTGAGTTCCATGGTACTGCTTGTCCGTGTCTTCTCGTTCGTCCCGTCTCGTGCGGCATCCTGAATGCATGCCTCGTGACAAAAATTTACGTTTAGACGCGTTCGGCATTTGCGACGAGAACAACTTTAGCAACATATCGGCAGTGGTGGAGGTTGCTGCGTTCACCTTTCTCCCATCACCGTGGACCTTCGAAGTCGCACCATCCCGATGTCCAAGGCCGGTCAACAGCCCCCCAGTTAACAGCCCACCCCCGACGGAGCCAGTCGTCTGCTCCGGTGCCGTCCGGCAGCGGGACCCCGCTGTTTTCAGCGGCCACAGCGACCAAGATGTGGAAGATTGGCGGGAATCGTATGAACGGTTGAGCCGCCATAACAACTGGGACGACCGTGTCAACCTCAGTAATGTGATATTCTACCTGAGCGACGCCGCGAAGCTGTGGTTCCGGAACCACGAGGCCGACATTCCCACCTGGGCCTTTCTAAACAGCACACTTGCGGAGGTTTTCGGCCGTCCCGCCGTGCGGAAACTGCGCGCTGAGCAAAGCCTACGTGTCCGAGCTCACCACACGGATGAGACTTTCACCAGCTACATTGAAAATGTAGTTGTCCTTTGCAAGCGTGTTGACCCGGCTATGACCGAGGCTGAAAACATCAAGCACACACTGAAAGGCATCGACGACAACGCTTTTCAAATGTTGTTGGCCAAGAGCCCCACCACCGTTGCCTCGTTGTATACCCTGTGCCGAAGTTTCGACGAGTTGTGCAAACAACGCCTTTGCGCTCGCCGCCCTCCCCCACCTGCCGGCTCCATCTCTGGCCTTGGTATCAACCATGACTTACTCGCTACCATCAAAGACTTCGTGCTTGACGAGGTCGCCAGGCAACTCTCGCTCCTATCTTGCCAACACCCGTCCCCGCCCGTCCTCATTCCTGAGATCCGGCATGCCATGACGCAGGAGGTCGCCGATGCACTTCCTTGTCTTCGGCAAGCGGTTACTTTTGCCCCCCAGGCCGGTCTTTTTCCGATCCAACCCACCCCTGTTGCCGCCCCGTTGAGCTACGATCCTCCAGTAACCGTGCCGCCTGCGCCCGCACCCGTGCCTCTCACCTATGTCGACGCTGTCAGAAGGCCACCGCGGCCGCAGGCCTATGCATACGCTCTTCCTGCGGTGCCTGCGCCTGCTGCATCCCGACACCGTTTCGCGCCCGCTGCCTACAGTCCTTGGCGCACGGCTGACGACAGACCTATCTGCTACGCCTGCGGTATTCCAGGCCACGTCGCGCGCATCTGTCGACGTACTCTGCCTGCGCCTCCGCACTCCCTGCCGGACTACCCAGGTACGGGTCGCACCTTTCGCCCTCCTTTCGAACCACCCCACCGGGGCTCCTCACCTGAACGCGCGCTTGGTCGCCAGCCCTACGTTTCCCACCGCTCGCCCTCCCCTCGGAGCCGCTCCTTGTCGCCCATGAGGCGTCGCACCGTGCCCGCCGATTCGGAAAACTGGCAGCCGCAGTTCCTGGGGCACGAACTGCGCTCTCATCGCCCTGCTTAAGTCCTCGTCTTTCACCGCCGAATCTTCTTGACATATTTGCAGACGACGTCCCGACACTTGCGCTTGCGGACACTGGGGCCACCGCTTCTGTAATTAACGAAAACTTTTGCGTTTGCTTCGAAAAGTTACCACCCCATCTTCTGGGACTCTCCTCCGTACAGCTAGCGCCGAGCCCGTTCATCCTTCTTCCGCTTGCACAGCACGCGTCGCCATCGCCGATGTTTTATATGTTGTCGAACTTTTAGTCCTCCGTGCAAGCTCCCATGACGTCATCCTTGGTTTTGATTTTCTATCCGGCCACAGCGCCATCATTGACTGCGCCCGTGCGCTTGTCGTCTTTTCTCCGCTCTGTAACGCACCCTTCGACGAACCTCCGACTCGCTGTGATGATAAACTTGTTGTTGCCGAGGACACCGATATTCCCCCTGAGAGTGCTGTGCTCGTCCCTGTGTGCGCCGCCTCTGTTTCTGACGCCACCGTTCTCTTCAAGCCTTCCCCCCTCCTTGCCTCTCGCCGACGTCTCTCTCTTCCCTTCGCCGTCATCGACATTCTCCACGGTGCTGCCGCAATCCTCGTCTCTAACACCTCATTCTCTGCGTTCCCCTTGCTCCGTGGCGAGTGCCTTGGTCATTTTGAGACCGCAGACTTGATCTGTTTCTTGGACACCGAAGTGACCTCCTCCAGTCCCGACATCGCAGCCCTCACTCCACGTGGCGCTACTCCCGATCACCCACTGCCTTCGGACATTTTCGACCGCTCTATTGACCCCGCCCTCGACACAGCTCAACAAGCGCAGCTTCTTGCCCTGCTCAAGCAGTTTCGCTCATCGTTTGACCACCACTCCTCTTCTTCGGGCCGTGCGACCACTGTCGAGCAACCCATTGAAACCGGTACCCATACTCCTCTCCGCCAGCGCCCCTACCGTGTGTCACTTCCCGAGCGCCGCCTCATTGCTGAGCAAGTGGACGACATGCTACAACGCGGCACTATTCAGCCATCTGCCAGTCCTTGGCGATCCCCAGTTGTCCTGGTGAAAAAGAAGGATGGCACCATACGATTTTGCGTGGACTATCGCCGACTCAACAAAATTGCGCGCAAAGACGTCCACCCGCTACACCGTATTAACGACGCCAGTAAAGTTCAGGTTCTCTATATTCCTTGCTCGCACCAGAGGTGCCCCGCCAGAGACGGTTTGTTCACTTGAAGACTGCAACGTTTTCTTCCCACCATGGGTGCCCCGTTAGAGACGGCCTTACGATGAGTTGAAACGCAGGGATCAAGGGAAACTTAAAGATTTATATGCAGATATTTACAGCATATACAAATTTAGGCACTCGAGACAAATTAAACGGCAAAAAATTTACAAAACAACAAAAAGATGGAACTGGCTAACACTGCCCTACTCGGCATATCCGAAGATGCATAGCAAATGACCTTAGCGCAGAACCTTTTTTCCGGCTCCGCGGCCCGGTTTTAAAGCCCTAAAGGCCCGGCACACATTTCGTAGCTTCCAATCATGTTGTGCTCTTAACATGATTGGTTCTTCAAGGGCATGGCCAGCCCTCCAGCTTCTATAAGGTAAACCACCCTCTCAATATCAAAATATAAGCAAAAACAAACACAAACGCACGGTCGTGCCAGCACGTGCGGGGTAGAACATTCTCTCCACCACAAAATAGAAACAAACACAAATACACATTCGTGCTTGCCCGTGCGCCAATCGGTACCGCGGGGCGGGGGGGGGGGACACTCGTATTTCCCGGCGCATTCGCAAGCGGCCGCGTTCCGAGAAAGGAGACGCTTCTGCTTTGAGCGCCTCCATCCGCCCCCCCCCCCTTTCACGCCGATGGCGTCCATTGAAGACGGCAGCTGGCGATGTGCTGAGAAAGAATTAGCGGTACTAACAATCCCGCACGCACTACCGATCCTATACAACGCCCTTGACTGCTTGCAAGGCGCCGAGTTTCTCTCCTCTCTGGATATCCGTTCCGGCTATTGGCAAGTCCCGATGTCTGAGTCCGACAGTCCTAAAACAGCATTCGTTACCCCTGACGGCCTATATGAATTCACCGTAATACCATTCGGTCTATGTAACGCTCCCGCTACGTTCGAACGAATGATGGTCAACTCTTGCACGGCCTCAAGTGGAACATTTGTCTCTCCTCTTTAGATGGTGTTGTTGTGTTTCGCCCGATTTCCTTACGCATCTCCAGCGCTTGCGCCAGATATTCAGCTGCCTCACCCGTGCTGGCCTTCAACTTAACCTCACGAAATTAATTTTATGGCTTAGCTGTTTCTTTTAGTGCTGCCGCCTTTCAAAACTTTAGAGGTACGCGACGCTTTAAAAGCTTACTGCTAGTATTAGCAAGTAATGTCGCTAGCACAAAATAAAAACTCACTATTCTTAAAAAAAGCTACGATACAAGAGGAAGGATAAAATGCAGAGATGAAGCAAGAGCGTGAGCTCAGCGGTTCCAGTGTCTTTTTTTTTTTACGGGAACCTGCACCAATTGCTGAATTAAATTCTGTACGCTAGTCAAGTGGGTCAATCTACATACGCTCTCGTCGCGGCAAAACAAAATGGTTTGGTTTATTTTATTTCTACGTATTTATTTGTGTGCTAGTTCTGTAAGACCAGGAATAAAATACAGGACACTGAACACAAATTGTTCCAAAATGCGTTTTGCTTTTCCTTTCACATCGGCACGTTTTTAACCGGGTTACCATGATCTGCTCTCGTGTGCGCACTGACGCTTTATGAAGAGCGGATACTTGGCCGGTGTATCAGCCGGTTGCTTATGTTCCTTCATTTTTTCCAACTTTGCAAGCAATATCATCATTCCACTTGGCTTGCGCTAACACTGCTCTTGTTGCCAAATAAAAGAGAACCTATGCCAGCGAGAAGGCAGACACACAAGAAGAGGCCGTCTTCAGAAGGCTGCGAGTTCCCGCGCGCCGCTTTGGACGGTGATTTCATGTCGTTCCCGATTCCCTAGCAATTTTCTACCACACTCACTACCGTAGCTCTACTCCGAGAAGTTTTGAAAAATTTTTGGCTTCAGTTCAGTGATGCCAACCAATTAAATAGCAACTTTCGCCGGCGAAGTGTCCAGTTCATGCATTGCAGAATATGTATTTCATACCTGGCCTTCGAAGAGATAGAAACCCGAAAACCGATTAGCCACCTGTGCTCGCGAATGCGCCGCCGGGACCCCGGCCAACAATTCATTACCATGAAGAGCCTTTCTAGCCAGAGCAGGTTCAGCCCCAACTCGAATTTTTGACACGCGGCGAAGGAGGAAGCAGTACATTAGCGAATCCCAAGATCTGCGAAAACACCTGCAAGCGCCAGTGTGATAAATGTCAAGCCCACAATAGTAGGATACAAGACAAGAACGCAACCGCATTTTTCCTTCAAGGTACTTCCTTCCAGCCATTGTTGTAGGCCGATTTTCAGGACCCTGATAATGAGAGAATACAGGTAGAGCGCCACAATAGAGATAGGGTTTGTCAGAAGAGCAAGTCTATGCAGAAGAGCAAGTAGGCTCTATGCTTGACCAAGCCATAATCCCCTTTCATCTACCACTCCCTGCTTTGTCACACTAGCAGGATCGTTAGAATCAGTCCAGGCCATTAACTGGAAGGTGTCCTTTTGAGAAATGCGGCTGGGTTGTGATGTAGCAACCAGGTATAGTTCACTGGGCCCTCGACTGTGACTACCCAAACGGGCCCGGACAAGGTTTGGGAGAATGGGTGTTGCAGGACGGATAGTGCAAGGCAGGAGGCTTAAGGCCCGTTCACGCTTGGCCGGCGAGCGGAGCGGATTCGCTCGCCGAAAAAATTAGGACCTGTTCTCATCAGTTGACGCCGATCGTGGCGGAGCCTCCGCTCCGCTACTGTTTCTCGCTTTTCCACACCACGTCGCTGCTAGCGGCATACACAGATATAGTGAGAAAAGAGCATAAATTTGCGCTCTCTACATACCATACGCGTATGCATGCTTACGTACGTTAAACGCAGGCGCATTCCCACTTTTAGTTTAGCATATGCTAGCACAGACGCAAACTCAGCCCATTGTGGCGTCATCTGGTTGTCAGGACGGGAACTATTACTGTCAACAAACCGACTCTCCTATTAAGCTCGGAAGCGGCAGAATCGTCTCTTGAATAAAAAAAAGAAAGCAAATTTATTACTCATATGTTTTCTTATAGGCGAGGCGAAACCAAGCTAAAGACCGGTGCTCTATTTTCGGCCAGTGAAAAGGCTGAAAAAGGCAGAAACAACGAGAATTCGGGGGTGGTATTCTGCCGGTGTCGCCTTTTGCGACATGTCGCATATGGGCGGGGCCTAAAAAAGTGCTTACAGATGCTCGAAGAAACGGAAAAAGCCGCCGGCACATTCGTCTGCGGTGCATTCATTCACTCCGAGAAGCGACAATTTACCACTGCTGATCCACTAGCAGCAGTAGTTTCGTATCTTTCATTGCAAGAATATTTGACATCACATGCCGTCTAATGTTCAAAAAAACAATTGCAAATTTAATATAAACTCGCTTTACTTCATTAAAGTCTATAAAACACCGCGAAAAAGCTCCAAATCTATTTTTCTTTCGTTCCGGACGGTTGTGCTAGGTTTCGGTTGCGTTTCGGGTAGTTGCAGACGGTAGCAGTGTAGCTGGAGGTCCCATTAGGCTTGCGCGCTCCAGAATCGAAAGCGTATCTAAAAAACTAGGCTGAATTGCAGCTTAAACTTTATCGTCGAAGCAAGGTAATTCATAGCGAAAAGTAACAACACCAGTAGTTGCCGGCAAACATGCCGACCGGAATCGCAAGGACTGCTGAATTGGCTGAAGCGGGCGGCTCTCGCTTGAAAGGACGTCGCCATGTTTTCACGCCAAGGGCGCAAAAGCCGCAACGGCCGATTGCGTTCGTACGCTAACGGTAGCCCGTCGCCCGCTCGAATCGCTTCAGCGCATTCCGTTGTTCGACTAAGCGTAGTAAATTGGGGCGACGTCACGATGACGTAGCAGGAAGGCGGGTCCGTGTCGTCACGCCGCCGTCACCGCGGCTCGAGCCAATCAGCGAAGAGCGAATGCGACATGTCGCAAAAGGCGACACCGGGAGAATACCACCCCAGTACGAAGCGAGGGGTCCGCGGCTTCGAAGGGCGCCGCCATTTCGTCGCCCCGCGGAGGAAATCAATCAGGCCGATCGGCCTCGACGCGCCGTTTTCCGCTTCGCTCGCCGGATTTTGCGGCCAGTGTGGACGCGCCTATGACCTTGCGACCTTCAAGGGCTACAGGGGGCTTCAATTAAAGTCCCGTATGGCTGCCCGAGAGTGAACCAGCAGCATGCTAGGCTTGTCTTGTGTTCTCCTGCCTGATCCCGCAATAAATTGCAATAATTTGCCACTATAAGCGGAAGAAGTCGTCCTGATCAAAAACACCTGTCCATTACCTCTGTTTTTGACCTGCAGAAACATTTAACTCATCGAATATTTTTCTATTGTATTTTTCACGTTATTTGTTTCACTTGTGCTGCTTTATCGTTTTTTTTGCGCGGAAATAACTCGATTTATTTTTACGCATTTTATTTTTATTCCTTGAAAAATTTTTTGAAATTTTACCGCACTGGCCTTTTAGGATTGTTGTATTAATTTTTTTCTTCTGGGGAGTTTTCTTCTGAGGGAGTTCCACGGGCAGGACCTGGGGACCAGAGCGCAGCCCAGCCTTGAGCTCGGTCGGACAAGTTCCTAGGAAAGTTTAATTCGCACATTGGTCAAGAAAATGTGATAACTTTTTGGCCACGTCGAGAAGTGAAGTGAAAATTTGACAGAAGGAGGCTGTGGTATACATTTTGTGTATCAGTATTGTCGAACACAACACCAGAAACGAGATGCGAACATTCCTCAAAATATGTGGGTGCCACAGGAATCTGAAATATAGGGGAACTTCAAAGTGATGCTTCTTTGATCCCGCGGCCAGCAACACTAGAAAAGAGGAAACAATACAGATTACGAGGACAATAACCTGCTTCATTTGCCATTTATGGCTCCGAGAAAGGTGACATTAGAAGGTTTATTGCCGAGCTGCACTTGGATTAGAGAGAGGCAATAAGGGGGCTAGCTTCTGGGGAAGTAACAAAAGACAGAAAACCGGAATGCAAAGGGCGGTAATAAGTCTGGAAGCTACTCTACTGGGAGCGGCTTAATCTGTACACCGATGAGCAAATTCTGGCGATAACGTCTTTGTGCCAGCGGAGGAGGGGAAGGGAAAGCTGACGGAAGCAGGTTGTGGAGCTAGTGACCGTACTACCGGGAGAGGAGGTTTTCGCGAGTGAGAGGGGATTGCCAATCCCGGCGCGCTAACCAGACGACGTTCAGCTTTCACATCAATCGGACGTGTACCCGAGGTCGTATTCCTGCTGCCTAGCCGTGGTCATGAAGACCGTACCAGTCCCAGACGCTAGCAAAACTCGCCCCGTGGATGCGGCTACGGCTCGGAGACGCCGGCGTGTTCGGTTCACGCTCCCGAGTGGAGACATCGTCTGCCCGCGGAGAGTGGAAGTGGCCCTGCGTGAACCCCAACTGCGGCTACGTGGAGGGGCCGCCGCAGTAGAAGAAGGCGACAATTCTCTGTTCAGTTCAGTTCAGTTTATTTACCTTAAAGGCCCCCTTGTATCGGGAGTATTACATAAGGGGTGGGATTTTAATGAAATGAGCAAACAAGACAGCGAATATTATTTAGCACTGAAGGATATCGGTTACATGTTCTTGAAAAGTAGCGGATGAAGCGATGTTGACGATGTCACGGGGTAGGCCGTTCCAGTCCGTTGCTGCTCGAAAGAAAAATGAAGCAGGAAAGGTGGCAATATGCGATGGCGGCCGGGCAACTTGTAGGGGATGACTGGTGCGGTGAGATATGCGTGCGGTAGCTATGATATACGGTGACCGATTGAGGGAAGAATGAAATAATTTGTGATAAAGGGTGAGACTTGAAATGCGACGGCGGAACGAAAGGGGCGGTAGTCCTGATAATGCATTCAATGAAGAAATGCTGACGTCATATGAGTATGAAGAGTGGATGAATCGAGTGGCACGATTTTGGACAGCTTCAAGTGCATTAATTAAATAAGTTTGGATCGGGCTCTATATGGCAGAGGCATATTCTAATTTTGGTCTGATGAGCGATTTATATGCGAGTAATTTTACGTGTTGAGGGGCAAGGCGGAGATGGCGCTTGAGAAAACCAAGTGTTTTATTCGAGGCTGAAATGATGTTGCCAATATGGGTGCGCCAAGATAAATCACAAGACAAGGTGACTCCTAGATACTTATAAGATGATACTGAATCAATCGAGGTGTTAGAAATGGAATATTGGAAGCGATGCGGGCTATGGCGACGAGAGAAGGATAAGTGTTTGCATTTATTAGGATTTAGGGACATGAGCCAGTTGTTACACCAATTAAGTACTCTGTTAAGATCGGTTTGAAGACTAAGTTGATCACGAGAGTTAATAGTGCGGTAAATAACACAGTCGTCAGCGAACATTCGAATACTGGAGGAAACGTGGTCAGGTAAATAATTAATATATATTAAAAAGAGTAATGAACAGAGTACAGATCCTTTAAGATATATGAACAGATACATAAAGTGTCAGTCAGTCTTCAGAGGAAATCCAAGCTGTCGGGTACCAATTTGTAAAGTGGCTGCTGTATTATCGTATAGATTCCCTAAAGAAGAGCTAATGCAAAGCTAAATTTGATTAGAAGAAATATCGCTCGATCTTCTGAAACATAAGCCAAGGCTGTGTAACCCATCTCTAAGCCTGCGTCTAAGGTGAAGAAAATTCAGTGAAACTTGATTACTTACACGCATTGGCAATTCTATGAACTATTTTCATTCCTCCTGCAGTCAACTCATGCACGAAAACCCATACCTTCATTGAAGACAGCTACGATGCGCTTCATTTTTGCAGGTAGTTTCAAGACTGCAAGTGAAAACCTACACCTCACAAGCGCAACCTTTCTCAACATATGGAAGCGGGTCAAATTTCTTCGCTACAAACTTCAGGCAGGTCAGGTTTTCACGTTTTACAACGGTTTATTTTTACAGCAGTTAATATAGTTATAATTACAGTAGATTTAATTACAGCTGTATTAAGCAAACTGCTGCAGAAAAGTTTTAAAGCTCAAGATATTGAGGGAAAATCAGCACAGCAATTGTCCATAAACCACTCTGTCAGATGGCTTGTTCCTTTCATTCTTCAGTACAACGCGTACATTTTCTGAAGAGATGAATCACGGAAGGTTCAGATAGTCAATCGATCTTCAAAATGAATTTCGATAATGCCTTGAGTGGTGGCTGAAGCAGCCAGTAATTGCGTGCAGGGCACTCCCAGGCTGCGATTATCTTCGCAACCTTGCTGTGCCTCCTGTCTCCCCTTCGCTCTATTCCTGAAGATTACTTCTCCGCCTTCCGGTACCTTTCTTAAGCATTTACCGCTCGTCGCTGCCTTCGTCCTTCTGCTTCGTAGAGTGCCACGCTTGCTCTGCAAGTAGCTATTCTCTCCCCTGCCCTCTACAATCTGTGTTCCAGCTCATGGTTGTCCTCCATGAAGCTGTACGACCTTTCCCAACCTTGTTTTCTAATGAGCGCAAGACAAAATTGGCGGGGGCTTAGCTTTGGTTAAGCCTGATAGGTTGCGAAAGCAGGTGTTTTATACTGCATATGCAGTGCCTCTAGTGGGAAGAGCGCGGCGCGCCTTGCCAAGCGGCCGCCGTTACCCGACCAGCCGAGTTGGTAGTCCGTCTCTCGCTCCTGGTATGACGTCACTCTGTAACGTCACTAGGAATGGTATGACGTCAGGGGTCATTCTAAAGGTCAAACGTGTCAAGTGGCCGCCGCTACGCGAAAAGCCGCTCTTGGGAGTAGTATTGCTTTCGCAATAAAAAGCCTGCACCCTATGGAGAAGAGGGAGCAGCCAGTTTCTGCACGTGCATTCTCTCAATGAGGCAACATTGCGGCTACTAGGCGGCTTGGCCTCTTTCACTGGGTTAAAGAATGTGCCATTGTAATGAGTAATAAATCTATCCTGTATTCTATAGACTTTCATTTTCTCCTGCAAAGCTTTCCTACAGTGCATCTATCTCCTGCTTTGTTTTCATAAACACCAACCGCATCCGTATTGTTTATAGGTCTGTCCTCTCATATCACTAGGCTTCTTTCCTATTTTCTTATCTACTCACACCTGCAGAAGACCACAAAGCGCTGAAACTTCCTTATGCCGGTAATAAGTTTGATATCACACCTGCTTTTGTAATACTTTTAAAGGTGGCAGTCTTTCGTGCTCAGTTTAGCTGGAGCATGTGAGCTGACATGAAGTTTAATGCCAGTTGGCGCATTCGAGAGTAACCGAGGGACAAAGTCAAAAACTTTCATTCCTACGTTACGCTTTCACGCACGTACTCGTGACGTGATCATGGAATACACGCAATTATTTGCATGTATTCCTTCACGTGTTGAAATATTCCAAGGAGCACAGCCAATCGGCCCAATATTGCAAAATTAATGGCAAAGGCCGACCCTAGATTGGTCCAGAGTGAAACCATCCATTTGGAATATTATGTCGATTGTCTGTGCTGCATTGGAGAAGGATGACGATGATGGAATTAGAGGGCAGCACATCAACTTACCCTCCTTCGTTAGCAGAGGGCAGCGCTAAACAAGAAAACTTTAGCCATTATTGGCGCCAGTGCCCTTGTGTGCATCTTTCCTTGCGTCTTTGAATCCAATCTTCCATCACTGTGTTGTGTAATTCAAAGTATACCTTCAAGCGCTGCAGCTCGGCTTCACTGGCCAAGTGTCGAAGAACCTTCTTGTGCCTCACTGCTATTGAATTCGGCGATCATTCACGCTATTTCATAGTGGGCTGATATGTCGGCACAAAAGGAATTAAAGTTTTTGTTGCGCTGGCGGCATTATTATATCGTATCTCTTTTGTCTACTGCTTCTGATAGTTTTTGAATACTCGATATGGAATATACGCGTACAAGTGTGATGTCATGTTGTTTCGTCGACGAGCACATTGGATCGCGTTTCTTTGCGAAAAGATTGCACTGCCACAGTTTTCAGTTGTTATCCCCATGTTAAAATAATAGCATACATGCATAACGTAAATCACAAGCTTGAGAGAAACAGCGCAAAAGACGGGGACGAAAGAAAGAACACAGTACAAACGCCGTCCTACAGCGCTCATCCTGTGTTCTTTTTTTCGTTACCGTCTTTTGCGCTGCTACCTTAAAGATTGTATTATGAATTCGCCCGTTTAGCAGTCGTACTTGACGAGGTTTTCGAATAAGACCATCTGCAGTTCACTTGCCAAATTGTAGCGCCAGTGGTATGGACAGCGCTAGTGCGGGAGCACCGAACGCAAGTGGCGCTAGAATGCAAAACTGAAGTTTAAAAAATGCGAGTTAAAATTGAAACGACGAAAAAAACTTTTCGCAACGCGAGCTATGTCGAGAATAGGTAACCAATGATTTATTTAAACAAGGGCAAGACGGCAAAGCGGAGGCAAAAAAGCGTAAAATTACCAAGGGCACTTTATCTCTCGCGGGCATCTAATCCGTAATACAAGATGTGTTTGTGTCAAAGTCTTTCAATATAGCAGTTGTGAGCCGCAGAAATGATGATGATGATGTCCTCGGGCTGAATGGCACATACCCACGGCGGGGGATTGGCCAGGGTGCATAGCGGCTGAAATGATACGAGGAGAGCATAATAGTGTAGCCAGCCTCTTTTCTTTTTTCGTTTCCGGCTGTTACTGAAGGGGTGAAAGAATTTTCGGTTTCAAACTGCGTTGAATTTCAGATTCCTGCCGAAACTTACCGCGCCTTTTTTGTACTTGAAAAGGCAAGTGAGTTGACTCAATGGTTTACGACAAAAAAAACAAAACAAAACAATGTGTGCTTTTAGTTCGCGAAACAGACGCCATATTTTGCAGTCGTTTACAGCAAATACACACAAATTTGGTGTAGCATTTTCTCCTAAATCATTACATCCCCTCAACCTTTTCCCCTCGAACAGGATTGCATATCAATTTCTTTTTCCGGTTAACCTCCTTGCCTTTCCTTCTCCTCCAGCCTCGTTTAATAGTTGCAAAGAGTTCCCCAATATAGCGGTAGAGATAATATATTGTGACGAAGAAGACGAAGCTGACAGTGGATCGGAACGGAGCGCTCGCGCCAGGCCAGCGGACATTAAATCATCTCATTGCCATCAGTCATCACGTCCGATTCTTCTGCTGGTCAGCAAGCAACATTTCTTGGAAGTGCTGGGGTATCATCGCCACCCTGGTCACGGAGCTTCGACGTCCTGCGCCTGCCGCGGTCATCGGTCATGTGTACCTGGTCCGCACTGCCCGCCAGACCTGAACCGTCCTCGTCGCTCATCCCAGCCCCGTCCTGCGCCCCGACCACAAGACACGATGAACTCACGACGCTGCCGCGCCGGGGACCAGTGACCCGACCGACCTGGGTCGTCACTGACAAGTAAATACACTGTTCCCCTGTCCATGCCGATGACCTGTGCGTCCAAGGGCCTCGGTCGTCGGCTCCTTGCAACCTGCGGCCCGGATGCTTCGTAGACCGGGATTTCATTTGCTCATATCTCTCATCGTGGCGACCAGCACTTCACCACCTCGCCACTTCTGTTCTGCCCTTGAAGCCCATCACCATATCGCGGTCCCTTCGTCGATGTCTTCTGCTATTTACGAACTGGACGATCGCTCGCAGGCCCCTCGTAACGTGACGAAGAAGACGAAGCTCGCAGTTGCGCGGGACGGAGCGCTGGCACTAGGCCAGTGGTCATTAAAAAATATTGCGATCAGTCATCTCGTCTCATTCTTCTGCTGGCCGCCAAGTAACAATATGAACTCAAAAAAAAATAGTGGCGCACAAAAGAAGATTGGACGAACGAGACGCACGGACAAGTTTCACTTGAAGGGTTAAAGTGATTCAGTTCCCTTGAGTTTCAAAATAATGCTTGTCCGTGTCTTCTCATCCGTCCCGTCTTGCGCGGCATCCTGAGGGCATGCCTCGTGACAACAATGTACAGGCGCGGACATAAGTAACCGGAGCACGCTATTTCGTTGAAATTGCAATCACGCCTTCTCCATTGGAAATGAAGAAACACTGTATGTCTACAAGAAAGCCGACCAACCTCCGCTACCAGCATGCGCGTACCACTTGTGGAAATTTCAATTAGGTGACGCATGAAACATATTCGAAGACAGTTGCGTGCGCCGTTTAATTTGTCCGCGCCTGTACGTTTAAACGCGTTTGGCATCTGCAGAAAGAACCGCTTTAGCAGCATATCGACAAGAATGAATTTTATGGATTAGCTGCTTCTTTTCAGTGCTAACGCCTTTCAATACTTTAGTTGTCTGCGACGCTTCAAAAGCGTACTGCTTGTTGTTAACAAGTAATGTCGCTACCCCAAACTAAAAAATCACTATTTCTAAATGCAAAGCTACGGCACAAGTGGAAGGATAAAAGGGCGTGAGCTCAGCGGCTCCAGTGTGTTTTTCTTTTTACGGGAACCTGCACCGACAGTTGATTTGAATTCTGCACGCTTGTCAAGTGGGTGAATCTACATGCGCTCCCCTCGCGGCAAAAGAAAATGCTTTTGTTTATTTTATCTTTACTTATTTATTTGTGTGCTAATTTTGTAAGGCCAGAAATGAAACACTGGACACTGAACACAAATTGTTCGAAAATGTGTTTTCCCTTTCCTTTCACACCGGTATATTTTTAACCGCCTTATGACCATATGACCTGCTCTCATGTGCGCACTGACGCTTTATGAACAGCGGATACTTGGCCAGTGTAGCAGCCGGCTGCGTATGTTCCTTCATTTTTATAACTTTGTCAACATCGCAAAAAAAAAGGCGTCGTTTTCAAATTTCTGTTGACGGTAATATACACGCAAAGTGCACGACGGACAGCCAGCAATATCATCATCCTGCTTGGCTTGCGCTAACACTGCTCTTGTTGGCAAATAAAAGAGAACCTATTCGAGCGAGGAGCCATACACACAAGAAGAGGTCGTCTTCAGAAGGCTGCGAGTTCTCGCGTGCCGCTTTGGACGGTGATTTCTTTTTCGTTCCCGATTCCATAGCAATTTCCTACCATACTCTCTACCGTAGCTCCACTCCGCGAAGTTTTGAAAAATTTTTGGCTTCAGTTCAGTGGTGCCAACCAATTAAGTAGCAACTTTCGCCGGCGGTGCGCCCACTTCATGCATTGCAGAATATGTATTTCGTACCTGGCCTTCGAAGAGACAGAAACGCGAAAGCTGATTAGCCACCTGTGCCAGCGAATGCGGCGCCGGCACCCTGGCCAACAACTCGTTACTATGGGGAGCGTTTCTAGCCAGAGCAGGTTTAGTCCCAACTCGAATTTTTGACACGCGGCGAAGGAGCAAGCAGTACATTATGGAATCCGAAGATCTGCGAAACCACCAGAAAACGGCAATGTGATAAATGCCAAGCCCACTATAGTAGGATGGTGATCAAAAAGGCCGCCGCTTTTTCCTTTCAAAGGGTACCCCTTCCAGCCATTGGTGTCTTGCGATTCCTGTGGCCCTGATAATGTTAGAATGCAGGGATAGGCGCCACAATAGCGGTAGAGGTCTATCCTTGACCAAGGAATAACCCCCAATCAACTACCACTCCCTGCTTAGTCACACAAGCAGGGTCGGGAGAATCGGCCAAGGCAACTGACCGGAAGGTGTTCGTTCTAGAAACGCGGCTGCGTGCTGACATAGCAGCAAGTTATAGTTCACTGGACCCTCGACTGTGACTAACCAAACGGGCCCGCAAAAGGGTTGGGAGAATGGGTGGTGCAGCACGGGGGGTAGCGAGGGGAGGAGGATCGAGGGCAGGAGGCGCAAGGCGCGTTCACACTAGCCCAAAAATCCGGCGAGGGAAGCAAACGCGGTCGCCGCAAACACTGTGACCTGTTCCCATCTGTTGACGCACGACCGAGGCGGAACCGCCGTGCCGCTGCTGTTTCTCGCTTTTCCACACCACGTCGCTGTTGGCGGCATACACAGATATAAGAGAAAAGAACATAAATTTGCCCCGTCTATGTACAATAGCCGCCAGCATGCTTACGTACGTTAAACACAGGCGCATCCCCACTTTTAGTTCAGCGTATGCTAGCGTAGAAGCAAAAAATAAACTCAGCCAATAGAGGCGCCATCTGGTTGTCAGGACGGAAACCATTACTGTCAACAAACCGACCCTTTTATTAAGTTGAGAAGCGGCAAAATCGCCTCTCTGAATAAAAGAAAGAAAGCATACAATATCATTCATTCGTTTTGTTATAGGCGAGGTCAGACGAAGCTAAAGACCAGTGCTCCATTTACGGCCAGTGAAAGCGCTGAAAAAGGCAGTAACAACGAGAATTCAGTCTGAAGCGAGGAACTCGCAATCGAAGGGCGCCGCGCCGCTTTCCGCTTCACTCGCCGGATTTTTGGGTGAGTGCGAACGCGCCTTTTATCTTACGACATTCCAGGTCTACAGGGGGCTTCAATGAAAATTCAGTATGGCTGCCCGAGAGTGAACCACAAGCATGCTAGGCTTGTCTTGTGTTCTGCTGCCTGATCCTGCATTAAATTGCAATATATTGCAATTTATTGCAGGATCAGGCAGGATCCGCTTATAGTGGCAAAGTATACTTTGCCACTATAAGCGGAAGAAGTCGTCCTGATCAAAACTACCTGTCCATTACCTCTGTTTTTGACCTGCAGAAACATTCAACTCATCGAATATTTTTCGATATTATTTTGCGCATTATTTGCTTCACTTGTGCTGTTTTATTGTTATTTTTTGCGCTGAAACAATTCGGTTTATATTTACGCATTTAAGTTCTTTTCCTTGAGAAAATTTTTGAAATTTTACAGCACTGGTCTTTTAGGATTGTTGTATTCAATTTTTTTTATTCTGATAGTACGAGAGGAAAAAATTTATTGGAATCATGAGACTCAACTCTGATAAGGAGTTTCTCTTTTTTTCTTTGACTATAAGTTTATGTACATGCATTTGCGTTTACCGCAAATATCATGGTCTGTTCTGCTAGCATTCATGGGTTACTTAGCTTTATGTGTTCGGAAACGCCTTCATTTCTTGCATCGGGTATTTTAAATGACATGTTGCGAACAGCATGTAGTGCACGTGTTAGGGACACTAATCCTGTCGGCCTTTAGGGTCCGAAGAAATGAGAAAATAAATGGAATACAAAAGTACCCTCAAGAACTGACATTCGTTATGCGGCATTATGATACAACTGAGACCAAATGGGGCGCTAAAGACTGGGAAGCTTTCTTTAGAAGCCATGTTACGTAGCAGCACCACATCGATCCGCGGTGCCGCTTGCAACCGTTCAGGCCACCTGCGTGCAGACATCACAGGCGCGATCGAAACCACACGACACAAGTACGGCTTGTTTTGTTGACGAACTTAGACTGCTGATAGCGAAAAGCAGCAAGTGGGCAACATACCGACATGTTTCAGACCAAAGTTAACATGGAAATTGTCTGATCGCCTTCAGGAACTTTCCAAAACGACGAAGAAAAAAAAGGCTCTGACCACAATTAACAGTGCTCGATTCGTCATTATTGCCGCATAGAACTGTTAGGAGCAACGGAGTATTCAGGGCATCAGTCGCAAGAACGTGGTGATAACATATTTTCCACGTGGTTAGAAGTAGACGAAGCACCGCCAGCACGTGCATATAGGGTGTGTGGGGTAGGGCGTTAAGCGGGAGCGAGTTCCAGGAGCAGGACCTGAGAGCCGGAACGCAGCCCAGGCTTCACCTTGGTCGGACAAGTTCCTAGGAAAGCTTAATTCGGACAATGGTCAAGAAAATGTGATAACGTTTTGGCCACGTCGAGAAGGGAAGCGGAAATTTATAGAAGGAGGTTGTGGTATACTTTTTGTGCATCAGTATTGTCGAACACAACAGCAGAAACGAGATGCGAACATTCCTCAAAATATGTGGGTGCCACAGGAATCTGAAGTATAGGGGAACTTGAAAGTGAATTTTCTTTGATCCCGCGGTCAGGAATACTTGGAAAGAGGAAAGAAAATAGATTAAGAAGACAATAACCTGCTTAATCTGCCATTTATGGATATGAGAAAAATGACTTTGAAGGTTTATTCCCGAGCTGCACTTTGTTTAGGGAGAGGCAAAAAGGGGGCTAGCTTCTGGGGAAGTAACAGAAGACAGAAAACCGGTAAGCAATGGCCGGAAATAAGTCTGGAAGCTACTCTAATGGGAGCGGCTTAATCTGTAGACCGATGAGTCAATTCTGGCGATAGCGTCTTTGTGCCAGCGGTGGAGGGGAAGGGAAAGCTGACCGAAGCAGGTTGTGAAGCTAGTGACCGGACTACCCGGAGAGGAGGTTTTCGCGAGTGAGAGGGGGTTGCCAACCTCGGCGCGCTAACCAGACACCAGACGACGTTCAGCTGTCACATCAATCGGACGTGCTCGCGAGGTCGTATTCCTGCTGCCTAGCCGTCGTCATGAAGACCGCCCCGGACGCTAACCAGCCTCGCCCCGTTGATGTCACCACGACACGGAGACGCCGGCGTATTCGGTTCACGCTCCCGAGTGGCGATATCGTCTGCCCGCGGAGAGTGGAAGTGGCCGTGCGTGAACCCTAACTCCGGCTATGTGGAGGGGCCGTCGGAGTAGAAGAAGGCGACAACTCTGTGTTAGAACCGGGAGATCGACAGAAGGTGGTCATCAAAGGCGGTAAGTTTTTCTGTTTATTTTCATGCAGTGCTTGTCCTCGCCCAGTACTGTTAGCAAGCATAGAGTGAAAGCTCAGAGTACTGACCGGAAGTTTTCCGCCCTTTTTTCTTGCAGGCTTCCCCCTCCGGCGCTTCAAAAGAATACGCTCCATCAACGTAGCAAGCCTTCCCTCCGGATCCATAACACAAGCGCCATTGGTATCCACCGATCCCCGTTCGTGTGGAACACTCCAGTCGCCCTCTGACCCCAGCGCCCCTAGCCCGGACAGCGGCGCCGAACCGTGCCCCACGACTTCACCTGATGGCTTCATGGACGAACTGCTGAAGGCTATCGCAAAATGAACAAGGGAGGGGAAAACCTCAGGTTGCTAGAGCCAACGTTTCGACAAGGGGAACACGAATGCTATGGAACACGAATGCTGACAGTTCAGGAGTCCCCACTGAGTTGACCTGACGCCTCCCTAGGCGAAACTTTCTACGTTGCGGAAAGCGACTTGTGAGTGAAAGGAAGTGCTAAGCCGGCACCCGTTTCACTGAGCAAGTTTTGAGACCGTCAAGGAGTTTTGGAATCTCTTTCAATGTCAATGTTCTAGTCGTGCTTATTTTTGTGTTTTGGATGTCAGTTTTTGTGTGCCCAGTCGAGCATTCCCTGCCTTGTATCTCATGTAGGCAATGTCCTTGTCGTGTTCATTTCGCGTTTTGGATGTCAGTTTTGTGTGCCCACTCGAGCATTCCCTGCCTTGTATCTCATGTATGCAATGTTCTTGTCGTGTTCATTTCTCGTTTTCGATGTCAGTTTTTGTGTGCCCAGTCGGGCATTCCCTGCCTTGTATCTCACATACGTCTGACAGAAGCAGTGTTCGCGTCCCGCAGATTCGGTCCTGTCCTCCTGGCTGGAGCCGACCTGCCTGTTTGCGATGAATTTCTTACCGTGTTTCCGATGGATTTACTGAAGTGCTGAAATTGCACCGCTGGAAGATAGGGGATCATTTAGAGATTCCCACGTGTACCGGGGCCGACAACTGAGCTTTTATAGATTTGACTTTTCGGGCTCTCAGTGGCGGCTCTAATCCGAACGTACTAATGTTTTAGTTATTGAACCGATGAGCCTAAAGCGACCGAAATGAACCGAAAGCGACAAAGGCCGCTGATCACTTGCAGCCGCAATCGCAAAATGACTTAGGCATAGGAATCATTTTATTTCTGTCAGCAGTTTTTTTCGTAGGTGGCGTGCACTAGCTTAACTACACGTGGAGCGGTGTTTTATGTGTGAACCGACACTCTCAGAACACATATCATTGGTGTTAAGGTGTTTTGGAGTGGTTTTAATCCCGCTGTTGGGCCTGTATAGTCCAAACGCAGAAATTCCGCTCTATTAGTGATCAAAATACCTCCGCTGACGTTCTTCGCCATAAATTTGTTTTTTCTATTGTAATAGCCTGACAGTTCGTGCGAGGGTTGTTTTTTTTTTATGTTTCTGTTTTTCAATGTAAGAGCATAGAAATTTGTAGAAGGCTTGTTAGTTCCCTCTCATGTAAAGACCGATATGGATGGTTGAAATGGGAAGCCGGCTTCTGTGGTCTCCCCACTGACCTCACCTGACGCCTTCCTGGAAGAAATTGTGAGCATTCCGGAAAGCAACTACTGATTAAGCGGTGCTAAGCAAGCACGCATTCCGCGGATTTAGTTTTGGGATGTACAAGACGTTTTGGGCTGTATTTGTCCTGTGTGCGGTCGAGGCGCCATTATTTGTTTTTATATTATTCCGTTCAACCGAATGTGCGTCATTGTCGTCTATCCTTGTGTCTGTGGGGTCCAACTTATGTGTATGTGAAGTTGGGCATGTTTACCAAAGTAATAAATGTGTTTTGCAATTCTCTCGATTTTTGCCTCGTGTCCGTCTGACAGACGCAGTGTCAGCGCCCCATAGATTCTGTCCTATCATCACTGGACCCCACTTGAAACGGTTCCTCAAGGTCAGGGTTCGTCACGGATGCCCTAAACCGCATAAACTACACCCCTCGGAAACTAAGCATCGTTTGCGAGAGACCTTCGTTTAACAGAGCGGAGAGCAGAACATTTACTAATTCAAGTTTTCGTACTCTTAGAGGGAGCTTAATTTCAGACGGTCTAGTTTTTCAGTTATTGCCGAATTTGGTACGAATCAGGCATTGAGCTGAAAAGTACAAAGGTCGGGAACCACTTGCCAAGGCCACGGTTTTTTTGTAACGTATTTATTGCGGCAGCAAACGCGGGGCAATAAGCTTGCTGAAGTGAAGCAGAAAATGGGCCCAGTGGCTCTGAAATGCGGGCTTACACGTGAATGTGACTGACTGCTGACTTTTACATAACTTGAAAATTTTGCTTTCCGTCAGCGCCACAGAACGATGTTGGCTTTGGAGTTTTTCTCGCAGTCATTGCTTTCTTTCTGCCGCTCCTTAATTAAAAAAAAAATTGAAAAAGACCGTGTTTTCATGTTCAAACTCGTTCCGCCAAGCAAAACGTTCTAGGCACATGTGCTCATTCTAGTGTTATCTTGGTGTCCGCTGATTAGAGCCTCTCTTCTAAACCGTTTTTCTTATTTTTGGCTGGTTGCAAAAATTACCGAGGGCACGTTATCTCTTGCGGGCATCTAATCCGTAATACATGTGTTAGTGTCAAAGCCTTTCTATATATCAGTTGTGAGCCGCAGAAATGATACGAGGAGAGCATATTAATGCAGCTAGCCTTTTTTCTTTTTCACGTTTCCGGCTCTTACTTGTGGGCAATTCCTCTGCGCGGGGGCGCACAGGCAGTCACTCGAGGCAGGACTTGGTACAAAGGGTTTATTCTCACATCAGGGGGGCCGGTCGTCGTCGTGGCAGCTGGGTCAGGTGGTCCTTTCGGCAGGGCTGGTCCAAGAGCAAGAGCCCGCGAGCCTCTCCGGTCTCGCCTTATAAAGGCTTTCTCCTCGCCTCTCTCCCCCCGCCCCACCACTCGGGAAGAAGGGTTCCAGACTACCCGCGGTGAGCGGCGCGGGATTTGACTTGCCCGCGAGCAGACCCTACATCTCCCCCCCCTCAAACGTCCGTCCCGGGGCCCGCCAGTAGGCGTTCGACGACCTCCGGGTCCGGGTCCATAGAGTCGTCGCCGGGGGGCCGCTCACCGCTGGCTGGACGGGCTCCTCACGAGCCGCCTGGGGGAGCGAGGCGCCTGGCTCCGCTGGGGGCCCTGCCGGCAGCGCCCTCCAAAGCTCCTCGGCCGCCGGGGACAGCAGGTCTGGGCGGCTGGACTGGAGGATGCGGAGGGCCGCCTCCTCCGGGCGCCCCTCTGCAGTGGCGCAGCGGGGGGAAGGCGCTGCAGCCGCCAAGCGCTTTTCCGCCGCGAAGGGGCTGCGCCTGGTCCCGCCACCTGGACCGCGCGCAGTAAGAGATGGCCGCTCCGTTGGCGACCGTGGTCCAGGTGGCCACGTGCCGCAGGACCCTGGGCCGCTTGGGTTGCGGCTGCTCGGCGGCCGAAGCGCCGGCTGGGTGCTGAGGGGGGCCCTGCGCCTGGTCGTCACTGGCCCTCTTGCGTTGGCCTGCACCACTGGGAGGTGCTCTCCAGTGGTTAGGCATGTGGTTTGGCGGGCGGTGGGGGCCACCGCGGCCATGGAACCTGCGCCACTCGCGCGGCTCCTGCCGCCAGCCGGGTGGCGCGCCTTGATGGCGGCCACCGTTCGACGGTGGTCTGCCTTGCCTTCTGGAGTCCGAGCCACGGGCGTCGGTCCGCTGGAGCTTCCTAGAAGACATACTGAGAGGGCGAGAGCACTGCGAGTGATAATTGATCGAGAGACACGGGTGCTACCTGGTCCTCAGGTTGTAGCGTCGGTTGCAAACCGCACCGCTACCTGCTCGTCCTCCCGGGGGTGAGATCGCCGCATCGCGCTGATTTTCCACCGCTTCGCAGCCATCGTCCTTGCGAAGGTGGAAAGCCTTCAAATCAGCGACATGAACCGGACCGGCGGTTTCGCCGTTTGTCAACAACCGCAACTGGTAGGTGAGCGGCGTAGTCCGTGCCGTAACTTCGTACGGCCCAGCCCACTTGTGCGCTAGCGACGCGGCGAAACCGCGCGCTGCGTTACTAAGTGGGTGCGTTCTCTTGAGTACTAGGTCGCCCGTGTTGAAAACGACGTGACGGCGACCTTTGTTGTACTGATCCGCCTGCTCCATGCGCGCCACATCGAGGTTTTCGCGGGCTGCTCGCTGCGCTGCCTCCAGGCGCTCCCGGAGCCTTGCCGCGTACTGCGAAAGCGGAGGGGGCGCAGGCCCCGCCGCGTCGAGTAGGGCATTCTCTAGCGGAAAAGCGATCTCTCTCCCAAAATTCAAGTAAGCGGGTGTAATACCCACTGACCTGTTCACGGTTGTCCTTGTAGCGAACGCCAGTTCGGACAGCCGCGCGTCCCAATCTCTGTGCTGCTCGGTCGTCGCGACCAGCATGCTCTTCAGATTTCGATTCACCCGCTCGGTTATGTTGCTCTGAGCGTGGTAGGGACTCGTTCTCCTGTGGCGGATTTGAAGCGCCCGACAGGAGTCTACAAAGACTTTGCTTGTGAAATACGAAGCATTGTCTGTAATCAGGTCGGAAGGGAAACCGAAACGAGTGAAAGTCTCCAACAGTTTTTCCCAAATTCGTTCCGACACAAGCTTCCTAAGGGGGAAAACCTCAACCCACTTGGAATAGTGGTCCGTTATTACCAGGATGAATTGGTTTCCGCGTGCGGACCGAGGGAGGGGTCCCATGATATCGCACGCGACCACTTGCCACGGGTAGTTGCTAACTACCGCCTTCATCATGCCAGCGGGTTTGCCCGCCCGCGGCTTGGCTACCTGGCATACCGGGCAGGTACGGGCGTATCCCAGCACATCCTTTCTCATGCCTGGCCAGGTCGCGACACGGCATAACTTGTCGTAAGTCTTACTGCCGCTGCCATGGCCTGCCAGCGCTGAGTCATGGAAGTACTGCAGGAACCGTTTCCGCAACCTTCTCGGGACCACGACTCGGAAAGGGGATGCTATCGCCTCTTCCTCGTCAAGTTGGGGGATGTAGCGGAGCAGCAAGCCATCATCGCCCAGCAGATACGCGTCGTACTTGCCCTCAGCGTTCCCGGTGCAAGCTGCGCTGCTCGCAAGCTCCTTCAGCACCCGCTGGCAAAGACCGTCTGCTTTCTGGGCCTGGATCAGCTCTTCTCTACTGACCGCTACTCCCCAAGACAGATTTCTTTCTGCCTCGCTCCTAGGCAGGCGAGCGGTCGCCGCCACGAGCTGCTGTGTTTCCCTTCCGTCACAGCACCGTGCGGGACCTTTGTCCGTCTCCTCTCTCTCCAAACAGGGCGCGACACTCCCGTCCGCCCTCTCTTCCTCTCCAACAGCGGTGACGCCGCTTTTTACAAAGCTGGGCTGCGCCTCTGAAGCGCTTCCGCCAGCATTCCATGGTGCGCGCGATAAAGCATCGGCCACCTTGTTCAAGCTGCCCCGGCGGTACTCGATGGCGTACGCGTAACGTTGCAACGTCAGCGCCCATCTCGCGAGTCTGCCTGCGGGGTTCTTGAGCTTCTTTAACCAAGACAATGCCTGATGATCTGTCTGCACGGTGAAGACCGCTCCGTCTAGGTACATGTCGAACTTCGACAATGCGAACATGATCGCCAGGCATTCTTTTTCGGTCACGGAGTAATTCCGCTCCGCCGATGTGAGCGTGCGACTAGCGAACGCGACAGGGCGCAGTTTGCCCTCGTGTTCCTGCAACAAAACAGCTCCAACACCGTAGTCACTAGCGTCTGTCTGCAAGACAAACTGCTTGTTCAGGTCGGGGAGGCGCAGACTAGCGGTATTCGCTATCGCGCGAGCCAAGGCAACAAATGCGTCACTCTGTTCCTTGCCCCAGACCCACTTCGAGCCTTTACGCAACAGCAGGTTCAGCGGCCTTGCAAGCTCTGAACAGCGCGGGATGAATTGCCTGTAGAACGCAACCATCCCCAAAAACCTCTGCAAGCTTTTCACATCCATGGGGCAGGGGTAGTTCAGAATTGCCTGCAGTTTGTCATCATTTGGTCTCAGTGTGCCATCATCCACGACAAAGCCCAAGAGGTTCACTCTCTTCGATGCCAACTGCACTTTCTTTGGATTTATGGTTAGACCGGCACGTCTCATTCTATCGAGAACGGAATTCAGGTGAATGAGGTGCTCCTCGAACGACTGTGAGAATATCACAACGTCGTCGAGGTACGCCATGGCGTAGTTGAACCTTGCATCGCCCAGCACGATGTCCATCAGTCGCATGAACGTGCTCGGGGCGTTAGACAAACCAAACGGGAGTCGAGTAAATTCGAAGAGCCCGCGGTGGCAGGTGAATGCGGTTTTCTCAATGTCACCTTCGGCCACCTCAATCTGCAGGTACCCTCTGCTTGCATCTAGGACTGTGAAGAACCTCGCGTTCCCTAACGCGTACATCACAGCCTCGATCGACTGAAAAGGGTACGCAACCGTAGGCGTCAGTGAGTTGAGCTTACGATAATCAACACACAGCCTGACCGATCCATCTTTCTTCGGCGCTAGAACCACTGGTGACGCCCAGGGACTTTGTGAGGGTCTCACCGCACCGGTATCAATCATCTCGTCAAGGGCACAGTCGAGAAGCTGCCTCTTATGCGCACTTAACGGCCTCGGGTTACACCTGAAAGGGCGCGTATCACCCGTCTGAATCTCGTGCTGAAGCAGGTCGCTTCTGCCCGGTTTCTCCGTGAAGCAATCCGAAAACGGGAGTAAAGTTTCCGCGAGCCTTCGGCGCTGACTACTGGGTCCTGAGAAAGACGCAATAATCGCTTCTAACGGGCCACCGTCTCTCAGCGTCTCGAGGGAGCTCACCTGCCTTTCTGTCGCACAGGTGTGGACAACCACCTTTTGTGCAGGACAGCCGGGCAAGGATGCGCTTTCGAAGGGAATGAGGGGGGCGAGCTGGCTGTAACGATAGCCATTCTCCCCCATGTCGAGCACAATGCCTTCGCTCGAGAGAAAATCCCTTCCCAGAATTACTGGTATCGACAAGCCAGGCAGATAGACGAAGCGATGTCTCCGCTTTCTGCCGTCAAAGAGCATCGTAAGACGCACTGCTCCCTTTGCCTTTGCCGCCCCAGCTGCTAAGCTTAACGGGGTTTCGGCCGGTCTGACACGGATGTTACCTATCCGGCAGGCCTCGTACACCTCGTCACCGACCAGTGACAGCGTTGAGCCCGTGTCTACGAGTGCAGAGTAGCATCGACCCGCTAACTGCACTAGCATAAAAGGGCTTGAGCGCGGAACGACTCCATGAGCTCTACAGGCGAGCGGGACAAAGGCCTCCCCGTCGCCGGCGCGGGAGTTATTTTCCTGCTTAGCGCCTTGACAACCATTGTTGTGTTTCTACCCCCCCCCCCCCTAACTCTCTTTGTGTGTTCCCGTCACACCTGTGTCCACTCGGACCACGTGGGCCCGATCATGCAGCTACCGTGAACATTCATCGAGGTCGACAACCTCGCGACGACCATGGGAAGTTGGATGCTTGGAATGCCCCCCCGAGCCTCAGCGGATTAGTGTGGCAGGGATGTCAAAGGCCATTGTCAGCAGTAATCCCAGCGAAATTCCTTGAGCAGAGTGCAGCGGCGACGAAGGCAGGCGAGGCCCAGGAGCTATTGTCCGAGCAACCACCGTGAATGCGGAGGCGACCTGGCGGCGCCGGTCACGCTGGCGGATAATTGAAGAATTCTGTGTCCCCGACTCGCGTTCTGGGAAATCGGCGGGGAGGCAAGTTCATTCCCCTGCTGGAGGACTTCGGGAGATTCCTTTCCCGCAGTGCTGGATGAGTCAGCATTCTCCCCCTCTCATCGGCCCAGCTGTGGGAGAGTGGAAAAGCTCGCACCTGCCCAGCCGTAGGTGGTGACAAGAACGTCCCCTTCGGTCCATCCGATTGGACAGTGCTCGTCGACCATTATTCCCCAGCCAGGGATCTGGGGAAACCGAACGATATTTAACTCGGCCGTGAGTGTGGCCGAAAGAAGCCTGCTAGCTCCAGTCGACTACGGTTGACGAAGACGTTGCCCTTCCACTGAGAGCCATTCTCAGTCCCGCTCTATGTAAATAATGTAAATATGTGAATACAGTTTTTTTCCTTCTCTTCCCCTACTCCCCGTCTCCGGCCCACGTTCCTTCCTCCTTGGGCATTGCGGCGGTGCTCCTGGACCCGATGCCTGGTGGGACGCGCTTCTAGCATCGACAAATATATCAACTGGTTGGCAGCGGCGGGATCTTCCACGCTTGGTCCTGGCTTCAGCAGTGGTGAGCGCTTGACTTTCTTTAAGAATCTGCCAGGCTTGATAACTCTGGAAATTTATCACTACCTGTAGATTGTTTTTCTGCACGTGCTCGCTTAAGCATTTCACGTAGCAGCTTATTTTTGAAAGTCCTCGTTCGAGAATTGCCATGGATTTGAGCAAGCTAAAGAAGCCAGAGTTGATGTTGCTGTGTGAAAAGCTGGGTATTGAGGCCAGGAAGAGTCACAGAAAGCCGCAGCTGATTGAGGCTATTAAGGAATGTGGTGCTAAGGAGGGAGACAAAATTTTGGAGACCTGGGAAGTCATTCAGGAGGGAATCAGGAACGCTGAGGAGGAGGCCGACAGGGTTGAAAAGGAACGCAAGGAGAAGGCCGTCAGAATTGAAAAAGAACGCAAGGAGGAGTCAGACAGGGTTGAAAAAGAACGCCTTTACCGCAAGGAAGCCGCTAAGAAGGAGGCTGACAGGATTGAAAAAGAGCGCAAGGAGAAGGTCGAGAGGGTTGAAAAAGAATGGCAGGAGCAATGCCGTAAGAGGCGCGCTGAGCTCGAGGAACTACGTAAACGAGAGCAGCAGGAGCTCATACGTACGACTCAATTTCTCAGACGGAAAAGGGCCCGAGATCGGTTGAGGACTTTTCAGAGAGGCGAGAGCTTCAGAACTTTCCTCGCGAGTTTTGAACAGATATGTACGGAGGAGGAGCTAGATCAGGGCGAATGGTCAATGATGTTGCTGGCCATCCTTCCTTGCGATGTCAGCGCCGTATTAGCGCGACTGTCCGATGAGGATGCCAGCAACTACGACAAAGCGAAAAGTGCCCTCTTCCGATACTTCGGAATTCGTGTACAGACCGTATCTAAAAGCCGAAGTGATAACAGCGGGCAGCGCTCCCATCGGTGCGTCAGCGACCAGCCGAAGAGCCTCGCTTGGTCAGCTACGCACAATGTAGTTGCTCAGAAGAACAGTGGCAGTCGGGAAGTTGATGTGATAATCTGCGGCACAGAGCGTCGTTGTCAGTCACCTGACAGCGACTGTGGAGCTCCAAGCCAGAGCGCGGCTTTAGCTGAAAAGCGCGATGCCGCGCAGATTACCCTTGCAACCAAGAAAGGCGTAGGCGCAACGCAAAAATGTAGTCCTCCAGAAAGCAGTCGCGCGTTGGAAGCGGCAACTGCAAGTTCTATTCTAAGCGAGGAATGCGCCTCAGCGCTGCCTCGAAACAACGATCAGTTCAACGATCAGGGAACGACAGCCGCTCGCGACCAAACACCCGAAAATGAGTTATGCTCCACTGAAACCAGCGTGTCTTTGCCCATTGCCAGCGTCGCGATCGAGAGCCCGCTCGAGGTGCGTCTGACCGGTGCAGCCGTCTCCCAAAACCTGCCTAAGCAGCATCCCTCGATTTTCTCTAATCGCTTGGATATGCTGCCCCAAGAAAAAGGCCTTTGTTTTGGAGATAACGCTGCGAAGGTCCTTACCATTTCGAAGGCTCGTGAGGTCGCGGCGCCAGCAGAGCACGTGGTTGAAGAGGGCAAACCTGAACCTGTAAGCCCGAAGCCTGTAAATTCTCACGGTGATGAGCTAGAACAGGCTTTATTGCAAACTGGCGATGAGGCGAACGCCGGCGACTTTACCCGTGACGGCTCCGCGCTACCTAATGACGAGCCAGCCCAGGACTTACTCACCTCTAGCACAGCGGTAAAGAGTACCGACAGTAGTGCAGGCTATAGTGAGTCTTCCGAAGCAGGCGCATGTGATGAGCTGGGGCCAGGTGAGGAATTGAATACGAATCTAGTGTTGCCCCACTCAGATGGCTTTCTCGAACTCCTTCGTGTGGACAGAGAAACGTTCACCGCTGAGCAAGAGAAAGACCAGACTCTACGAAATTTGAGTCACCAAAGTGACATAGGTGTGTCACGGAAGAACATACCTTTCCAGCTCCGTCCTGGCCTGCTGTACCGCCAGTATAAGGATAGGAAAGGTATCCAACACGACCAACTTACTGCCCGCGTCGCGATCGAGAGCCCGCTCGAGCTGCGTCTGACCGAGGCAGCCGTCTCCCAAGACCTGCCTATGCAGCATCCCTCGATTTTCCCAAATCGCTTGGATAGGCTGCCCAAAGAAAAGGGCCTTAGTCTTGGAGATAACGCTGCGCAGGTCCTCACCAGTTCGAAGGCTCCAGAATTCGCAGCGCCAGCAGAGCACGCGGGTGAAGAGGGCAAACGTGACCCTGTAACCCTTATAAACTCTCACGGTAGTGAGCCAGAGCAGGCTGGATCACAAATTGGAAATGAGGCGAACGCCGACGACTTAACCTGTGACGGTTCCGCGATGGCTAGTGACGCGCCCCGCAAACCAACAGCAAGGGTTTCCACGGAGCGGCAGCGTAAAGAGGTGGCCAAACGGGAAGAGTTAATTAAGGGGAAAGTGCGGCTCTTGTTGACTGCTCGACTGAAATCCGAACCGCGTAGCCGCCCCAATTTGGCACCTCGGTGCTCAAGAGTTCGCACCCGCCCCGTGGGAACACAAGCCAAGAGAACGCCACGCGCGAACCCAATCCGAGAGAGACAGATTCGGTGGCACGGCATTCGCACTCGTTCGTTCCCTTCTCGCATTCTGCTTTCTGAGCGTCAGCCAAACTTCAGAACCGCGAGACTTGGACGAAGAACAGTGCAGGGTCCCAAGCTGAAGTTCCTAGCCTTGTGTAATTTTGCACCTGCTAGAGTAGCTATCGGACCGCGGCCGCGCAGGGGGCGGCTGAAAAATAGGAACCAGTAAATTCCTTGAGTCGCAACGCTGTTTGTAGACGGATTCGAGGAATAATCCCGTCTTGAGTTGAATGCTTATTTCTTTTGTTCATTTAACTCTCCTGTACAGAAATGCAAGCTGAAATTCCTAGCATTATGCAATGTCTCATCTGCTAAAGCAGCTGTCGGACCGCGGCCGCGCAAGGGGCAGATACGACGCATAATCTCATATTGAGTTTAATGCTTGTTTTTTGTCTTTTGTTCATATCACTCTCCTATGCGAAATGAGAGCGAAAATTTGGAGATTGGCATTGCCGGACTCAGTTTACATGCGTTGCAGTAAAGTGCGAGGTAATGGAAACGCTGATGGCCTCAGCCGAAGCTTTCCCGTGTAATGCCCTTTCCTGACTCCCCAGACGTTATTCCGCTATGCAAATTTGTATTTTGTTTTTGCTTTAGCGGGAATCATTTTTGTCTGTTTTGTATGTGTGTTCAGCAGCTCCACCTTCCCTTTGTGCTCTCACGGGCGGTGGCTTTCTGTGACAAAAACCGTGCTACGGAACCCCCCCAAAATTTTAGAAAATTTTCCTCCCTTTTGGCTAAACAAGCTCTGTGTATTCTGGTTTGGTCAAACATGTCAACTTTCGGAGGAGGACGTAAATTTCACGCTACAGCTCATTTTCTCTAAAGAGGTTTTGTTGACCGAAAACAGCTTGGCAGTTCTTAAAGTCGGTTTGGCGCTTTCTGCTTGTTGGGCTTTGGACTTTGCTGGTTGAGCTCGTTACAGCTGTCAACGAAGCAAGAAGAACCTTTGGGCCCAGCTGTGACCAAAAGCCGAACGGACACAACTCCAGGTCTCTGCGCGCAGCAGCGTTGGCTGCAACCACTACGAGACCTCTTCGGGCGGCGGACGTGCTGTTGTGTTTCTACCCCCCCCCCCCCCCTAACTCTCTTTGTGTGTTCCCGTCACACCTGTGTCCACTCGGACCACGTGGGCCCGATCATGCAGCTACCGTGAACATTCATCGAGGTCGACAACCTCGCGACGACCATGGGAAGTTGGATGCTTGGAATGCCCCCCCGAGCCTCAGCGGATTAGTGTGGCAGGGATGTCAAAGGCCATTGTCAGCAGTAATCCCAGCGAAATTCCTTGAGCAGAGTGCAGCGGCGACGAAGGCAGGCGAGGCCCAGGAGCTATTGTCCGAGCAACCACCGTGAATGCGGAGGCGACCTGGCGGCGCCGGTCACGCTGGCGGATAATTGAAGAATTCTGTGTCCCCGACTCGCGTTCTGGGAAATCGGCGGGGAGGCAAGTTCATTCCCCTGCTGGAGGACTTCGGGAGATTCCTTTCCCGCAGTGCTGGATGAGTCAGCATTCTCCCCCTCTCATCGGCCCAGCTGTGGGAGAGTGGAAAAGCTCGCACCTGCCCAGCCGTAGGTGGTGACAAGAACGTCCCCTTCGGTCCATCCGATTGGACAGTGCTCGTCGACCATTATTCCCCAGCCAGGGATCTGGGGAAACCGAACGATATTTAACTCGGCCGTGAGTGTGGCCGAAAGAAGCCTGCTAGCTCCAGTCGACTACGGTTGACGAAGACGTTGCCCTTCCACTGAGAGCCATTCTCAGTCCCGCTCTATGTAAATAATGTAAATATGTGAATACAGTTTTTTTCCTTCTCTTCCCCTACTCCCCGTCTCCGGCCCACGTTCCTTCCTCCTTGGGCATTGCGGCGGTGCTCCTGGACCCGATGCCTGGTGGGACGCGCTTCTAGCATCGACAAATATATCACCATGAAATTCTCCCGCTGACGGTGAAAGGCCGCTGCCACCAGACATCACCGCCAGCGCCTGGCGTTTCCCTGCATACGCCTAGCTTGGCATTCGCGTGCCACGTGGCCGGGCTGGTTGCAATTCCAGCAAAGCCGGTCATTCACCCGCCGCGTAGACGGAGGACCCCTCGTTCCACGAAGCGGTTGGGGACGGCTCTCCCCTTTCTCCGCGCATTCCTGACGCTCGCTCCGCGCGTGGCCTGTGAGACCGGCACGACGCCGCTGCTCGAATGCGTACGGGTCAAGCGCACGAGGGACAACAGGGGGTTCCGCCTGATTTTCCACGGCCATTACCTCGGCGCGCCGAGCCCTCATCGCGCATTCTCGGCCTCCATCCCATGCGCATCCCGGTTCTAGCGATTCGGCCGGCCTGGGGGACGGCCGGTAGCGCAGTTCGGCGAGTAAATCCGCCTGCACGGTCTTGGCCTCCTGCGCTAGGGCCTCGAGGTTTGTAAAACTGCGGCCCCGCAGATACGGCTTGAAGCGTGGATGGCACTGCCTGATCACACGCGCAACCTGATCTCGGTCGGTTGCCATCGGATCTGCCCTCTTGTACAGCTCCTGCATTGCGCGTACGTATTCGAGGAGGCTTTCCTCTGGGTGTTGGGTGCGCAACGCGAGCTCATCCAGCATCCGGCGCTCATAATCAGGCGGCAAGAACTCGGCGCGGAAACGATCTTTGAAGTCCGCCATCGACTGGAAAGTCGGCTGGCAGCGCCTCCATCGCGCCGCGCTCTCGACGAGTGCTACAGGCAGGACCTGCCCTAGCACTACGTCATCTGGGGCGCCCAGAGCCGTCTGGTAGTCCTCGAGTTGTTGTAAAAACTCGTGGACTGATTTCGCGTCCGTGTACCCGGAAAAGGAGGGGACCTCCATATTTATCCGCGGGCACGATGCTGTCGCCGATGCTACCGATGCTGCGGCCTGGTTGGCGCCAGCCACCGAACCGAGCTGACGGGCTAATGCGGCAAACATCTCAGTCACCTGCTCCATTACGGCCGCCGCGTCGACCGACTCACTACCGGCTGCCCCGCCATCCAAAGCCGTGGCTGAAACATCCTTTCTGGGAGGCATAGTTCGCGCTAACTGTCCGGCCGCACCGGCTAACTGCTCATGGCAACAAGAACATTCACATACACAACAATCTATCTACAAACACGCGGAAATACACAACACAAAACGCCCGAAAACTACATAAATAACACAAAACCCCTAACAAATTTACAAGACTACACAAGTCGCTACCCCGCGAACATTCCGCCTGACCCGCTCCTTAACCCTATCGGTCCGGCGTGGCCCTGAACAAAGAGGGCCTGCCACGAGTCTGGCTGCACGTCCCAAAATCGGCAGAGAAATCGTCCACAAGGTGTTAATTAAGGCCCCACGTTGGGCGCCATTTTTTGTGGGCAATTCCTCTGCGCAGGGGCGCACAGGCAGTCACTCGAGGCAGGACTTGGTACAAAGGGTTTATTCTCACATCAGGGGGGCCGGTCGTCGTCGTGGCAGCTGGGTCAGGTGGTCCTTTCGGCAGGGCTGGTCCAAGAGCAAGAGCCCGCGAGCCTCTCCGGTCTCGCCTTATAAAGGCTTTCTCCTCGCCTCTCTCCCCCCGCCCCACCACTCGGGAAGAAGGGTTCCAGACTACCCGCGGTGAGCGGCGCGGGATTTGACTTGCCCGCGAGCAGACCCTACATACTGAAGGGGTGAAAAAATTTTTGGTTTGAAACTCCGTTGAATTTCAGATTCCTGCTGAAACGTACCGCCCGTGGTTTGTACTTGAAAAGACAGGCAAGTGAGGTGACTCAGTGGTTTACGACAAAAATAAAACGCTGCGTGCATTTAGTTAGCGACACAAAAGCCATATTTTGCACTCGCTTACAGCGAATACACACAAATTTAGTGAAGAATTTTCTCCTAAATCATTAGATCCCCTCATACTTTTCCCCTCGTACAGGATTGCATATCAGTTTCTTCTTCCGGTTAACCTCTCTGACTTTCCTTCCCCTCCACGTCCAGCACCGCTTAATATGTGTAAAGAGTTCCCCGATAAAGCGGTAGAGATAACATATTGTGACGAAGAAGGCGAAGCTGGCAGTTGATCGGCACGGAACGCTCGCGCTGGGCCTGCGGCCATTAAAACATCTTGCTGGTCTCCAAATAACATTTGTTGGAGATCCTGGGGTATCATCGCCATCCTGGTCACGGAGCTTCGGCGTCCTGCGCCTGCTGCGGTCATCGGCCGTGTGTACCTCGTCCGCACCGCCTGGTTGTGCCCCAGCCCGCCAGACGTGAACCGACCTCGCCGCTCATCCCAGCCCCGTCCTCCGCCCCGACCACAAGACACGACGAACTCACGACGCTGCCGCGACGAGAACCAATGACCCGAACGACCGGAGACGCAGCTGACAAGTAAATACACTTTCCCCCTGCCCATGCCGATCTGTGCGTCCAAGGGCCTCGGTCTTCGGCTCCTGGCAACCTGCGGCCCGGATGCTTCGTAGACCGGGATTTCATTTGCTCATATCTCTCATCGTGGCGGCCAGCACTTCACCACCTCGCCACTTCTGTTCTGCCCTTGAAGCCCATCACCATATCGCGGTCCCTTCATCGATGTCTTCTGCTATTTACGAACTGGACGATAGCTCGCAGGCCCCTCGTAACGTGACGAAGAAGACGAAGCTCGCAGTTGCGCGGGACGGAGCGCTGGCACTAGGCCAGTGGTCATTAAAAAATATTGCCATCAGACACCTCGTCTCATTCTTCTGCTGGCCGCCAAGTAACAATATGAACTCAAAAAGAAATAGTGGCGCACAAAAGAAGATAGGACGAACGAGAGGCACGGACAAGTTTCACTTGAAGGGTTAAAGTGATTCAGTTCCCTTGAGTTTCAAAATAATGCTTGTCCGTGTCTTCTCATCCGTCCCGTCTTGCGCGGCATCCTGAGGGCATGCCTCGTGACAACAATGTACAGGCGCGGACATAAGTAAACGGAGCACGCTATTTCGTTGAAATTGCAACCACGCCTTCTAAATTGGAAATGAAGAAACACTGTATGTCTACAAGAAAGCCGACCAACCTCCGCTACCAGCATGCGCGTACCACTTGTGGAAATTTCAATTAGGTGACGCATGAAACATATTCGAAGACAGTTGCGTGCGCCGTTTACTTTTGTCCGCGCCAGTACGTTTAAAAGCGTTTGGCATCTGCAGAAAGAACCGCTTTAGCAGCATATCGACAAGAATGAATTTTATGGATTAGCTGCTTCTTCTCAGTGCTAACGCCTTTCAATACTTTATTAGTCTGCGACGCTTTAAAAGCGTACTGCTTGTTGTTAACAAGTAATGTCGCTACCCCAAACTAAAAAATCACTATTTCTAAATGCAAAGCTACGGCACAAGTGGAAGGATAAAATGCAGACATGAAGAAAGGGCGTGAGCTCAGCGGCTCCAGTGTGTTTTTCTTTTTACGGGAACCTGCACCAACAGTTGATTTGAATTCTGCACGCTTGTCAAGTGGGTGAATCTACATGCGCTCCCCTCGCGGCAAAAGAAAATGCTTGTGTTTATTTTATCTTTACTTGTTTATTTGTGTGCTAATTGTGTAAGGCGAGAAATGAAATACTGGACACTGAACACAAATTGTTCGAAAATGTGTTTTCTCTTTCCTTTCACATCGGCATATTTTTAACCGCCTTATGACCATATGATCTGCTCTCATGTGCGCACTGACGCTTTATGAACAGCGGATACTTGGCCAGTGTAGCAGCCGGCTGCGTATGTTCCTTCATTTTTATAACTTTGTCAAGATCGCAAAAAAAAGGCGTCGTTTTCACATTTCTGTTGACGGTAATATACACGCAAAGTGCACGACGCACAGCCAGCAATATCATCATTCCGCTAGGCTTGCGCTAACACTGCTCTTGTTGGCAAATAAAAGAGAACCTATTCGAGCGAGGAGGCAGACACACAAGAAGAGGTTGTCTTCAGAAGGCTGCGAGTTCCCGGACGCCGCTTTGGACGGTGATTTCTTTTTCGTTCCCGATTCCATAGCAATTTTCTACCATACTCTCTACCGTAGCTTCATTCAGAGAAGTTTTGAAAAATATTTGGCTTCAGTTCAGTGGTGCCAACCAATTAAGTAGCAACTTTCGCCGGCGGTGCGCCCACTTCATGCATTGCAGAATATGTATTTCGTACTTGGCCTTCGAAGAGACAGAAACGCGAAAGCTGATTAGCCTCCTGTGCCAGCGAATGCGGCGCCGGCACCCCGGCCAACAACTAGTTACTATGGGAGCGTTTCTAGCCAGAGCAGGTTTAGTCCCAACTCGAATTTTTGACACGCGGCGAAGGAGCAAGCAGTACATTATCGAATCCGAAGATCTGCGAAACCACCAGAAAACGGCAATCTGATAAATGCCAAGCCCACTATAGTAGGATGCTGATCAAAAAGGCCGCCGCTTTTTCCTTTCAAAGGGTACCCCTTCCAGCCATTGGTGTCTTGCGATTCCTGTGGCCCTGATAATGTTAGAATGCAGGGATAGGCGCCACAATAGCGGGAGAGGTCTATCCTTGACCAAGGAATAACCCCCAATCAACTACCACTCCCTGCTTAGTCACACAAGCAGGGTCGGGAGAATCGGCCAAGGCAACTGACTGGAAGGTGTTCGTTCGAGAAACGCGGCTGCGTGCTGACATAGCAGCAAGTTATAGTTCACTGGACCCTCGACTGTGACTAACCAAACGGGCCCGCAAAAGGGTTGGGAGAATGGGTGGTGCAGCACGGGGGGTAGGGAGGGGAGGAGGGTCGAGGGCAGGAGGCGCAAGGCGCGTTCACACTAGCCCAAAAATCCGGTGAGGGAAGCGAACGCGGTCGCCGCAAACACTGTGACCTGTTCCCATCTGTTGACGCACGACCGAGGCGGAACCGCCGTGCCGCTGCTATTTCTCGCTTTTCCACACCACGTCGCTGTTGGCGGCATACACAGATATAAGAGAAAAGAACATAAATTTGCCGCGTCTACTTACAATAGGCGCCAGCATGCTTACGTAGGTTAAACGCAGGCGCATCCCCACTTTTAGTTCAGCGTATGCTAGCGTAGACGCAAAAAATAAACTCAGCCAATAGAGGCGCCATCTGGTTGTCAGGTCGGAAACCATTACTGTCAACAAACCGACCCTTTTATTAAGTTGAGAAGCGGCAAAATCGCCTCTCCGTATAAAAGAAAGAAAGCATACAATATCATTCATTCGTTATGTTATAGGCGAGGTCAGACGAAGCTAAAGACCAGTGCTCCATTTACGGCCAGTGAAAGCGCTGAAAAAGGCAGTAACAACGAGAATTCAGTCTGAAGCGAGGAACTCGCAATCGAAGGGCGCCGCACGGCGGAAATCGGACTGAACCGATCGGCCGCGGCGCTTTCCGCTTCACTCGCCGGATTATTGGGTGAGCGTGAACGCGCCTTTTACCTTGCGACATTCAAGGTCTACAGGGGGCTTCAATGAAAATTCAGTATGGCTGCCCGAGAGTGAACCACAAGCATGCTAGGCTTGTCTTGTGTTCTGCTGCCTGATCCTGCAATAAATTGCAATACTTTGCCACTATAAGTGGAAGAAGTCGTCCTGATCAAAACTACCTGTCCATTACCTCTGTTTTAGACCTGCAGAAACATTCAACTCATCGAATATTTTTCTATATTATTTTGCGCAGGAGTTTCGCTTTTTTTCTTTGACTATAAGTTTATGTACATGTATTTGCGTTTACCGCAAATATCATGGTCTGTTCTGCTAGCATTCAAGGGTTACTTAGCTTTATGTGTTCGGAAACGCCTTCATTTCTTGCATCGGGTATTTTAAATGACATGTTGCGAACAGCATGTAGTGCACGTGTTAGGGACACTAATCCTGTCGGCCTGTAGGGTCCGAAGAAATGAGAAAATAAATGGAATACAAAAGTACCCTCAAGAACTGACATTCGTTATCTCGCAGTATGATACAACTCAGACCAAATGGGGCGCTAAAGACTGGGAAGCTTTCTTTAGAAGCCTTGTTACGTAGCAGCACCACATCGATCCGCGGTGCCGCTTGCAACCGTGCAGGCCACCTGCGTGCAGACATCACAGGTGCGATCGAAACCACACGACACAAGTACGGCTTGTTTTGTTGACGAACTTAGACTGCTGATAGCGAATAGCAGCAAGTGGGCAACATACCGACATGTTTCAGACCAAAGTTAACATGAAAATTGTCTGATCGCCTTCAGGAACTTTCCAAAACGACGAAGAAAAAAAAGGCTCTGACCACAATTAACAGTGCTCCCTTCGTCATTATTGACGCATAGAACTGTTAGGAGGAACAGCGTATTCAGGGCATCAGTCGCAAGAACGTGGTGATAACATATTTTCCACGTGGTTAGAAGTAGACGAAGCACCGCCAGCACGTGTCTATAGGGTGTGTGCGGTAGGGCGTTAAGCGGGAGCGAGTTCCACGAGCAGGACCTGAGAGCCGGAGCGCAGCCCAGCCTTCACCTTGGTCGGACATGTTCCTAGGAAAGCTTAATTCGGACACTGGTAAAAAAAATGTGATAACGTTTTCGCCACGTCGAGAAGGGAAGCGGAAATTTTACAGAAGGAGCTTGTGGTATACTTTTTGTGCATCAGTATTGTCGAACACAACAGCAGAAACGAGATGCGAACATTCCTCAAAATATGTGGGTGATACAGGAATCTGAAGTATAGGGGAACTTGAAAGTGATGTTTCTTTGATCCCGCGGTCACGAATACTTGAAAAGAGGAAAGAAAATAGATTAAGAAGACAATAACCTGCTTAATCTGCCATTTATGGATCCGAGAAAAATGACATTAGAAGGTTTATTCCCGAGCTGCACTTTGTTTAGGGAGAGGAAAAAAGGGGGCTAGCTTCTGGGGAAGTAACAGAAGACAGAAAACCGGTAAGCTATGGCCGGAAATAAGTCTGGAAGCTACTCTACTGGGAGCGGCTTAATCTGTACGCCGATGAGTCAATTCTGGCGATAGCGTCTTTGTGCCAGCGGTGGAGGGGAAGGGAAAGCTGACGGAAGCAGGTTGTGGAGCTAGTGACAGGACTACGCGGAGAGGAGGTTTTCGCGAGTGAGAGGGGGTTGCCAACATCGGCGCGCTAACCAGACACCAGACGACGTTAAGCTGTCACATCAATCGGACGTGCTCGCGAGGTCGTATTCCTGCTGCCTAGCCGTCGTCATGAAGACCGCCCCGGACGCTAACCAGCCTCGCCCCGTTGATGTCACCACGACACGGAGACGCCGGCGTGTTCGGTTCACGCTCCCGAGTGGCGACATCGTCTGCCCGCGGAGAGTGGAAGTTGCCGTGCGTGAACCCCAACTCCGGCTATGTGGAGGGGCCGTCGGAGTAGAAGAAGGCGACAACTCTGTGTTAGAACCGGGAGATCGACAGAAGGTGGTCATCAAAGGCGGTGAGTTTTCCTGTTTATTTTCATGCAGTGCTTGTCCTCGCCCAGTAATGTTAGCAAGCATAGAGTGAAAGCTCAGAGTACTGACCGGAAGTTTTCCGCTCTTTTTTCATGCAGGCTTCCCCCTCCGGCGCTTCAAGAGAATACGCTCCATCAACGTAGAAAGCCGTCTCTCCGGACCCATAACACAAGCGCCATTGGTATCCACCGATCCCCGTTCGTGTGGAACACTCCAGTCGCCCTCTGACCCCAGCGCCCCTAGCCCGGACAGCGGCGCTGAACCGTGCCCCACGACTTCACCTGATGGCTTCATGGACGAACTGCTGAAGTCTATGGAACACGAATGCTGACAGTTCAGGAGTCCCCACTGAGTTGACCTGACGCCTCCCTAGGCGAAACTTTCTATGTTGCGGAAGGCGACTTGTGAGTGAAAGGAAGTGCTAAGCCAGCACCCGTTTCACTGAACAAGTTTTGAGACCGTCAAGGAGTTTTGGAATGTCTTTCAATGTCGATGTTCTAGTCGTGCTTATTTTTGTGTTTTGGATGTCAGTTTTTGTGTGCCCAGTCGGGCTTTGCCTGCCTTGTGTCTCATGTAGGCAATGTTCTGGTCGTGTTCATATCGCGTTTTGGATGTCAGTTTTTGTGTGCCCAGTCGAGCATTCCCTGCCTTGTATCTCATGTAGGCAATGTCCTTGTCGTGTTTATTTCGCGTTTTGGATGTCAGTTTTGTGTGCCCACTCGAGCATTCCCTGCCTTGTATCTCATGTAGGCAATGTTCTTGTCGTGTTCATTTCTCGTTTTGGATGTCAGTTTTTGTGTGCCCAGTCGGGCATTCCCTGCCTTGTATCTCACATACGTCTGACAGAAGCAGTGTTCGCGTCCCGCAGATTCGGTCCTGTCCTCCTGGCTGGACCCGACCTGCCTGTTTGCGATGAATTTCTTACCGTGTTTCCGATGGATTTCCTGAAGTGCTGAAATTGCACCGCTGGAAAATAGGGGATCATTTAAAGATTCCCACGTGTACCGGGGCCGACAACAGAGCTTTTTTAGATTTGACTTTTCGTGCTCTCAGTGGCGGCTCTAATCCGAACGTACTAATGTTTCAGTTATTGAACCGATGAGCCTAAAGCGACCGAAATGAACCGAAAGTGACAAAGGCCGCAATCGCAAAATGACTTAGGCATAGGGATTATTTTATTTCTGTCAGCAATTTTTTTCGTAGGTGGGGTGCACTAGCTTAACTACACGTGGAGCGGTGTTTTATGTGTGAACCGACACTCTCAGAACACATATCATTGGTGTTAAGGTGTTTTGGAGTGGTTTTAATCCTGCTGTTGGGCCCGTATAGTCCAAACGCAGAAATGCCGCTCTATTAGTGATCAAAATACCTCCGCTGACGTTCTTCGCCATAAATTTGTTTTTTCTATTGTAACAGCCTGACAGTTCGTGCGAGGGTTGTTTTTTTTTTCATGTTTCTGTTTTTCAATTAAGAGCATAGAAATTTGTAGAAGGCTTATTAGTTCTCTCTCATGTAAAGACCGAAATGGATGGTTGAAATGGAACGCCGGCGTCTGTGGTTTCCCCGCTGGCCTCACCTGACGCCTTCCCGCAGGAAATTCTGAATATTGCGGAGAGCAACAACTGATTGAAAAGATGTGCTAAGCAAGCATCCAGTCCACGGATTTTGTTTTGGGATGTAAAAGAACTTTTGGGCACTCTTTGTCCTGTGTGCGGTCAAGGCGGCATTATTTGTTTTTATATTATTTCGTTCAACCGAATGTGCGTCATTGTCGTCTATCCTTGTGTCTGTGGGGTTGAACTTATGTGTATGTGATGTTGGGCACTTTTAC
This sequence comes from Amblyomma mixtum, assembly GCF_055824585.1. Classification (NCBI taxonomy): domain Eukaryota; kingdom Metazoa; phylum Arthropoda; class Arachnida; order Ixodida; family Ixodidae; genus Amblyomma; species Amblyomma mixtum. Next base: position 234,455,660 of record NC_143013.1, read on the forward strand.
CAAAGTAATAAATGTGTTTTGCAGTTCTCTCGATTTTTGTCTCGTGTCCGTTTGACAGACGCAGTGTCACCGTCAAATAGATTTTGTTCAGTCGCGACTGTACCGGACTTCAAACGGTTCCTTAAGGTCAGGCTTGGTCACGGATGCCCTAAAGCGCAGAAATTGCATCGCTTGGAAACTGGGCACCCTTCACGACAGACGGTCCTTTAATAGAGGCGGCAACTGAACATTTATGGACAAACTTCTTGTACTCTCAGCGGGGGCTTTATTTCAAACGGTCCAGTTTTTCAGTCATTGCCAAATTCGGTACCAATCAGGCCTTGAGCTGAAAAGTACAAAGGTCGGGAACCACTTGCCTGAGCCACGGTTTTTTCTTACCTATTTATTGTGGCAGCTAACCGAGGCAACATGCTTGCTGAGGTAAACAGAAAATGGGCCCAGTGGCTGTGGGCGTACACGTCGAATGTGACCGACTGCTGACTTTTACATACCTTGAAATACTGTTTTCCGTCAGCGCCACAGACCGATGCTGCCTTTGGAATTTTTCTCGCAGTCATTGCTTTCTTTCTGCAGCATCCTAATTAAAAAAAATGAAACAGGTCGTGTTTTCTTATTCAGTCTCGTTTCGCGAAACAAAACTTTGTAGGCATGTGTGCTCGTTCTACGCTTATCTAGGTGTGATGGTTACCGCCTCTTTTCGAAACCGTTTATCTTATTTTTGGCTGGTTGACAAAATTACCAAGGGCACTTTATCTCTCGCGGGCATCTAATGCGTAATACAAGACGTGTTTGTGTCAAAGTTTTTCAATATAGCAGTTGTGAGCCGCAGAAATGATGATGATGATGTCCTCGGGCTGAATGGCACATACCCACGGCGGGGGATTGGCCAGGGTGCATAGCGGGATAAATGATACGAGGAGAGCATAATATTGTAGCCAGCCTCTTTTCTTTTTTCGTTTCCGGCTGTTACTGAAGGGGTGAAAGAATTTTCGGTTTCAAACTCCGTTGAATTTCAGATTCCTGCCGAAACTTACCGCGCCTTTTTTGTACTTGAAAAGGCAAGTGAGTTGACTCAATGGTTTACGACAAAAAAAAAAAAAACAATGCGTGCTTTTAGTTCGCGAAACAGACGCCATATTTTGCAGTCGTTTAAAGCAAATACACACAAATTTGGTGTAGCATTTTCTGCTAAATCATTGCATCCCCTCAACCTTTTCCCCTCGTACAGGATTGCATATCAATTTCTTATTCCGGTTAACCTCATCCCAGCCCCGTCCTCCGCCCCGACCACAAGACACGATGAACTCACGACGCTGCCGCGCCGGGGACCAGTGACCCGACCGACCTGAATCGTCACTGACAAGTAAATACACTGTTCCCCTGTCCATGCCGATGATCTGTGCGTCCAAGGGCCTCGGTCGTCGGCTCCTGGCAACCTGCGGCCCGGATGCTTCGTAGACCGGGATTTCATTTGCTCATATCTCTCATCGTGGCGGCCAGCACTTCACCACCCCGCCACTTCTGTTCTGCCCTTGAAGCCCATCACCATATCGCGGTCCCTTCGTCGATGTCTTCTGCTATTTACGAACTGGACGATCGCTCGCGGGCCCCTCGTAACGTGACGAAGAAGACGAAGCTCGTAGTTGCGGGGGACGGAGCGCTGGCACTAGGCCAGTGGTCATTAAAAAATATTGCCATCAGTCACCTCGTCTCATTCTTCTGCTGGCCGCCAAGTAACAATATGAACTCAAAAAGAAATAGTGGCGCACGAAAGAAGAAGGGACGAACGAGAGGCACGGACAAGTTTCACTTGAAGGGTTAAAGTGATTCAGTTCCCTTGAGTTTCAAGATAATGCTTGTCCGTGTCTTCTCATCCGTCCCGTCTTGCGCGGCATCCTGAGGGCATGCCTCGTGACAACAATGTACAGGCGCGGACATAAGTAAACGGAGCACGCCATTTCGTTGAAATTGCAATCACGCCTTCTCCATTGGAAATGAAGAAACACTCTATGTCTACAAGAAAGCCCACCAACCTCCGCTACCAGCATGCGCGTACCACTTGTGGAAATTTCAATTAGGTGACGCATGAAACATATTTAAAGACAGTTACGTGCTCCGTTTACTTTTGTCCGCGCCTGTTCGTTTAAACGCGTTTGGCATCTGCAGAAAGAACCGCTTTAGCAGCATATCGACAAGAATGAATTTTATGGATTAGCTGCTTCTTTTCAGTGCTAACGCCTTTCAATACTTTATTAGTCTGCGACGCTTTAAAAGCGTACTGCTTGTTGTTAGCAAGTAATGTCGCTACCCCAAACTAAAAAATCACTATTTCTAAATGCAAAGCTACGGCACAAGTGGAAGGATAAAATGCAGACATGAAGAAAGGGCGTGAGCTCAGCGGCTGCAGTGTGTTTTTCTTTTTACGGGAACCTGCACCGACAGTTGATTTGAATTCTGCACGCTTGTCAAGTGGGTTAATCTACATGCGCTCCCCTCGCGGCAAAAGAAAATGCTTTTGTTTATTTTATCTTTACTTATTTATTTGTGTGCTAATTTTGTAAGGCCAGAAATGAAATACACTGAACACAAATTGTTTGAAAATGTGTTTTCCCTTTCCTTTCACATCGGCATATTTTTAACCGCCTTATGACCATATGATCTGCTCTCATGTGCGCACTGACGCTTTATGAACAGCGGATACTTGGCCAGTGTAGCAGCCGGCTGCGTATGTTCCTTCATTTTTATATCTTTGTCAACATCGCAAAAAAAAGGCGTCGTTTTCACATTTCTGTTGACGGTAATATACAAGCAAAGTGCACGACGGACAGCCAGCAATATCATCATCCTGCTTGGCTTGCGCTAACACTGCTCTTGTTGGCAAATAGAAGAGAACCTATTCGAGCGAGGAGACATACACACAAGAAGAGGTTGTCTTCAGAGAGCTACGATTTCGCGCGCGCCGCTTTGGACGGTGATTTCTTTTTCGTTCCCGATTCCATAGCAATTTTCTACCATACTCTCTACCGTAGCTCCTCTCCGAGAAGTTCTGAAAAATTTTTGGCTTCAGTTCAGTGGTGCCAACCAATTAAGTAGCAACTTTCGCCGGCGGTGCGCCCACTTCATGCATTGCAGAATATGTATTTCGTACCTGGCCTTCGAAGAGACAGAAACGCGAAAGCTGATTAGCTACCTGTGCCAGCAAATGCGGCGCCGGCACCCCGGCCTACAACTCGTTACTATGGGGAGCGTTTCTAGCCAGAGCAGGTTTAGTCCCAACTCGAATTTTTGACCCGCGGCGAAGGAGCAAGCAGTACATTATCGAATCCGAAGATCTCCGAAACCACCAGAAAACGGCAATGTGATAAATGCCCAGCCCACTATAGTAGGATGCTGATCAAAAAGGCCGCCGCTTTTTCCTTTCAAAGGGTACCCCTTCCAGCCATTGGTGTCTTGCGATTCCTGTGGCCCTGATAATGTTAGAATGCAGGGATAGGCGCCACAATAGCGGGAGAGGTCTATCCTTGACCAAGGAATAACCCTAATCAACTACCACTCCCTGCTTAGTCACACAAGCAGGGTCGGGAGAATCGGCCAAGGCAACTGACCGGAAGGTGTTCGTTCGAGAAACGCGGCTGTGTGCTGACATAGCAGCAAGTTATAGTTCACTGGACCCTCGACTACTGTGACTAACCAAACGGGCCCGCAAAAGGGTTGGGAGAATGGGTGATGCAGCACGGGGGGTAGGGAGGGGAGGAGGGTCGAGGGCAGGAGGCGCAAGGCGCGTTCACACTAGCCCAAAAATCCGGCGAGGGAAGCGAACGCGGTCGCCGCAAACACTGTGACCTGTTCCCATCTGTTGACGCACGACCGAGGCGGCACTACCGTGCCGCTGCTGTTTCTCGCTTTTCCACACCACGTCACTGTTCGCGGCATACACAGATATAAGAGAAAAGAACATAAATTTGCCCCGTTTATGTACAATAGGCGCCAGCATGCTTACGTACGTTAAACGCAGGCGGATCCCCACTTTTAGTTCAGCGTATGCTAGCGTAGACGCAAAAAATAAACTCAGCCAATAGAGGCGCCATCTGGTTGTCAGGACGGAAACCATTACTGTCAACAAACCGACCCTTTTATTAAGTTGAGAAGCGGCAAAATCGCCTCTCTGAATAAAAGAAAGAAATCATACAATATCATTCATTCGTTTTGTTATAGGCGAGGTCAGACGAAGCTAAAGACCAGTGCTCCATTTACGGCCAGTGAAAGCGCTGAAAAAGGCAGTAACAACGAGAATTCAGTCTGAAGCGAGGAACTCGCAATCGAAGGGCGCCGCACGGCGGAAATCGGACTGAACCGATCGGCCTCGCCGCGCCGCTTTCCGCTTCACTCGCCGGATTTTTGGGTGAGTGTGAACGCGCCTTTTACCTTGCGACATTCAAGGTATACAGGGAGCTTCAATGAAAATTCAGTATGGCTGCCCGAGAGTGAACCACAAGCATGCTAGGCTTGTCTTGTGTTCTGCTGCCTGATCCTGGAATAAATTGCAATACTTTGCCACTATCAGCGGAAGAAGTCGTCCTGATCAAAACTGCCTGTCCATTACCTCTGTTTTTGACCTGCAGAAACATTCAACTCATCGAATATTTTTCTATTCTTTTTTGCTCATTATTTGCTTCACTTGTGCTGTTTTATTGCTATTTTTTGCGCTGAAACAATTCGGTTTATATTTACGCATTTAAGTTCTTTTCCTTGAGAAAATTTTTGAAATTTTACAGCACTGGTCTTTTAGGATTGTTGTATTCAATTTTTTTATTCTGATACTACGAGAGGAAAAAATTTATTGGATTCATGAGACTCGACTCTTATAAGGAGTTTCTCTTTTTTTCTTTGACTATAAGTTTATGTACATGTATTTGCGTTTACCGCAAATATCATGGTGTGTTCTGCTAGCATTCATGGGTTACTTAGCTTTATGTGTTCGGAAACGCCTTCATTTCTTTCATCGGGTATTTTAAATGACATGTTGCGAACAGCATGTAGTGCACGTGTTAGGGACACTAATCCTGTCGGCCTGTAGGGTCCGAAGAAATGAGAAAATAAATGGAATACAAAAGTACCCTCAAGAACTGACATTCGTTATGCCGCAGTATGATACAACTGAGACCAAATGGGGCGCTAAAGACTGGGAAGCTTTCTTTAGAAGCCATGTTACGTAGCAGCACCACATCGATCCGCGGTGCCGCTTGCAACCGTGCAGGCCACCTGCGTGCAGACATCACAGGTGCGATCGAAACCACACGACACAAGTACGGCTTGTTTTGTTGACGAATTTAGACTGCTGATAGCGAATAGCAGCAAGTGGGCAACATACCGACATGTTTCAGACCAAAGTTAACATGGAAATTGTCTGATCGCCTTCAGGAACTTTCCAAAACGACGAAGAAAAAAAAGGCTCTGACCACAATTAACAGTGCTCCCTTCGTCATTATTGACGCATAGAACTGTTAGGAGGAACGGCGTATTCAGGGCATCAGTCGCAAGAACGTGGTGATAACATATTTTCCACGTGGTTAGAAGTAGACGAAGCACCGCCAGCACGTGTCTACAGGGTGTGTGGGGGAGGGCGTTAAGCGGGAGCGAGTTCCAGGAGCAGGACCTGAGAGCCGGAACGCAGCCCAGCCTTCACCTTGGTCGGACAAGTTCCTAGGAAAGCTTAATTCGGACAATGATCAAGAAAATGTGATAACGTTTTGGCCACGTCGAGAAGGGAAGCGGAAATTTTACAGAAGGAGGTTGTGGTATACTTTTTGTGCATCAGTATTGTCGAACACAACAGCAGAAACGAGATGCGAACATTCCTCAAAATATGTGGGTACCACAGGAATCTGAAGTATAGGGGAACTTGAAAGTGATGTTTCTTTGATCCCGCGGTCAGGAATACTTGAAAAGAGGAAAGAAAATAGATTAAGAAGACAATAACCTGCTTAATCTGCCATTTATGGATCCGAGAAAAATGACATTAGAAGGTTTATTCCCGACCTGCACTTTGTTTAGGGAGAGGCAAAAAGGGGGCTAGCTTCTGGGGAAGTAACAGAAGACAGAAAACCGGTAAGCAATGGCCGGAAATAAGTCTGGAAGCTACTCTACTGGGAGCGGCTTAATCTGTACACCGATGAGTCAATTCTGGCGATAGCGTCTTTGTGCCAGCGGTGGAGGGGAAGGGAAAGCTGACGGAAGCAGGTTGTGGAGCTACTGACCGGACTACCGGGAGAGGAGGTTTTCGCGAGTGAGAGGGGGTTGCCAACCTCGGCGCGCTAACCACACACCAGACGACGTGCAGCTGTCACATCAATCGGACGTGCTCGCGAGGTCGTATTCCTGCTGCCTAGCCGTCGTCATGAAGACCGCCCCGGACGCTAACCAGCCTCGTCCCGTTGATGTCACCACGACACGGAGACGCCGGCGTGTTCGGTTCACGCTCCCGAGTGGCGATATCGTCTGCCCGCGGAGAGTGGAAGTGGCCGTGCGTGAACCCCAACTACGGCTAAGTGGAGGGGCAGTCGGTGTAGAAGAAGGCGACAACTCTGTGTTAGAACCGGGAGATCGACAGAAGGTGGTCATCAAAGGCGGTAAGTTTTTCTGTTTATTTTCATGCAGTGCTTGTCCTCGCCAAGTAATGTTAGCAAGCATAGAGTGAAAGCTCAGAGTACTGACCGGAAGTTTTCCGCGCTTTTTTCTCGCAGGCTTCCCCCTCCGGCGCTTCAAGAGAATACGCTCCATCAACGTAGAAAGCCTTCTCTCCGGACCCATAACACAAGCGCCATTGGTATCCACCGATCCCCGTTTGTGTGGAACACTCCAGTCGCCCTCTGACCCCAGCGCCCCTAGCCCGGACAGCGGCGCCGAACCGTGCCCCACGACTTCACCTGATGGCTTCATGGACGAACTGCTGAAGGCTATGGAACACGAATGCTGACAGTTCAGGAGTCCCCACTGAGTTGACCTGACGCCTCCCTAGGCGAAACTTTCTAAGTTGCGGAAGGCGACTTGTGAATGAAAGGAAGTGCTAAGCCAGCACCGGTTTCACTGAGCAAGTTTTGAGACCGTCAAGGAGTTTTGGAATGTATTTCAATGTCGATGATCTAGTCGTGCTTATTTTTGTGTTTTGGATGTCAGTTATTGTGTGCCCAGTCGGGCTTTCCCTGCCTTGTATCTCATGTAGGCAATGTTCTGGTCGTGTTCATATCGCGTTTTGGATGTCAGTTTTTGTGTGCCCAGTCGAGCATTCCCTGCCTTGTATCTCACATACGTCTGACAGAAGCAGCGTTCGCGTCCCGCAGATTCGGTCCTGTCCTACTGGCTGGACCCGACCTGCCTGTTTGCGATGAATTTCTTACCGTGTTTCCGATGGATTTCCTGAACTGCTGAAATTGCACCGCTGGAAAATTGGGGATCATTTAGAGATTCCCACGTGTACCGGGGCCGACAACTGAACTTTTTCAGATTTGACTTTTCGTGCTCTCAGTGGCGGCACTAATCCGACCGTACTAATGTTTCAGTTATTGAACCGATGAGCCTAAATTGACCGAAATGAACCGAAAGTGACAAAGGCCGCAGATCACTTGCAGCCGCAATAGCAAAATGACTTAGGCATAGGGATTATTTTATTTCTGTCAGCAGTTTTTTTCGTAGGTGGGGTGCACTAGCTTAACTACACGTGGAGGGGTGTTTTATGTGTGAACCGACACTCTCAGAACACATATCATTGGAGTTAAGGTGTTTTGGAGTGGTTTTAATCCTGCTGTCGGGCCCGTATAGTCCAAACGCAGAAATGCCGCTCTATTAGTGATCAAAATACCTCCGCTGACGTTCTTCGCCATAAATGTGTTTTTTCTATTGTAACAGCCTGACAGTTCGTGCGAGGGTTGTTTTTTTTTTCATGTTTCTGTTTTTCAATGTAAGAGCATAAAAATTTGTAGAAGGCTTATTAGTTCCCTCTCATGTAAACACGGAAATGGATGGTTGAAATGGAACGCCGGCGTCTGTGGTCTCCCCACTGGCCATCACGTGACGCCTTCCTGGAGGAAATTCTGAATATTGCGGAGAGCAACAACTGATTGAAAAGATGTGCTAAGCAAGCATCCAGTCAACGGATTTTGTTTTGGGATGTAAAAGAACTTTTGGGCACTCTTTGTCCTGTGTGCGGTCAAGGCGGCATTATTTGTTTTTATATTATTTCGTTCAACCGAATGTGCGTCATTGTCGTCTATCCTTGTGTCTGTGGGGTTGAACTTATGTGTATGTGAAGTTGGGCACTTTTACCAAAGTAATAAATGTGTTTTGCAGGTCTCTCGATTTTTGTCTCGTGTCCGTTTGACAGACGCAGTGTCACCGTCAAATAGATTTTGTTCAGTCGCGACTGGACCCGACTTCAAACGGTTCCTTAAGGTCAGGCTTGGTCACGGATGCCCTAAAGCGCAGAAATTGCATCGCTTGGAAAGTGGGCACCCTTTACGACAGACGGTCGGTTAATAGAGGCGGCAACTGAACATTTATGGACAAACTTCTTGTACTCTCACCGGGGGCTTTATTTCAAACGGTCCAGTTTTTCAGTCATTGCCAAATTCGGTACCAATCAGGCCTTGAGCTGAAAAGTACAAAGGTTCGGGAACCACTTGCCTAAGCCACGGTTTTTTCTTACCTATTTATTGTGGCAGCTAACCGAGGCAACATGCTTGCTGAGGTAAACAGAAAATGGGCCCAGTGGCTGTGGGCGTACACGTCGAATGTGACCGACTGCTGACTTTTACATACCTTGAAATATTGTTTTCCGTCAGCGCCACAGACCGATGTTGCCTTTGGAATTTTTCTCGCAGTCATTGCTTTCTTTCAGCAGCTCCTTAATTAAAAAATATGAAACAGGCCGTGTTTTTTATTCAGTCTCGTTTCGCGAAACAAAACTTTGTAGGCATGTGTGCTCGTTCTACGCTTATCTTGGTGTGCTGGTTACCGCCTCTTTTCGAAACCGTTTATCTTATTTTTGGCTTATTGAGAAAATTACCAAGGGCACTTTATCTCTCGCGGGCATCGAATCCGTAATACAAGATGTGTTTGTGTCAAAGTCTTTCAATATAGCAGTTGTGAGCCGCAGAAATGATGATGATGATGTCCTCGGGCTGAATGGCACATACCCACGGCGGGGGATTGGCCAGGGTGCATAGCGGCATAAATGATACGAGGAGAGCATAATATTGTAGCCAGCCTCTTTTCTTTTTTCGTTTCCGGCTGTTACTGAAGGGGTGAAAGAATTTTCGGTTGCAAACTCCGTTGAATTTCAGATTCCTGCCGAAACTTACCGCGCCTTTTTTGTACTTGAAAAGGCAAGTGAGTTGACTCAATGGTTTACGACAAAAAACAATGCGTGCTTTTAGTTCGCGAAACAGACGCCATATTTTGCAGTCGTTTACAGCAAATACACACAACTTTGGTGTAGCATTTTCTCCTCAATCATTACATCCCCTCAACCTTTTCCCCTCGTACAGGATTGCATATCAATTTCTTTTTCCGGTTAACCTCCTTGCCTTTCCTTCTCCTCCAGCCTCGTTTAAAAGTTGCAAAGAGTTCCCCAATATAGCGGTAGAGATAATATATTGTGACGAAGAAGACGAAGCTGACAGTGGATCGGAACGGAGCGCTCGCGCCAGGCCAGCGGACATTAAATCATCTCATTGCCATCAGTCATCACGTCCGATTCTTCTGCTGGTCAGCAAGCAACATTTCTTGGAAGCGCTGGGGTATCATCGCCACCCTGGTCACGGAGCTTCGGCGTCCTGCGCCTGCCGCGGTCATCGGCCATGTGTACCTGGTCCGCACTGCCCGCCAGACCTGAACCGACCTCGCCGCTCATCCCAGCCCCGTCCTCCGCCCCGACCACAAGACACGATGAACTCACGACGCTGCCGCGCCGTGGACCAGTGACGCGACCGACCTGAGTCGTCACTGACAAGTAAATACACTGTTCCCCTGTCCATGCCGATGACCTGTGCGTCCAAGGACCTCGGTCGTCGGCTCCTGGCAACCTGCGGCCCGGTTGCTTCGTAGACCGGGATTTCATTTGGTCATATCTCTCATCGTGGCGGCCAGCACTTCACCACCTCGCCACTTCTGTTCTGCCCTTGAAGCCCATCACCATATCGCGGCCCCTTCGTCGATGTCTTCTGCTATTTGCGAACTGGACGATCGCTCGCCGGCCCCTCGTAACCCGGACAATAACCAGCCTCGCCCCGTTGATGTCACCACGACACGGAGACGCCGGCGTGTTCGGTTCACGCTCCCGAGTGGCGATATCGTCTGCCCGCGGAGAGTGGAAGTGGCCGTGCGTGAACCCCAACTACGGCTAAGTGCAGGGGCAGTCGGTGTAGAAGAAGGCGACAACTCTGTGTTAGAACCGGGAGATCGACAGAAGGTGGTCATCGAAGGCGGTAAGTTTTTCTGTTTATTTTCATGCAGTGCTTGTCCTCGCCCAGTAATGTTAGCAAGCATAGAGTGAAAGCTCAGAGTACTGACCGGAAGTTTTCCGCTCTTTTTTCTCGCAGGCTTCCCCCTCCGGCGCTTCAAGAGAATACGCTCCATCAACGTAGAAAGCCTTCTCTCCGGACCCATAACACAAGCGCCATTGGTATCCCCGTTTGTGTGGAACACTCCAGTCGCCCTCTGACCCCAGCGCCCCTAGCCCGGACAGCGGCGCCGAACCGTGCCCCACGACTTCACCTGATGGCTTCATGGACGAACTGCTGAAGGCTATGGAACACGAATGCTGACAGTTCAGGAGTCCCCACTGAGTTGACCTGACGCCTCCCTAGGCGAAACTTTCTAAGTTGCGGAAGGCGACTTGTGAATGAAAGGAAGTGCTAAGCCAGCACCGGTTTCACTGAGCAAGTTTTGAGACCGTCAAGGAGTTTTGGAATGTATTTCAATGTCGATGATCTAGTCGTGCTTATTTTTGTGTTTTGGATGTCAGTTATTGTGTGCCCAGTCGGGCTTTCCCTGCCTTGTATCTCATGTAGGCAATGTTCTGGTCGTGTTCATATCGCGTTTTGGATGTCAGTTTTTGTGTGCCCAGTCGAGCATTCCCTGCCTTGTATCTCACATACGTCTGACAGAAGCAGCGTTCGCGTCCCGCAGATTCGGTCCTGTCCTACTGGCTGGACCCGACCTGCCTGTTTGCGATGAATTTCTTACCGTGTTTCCGATGGATTTCCTGAACTGCTGAAATTGCACCGCTGGAAAATTGGGGATCATTTAGAGATTCCCACGTGTACCGGGGCCGACAACTGAGCTTTTTCAGATTTGACTTTTCGTGCTCTCAGTGGCGGCACTAATCCGACCGTACTAATGTTTCAGTTATTGAACCGATGAGCCTAAATTGACCGAAATGAACCGAAAGTGACAAAGGCCGCAGATCACTTGCAGCCGCAATAGCAAAATGACTTAGGCATAGGGATTATTTTATTTCTGTCAGCAGTTTTTTTCGTAGGTGGGGTGCACTAGCTTAACTACACGTGGAGGGGTGTTTTATGTGTGAACCGACACTCTCAGAACACATATCATTGGAGTTAAGGTGTTTTGGAGTGGTTTTAATCCTGCTGTTGGGCCCGTATAGTCCAAACGCAGAAATGCCGCTCTATTAGTGATCAAAATACCTCCGCTGACGTTCTTCGCCATAAATGTGTTTTTTCTATTTTAACAGCCTGACAGTTCGTGCGAGGGTTGTTTTTTTTTTCATGTTTATGTTTTTCAATGTAAGAGCATAAAAATTTGTAGAAGGCTTATTAGTTCCCTCTCATGTAAACACGGAAATGGATGGTTGAAATGGAACGCCGGCGTCTGTGGTCTCCCCACTGGCCATCACGTGACGCCTTCCTGGAGGAAATTCTGAATATTGCGGAGAGCAACAACTGATTGAAAAGATGTGCTAAGCAAGCATCCAGTCAACGGATTTTGTTTTGGGATGTAAAAGAACTTTTGGGCACTCTTTGTCCTGTGTGCGGTCAAGGCGGCATTATTTGTGTTTATATTATTTCGTTCAACCGAATGTGCGTCATTGTCGTCTATCCTTGTGTCTGTGGGGTTGAACTTATGTGTATGTGAAGTTGGGCACTTTTACCAAAGTAATAAATGTGTTTTGCAGGTCTCTCGATTTTTGTCTCGTGTCCGTTTGACAGACGCAGTGTCACCGTCAAATAGATTTTGTTCAGTCGCGACTGGACCCGACTTCAAACGGTTCCTTAAGGTCAGGCTTGGTCACGGATGCCCTAAAGCGCAGAAATTGCATCGCTTGGAAAGTGGGCACCCTTTACGACAGACGGTCGGTTAATAGAGGCGGCAACTGAACATTTATGGACAAACTTCTTGTACTCTCACCGGGGGCTTTATTTCAAACGGTCCAGTTTTTCAGTCATTGCCAAATTCGGTACCAATCAGGCCTTGAGCTGAAAAGTACAAAGGTTCGGGAACCACTTGCCTAAGCCACGGTTTTTTCTTACCTATTTATTGTGGCAGCTAACCGAGGCAACATGCTTGCTGAGGTAAACAGAAAATGGGCCCAGTGGCTGTGGGCGTACACGTCGAATGTGACCGACTGCTGACTTTTACATACCTTGAAATATTGTTTTCCGTCAGCGCCACAGACCGATGTTGCCTTTGGAATTTTTCTCGCAGTCATTGCTTTCTTTCAGCAGCTCCTTAATTAAAAAATATGAAACAGGCCGTGTTTTTTATTCAGTCTCGTTTCGCGAAACAAAACTTTGTAGGCATGTGTGCTCGTTCTACGCTTATCTTGGTGTGCTGGTTACCGCCTCTTTTCGAAACCGTTTATCTTATTTTTGGCTTATTGAGAAAATTACCAAGGGCACTTTATCTCTCGCGGGCATCGAATCCGTAATACAAGATGTGTTTGTGTCAAAGTCTTTCAATATAGCAGTTGTGAGCCGCAGAAATGATGATGATGATGTCCTCGGGCTGAATGGCACATACCCACGGCGGGGGATTGGCCAGGGTGCATAGCGGCATAAATGATACGAGGAGAGCATAATATTGTAGCCAGCCTCTTTTCTTTTTTCGTTTCCGGCTGTTACTGAAGGGGTGAAAGAATTTTCGGTTGCAAACTCCGTTGAATTTCAGATTCCTGCCGAAACTTACCGCGCCTTTTTTGTACTTGAAAAGGCAAGTGAGTTGACTCAATGGTTTACGACAAAAAACAATGCGTGCTTTTAGTTCGCGAAACAGACGCCATATTTTGCAGTCGTTTACAGCAAATACACACAACTTTGGTGTAGCATTTTCTCCTCAATCATTACATCCCCTCAACCTTTTCCCCTCGTACAGGATTGCATATCAATTTCTTTTTCCGGTTAACCTCCTTGCCTTTCCTTCTCCTCCAGCCTCGTTTAAAAGTTGCAAAGAGTTCCCCAATATAGCGGTAGAGATAATATATTGTGACGAAGAAGACGAAGCTGACAGTGGATCGGAACGAAGCGCTCGCGCTAGGCCAGCGGCCATTAAATCATCTCATTGCCATCAGTCATCACGTCTGATTCTTCTGCTGGTCAGCAAGCACCATTTGTTGGAAGCGCTGGGGTATCATCGCCACCCTGGTCACGGAGCTTCGGCGTCCTGCGCCTGCCGCGGTCATCGGCCATGTGTACCTGGTCCGCACTGCCCGCCAGACCTGAACCGACCTCGCCGCTCATCCCAGCCCCGTCCTCCGCCCCGACCACAAGACACGATGAACTCACGACGCTGCCGCGCCGGGGACCAGTGACGCGACCGACCTGAGTCGTCACTGACAAGTAAATACACTGTTCCCCTGTCCATGCCGATGACCTGTGCGTCCAAGGACCTCGGTCGTCGGCTCCTGGCAACCTGCGGCCCGGTTGCTTCGTAGACCGGGATTTCATTTGGTCATATCTCTCATCGTGGCGGCCAGCAATTCACCACCTCGCCACTTCTGTTCTGCCCTTGAAGCCCATCACCATATCGCGGCCCCTTCGTCGATGTCTTCTGCTATTTGCGAACTGGACGATCGCTCGCCGGCCCCTCGTAACCCGGACAATAACCAGCCTCGCCCCGTTGATTTCACCACGACACGGAGACGCCGGCGTGTTCGGTTCACGCTCCCGAGTGGCGATATCGTCTGCCCGCGGAGAGTGGAAGTGGCCGTGCGTGAACCCCAACTACGGCTAAGTGCAGGGGCAGTCGGTGTAGAAGAAGGCGACAACTCTGTGTTAGAACCGGGAGATCGACAGAAGGTGGTCATCAAAGGCGGTAAGTTTTTCTGTTTATTTTCATGCAGTGCTTGTCCTCGCCAAGTAATGTTAGCAAGCATAGAGTGAAAGCTCAGAGTACTGACCGGAAGTTTTCCGCCCTTTTTTCTCGCAGGCTTCCCCCTCCGGCGCTTCAAGAGAATACGCTCCATAAACGTAGAAAGCCTTCTCTCCGCACCCATAACACAAGCGCCATTGGTATCCACCGATCCCCGTTCGTGTGGAACACTCCAGTCGCCCTCTTATCCCAGCGCCCCTAGCCCGGACAGCGGCGCCGAACCGTGCCCCACGACTTCACCTGATGGCTTCATGGACGAACTGCTGAAGGCTATGGAACACGAATGCTGACAGTTCAGGAGTCCCCACTGAGTTGACCTGACGCCTCCCTAGGCGAAACTTTCTACGTTGCGGAAGGCGACTTGTGAGTGAAAGGAAGTGCTAAGCCAGCACCCGTTTCACTGAGCAAGTTTTGAGACCGTCAAGGAGTTTCGGAATGTCTTTCAATGTCGATGATCTAGTCGTGCTTATTTTTGTGTTTTGGATGTCAGTTTTTGTGTGCCCAGTCGGGTTTTCCCTGCCTTGTATCTCATGTAGGCAATGTCCTTGTCGTGTTCATTTCGCGTTTTGGATGTCAGTTTTGTGTTGCTAGTCGGGCATTCCCTGCCTTGTATCTCACATACGTCTGACAGAAGCAGTGTTCGCGTCCCGCAGATTCGGTCCTGTCCTCCTGGCTGGACCCGACCTGCCTGTTTGCGATGAATTTCTTACCGTGTTTCCGATGGATTTCCTGAAGTGCTGAAATTGCACCGCTGGAATATAGAGGATCATTTAAAGATTCCCACGTGTACCGGGGCCGACAACAGAGCTTTTTCAGATTTGACTTTTCGTGCTCTCAGTGCCGGCTCTAATCCGAACGTACTAATGTTTCAGTTATTGAACCGCTGAGCCTAAAGCGACCGAAATGAACCGAAAGTGACAAAGGCCGCAGATCACTTGCAGCCGCAATCGCAAAATGACTTAGGCATAGGGATTATTTTATTTCTGTCAGGAGTTTTTTTCTTAGGTGGGGTGCACTAGCTTAACTACACGTGGAGCGGTGTTTTATGTGTGAACCGACACTCTCAGAACACATATCATTGGTGTTAAGGTGTTTTGGAGTGGTTTTAATCCTGCTGTTGGGCCCGTATAGTCCAAACGCAGAAATGCCGCTCTATTAGTGATCAAAATACCTCCGCTGACGTTCTTCGCCATAAATTTGTTTTTTCTATTGTAATAGCCTGACAGTTCGTGCGACGGTTGTTTTTCTTTTCATGTCTCTGTTTTTCAATGTAAGAGCATAGAAATTTGTAGAAGGCTTATTAGTTCCCTCTCATGTAAAGACGGAAATGGATGGTTGAAATGGAACGCCGGCGTCTGTGGTCTCCCCGCTGGCCTCACCTGACGCCTTCCTGCAGGAAATTCTGAATATTGCGGAGAGCAACAACTGATTGAAAAGATGTGCTAAGCAAGCATCCAGTCCACGGATTTTGTTTTGGGATGTAAAAGAACTTTTGGGCACTCTTTGTCCTGTGTGCGGTCAAGGCGGCATTATTTGTTTTTATATTATTTCGTTCAACCGAATGTGCGTCATTGTCGTCTATCCTTGTGTCTGTGGGGTTGAACTTATGTGTATGTGATGTTGGGCACTTTTACCAAAGTAATAAATGTGTTTTGCAGTTCTCTCGATTTTTGTCTCGTGTCCGTTTGACAGACGCAGTGTCACCGTCAAATAGATTTTGTCCAGTCGCGACTGGACCCGACTTCAAACGGTTCCTTAAGGTCAGGCTTGGTCACGGATGCCCTAAAGCGCAGAAATTGCATCGCTTGGAAACTGGGCACCCTTTATGACAGACGGTCCTTTATTAGAGGCGACAACTGAACATTTATGGACCAACTTCTTGTACTCTCAGCGGGGGCTTTATTTCAAACCGTCCAGTTTTTCAGTCATTGCCAAATTCGGTACCAAGTACAAAGGTCGGGAACCACTTGCCTAAGCCACGGTTTTTTCTTACCTATTTATTGTGGCAGCTAACCGAGGCAACATGCTTGCTGAGGTAAACAGAAAATGGGCCCAGTGGCTGTGGGCGTACACGTCGAATGTGACCGACTGCTGACTTTTACATACCTTGAAATATTGTTTTCCGTCAGCGCCACAGACCGATGTTGCCTTTGGAATTTTTCTCGCAGTCATTGCTTTCTTTCAGCAGCTCCTTAATTAAAAAATATGAAACAGGCCGTGTTTTCTTATTCAGTCTCGTTTCGCGAAACAAAACTTTGTAGGCATGTGTGCTCGTTCTACGCTTATCTTGGTGTGCTGGTTACCGCCTCTTTTCGAAACCGTTTATCTTATTTTTGGCTGGTTGAGAAAATTACCAAGGGCACTTTATCTCTCGCGGGCATCTAATCCGTAATAAAAGATGTGTTTGTGTCAAAGTCTTTCAATATAACAGTTGTGAGCCGCAGAAATGATGATGATGATGATGATGATGATGATGATGTCCTCGGGCTGAATGGCACATACCCACGGCGGCGGATTGGCCAGGGTGCATAGCGGCATAAATGATACGAGGAGAGCATAATATTGTAGCCAGCCACTTTTCTTTTTTCGTTTCCGGCTGTTACTGAAGGGGTGAAAGAATTTTCGGTTTCAAACTCCGTTGAAATTCAGATTCCTGCCGAAACTTACCGCGCCTTCTTTGTACTTGAAAAGGCAAGTGAGTTGACTCAATGGTTTACGACAAAAAAAAAAAAACAATGCGTGCTTTTAGTTCGCGAAACAGACGCCATATTTTGCAGTCGTTTAAAGCAAATACACACAAATTTGGTGTAGCATTTTCTCCTAAATCATTGCATCCCCTCAACCTTTTCCCCTCGTACAGGATTGCATATCAATTTCTTTTTCCGGTTAACCTCATCCCAGCCCCGTCCTCCGCCCCGACCACAAGACACGATGAACTCACGACGCTGTCGCGCCGGGGACCAGTGACCCGACCGACCTGAGTCGTCACTGACAAGTAAATACACTGTTCCCCTGTCCATGCCGATGATCTGTGCGTCCAAGGGCCTCGGTCGTCGGCTCCCGGCAACCTGCGGCCCGGATGCTTCGTAGACCGGGATTTCATTTGCTCATATCTCTCATCGTGGCGGCCAGCACTTCACCACCCCGCCACTTCTGTTCTGCCCTTGAAGCCCATCACCATATCGCGGTCCCTTCGTCGATGTCTTCTGCTATTTACGAACTGGACGATCGCTCGCAGGCCCCTCGTAACGTGACGAAGAAGACGAAGCTCGCAGTTGCGCGGGACGGAGCGCTGGCACTAGGCCAGTGGTCATTAAAAAATATTGCCATCAGTCACCTCGTCTCATTCTTCTGCTGGCCGCCAAGTAACAATATGAACTCAAAAAGAAATAGTGGCGCACAAAAGAAGATGGGACGAACGAGAGGCACGGACAAGTTTCACTTGAAGGGTTAAAGTGATTCAGTTCCCTTGGTTTCAAGATAATGCTTGTCCGTGTCTTCTCATCCGTCCCGTCTTGCGCGGCATCCTGAGGGCATGCCTCGTGACAACAATGTACAGGCGCGGACATAAGTAAACGGAGCACGCTATTTCGTTGAAATTGCAATCACGCCTTCTCCATTGGAAATGAAGAAACACTGTATGTCTACAAGAAAGCCCACACCTCCGCTACCAGCATGCGCGTACCACTTCTGGAAATTTCAATTAGGTGACGCATGAAACATATTCAAAGACAGTTACGTGCTCCGTTTACTTTTGTCCGCGCCTGTACGTTTAAACGCGTTTGGCATCTGCAGAAAGAACCGCTTTAGCAGCATATCGACAAGAATGAATTTTATGGATTAGCTGCTTCTTTTCAGTGCTAACGCCTTTCAATACTTTATTAGTCAGCGACGCTTTAAAACCGTACTGCTTGTTGTTAACAAGTAATGTCGCTACCCCAAACTAAAAAATCACTATTTCTAAATGCAAACCTACGGCACAAGCGAAGGATAAAATGCAGACATGAAGAAAGGGCGTGAGCTCAGCGGCTCCAGTGTGTTTTTCTTTTTACGAGAACCTGCACCGACAGTTGATTTGAATTCTGCACGCTTGTCAAGTGGGTGAATCTACATGCGCTCGCCTCGCGGCAAAAGAAAATGCTTTTGTTTATTTTATCTTTACTTATTTATTTGTGTGCTAATTTTGTAAGGCCAGAAATGAAATACACTGAACACAAATTGTTCGAAAATGTGTTTTCCCTTTCCTTTCACATCGGCATATTTTTAACCGCCTTATGACCATATGATCTGCTCTCATGTGCGCACTGACGCTTTATGAACAGCGGATACTTGGCCAGTGTAGCAGCCGGCTGCGTATGTTCCTTCATTTGTATAACTTTGTCAACATCTCAAAAAAAAAAGGCGTCGTTTTCAAATTTCTGTTGACGGTAATATACACGCAAAGTGCACGACGGACAGCCAGCAATATCATCATCCTTCTTGGCTTGCGCTAACACTGCTCTTGTTGGCAAATAAAAGAGAACCTATTCGAGCGAGGAGACATACACACAAGAAGAGGTTGTCTTCATATAGCAGCGAGTTCCCGCGCGCCGCTTTGGACTGTGATTTCTTTTTCGTTCCCGATTCCATAGCAATTTTCTACCATACTCTCTACCGTAGCTCCATTCCGAGAAGTTTTGAAAAATAATTGGGTTCAGTTCAGTGGTGCCAACCAATTAAGTAGCAACTTTCGCCGGCGGTGCGCCCACTTCATGCATTGCAGAATATGTATTTCGTACCTGGCCTTCGAAGAGACAGAAACGCGAAAGCTGATTCTGTGCCAGCGAATGCGGCGCCGGCACCCCGGCCAACAACTCGTTACTATGGGGAGCGTTTCTAGCTAGAGCAGGTTTAGTCCCAACTCGAATTTTTGACACGCGGCGAAGGAGCAAGCAGTACATTAACGAATCCGAAGATCTGCGAAACCACCAGAAAACGGCAATGTGATAAATGCCCAGCCCACTATAGTAGGATGCTGATCAAAAAGGCCGCCGCTTTTTCCTTTCAAAGGGTACCCCTTCCAGCCATTGGTGTCGGGCGATTCCTGTGGCCCTGATAATGTTAGAATGCAGGGATAGGCGCCACAATAGCGGGAGAGGTCTATCCTAGACCAAGGAATAACCCCCAGTCAACTACCACTCCCTGCTTAGTCACACAAGCAGGGTCGGGAGAATCGGCCAAGGCAACTGACTGGAAGGTGTTCGTTCGAGAAACGCGGCTGCGTGCTGACATAGCAGCAAGTTATAGTTCACTGGACCCTCGACTGTGACTCACCAAACGGGCCCGAAAAAGGATTGGGAGAGTGGGTGGTGCAGCACGGGGTTAGGGAGGGGAGGAGGGTCGAGGGCAGGAGCTAGGCGCGTTTTGGGCTAGGCGCGTTCACACTAGCCCAAAAATCCGGCGAGGGAAGCGAACGCGGTCGCCGCAAACACTGTGACCTGTTCCCATCTGTTGACGCACGACCGAGGCGGAACCGCCGTGCCGCTGCTGTTTCTCGCTTTTCCACACCACGTCGCTGTTGGCGGCATACACAGATATAAGAGAAAAGAACATAAATTTGCCGCGTCTACGTACAATAGGCGCCAGCATGCTTATGTACGTTAAACGCAGGCGCATCCCCACTTTTAGTTCAGCGTATGCTAGCGTAGACGCAAAAAATAAACTCAGCCAATAGAGGCGCCATCTGGTTGTCAGGACGGAAACCATTACTGTCAACAAACCGACCCTTTTATTAAGTTGAGAAGCGGCAAAATCGCCTCTCCGAATAAAAGAAAGAAAGCATACAATATCATTCATTCGTTATGTTATAGGCGAGGTCAGACGAAGCTAAAGACCAGTGCTCCATTAACGGCCAGTGAAAGCGCTGAAAAAGGCAGTAACAACGAGAATTCAGTCTGAAGCGAGGAACTCGCAATCGAAGGGCGCCGCACGGCGGAAATCGGACTGAACCGATCGGCCTCGCCGCGCCGCTTTCCGCTTCACTCGCCGGATTATTGGGTGAGCGTGAACGCGCCTTTTACCTTGCGACATTCAAGGTCTACAGGGGGCTTCAATGAAAATTCAGTATGGCGGCCCAAGAGTGAACCACAAGCATGCTAGGCTTGTCTTGTGTTCTGCTGCCTTATCCTGCAATAAATTGCAATACTTTGCCACTATAAGCGGAAGAAGTAGTCCTGATCAAAACTACCTGTCCATTACTCTGTTTTTGACCTGCAGAAACATTTAACTCATCGAATATTTTTCTATTCTATTTTGCGCTGAAACAATTCGGTTTATATTTACGGATTTTAGTTCTTTTCCTTGAGAAAATTTTTGAAATTTTACAGCACTGGTCTTTTAGGATTGTTGTATTCAATTTTTTTATTCTGATACTACGAGAGGAAAAAATTTATTGGATTCATGAGACGCAACTCTGATAAGGAGTTTCTCTTTTTTTCTTTGACTATAAGTTTATGTACATGTATTTGCGTTTACCGCAAATATCATGGTCTGTTCTGCTAGCATTCAAGGGTTACTTAGCTTTATGTGTTCGGAAACGCCTTCATTTCTTGCATCGGGTATTTTAAATGGCATGTTGCGAACAGCATGTAGTGCACGTGTTAGGGACACTAATCCTGTCGGCCTGTAGGGTCCGAAGAAATGAGAAAATAAATGGAATACAAAAGTACCCTCAAGAACTGACATTCGTTATCTCGCAGTATGATACAACTCAGACCAAATGGGGCGCTAAAGACTGGGAAGCTTTCTTTAGAAGCCTTGTTACGTAGCAGCACCACATCGATCCGCGGTGCCGCTTGCAACCGTGCAGGCCACCTGCGTGCAGACATCACAGGTGCGATCGAAACCACACGACACAAGTACGGCTTGTTTTGTTGACGAACTTAGACTGCTGATAGCGGATAGCAGCAAGTGGGCAACATACCGACATGTTTCAGACCAAAGTTAACATGGAAATTGTCTGATCGCCTTCAGGGACTTTCTAAAACGACGAAGAAAAAACGGCTCTGACCACAATTAACAGTGCTCCCTTCGTCATTATTGACGCATATAACTGTTAGGAGGAACGGCGTATTCAGGGCATCAGTCGCAAGAACGTGGTGATAACATATTTTCCACGTGGTTAGAAGTAGACGAAGCACCGCCAGCACGTGTCTATAGGGTGTGTGGGGTAGGTTAAGCGGGAGCGAGTTCCAGGAGCAGGACCTGAGAGCCGGAGCGCAGCCCAGCCTTCACCTTGGTCGGACAAGTTCCTAGGAAAGCTTAATTCGGACAATGGTAAAAAAAATGTGATAACGTTTTGGCCACGTCGATAAGGGAAGCGGAAATTTTACAGAAGGAGGTTGTGGTATACTTTTTGTGCATCAGTATTGTCGAACACAACAGCAGAAACGAGATGCGAACATTCCTCAAAATATGTGGGTGCCACAGGAATCTGAAGTATAGGGGAACTTGAAAGTGATGTTTCTTTGATCCCGAGGTCAGGAATACTTGAAAAGAGGAAAGAAAATAGATTAAGAAGACAATAACCTGCTTAATCTGCCATTTATGGATCCGAGAAAAATGACATTAGAAGGTTTATTCCCGAGCTGCACTTTGTTTAGGGAGAGGCAAAAAGGGGGCTAGCTTCTGGGGAAGTAACCGAAGACAGAAAACCAGTAAGCAATGGCCGGAAATAAGCCTGGAAGCTACTCTACTGGGAGCGGCTTAATCTGTACACGGATGAGTCGATTCTGGCGATAGCGTCTTTGTGCCAGCGGTGGAGGGGAAGGGAAAGCTGACAGAAGCAGGTTGTGGAGCTCGTGACCGGACTACCGGGAGAGGAGGTTTTCGCGAGTGAGAGGGGGTTGCCAACCTCGGCGCGCTAACCAGACACCAGACGACGTTAAGCTGTCACATCAATCGGACGTGCTCGCGAGGTCGTATTCCTGCTGCCTAGCCGTCGTCATGAAGACCGCCCCGGACGCTAACCAGCCTCGCCCCGTTGATGTCACCAGGACACGGAGAAGCCGGCGTGTTCGGTTCACGCTCCCGAGTGGCGATATCGTCTGCCCGCGGAGAGTGGAAGTGGCCGTGCGTGAACCCCAACTCCGGCTAAGTGCAGGGGCAGTCGGTGTAGAAGAAGGCGACAACTCTGTGTTAGAACCGGGAGATCGACAGAAGGTGGTCATCAAAGGCGGTAAGTTTTTCTGTTTATTTTCATGCAGTGCTTGTCCTCGCCCAGTAATGTTAGCAAGCATAGAGTGAAAGCTCAGAGTACTGACCGGAAGTTTTCCGCTCTTTTTTCTCGCAGGCTTCTCCCTCCGGCGCTTCAAGAGAATACGCTCCATCAACGTAGAAAGCCTTCTCTCCTGACCCATAACACAAGCGCCATTGGTATCCACCGATCCCCGTTCGTGTGGAACACTCCAGTCGCCCTCTGACCCCAGCGCCCCTAGCCCGGACAGCGGCGCCGAACCGTGCCCCACGACTTCACCTGATGGCTTCATGGACGAACTGCTGAAGGCTATGGAACACGAATGCTGACAGTTCAAGAGTCCCCACTGAGTTGACCTGACGCCTCCCTAGGCGAAACTTTCTACGTTGCGGAAAGCGACTTGTGAGTGAAAGGAAGTGCTAAGCCCGCACCCGTTTCACTGAGCAAGTTTTGAGACCGTCAAGGAGTTTTGGAATCTCTTTCAATGTCAATGTTCTAGTCGTGCTTATTTTTGTGTTTTGGATGTCAGTTTTTGTGTGCCCAGTCGAGCATTCCCTGCCTTGTATCTCATGTAGGCAATGTCCTTGTCGTGTTCATTTCGCGTTTTGGATGTCAGTTTTGTGTGCCCACTCGAGCATTCCCTGCCTTGTATCTCATGTAGGCAATGTTCTTCTCGTGTTCATTTCTCGTTTTGGATGTCAGTTTTTGTGTGCCCAGTCGGGCATTCCCTGCCTTGTATCTCACATACGTCTGACAGAAGCAGTGTTCGCGTCCCGCAGATTCGGTCCTGTCCTCCTGGCTGGACCCGACCTGCCTGTTTGCGATGAATTTCTTACCGTGTTTCCGATGGATTTCCTGAAGTGCTGAAATTGCACCACTGGAAGATAGGGGATCACTTAGAGATTCCCACGTGTATCGGGACCGACAACTGAGCTTTTATAGATTTGACTTTTCGTGCTCTCAGTGGCGGCTCTAATCCGAACGTACTAATGTTTCAGTTATTGAACCGATGAGCCTAAAGCGACCGAAATGAACCGAAAGCGACAAAGGCCGCAGATCAATTGCAGCCGTAATCGCAAAATGACTTAGGCATAGGGATTATTTTATTTCTGTCACCAGTCTTTTTCGTAGGTGGGGTGCACTAGCTTAACTACACGTGGAGCGGTGTTTTATGTGTGAACCCACATTCTCAGAACACATATCATTGGTGTTAAGGTGGTTTGGAGTGGTTTTAATCCTGCTGTTGGGCCCGTATAGTCCAAACGCAGAAATGCCGCTCTATTAGTGATCAAAATACCTCCGCTGACGTTGTGTTTTTTCTATTGTAACAGCCTGACAGTTCGTGCGAGGGTTGTTTTTTTTTCATGTTTCTGTTTTTCAATTAAGAGCATAGAAATTTGTAGAAGGCTTATTAGTTCTCTCTCATGTAAAGACCGAAATAGATTGTTGAAATGGAACGCCGGCGTGTGTGGTCTCCCCGCTGGCCTCACCTGACGCCTTCCTGCAGGAAATTCTGAATATTGCGGAGAGCAACTACTGATTGAAAAGATGTGCTAAGCAAGCATCCAGTCCACGGATTTTGTTTTGGGATGTAAAAGAACTTTTGGGCACTCTTTGTCCTGTGTGCGGTCAAGGCGGCATTATTTGTTTTTATATTATTTCGTTCAACCGAATGTGCGTCATTGTCGTCTATACTTGTGTCTGTGGGGTTGAACTTATGTGTATGTGAAGTTGGGCACTTTTACCAAAGTAATAAATGTGTTTTGCAGTTCTCTCGATTTTTGTCTCGTGTCCATTTGACAGACGCAGTGTCACCGTCAAATAGATTTTGTTCAGTCGCGACTGGACCCGACTTCAAACGGTTCCTTAAGGTCAGGCTTGGTCACGGATGCCCTAAAGCGCAGAAATTGCATCGCTTGGAAACTGGGCACCCTTTACGACAGACGGTCGTTTATTAGAGGCGGCAACTGAACATTTATGGACAAACTTCTTGTACTCTCAGCGGGGGCTTTATTTCAAACGGTCCAGTTTTTCAGTCATTGCCAAATTCGGTACCAATCAGGCCTTGAGCTGAAAAGTACAAAGGTCGGGAACCACTTGCCTAAGCCACGGTTTTTTCTTACCTATTTATTGTGGCAGCTAACCGAGGCAACATGCTTGCTGAGGTAACCAGAAAATGGGCCCAGTGGCTGTGGGCGTATACGTCGAATGTGACCGACTGCTGACTTTTACATACCTTGAAATATTGTTTTCCGTCAGCGCCACAGACCGATGTTGCCTTTGGAATTTTTCTCGCAGTCATTGCTTTCTTTCAGCAGCTCCTAAATAAAAAATATGAAACAGGCCGTGTTTTCTTATTCAGTCTCGTTTCGCGAAACAAAACTTTGTAGGCATGTGTGCTCGTTCTACGCTTATCTTGGTGTGCTGGTTATCGCCTCTTTTCGAAACCGTTTATCTTATTTTTGGCTGGTTGAGAAAATTACCAAGGGCACTTTATCTCTCGCGGGCATCTAATCCGTAATACAAGATGTGTTTGTGTCAAAGTCTTTCAATATAGCAGTTGTGAGCCGCAGAAATGATGATGATGATGTCCTCGGGCTGAATGGCACATACCCACGGCGGCGGATTGGCCAGGGTGCATAGCGGCATAAATGATACGAGGAGAGCATAATATTGTAGCCAGCCACTTTTCTTTTTTCGTTTCCGGCTGTTACTGAAGGGGTGAAAGAATTTTCGGTTTCAAACTCCGTTGAATTTCAGATTCCTGCCGAAACTTACCGCGCCTTCTTTGTACTTGAAAAGGCAAGTGAGTTGACTCAATGGTTTACGACAAAAAAAAAACAATGCGTGCTTTTAGTTCGCGAAACAGACGCCATATTTTGCAGTCGTTTAAAGCAAATACACACAAATTTGGTGTAGCATTTTCTCCTAAATCATTGCATCCCCTCAACCTTTTCCCCTCGTACAGGATTGCATATCAATTTCTTTTTCCGGTTAACCTCATCCCAGCCCCGTCCTCCGCCCCGACCACAAGACACGATGAACTCACGACACTGTCGCGCCGGGGACCAGTGACCCGACCGACCTGAGTCATCACTGACAAGTAAATACACTGGTCCCCTGTCCATGCCGATGATCTGTGCGTCCAAGGGCCTCGGTCGTCGGCTCCTGGCAACCTGCGGCCCGGATGCTTCGTAGACCGGGATTTCATTTGCTCATATCTCTCATCGTGGCGGCCAGCACTTCACCACCCCGCCACTTCTGCTCTGCCCTTGAAGCCCATCACCATATCGCGGTCCCTTCGTCGAGGTCTTCTGCTATTTACGAACTGGACGATCGCTCGCAGGCCCCTCGTAACGTGACGAAGAAGACGAAGCTCGCATTTGCGCGGGACGGAGCGCTGGCACTAGGCCAGTGGTCATTAAAAAATATTGCCATCAGTCACCTCGTCTCATTCTTCTGCTGGCCGCCAAGTAACAATATGAACTCAAAAAGAAATAGTGGCGCACAAAGGAAGATGGGACGAACGAGAGGCACGGACAAGTTTCACTTAAAGGGTTAAAGTGATTCAGTTCCCTTGGTTTCAAGATAATGCTTGTCCGTGTCTTCTCATCCGTCCCGTCTTGCGCGGCATCCTGAGGGCATGCCTCGTGACAACAATGTATACGTTGTGGGGTTACTGGCACGGTTCCGACCCTGAACTCAGGGCCAACGCCACTCCGCTAGCTCGACCACACCTGTGGCCGCGAAGAACACACCTCCGAGGAATAAGCCCGCAGGCAAAACCTTTAATTGGGATCTCCCAATGTCTTTCCTCGGTCGCGCGCAGGCAGCAGCGGCAGGCAACAGGCACAGGACACAGGCACAGAGCAGTTCAGGTCACCTGGGCCGCCGCTGGTGTCGCGTCCGCTCTCTCTCCATGTCGGGAGCCGCCAGAGGAAGAGCCGTGGTAGGCCACGAGAGAGAGAAGGGTGCATCCGGCGGGCGAGGGGCAACATGAATCGCCACACCCTCCCTCTCTCAATAGTGACCTCCACCCGCTGAAGCGAACTCGGCGTATCAGCAGGTCCATGCCGCCTTTCCGGAGACTGGGCCCCGGGATGGTAGCTCTGCGCCTGGGGCGCGGGCCAGACCAGGATGGCGCCCGCGAAAGCCGGCCTGCTCCGCGTTCAGGCCGCCCGTCGTCAGCTCGCCCCGCGCTGCTCCGGAACCGCCGCCGATGCCCCGTGCGATGGTGTGGGGTGTTGAGAACGGGCCCACAAGCCCACCGCTGGAACCAGTGTTAAAGATGGGGCTTCTATCCCACCGCTGGAACCAGAGTTGAAGACGGAGGGGTCCTGGAGATGACTAACTCGTTTAGCCCCACAGGTACCGGCTCCGAATGACGTTGTCGGACTGCGATATCGAGGAAAACTGTACAAAAGGGTTTATTCTACATATTTACAGATGAGAATCGAATCGAATAGAATGCAATGCAATACTCCGATCACAAACAACGTCCCGTTAAATACGGTTTGCGTTCCCCAGATCCCTGACTGGGGAACTTAGTTCGAATAACGTTGTCCAATCGGATGGGCCATTGATGACGCTGGCGGTACCACCCACGGCACGGGGCGGTGCTGAAGTTCTCTCGCTCTCTCACAGCTCGCGGGATGAGAAGGGGAAGACAGTCATCAAACACAGATGCGTCACCTTGACCACTGCCGCAAGTTTTCTGTGCGTTGCCTCCGTGGGGAAGCAGAATCCCGCAGTCTCCTCGCAGGTGGTTGAACCTTCTCGAACTCCCCAGCCGGGTGGCCGAAGCACGAGACCCATTCGACACAGCGTCTTTCAATTAGCAGCCTCGCTCAGCGTGACCTTGCGTAGCATCATCCCGTTCGGTGACCCGAAGGCCGACTCGGCCAACGTATACCGCTGCGTCCGCCGTGCTTCATGTGCATCTCTGCTTCCAGCGTTGCTGCTGCTGTCACAAGTTCTCGCCGCATCTTTGCCTAACGACGACCCTCGTCTGACAGTAATTTCTCCCAGGCCCGTGGGAGACAGCGTCCTTCGATCGGTTCGGAGGTTCGGTGATTTGGAGAGCAACAACCCCCGTCCGTCGTCGTCTATGCTTCTGCCGCCGGCGCCAGGCCTCGTTGTCCACTCTTAACAGCTCGTCCGCGGCCCGAAAAATCTCGAATGGCCAGCGTTCACGACCGCTGGGCAGGAAGAGATGAGGCCGGAGTCGGGTGGTAGGGCTGGTTTCCAGAAATGGCATCCAAGCTCGAACATTCAACAAAGAATGGCATCAGTGGACTGTTCCACGAGACAGGGCACTGACCCACAAGCAAGCGCTCGGAATTTGCCAAAGACCCACCAGGCTTCCCACAATGACAACAAAGGTTTACTAAAACTTCACTGAATTTTGGCGTAATTTTGGTGCAGAGAAAGCGCAATATATCCCCTTTGAAATCGCCAAAGACGGACTGCCTGGACCAAGGCTAAAAACAAAAACCCACACACAGTAGGTGGTCCTACCAAGTACTCCTGTCTGCAACAATCGGCTGAATCCATCAGCATTTCCGTGCGGTTTTCCGTTCCTGAAACGCATCGAGAAATTCTGTTTTTGGAGAGCAGGACTCCGTCTAAGCAAGCGACCATTTTTGGGGGGGACAAAACTGTCATAAGCACGTTTGAGACGGTGGTCAGTCTCAAATATGAACTTCGCGCCGTTCAAGTAACTCTGGTAACCCGACAACATCTGTGCCGCATAAACCAAACGCGCGCTCTTTGTCTAAAGCGCTTAACGCTTCTCTACATGTCAGCCTGCGGCTGATGTACTGAACATGGTGCTCTTCGTGGCCGTCGCCAACTTGACTTAAAATAGCACCCAGTCCTCTATCACTGGCGTCACACTGAACTTAACTCTTCACCATAGTAAGTGGTCCGAAGCAAAAGTCTGGACACGAGCGCTTCCCCCAGACGAGTTTTCTTTGCGGTCATTTCAGTGTATGTCAGTGAGGCTCCCTTTTCGTAAGGTGTCAGTCAATCAAGGGATCTACGCTCCGTCTACGCGACGTTAAGCGTAGTTCTACTCGAGCTGCACTCCTGTGAGTGCCCTTATCTCTTGGTAGCATGGGAAATCGACGCCTGTGATTTCTAACTCAGTGACACCATAGCCTTTGTCTAAGGTAAGGAAAAAAACTAACCTCCGATCAGCTCGTTTTAACTCAAAAAGCAGCCTTTCCCTGCCTGATTTCATAAACACACACAAAAAAAGAGGGATAAAAAAATGAAACAGCTACTTCGAATCGCCACGCGGGGGGGAAAGCTGACTCCCCGCCGCCGAGTTGAAAGGATTAGTCTTTCAGACGCGCCCGCCGGGGTCGCGCTTTGACTGATTGTACTGCGGTCAACTCGTGACAAAAGGCTGCAAAAAAAAAACGATCCCCGACTCTCACTGCCGTTTCCGCGCCCCCTCGAGGCTCTACGAAAACCTTGGTCGCGCCTACAATGTCGATAACCGACTCTGGCTCTGGACAACGAGCAGTGACCAGCGCGAGAAGGTACCTCTTTCTCTCGCCCCACGCAGGAAGCTCGGCTACCCATTCGCTATGCGCGCTTCCTAGAATGCGGTGCCAAATGTGAAGGACGATTCCTTTTCAAGTGCGCCCGCCGAACACGCCTGCATGTGTCGTCTCGGTTGTTCGACGCCTGCGTTCGCATGCGCTGAGTGCCGCGCAACCTTGCGGTTTCTGATCTCTTGGGCCGCTTTGCCTTTTTCCTAACTGGCTTTTTGTCCGGACGGCGCGGTCTAGTCTTTCTTGCAGGCCGATGCCCCTTTATGCACTTCGCGCCAGTTTTGCTTGGAAGACGCGCTCTTCCCTTTTCATTACTGCAGTCAGCCTTCGAACGAGCTGCACGCGTCGCGAGATCATTAACTGCAGCTGCAAGTTTACGAGGCGCAACGCGGGAAGGCTTCGCCTTTCCTTCCACCGCATTTCTTTTTTTCGCACCTGTCCGCGCAACCGAATTTAGGGCTTTGAATTTGATTCGTTTTCTCTTGGTTCTTGCCCTTGTTCTTTTTCTGCGCCTAGACTGTGTCGCGTGCGTCTCCTGATGACAACTAGCTATCTCTAGTTTTTCCGTCGCACCTCGGAAATTTTCATGAAATTCCAAACTGGCCTCTGTGCCTTCGCAGCAGAGTGCCAGCTCCACGCAGCTGACAGACGGACATGAAACTGCCCCTGAGATCCCCAGCTTATTCCCTCGGGAGTTGTCCTCTCCAGCTTGAATGTCGCTCTGCGCGCCATTCTCTGCATTGCAGTGCTCAACTACAATTGAGCCCGCCTGGCTGTCGCTCTGCGCGCCATTGTCTACATTGCAGTGCTCAGCTACAACTGAGCCCGCCTGGCTGTCGCTCTGCGCGCCATTCTCTCTACTGCAGTGCTCAGCTACAACTGAGCCCGCCTGGCTGTCGCTCTGCGCGCCATTCTCTGCACTGAAGTGCTCAGCTACAACTGAGCCCGCCTGGCTCTTATGGCTATCCTTTTCCTCGGCAGCCTCGCACTCTTCTTGTGCCAGTATTACCAAGGTAGCCTCTCCGGAGCCTTTGTCACTGAAGCCACTGTGACATCCCAACTCGCTCTTACCGCGGTTGTTACTCTCAAAAGGGGTTACCGCTGTTTCAACTTCGAAACCTTTCTCGCTAGGAAAATCTCCCTTTTCGCGGTTCTGCCGGTTTGACGCCTGTATCGACTCTACTGAAAGGGTCGCGCTCGTAACTGTCCCGACAAAGTTGTCCGTTGCCACTCCTGCCTCACTCGGAGGAGAATCCTCGCACTCGTGTCGTTGAGACGCTATCTCGGAATGCTCTTTCTTAGCATTACGTCCAACTACACTGGACACGGTCTCGGATTCTGCGGCATTCCTTGGACTACCGCACCGGTTGAACGCGTTCTCTGCCACTTCCCTCGTGGTGTCGCGATTTACCAACGCGGCTACGGTCACAGACTTTTCGGGTCTTATCTGCGGACCTATTTCATAAGCATCGCTTGCTCTTTCAGGACTTCCGGCTCTCACACTACCGCCCTTTCTTCGTATTTCGTTTTGAAGTTCTAATATCTTTAGTTTCCTTGTTTCAATTTCAACCTTCCACTGTTGCCGTTCCCGTTCCTTCTCTTTTTCCCACTCTCGATCAGCTTGCTCCTTACGTGCTTTTTTCTCCCGATCGGCTTTCTCTTTAGCCTCCTGGTCGGCTTTCTCTTTAGCCTCCTGGTCGGCTTTCTCTTTAGCCTCCTGGTCGGCTTTTACTTTGCGGGCTTTTTCCCCTTGTACCAAATTCCACGTATCTACCAGCAACTGATCGTTATGCTTGACTTGTTTAAGAATGAATTCGCCCAATTCAATTTTGGTTAGTTTGCTAGGCACTTCAACTGACAGTTCCTCGCATATCAACAGCAAGTCTGACTTGTACAACCTCATTAGGTCCATGACAACGCCTTCTCCGCTTTGGCTCTGCTAACACAACAATGCCTTGAGAATAACCCCTCTCAAACGACAAAGCCCTGATTCCCAGTCAAGATTATTCTCTGAATCTTAAAGCCTGGCGAATCCCATAGCAAAAGCCAAAACGCTCACCCGTGGAGAAAGTACGATGTCGCACGGTCCATCCCAGCTGCTGCCAACCAGTGTTGGAAGTGGGGCCACAATCCCACCGCTGGAACCAGAGTTGAAGACGGAGGGGTCCTGGAGATGACTAACTCGTTTAGCCCCACAGGTACCGGCTCCGAATGACGTTGTCGGACTGCGATATCGAGGAAAACTGTACAAAAGTGTTTATTCTACATATTTACAGATGAGAATCGAATCGAATAGAATGCAATGCAATACTCCGATCACAAACAACGTCCCGTTAAATACGGTTTGCGTTCCCCAGATCCCTGACTGGGGAACTTAGTTCGAATATCGTTGTCCAATCGGATGGGCCATTGATGACGCTGGCGGTACCACCCACGGCACGGGGCGGTGCTGAAGTTCTCTCGCTCTCTCACAGCTCGCGGGATGAGAAGGGGAAGACAGTCATCAAACTCAGATGCGTCACCTTGACCACTGCCGCAAGTTTTCTGTGCGTTGCCTCCGTGGGAAAGCAGAATCTCGCAGTCTCCTCGCAGGTGGTTGAACCTTCTCGAACTCCCCAGCCGGGTGGCCGAAGCACGAGACCCATTCGACACAGCGTCTTTCAATTAGCAGCCTCGCTCAGCGTGACCTTGCGTAGCATCATCCCGTTCGGTGACCCGAAGGCCGACTCGGCCAACGTATACCGCTGCGTCCGCCGTGCTTCATGTGCATCTCTGCTTCCAGCGTTGCTGCTGCTGTCACAAGTTCTCGCCGCATCTTTGCCTAACGACGACACTCGTCTGACAGTAATTTCTCCCAGGCCCGTGGGAGACAGCGTCCTTCGATCGGTTCGGAGGTTCGGTGATTTGGAGAGCAACAACCCCCGTCCGTCGTCGTCTATGCTTCTGCCGCCGGCGCCAGGCCTCGTTGTCCACTCTTAACAGGGGGCGAAGTTCGGCGGCTCGACCCCGGCCGCGCGCCGCTCTCCGTGCCGTCGCTGAAGCCAGGGCCGTAAATCAGGGCAGCCGGAGGGGGCTCGGCTCCTCCGAGCGGGCGTCTTGCACGGTTCCGGGCACAGGAACTACACCGGCTTGTGTATCCACACAGGCAGGGTGGGCACGAGACCTCTCGCACCAGGCTTTGCCGTGGTCGGCATGGGTCACATTCGGCGATCTCGCCCAGTTCGGATATTGTGACGTCGGGGGCAAGGATCTCCTTGCATGAGGTCCACCGTGCGCGATCTCGCGCGTCTGGCGTTCCTTCGCCGTTTGCTCGATCTCGAGCTGTTTTGGCAGCCGACGCCGCCGTGTGCGTGATCTCACGCTTTCGGCATTCTCCCGTTGCCCCAGCGAGCTCGCTGGCTTCGGGTATTATAGCGATGCCTGTAGAGATCTCTCTGGGCTTCGCTCGCCTCGGCGCAATCTTGCGCGGGTGGCGTTTCTGCTTCCACAGCAACCTCCCTCTGGAAGTACTGTTTCAGCTCTCCCACGTGAATGGGTCCGCTGATTCGGCCCGATCTCGGGTCTTTCAGCCGGTAGTTGAGCCGCGAAAGCTTCTCAGCGATCAGGAAGGGTCCCACCCATTTGGGCGCTAGACTGGCCGCGAAACCTGCGGCTGCATCGCTGAGTGCGTGATTGCGCTTGAGAACGAGGTCTCCCATCTGAAAGTCCACGTCTCTGTGTGCGCGATCATAAGTGGCCTTTTGACTTGCCCTGGCCTTCGCGCGGCTGCGGTTCGCCTCCTTAATGGCATTTGCCAAACGCTCGCGCAATCGCCTTGCGTAGTCGTCAACATCTGCCGTGACTTCGCGGACACTCTCCGACCCTTCCATGAGAATTGTGTCCATAGGCGTGTTCAGCTCTCTGCCAAACATGAGAAAAGCCGGCGTGAAGCCGGTCGAGCGATTTGTGCTCGTGCGCAGAGCGAAGGAGATGGCGTCCAAGTGCTCGTCCCAATCATTGTGCGATCTCGCATATGCGCCCAGGAGCGGCTTGATATCTCGATTTCGGCGCTCGCTCACATTGGACTGGGGATGGTAGCACGTGGTTTTCTGCTGCCGGACACCCATTGCTGCACACGTATCACGGAAAACTTTCGATGTGAAATACGTGGCATTATCAGTGATCAGCCGCTTTAGGAAGCCGTAGGGGCAAAACACTTCACACAGCTTTGCCAGGATCTCCCGGGCAGTCGCTTTTCGCAGCGGGTACAATTCAGCGATCCCACTGAAGTGACACGTGACTACCAGCACGTATTTGTACCCTCGTTTGCTGCGCGGCAGCGGCCCCATCAAATCGCACGCCAGGATCTCCCAGGGCTTGGTGCTTAGGATGGGTTGGAGTAAGCCAGGTGGCTTTCCACCTCTAGGCTTTCTCTCTTGGCAGACGTGGCATGTTCGTACATATCTACATACGTCAGCCTTCATTCCCGGCCAGGTAGCAAACCGACAAAGCTTCTGCCATGTCTTTGGAGCGCTCCCGTGACCGTCTGCGTCGTGATAGTGCCGCATAGCGGCGCGCCGCAGTTTGCGCGGAATAACGGCTTTGAAACTCTCATCCGAGGCCTCTTTGCCTGGCACGTATTTTAGCAAAGCTCCATCACGGTCCAGCAGGAAGTTCTCCAACTCACTCGCCGCAATACCAGCGACACTAGAGTTAGCGCCAACCACACTACCAGTGGCTTCACAGCGCAATTTGGCCTGACTCGTCGGAGTGTCTGTCTCTTCACTAAGACTATTGATCAACTCCTGACAGAATGAGTCTTCCTGCTGAGCCTTGACAAGCTCTTCTCTGCTGAACGCAACCTCGAGAGGGATCCCCGCTCCAACGAGGTGCACGTGCTCTCGGGGCTTCGAAAACGGTGCACTCCCCGCAACGAGCTCCTTCCGCAGAGGGGGAGACAGTTGCCACTCTGCCTCCTCCTCGTCCTGGCCGGCCGGTGGGGTGTCAGTGACCGGCGCCCGTGACAGCGCATCGGCGACTACATTTGCAGTGCCTTTGCGGTAACGCACTTCGAACTCGAAGCGTTGCAGTGTCAGGGCCCATCGCGCAAGCCTCCCGCTGGGCTCACGCAGGCGTTTCAGCCAGGTTAAGGCCATATGGTCGGTCTCGACCGTGAACTTTGCCTTCGCCAACTGGCGGTGGCTTGTAGTGGTGCTCGGGACCTCCCGGAGCAATGTGCGCTGCGTCACCCTCTGCCATCTGGCGGGGAGCGCTGCCCGCATCTGCGGGCGTCGACGCAGTTAGACCACCTGGTCTGAATTCGTGCGCAGGAGTTGAAAGGAGCGAGTAGCCGACGCCAACTGGCAATGGCTCAACGAGCAGTCCAGGATCTCCTGGGTGGAAACTCGGTTTGCGAACCGCATCTGCGGACGCGCCTGAGACGTAGCGGAGCGTTTGCAAGCCACTGACACCTGACTTTGGCTTTCCTTGCCAGCCGCGCCTGCGGCTTCATGCATAGCGCCCGACAGACCTTGCGCTACCGCATCCGCGGTCGGTTTAGATGTGGCCACGGAAACGATGCTCGAGATCTCCCGTGCTTCGCCGCATACATCAGCCAACATCATTAGGTCCGGCAGCCCGTAGCGCGGGCTGGTCATGCTGTTCTTCGCGAGCTAGCACCCCACCTGGAACTCCAGAGGGGCCCCACGTTGGGCGCCAAAATGTGGGGTTACTGGCACGGTTCCGACCCTGAACTCAGGGCCAACGCCACTCCGCTAGCTCGACCACACCTGTGGCCGCGAAGAACACACCTCCGAGGAATAAGCCCGCAGGCAAAACCTTTAATTGGGATCTCTCAATGTCTTTCCTCGGTCGCGCGCAGGCAGCAGCGGCAGGCAACAGGCACAGGACACAGGCACAGGAGACAGGCACAGAGCAGTTAAGCTCACCTGGGCCGCCGCTGGTGTCGCGTCCGCTCTCTCTCAAGGCTCGCTGTCAACTCTCCATCAGACTGTGCCCGTGCGCGCGGCCAGCGCGGCCGTCGAAACCGAGAGGGCTGGGTAAGGAGGGCTGCCCACGTGACGACGCGTAGTCGCGGGCGCCTCCCCTCCGCTCCATGTCGGGAGCCGCCAGAGGAAGAGCCGTGGTAGGCCACGAGAGAGAGAAGGGTGCATCCGGCGGGCGAGGGGCAACGTGGATCCCCACAACGTTTAAACGCGTTTGGCATCTGCAGAAAGAACCGCTTTAGCAGCATATCGACAAGAATGAATTTTATGGATTAGCTGCTTCTTTTCAGTGCTAACGCCTTTCAATACTTTATTAGTCTGCGACGCTTTAAAAGCGTACTGCTTGTTGTTAACAAGTAATGTCGCTACCCCAAACTAAAAAATCACTATATCTAAATGCAAAGCTACGGCACAAGTGGAAGGATAAAATGCAGACATGAAGAACGGGCGTGAGCTCAGCGGCTCCACTGTGTTTTTCTTTTTACGAGAACCTGCACCGACAGTTGATTTGAATTCTGCACGCTTGTCAAGTGGGTGAACCTACATGCGCTCGCCTCGCGGGAAAAGAAAATGCTTTTGTTTATTTTATCTTTACTTATTTATTTGTGTGCTAATTTTGTATGGCCAGAAATGAAATACACTGAACACAAATTGTTCGAAAATGTGTTTTCCCTTTCCTTTCACATCGGCATATTTTTAACCGCCTTATGACCATATGATCTGCTCTCATGTGCGCACTGACGCTTTATGAACACCGGATACTTGGCCAGTGTAGCAGCCGGCTGCGTATGTTCCTTCATTTGTATAACTTTGTCAACATCTCAAAAAAAAGGCGTCGTTTTCAAATTTCTGTTGACGGTAATATACACGCAAAGTGCACGACGGACAGCCAGCAATATCATCATCCTTCTTGGCTTGCGCTAACACTGCTCTTGTTGGCAAATAAAAGAGAACCTATTCGAGCGAGGAGACATACACACAAGAAGAGGTTGTCTTCATAGAGCTGCGAGTTCCCGCGCGCCGCTTTGGACGATGATTTCTTTTTCGTTCCCGATTCCATAGCAATTTTCTACCATACTCTCTACCGTAGCTCCATTCCGAGAAGTTTTGAAAAATAGTTGGCTTCAGTTCAGTGGTGCCAACCAATTAAGTAGCAACTTTCGCCGGCGGTGCGCCCACTTCATGGATTGCAGAATATGTATTTCGTACCTGGCCTTCGAAGAGACAGAAACGCGAAAGCTGATTCTGTGCCAGCGAATGCGGCGCCGGCACCCCGGCCAACAACTCGTTACTATGGGGAGCGTTTCTAGCTAGAGCAGGTTTAGTCCCAACTCGAATTTTTGACACGCGGCGAAGGAGCAAGCAGTACATTATCGAATCCGAAGATCTGCGAAACCACCAGAAAACGGCAATGTGATCAATGCCCAGCCCACTATAGTAGGATGCTGATCAAAAAGGCCGCCGCTTTTTCCTTTCAAAGGGTACCCCTTCCAGCCATTGGTGTCGGGCGATTCCTGTGGCCCTGATAATGTTAGAATGCAGGGATAGGCGCCACAATAGAGGGAGAGGTCTCTCCTTGACCAAGGAATAACCCCCAATCAACTACCACTCCCTGCTTAGTCACACAAGCAGGGTCCAGAGAACTGGGTGAAACGCGGCTGCGTGTTGACATAGCAGCAAGTTATAGTTCACTGGACCCAAGACTGTGACTAACCAAACGGGCCCGAAAAAGGGTTGGGAGAATGGGTGGTGCAGCACGGGGGGTAGGGAGGGGAGGAGGGTCGAGGGCAGGAGGCGCTAGGCGCGTTCACACTAGCCCAAAAATCCGGCGAGGGAAGCGAACGCGGTCGCCGCAAACACTGTGACCTGTTCCCATCTGTTGACGCACGACCGAGGCGGAACCGCCGTGCCGCTGCTGTTTCTCGCTTTTCCACACCACGTCGCTGTTGGCGGCATACACAGATATAAGAGAAAAGAACATAAATTTGCCGCGTCTACGTACAATAGGCGCCAGCATGCTTACGTACGTTAAACGCAGGCGCATCCCCTCTTTTAGTTCAGCGTATGCTAGCGTAGACGCAAAAAATAAACTCAGCCAATAGAGGCGGCATCTGGTTGTCAGGACGGAAACCATTACTGTCAACAAACCGACCCTTTTATTAAGTTTAGAAGTGGCAAAAATTGCCTCTCTGAATAAAAGAAAGAAAACATACAATATCATTCATTCGTTTTGTTATAGGCGAGGTCAGACGAAGCTAAAGACCAGTGCTCCATTTACGGCCAGTGGAAGCGCTGAAAAAGGCAGTAACAACGAGAATTCAGTCTGAAGCGAAGAACTCGCAATCGAAGGGCGCCGCACGGCGAAAATCGGACTGCACCGATCGGCCTCGCCGCTTTCCGCTTCACTCGCCGGATTTTTGGGTGAGTGTGAACGTGCCTTTTACCTTGCGACATTCAAGGTCTACAGGGGGCTTTAATGAAAATTCAGTTTGGCTGCCCGAGAGTGAACCACAAGCATGCTAGGCTTGTCTTGTGTTCTGCTGCCTGATGCTGCAATAAATTGCATTACTTTGCCACTATAAGCGGAAGAAGTCGTCCTGATCAAAACTACCTGTCCATTACCTCGGTTTTTGACCTGCAGAAACATTCAACTCATCGAATTTTTTTCTATTCTATTTTGCGCATTATTTGCTTCACTTGTGTTGTTTTATTGTTATTTTTTGCGCTGAAACAATTCGGTTTATATTTACGCATTTAAGTTATTTTCCTTGAGAAAATTTTTGAAATTTTACAGCACTGGTCTTTTAGGATTGTTGTATTCAATTTTTTTATTCTGATACTACGAGAGGAAAAAATTTATTGGATTCATGAGACTCAACTCTCATAAGGAGTTTCTCTTTATTTCTTTGACTATAAGTTTATGTACATGTATTTGCGTTTACCGCAAATATCATGGTCTGTTCTGCTAGCATTCATGGGTTACTTAGCTTTATGTGTTCGGAAACGCCTTCATTTCTTGCATCGGGTATTTTAAATGACATGTTGCGAACAGCATGTAGTGCACGTGTTAGGGACACTAATCCTGTCGGCCTGTAGGGTACGAAGAAATGAGAAAATAAATGGAATACAGAAGTACCCTCAAGAACTGACATTCGTTATGCCGCAGTATGATACAACTGAGACCAAATGGGGCGCTAAAGACTGGGAAGCTTTCTTTAGAAGCCATGTTACGTAGCAGCACCACATCGATCCGCGGTGCCGCTTGCAACCGTGCAGGCCACCTGCGTGCAGACATCACAGGCGCGATCGAAACCACACGACACAAGTACGGCTTGTTTTGTTGACGAACTTAGACTGTTGATAGCGAATAGCAGCAAGTGGGCAACATACTGACATGTTTCAGACCAAAGTTAACATGAAATTGTCTGATCGCCTTCAGGAACTTTCCAAAACGACGAAGACAAAAAAGGCTCTGACCACAATTAACAGTGCTCCCTTCGTCATTATTGACGCATAGAACTGTTAGGAGGAACGGCGTATTCAGGGCATCAGTCGCAAGAACGTGGTGATAACATATTTTCCACGTGGTTAGAAGTAGACGAAGCACCGCCAGCACGTGTCTATAGGGTGTGTGGGGTAGGGCGTTAAGCGGGAGCGAGTTCCAGGAGCAGGACCTGAGATCCGGAGCGCAGCCCAGCCTTCACCTTGGTCGGACAAGTTCATAGGAAAGCTTAATTCGGACAGTGGTCAAGAAAATGTGATAACGTTTTGGCCACGTCGAGAAGGGAAGCGGAAATTTTACAGAAGGAGGTTGTGGTATACTTTTTGTGCATCAGTATTGTCGAACACAACAGCAGAAACGAGATGCGAACATCCCTCAAAATATCTGGGTGCCACAGGAATCTGAAGTATAGGGGAACTTGAAAGTGATGTTTCTTTGATCCCGCGGTCAGGAATACTTGAAAAGAGGAAAGAAAATAGATTAAGAAGACAATAACCTGCTTAATCTGCCATTTATGGATCCGAGAAAAATGACATTAGAAGGTTTATTCCCGAGCTGCACTTTGTTTAGGGAGAGGCAAAAAGGGGGCTAGCTTCTGGGGAAGTAACAGAAGACAGAAAACCGGTAAGCAATGGCCGGAAATAAGTCTGGAAGCTACTCTACTGGGAGCGGCTTAATCTGTACACCGATGAGTCAATTCTGGCGATAGCGTCTTTGTGCCAGCGGTGGAGGGGAAGGGAAAGCTGACGGAAGCAGGTTGTGGAGCTAGTGACCCGACTACCGGGAGAGGAGGTTTTCGCGAGTGAGAGGGGGTTGCCAACCTCGGCGCGCTAACCAGACACCAGACGACGTTCAGCTGTCACATCAATCGGACGTGCTCGCGAGGTCGTATTCCTGCTGCCTAGCCGTCGTCATGAAGACCGCCCCGGACGCTAACCAGCCTCGCCCCGTTGATGTCACCACGACACGGAGACGCCGGCGTGTACGGTTCACGCTCCCGAGTGGCGATATCGTCTTCCCGCGGAGAGTGGAAGTGGCCGTGCGTGAACCCCAACTCCGGCTATGTGGAGGGGCCGTCGGAGTAGAAGAAGGCGACAACTCTGTGTTAGAACCGGGAGATCGACAGAAGGTGGTCATCAAAGGCGGTAAGTTTTTCTGTTTATTTTTGTGCAGTGCTTGTCCTCGCCAAGTAATGTTAGCAAGCATAGAGTGAAAGCTCAGAGTACTGACCGGAAGTTTTCCGCCCTTTTTTCTCGCAGGCTTCCCCCTCCGGCGCTTCAAGAGAATACGCTCCATCAACGTGGAAAGCCTTCTCTCCGCACCCATAACACAAGCGCCATTGGTATCCACCGATCCCCGTTCGTGTGGAACACTCCAGTCGCCCTCTGATCCCAGCGCCCCTAGCCCGGACAGCGGCGCCGAACCGTGCCCCACGACTTCACCTGATGGCTTCATGGACGAACTGCTGAAGGCTATGGAACACGAATGCTGACAGTTCAGGAGTCCCCACTGAGTTGACCTGACGCCTCCCTAGGCGAAATTTTCTACGTTGCGGAAGGCGACTTGTGAGTGAAAGGAAGTGCTAAGCCAGCACCCGTTTCACTGAGCAAGTTTTGAGACCGTCAAGGAGTTTTGGAATGTCTTTCAATGTCGATGTTC
Organism: Amblyomma mixtum; assembly: GCF_055824585.1. NCBI lineage: Eukaryota > Metazoa > Arthropoda > Arachnida > Ixodida > Ixodidae > Amblyomma > Amblyomma mixtum. The sequence continues at coordinate 234,495,980 of NC_143013.1, forward strand.
TAGTCGTGCTTAATTTTGTGTTTTGGATGTTTTTGTGTGCCCAGTCGGGCTTTCCCTTCCTTGTATCTCATGTAGGCAATGTTCTGGTCGTGTTCATATCGCGTTTTGGATGTCAGTTTTTGTGTGCCCAGTCGAGCATTCCCTGCCTTGTATCTAATGTAGGCAATGTCCTTGTCGTGTTCATTTCGCGTTTTGGATGTCAGTTTTGTGTGCCCACTCGAGCATTCCCTGCCTTGTATCTCATGTAGGCAATGTTCTTGTCGTGTTCATTTCTCGTTTTGGATGTCAGTTTTTGTGTGCCCAGTCGGGCATACCCTGCCTTGCATCTCACATACGTCTGACAGAAGCAGTGTTCGCGTCCCGCAGATTCGGTCCTGTCCTCCTGGCTGGACCCGACCTGCCTGTTTGCGATGAATTTCTTACCGTGTTTCCGATGGCTTTCCTGAAGTGCTAAAATTGCACCGCTGGAAAATAGGGGATCATTTAGAGATTCCCACGTGTACAGGGGCCGACAACTGAGCTTTTTTAGATTTGACTTGCTCGTGCTCTCGTGCTCTCAGTGGCGGCTCTAATCCGAACGTACTAATGTTTCAGTTATTGAACCGATTAGCCTAAAGCGACCGAAATGAACCGAACGTGACAAAGGCCGCAGATCACTTGCAGCCGCAATCGCAAAATGACTTAGGCATAGGGATTATTTTATTTCTGTCAGCAGTTTTTTTCGTAGGTGGGGTGCACTAGCTTAACTACACGTGGAGCGGTGTTTTATGTGTGAACCGACACTCTCAGAACACATATCATTGGTGTTAAGGTGTTTTGGAGTGGTTTTAATCCTGCTGTTGGGCCCGTATTGTCCAAACGCAGAAATGCCGCTCTATTAGTGATCAAAATACCTCCGCTGACGTTCTTCGCCGTAAATTTGTGTTTTCTATTGTAATAGCCTGACAGTTCGTGCGTGGGTTGATTTTTTTCATGTTTCTGTTTTTCAATGTAAGAGCATAGAAATTTGTAGAAGGCTTATTAGTTCCCTCTCATGTAAAGACCGAAATGGATGGTGGAAATGGGATGCCGGCTTCTGTGGTCTCCCCACTGGCCTCACCTGACGCCTTCCTGGAAGAAATTGTGAGCATTCCGGAAAGCAACTACTGATTCAGCGGTGCGAAGCAAGCACGCATTCCGCGGATTTAGTTTTGGGATGTACAAGAAGTTTTGGGCTGTATTTGTCCTGTGTGCGGTCGAGGCGCCATTATTTTTTTTTATATTATTTCGTTCAACCGAATGTGCGTCATTGCCGTCTATCCTTGTGCTGTTGGGTTCAACTTATATGTATGTGAAGTTGGGCATGTTTACCAAAGTAATAAATGTGTTTTGCAATTCTCTCGATTTTTGCCTCGTGTCCGTCTGACAGACGCAGTGTCAGCGCCCCATAGATTCTGTCCTATCATCACTGGACCCCACTTGAAACGGTTTCTCAAGGTCAGGGTTCGTCACGGATGCCCTAATACCGCATAAACTACACCCCTCGGAAACTAAGCATCGTTTGCGATTGACCTTCGTTTAACAGAGCGGATAGGAGAACATTTACTAATTCAAGTTTTTGTACTCTCAGCGGGAGCTTAATTTCAAACGGTCTAGTTTTTCAGTTATTGCCAAATTTGGTACGAATCAGGCATTGAGCTGAAAAGTACAAAGGTCGGGAACCACTTGCCAAGGCCACGGTTTTTTGTAACGTATTTACTGCGGCAGCAAACGCGGGGCAATATGCTTGCTGAAGTGAAGCAGAAAATGGGCCCAGTGGCTCTGAACTGCGGGCTTAGACGTGGAAAGTGACGGACTGCTGACTTTTACATAACTTGAAAATTTTGCTTTCCGTCAGCGCCACAGAACGATGTTGGCTTTGGAGTTTTTCTCGCAGTCATTGCTTTCTTTCTGCCGCTCCTTAATTAAAGAAATTGATAAAGACCGTGTTTTCATGTTCAAACTCGTTTCGCCAAGCAAAAGGTTCTAGGCACGTGTGCTCGTTCTATTGTTATCTTGGTGTGCGCTGATTAGAGCCTCTTCTCTAAACCGTTTTTCTTATTTTTGGCTGGTTGCAAAAATTACCGAGGGCACGTTATCTCTTGCGGGCATCTAATCCGTAATACAATATGTGTTAGTGTCAAAGCCTTTCTATATATCAGTTGTGGGCCGCAGAACTGATACGAGGAGAGCATAATAATGCAGCTAGCCTCTTTTCTTTTTCACGTTTCCGGCTCTTACTGAAGGGGTGAAAGAATTTTGGTTTGAAACTCCGTTGAATTTCAGATTCGTGCTGAAACGTACCGCCCGTGGTTTGTACTTGAAAAGACAGGCAAGTGAGGTGACTCAGTGGTTTACGACAAAAATAAAACGTTGCGTGCATTTAGTTAGCGACACAAAAGCCATATTTTGCACTCGCTTACAGCAAATACACACAAATTTAGTGAAGAATTTTCTCCTAAATCATTAGATCCCCTCATACTTTTCCCCTCGTACAGGATTGCATATCAGTTTCTTCTTCCGGTTAACCTCTCTGACTTTCCTTCCCCTCCACGTCCAGCACCGCTTAATATGTGTAAAGAGTTCCCCGATAAAGCGGTAGAGATAACTTATTGTGACGAAGAAGGCGAAGCTGGCAGTTGATCTACAAGGTCCAACCCCTAATCTTACTGGAAAGGCGCGCTCTACGTCTCTGCCTTGGTCTCCCAAAATCAGTTTCAAACGCCCTGCTTTATCTCGAAGCCAGTATGCCCGATTTAATTTCCCGCTTTCAAATACTCACGGTGCGAACTTTCCTCAGGTCGTTGGACCCGATGACTAATGTCAGTACTCCTATTTTTGTGTCTCAGCAGGCCTTATTTTTTTTACCATCATTGGCCACGGTATTAAATGCCACAAATTACCTTAACGCAGAAACTTTTAACCCCGATTGGTGTTGATCTCAGTTCCTTGCAGTGGGTTGACGACACGCCGGTAGCAGTGGAATTCCATTTTGATCACATCTTCCCATCTCATGCGAAACACATGCCCACAAACATTTTAAACGGCATTCTTTCTGGTCATATAGCGGAATTCCCCCATCATGTGGTGCTTTCTACTGATGCCTCCGTCAGCGGCCAAAAAGCTGCAGTTGGCATCTTTTCGCAGGATTTGGCATGCAGCTATTCTGTCCGCATCCCAGATTATATCCCCATATTCTTTGCGGAATATTTGGCTCTTGGAATGGCCCTGCACAAAATTCCGTGCCATGTATCTCACGTTATCGTCCTGGCTGATTGTTTGTCAGTTCTAGTCTCCCTTGAAACTTCCCAAAAATATTTTTTGTGCCGCTTCCTGCGATTTTTGTCCCGTCCACTTTAAAGGAGGTCCGTTTTGTCTGGGTTCCTGGTCATGGAGGCATTCATTCCAACGAGGTGGCTGATTATTTAGCAAGGTCAGCTCTTGACGGGCCAGTAACGCATCCCGTCCCGAATTTCCGTCTGCTGGCGATCTCCAGGTTCCAGCGGTTCCAACACATATCAGCCAGGTTACGCGATCCCCTACTAAATACTGCTGATTATCAGCACTTAGCGTATAAATGGAACGTCCGTTCGTGTAAAACCAGGCAGTGTGAGGTATCAATGACGCGACTGCGGTGCAGGATTCCCAGTTTAAATTTATACCTATGCAGTTGTGGGTGGTCTCCAACAAACCTATGTGACTCATGCGGGGTCGTTGAACCTGTGGACCATTTCCTGCTCTACTGTCCAAAGTTCGCACTTCAGAGAAAGATTTACCTGGACGTCCCTCTCTCCAGGTTAGGGCTCCCGTTATCTATGCCAGTGTTGTTATCGTTCGGAGCGAGCGCCAAAGGATTTGCTTTGAGTTCAATTTGTGGGAATCTACATGATTACATAATTGCAACTGGTAGGTTGATTTTCTAACTCCTTTAAAAGTATCGAAGTTTTTTTTTATTATTATTATTCTCGCCAAAATGTTCTTTGTTATTTCACTTCAAATATTCTTCTGTCGTTTTTCATGAATACATTTTTCAAAATTCACGTTTAATCCTATGAAAATTTTCTTATGTATACCACTGCACCTTGGCCAATCCCCCCACGTGGATATGTGCCATTATAAAGAGGTGAAGAAGAAGAAGAAGAAGATCGGGACGGAACGCTCGCGCTAGGCCTGCGGCCATTAAAACATCTTGCTGGTCTCCAAATAACATTTGTTGGAGATCCTGGGTATCATCGCCATCCTGGTCACGGAGCTTCGGCGTCCTGCGCCTGCTGCGGTCATCGGCCGTGTGTACCTCGTCCGCACCGCCCGGCTGTGCCCCAGCCCGCCAGACGTGAACCGACCTCGCCGCTCATCCCAGCCCCGTCCTCCGCCCCGACCACAAGACACGACGAACTCACGACGCTGTCGCGACGAGAACCAATGACCCGAACGACCGAAGACGCAGCTGACAAGTAAATACACTTTCCCCCGGCCCATGCCGATCTGTGCGTCCAAGGGCCTCGGTCGTCGGCTACTAACAAAGTGCGCCCCGGATGCTTCGCAGACCGGGAGTAATTTGCTCATATCTCTCATCATGCCGGCCAGCACTTCACCACCTTGCCACTTCTGTTCTGCCCTTGAAGCCCATCACCATATCACGCGTCCCTTCGTCGATGTGTTCTGCTATTTACGATCTGGACGATCGCTCGCAGGCCTCGGGTAATGTCACGAAGACGACGAAGCTGGCAGTGGCGCGGGACGGAGCGCTCGCGCTAGGGCAGCGGCCATTAAATCACCTCATTGCCATCAGTCATCTCGTCTCATTCTTCTGCTGGCCGCAAAGTAACAATATGAACTCAAAAAGAAATAGTGGCGCACAAAAGAAGACGGGATTCAGTTTCCTTGAGTTCCAAGGTACTGCTTGTCCGTGTCTTCTCGTTCGTCCCGTCTCGTGCGGCATCCTGAATGCATGCCTCGTGACAAACATTTACGTTTGGACGCGTTCGGCATTTGCGAAGAGAACAACTTTAGCAACATATCGGCAGTGGTGGAGGTTGCCGCGTTCACCTTTCTCCCCTCACCGTGGACCTTCGAAGTCGCACCATCCCGATGTCCAAGGCCGGTCAACAGCCCCCCAGTCAACAGCCCACCCCCGCCGGAGCCAGTCGTCTGCTCCGGTGCGGTCCGGCAGCGGGACCCCGCTGTTTTCAGCGGCCACAGCGACCAAGATGTGGAAGATTGGCTGAAATCGTATGAACTGGTGAGCCGCCATAACAACAGGGACGACCGTGTCAACCTCACTAATGTGATATTCTACCTGAGCGACGCCGCGAACCTGTGGTTCCGGAACCGCGTGGCCGACATTCCCACCTGGGCCTTTCTAAACAGCACACTTGCGGAGGTTTTCGGCCGTCCCGCAGTGCGGAAACTGCGCGCTGAGCAATGCCTACGTGTCCGAGCTAACCACACGGATGAGACTTTCACCAGCTACATTGAAAATGTAGTTGTCCTTTGCAAGCGTGTTGACCCGGCTATGACCGAGGCTGAGAACATCAAGCACATCCTGAAAGGCATCGACGACAACGCTTTTCAAATGTTGTTGGCCAAGAGCCCCACCACCGTTGCTTCGTTGTATACCCTGTGCCAAAGTTTCGACGAGTTGCGCAAACAACGCCTTTGCGCTCGCCGCCCTCCCCCACCTGCCGGCTCCATCTCTGGCCTTGGTTTCAACCATGACTTACTCGCTACCATCAAAGACTTCGTGCGGGACGAGGTCGCCAGGCAAACCTCGCTCCTATCTTGCCAACACCCATCACCGCCCGTCCTCATTCCTGAGATCCGGCATGCAATGACGCAGGAGGTCGCCGATGCACTTCCTTGTCTTCGGCAACCGGTTACTTTGGCCCCCCAGGCCGGTCTTTTTCCGATCCAACCCACCCCTGTTGCCGCCCCGTTGAGCTACGATCCTCCAGTAACCGTGCCGCCTGCGCCCGCACCCGTGCCTCTCACCTATGTCGACGCTGTCAGAAGGCCACCGCGGCCGCAGGCCTATGCATACGCTCTTCCTGCGGTGCCTGCGCCTGCTGCTCCCCGACACCGTTTCGCGCCCGCTGCCTACAGTCCTTGGCGCACGGCTGACGACAGACCTATCTGCTACGCCTGCGGTATTCCAGGCCACGTCGCGCGCATCTATCGACGTACTCTGCCTGCGCCTCTGCACCCCCTGCCGGACTACCCCGGTACGGATCGCACCTTTCGCCCTCCTTTCGAACCACCCCACCGGGGCACCTCACCTGAACGCGCGCTTGGTCGCCAGCCCTACGTTTCCCACCGCTCGCCCTCCCCTCGCCGCCGCTCCTTGTCGCCCATGAGGCGTCGCACCGTGCCCGCCGATTCGTAAAACTAGCAGCCGCAGTTCCTGGGGCACGAACAGCACTCTCATCGCCCTGCTTAAGTCCTCGTCTTTCACCGCCGAATCTTCTTGACATATTTGTAGACGGCGTCCCGACACTTGCGCTTGTGGACACTGGGGCCACCTTTTCTGTAATTAACGAAAACTTTTGCGTTTGCTTCGAAAAGTTACCACCCCATCTTCTGGACTCTCCTCCGTACAGCTAGCGCCGAGCCCGTTCATCGTTCTGCCGCTTGCACAGCACGCGTCGCCATCGCCGATGTTTTATATGTTGTCGAACTTTTAGTCCTCCGTGCAAGCTCTCATGACGTCATCCTTGGTTGGGATTTTCTATCCCGCCACAGCGCTATCATTGACTGCGCCCGTGCGCTTTCGTCTTTTCTCCGCTCTGTGACGCACCCTTCGACGAACCTCCGATTCGCTGTGATGATAAACTTGTTGCCGAGGACACCGATATTCCCCCTGAGAGTGCTGTGCTCGTCCCTGTGTGCGCCGCCTCTGTTTCTGACGCCACCGTTCTCTTCAAGCCTTCCCCCCTCCTTGCCTCGCGCCGACGTCTCTCTCTTCCCTTCGCCGCCATCGACATTCACCACGGTGCTGTCGCGATCCTCGTCTCTAACACCTCATTATCTGCGTTCCCCTTGCTCCGTGGCGAGTGCCTTGGTCATTTTGAGACCGCAGACTTGATCTGTTCCTTGGACACCGAAGTGACCTCCTCCGGTCCCGACATCGCAGCCCTCACTCCACGTGGCGCTACTCCCGATCACCCACTGCCTTCGGACATTTTCGACCGCTCTATTGACCCCGACCTCGACACAGCTAAACACGCGCAGCTTCTTGCCCTGCTCAAGCAGTTTCGCTCATCGTTTGACCACCACTCCTCTTCTTTGGGCCGTGCGACCACTGTCGAGCAACACATTGAAACCGGTACCAATACTACTCTTCGCCAGCGCCCCTACCGTGTGTCACTTCCCGAGCGCCGCCTCATCGCTGAGCAAGTGGACGACATGCTACAACGCGGCACTATTCAGCCATCTGCCACTCCTTGGCGATCCCCAGTTGTCCTGGTGAAAAAGAAGGATGGCACCATACGATTTTGCGTGGACTATCGCCGACTCAACAAAATTACGCGCAAAGACGTCCACCCGCTACCCCGTATTAACGACGCCAGTAAAGTTCAGGTTCTCTATCTTCCTTCCTCGCACCAGAGGTGCCCCGCCAGAGACGGTTTGTTCACTTCAAGACTGCAACGTTTTCTTCCCACCAGGGGTGCCCCGTCAGAGACGGTCTTACTATGAGTTGAAACGCAGGGATCAAGGGAAACTTAAAGATTTATATGCAGATATTTACAGCATATACAAGTTTAGGCACTCGAGACAAATTAAACGGCAAAAAGATACAAAACAACAAAAAGGTGGAACTGGCTAACACTGCCCTACTCGGCATATCCGAAGATGCATAGCACCTGACCTTAGCGCAGAACCCTTTTTCCAGCTCCGCGGCCCGTGTTTTAAAGCCCTAAAGGCCCGGCACACATTTCGTAGCTTCCAATCATGTTGTGCTCTTAACATGATTGGTTCTTCAAGGGCATGGCCAGCCCTCCAGCTTCTATAAGGTAAACCACCCTTTCAATATCAAAATAAAAGCAAAAACAAACACAAACGCACGGTCGTGCCAGCACGTGCGGGGTAGAACATTCTCTCCACCACAAAATAAAAACAAACAAATACACATTCGTGCCTGCACGTGCGCCAATCGGTACCGCGGGGCGAAGGGGACACTCGTATTTCCCGGCGCATTCGCGAGCGGCCGCGTTCCGAGAAAGGAGACGCTTCTGCTTTCAGCGCCTCCATCCGCCCCCCCCCCCCCCCCTTCACGCCGATGGCATCCATTGAAGACGGCAGCAGGCGATGTGGTGAGAAAGAATTAGCGGTACTAACAATCCCGCACGCAATACCGATCCTATACAACGCCCTTGACTGCTTGCAAGGCGCCGAGTTTCTCTCCTCTCTGGATATCCGTTCCGGCTATTGGCAAGTCCCGATGTCTGAGTCCGACCGTCCTAAAACGGCATTCGTTACCCCTGACGGCCTATATGAATTCACCGTAATGCCATTCGGTCTATGTAACGCTCCAGCTACGTTCGAACGAATGATGGTCAACTCTTGCACGGCCTCAAGTGGAACATTTGTCTCTCCTCTTTAGATGGTGTTGTTGTGTTTCGCCCGACTTCCTTACGCATCTCCAGCGCTTGCGCCAGATATTGAGCTGCCTCACCCGTGCTGGCCTTCAACTTAACCTCACGAAATGAATTTTATGGCTTAGCTGTTTCTTTTAGTGCTGCCGCCTTTCAATACTTTAGAGGTCCACGACGCTTTAAAAGCTTACTGCTAGTATTAACAAGTAATGTCGCTACCACATAATAAAAACTCACTATTCTTAAAAATAAAGCTACGACACAAGTGGAAGGAGAAAATGCAGAGATGAAGCAAGAGCGTGAGCTCAGCGGTGCCAGTGTCTTTTTTTTTTTTGTTACGGGAACCTGCACCAATTCCTGATTCAAATTCTGGACGCTTGTCAAGTGGGTCAATCTACATACGCTCTCGTCGCGGCAAAACAAAATGCTTTGGTTTATTTTATTTCTACGTATTTATTTGTGTGCTAGTTCTGTAAGACCAGGAATAAAATACAGGACAGTGAACACAAATTGTTCCAAAATGCGTTTTGCGTTTCCTTTCACATCGGCACGTTTTTAACCGGGTTATTACCATGATCTACTCTCATGTGTGGACTGACGCTTTATGAAGAGCGGATACTTGGCCGGTGTATCAGCCGGCTGCTTATGTTCCTTCATTTTTCCAACTTTGCCAACACCACAAAAAAAGACGTATTTTCAAATTCCTGTTGACAGTAGTATGCGCGCAAGAGCACGCAAGGAGAGCAAGCAATATCATCATTCCGCTCGGCTTGCGCTAACACTGCTCTTGTTGCCAAATAAAAGAGAACCTATGCCAGCGAGAAGGCAGACACACAAGAAGAGGTCGTCTTCAGAAGGCTGCGAGTTCCCGCGCGCCGCTTTGGACGGTGATTTCATGTCGTTCCCGATTCCCTAGCAATTTTCTACCACACTCACTACCGTAGCTCTGCTGCGAGAAGTTTTGAAAAATTTTTGGCTTCAGTTCAGTGATGCCAACCAATTAAATAGCAACTTTCGCCGGCGAAGTGTCCAGTTCATGCATTGCAGAATATGTATTTCATACCTGGCCTTCGAAGAGATCGAAAACCGATTAGCCACCTGTGCTCGCGAATGCGCCGCCGGCACCCCGGCCAACAATTCATTACCATGAAGAGCCTTTCTAGCCAGAGCAGGTTCAGCCCCAACTCGAATTTTTGACACGCAGCGAAGGAGGAAGCAGTACATTAGCGAATCCCAAGATCTGCGAAAACACCTGCAAGCGCCAGTGTGATAAAGGTCAAGCCCACAATAGTAGGATACAAGACAAGAACGCAACCGCATTTTTCCTTCAAGGTACTCCCTTCCAGCCATTGTTGTCGGCCGATTTTCAGGACCCTGATAATGAGAGAATATAGGTAGAGCGCCACAATAGAGATAGGGTCTGTCAGAAGAGCAAGTAGGCTCTATGCTTGAGCAACCCATAATCCCCTTTCATCTACCACTCCCTGCTTTGTCACACTAGCAGGATCGTTAGAATCAGTCCAGGCCATTAACTGGAAGGCGACCTTTTGAGAAATGCGGCTGGGTTGTGATGCAGCAACCAGGTATAGTTCACTGGGCGCTCGAATGTGACTACACAAACGGGCCCGGACAAGGTTTGGGAGAATGGGTGTTGCAGGACGGATGGTGCAAGGCAGGAGGCTTAAGGCCCGTTCACGCTTGGCCGGCGAGCGGAGCGGATTCTCTCGCCGCAAAAATTAGGACCTGTTCTCATCTGTTGACGCCGATCGTGGCGGAGCCTCCGCTCCGCTACTGTTTCTCGCTTTTCCACACCCCGTCGCTGCTAGCGGCATACACAGATATAGTGAGAAAAGAGCATAAATTTGCGCTCTCTACATACCATACGCGTATGCATGCTTACGTACGTTAAACGCAGGCGCATTCCCACTTTTAGTTTAGCATATGCTAGCACAGACGCAAAAATAAACTCAGCCCATTGTGGCGTCATCTGGTTGTCAGGACGGGAACTATTACTGTCAACAAACCGACTCTCCTATTAAGCTCGGAAGGGGCAGAATCGTCTCTTGAATAAAAAAAAAGAAAGCAAATATATCACTCATATGTTTTCTTATGGGCGAGGCGAAACCAAGCTAAAGACCGGTGCTCCATTTTCGGCCAGTGAAAAGGCTGAAAAAGGCAGAAACAACGAGAATTCAGTACGAAGCGAGGGGTCCCGCTTCGAAGGGCGCCGCCATTTCGTCGCCCCGCGGCGGAAATCAATCAGACCGATCGGCCTCGCCGCGCCGTTTTCCACTTCGCTCGCCGGATTTTGCGGCCAGTGTGGACGCGCCTATGACCTTGCGACCTTCAAGGGCTACAGGGGGCTTCAATTAAAGTCCCGTATGGCTGCCCGAGAGTGAACCAGCAGCATGCTAGGCTTGTCTTGTGTTCTCCTGCCTGATCCCGCAATAAATTGCAATAATTTGCCACTATAAGCGGAAGAAGTCGTCCTGATCAAAAACACCTGTCCATTACCTCTGTTTTTGACCTGCAGAAACATTTAACTCATCGAATATTTTTCTATTGTATTTTTCACGTTATTTGTTTCACTTGTGCTGCTTTATGGTTTTTTTTTTGCGCGGTAATAACTCCATTTATTTTTACGCATTTTATTTTTATTCCTTGAAAAAATTTTTGTAATTTTACCGCACTGGCCTTTTAGGATTGTTGTATTAATTTTTTTCTTCTGGGGAGTTTTCTTCTGAGGGAGTTCCACAAGCAGGACCTGGGGACCAGAGCGCAGCCCAGCCTTCAGCTCGGTCGGACAAGTTCCTAGGAAAGCTTAATTCGCTCATTGGTCAAGAAAATGTGATAACTTTTTGGCCACGTCGAGAAGTGAAGTGAAAATTTGACAGAAGGAGGCTGTGGTATACATTTTGTGTATCAGTATTGTCGAAGACAACACCAGAAACGAGATGCGAACATTCCTCAAAATATGTGGGTGCCACAGGAATCTGAAATATAGGGGAACTTCAAAAGATGCTTCTTTGATCCCGCGGCCAGCAACACTAGAAAAGAGGAACGAATACAGATTACGAGGACAATAACCTGCTTCATCTGCCATTTATGGCTCCGAGAAAGGTGACATTAGAAGGTTTATTCCCGAGCTGCAATTTGATTAGGGAGAGGCAAAAAAGGGGATCAGCTTCTGGGGAAGTAACACAAGGGAGATAACCGGTATGCAATGGGCGGTAATAAGTCTGGAAGCTACTCTACTGGGAGCGGCTTAATCTGTACACCGATGAGCAAATTCTGGCGATAACGTCTTTGTGCCAGCGGAGGAGGGGAAGGGAAAGCTGACGGAAGCAGGTTGTGGAGCTAGTGACCGTACTACCGGGAGAGGAGGTTTTCGCGAGTGAGAGGGGATTGCCAATCCCGGCGCGCTAACCAGACGACGTTCAGCTTTCACATCAATCGGACGTGTACCCGAGGTCGTATTCCTGCTGCCTAGCCGTGGTCATGAAGACCGTACCAGTCCCAGACGCTAGCAAGACTCGCCCCGTGGATGCGGCTACGGTACGGAGACGCCGGCGTGTTCGGTTCACGCTCCCGAGTGGAGACATCGTCTGCCCGCGGAGAGTGGAAGTGGCCCTGCGTGAACCCCAACTGCGGCTACGTGGAGGGGCTGCCGCAGTAGAAGAAGGCGACAATCCTCTGTTCAGTTCAGTTCAGTTTATTTACCTTAAAGGCCCCCTTGTATCGGGAGTATTACATAAGGGGTGGGATTTTAATGAAATGAGCAAACAAGACAGCGAATATTATTTAGCACTGAAGGTGATCGGTTACATGTTCTTGAAAAGTACCGGATGAAGCGATGTTGACGATGTCACGGGGAAGGCCGTTCCAGGCCGTTGCTGCTCGAAAGAAAAATGAAGCAGAAAAGGTGGCAGTATGCGATGGCGGCCGTTCAACTTGTAGGGGATGACTGGTGCGGTGAGATATGCGTGCGGTAGCTGTGATATACGGTGACCGATTGAGGGAAGAATGAAATAATTTGTGATAAAGGGTGAGACTTGAAATGCGACGACGGAACGAAAGGGGCGGTAGTCCTGATAATGCTTTCAATGAAGAAATGCTGACGTCATATGAGTATGAAGGGTGGATGAACCGAGAGGCACGATTTTGGACAGCTTTAAGTGCATTAATTAAATAAGTTTGGTGCGGGCTCCATATGGCAGAGGCATATTCTAATTTTGGTCTGATGAGCGATTTATATGCGAGTAATTTTGCGTGTTGAGGGGCAAGGCGGAGATGGCGCTTGAGAAAACCAAGTGCTGAAATGATGTTGCCAATATGGGTGCGCCAAGATAAATCACAAGACAAGGTGACTCCTAGATACTTATAAGATGATACTGAATCAATCGAGGTGTTAGAAATGGAATATTGGAAGCGATGCGGGCTATGGCTACGAGAGAAGGATAAGAGTTTGCATTTATTAGGATTTAGGGACATGAGCCAGTTGTTACACCAATTAAGTACGCTGTTAAGATCGGTTTGAAGACTAAGTTGATCACGAGAGTTAATAGTGCGGTAAATAACACAGTCGTCAGCGAATATTCGAATACTGCAGGAAACGTGGTCAGGTAAATCATTAATATATATTAAAAAGAGTAATGGACCGAGTACAGATCCTTGAAGATACATGAACAGATACATGAAGTGTCAGTCAGTCTTCAGAGGAAATCCAAGCTGTAGGGTACCAATTTGTAAAGTGGCTGCAGTATTATCGTATAGATTCAATAAAGGAGAGCTAATGCAAAGCTAAATTTGATTAGAAGAAATATCGCTCGATCTTCTGAAACATAAGCCAAGGCTGTGTAACCCATCTCTAAGCCTGCGTCTAACGTGAAGAAAATTCAGTGAAACTTGATTACTTACACGCGTTGGCAATTCTATGAACTATTTTCATTCCTCCTGCAGTCAACTCATGCACGAAAACCCATACCTTCATTGAAGACAGCTGCGATGCGCTTCGTTTTTGCAGGTGGTTTCAAGACTGCAAGTGAAAACCTACACCTCACAAGCGCAACCTTTCTCAACATGTGGAAGCGGGTCAAATTTCTTCGCTACAAACTTGAGGCACGTCAGGTTTTCACGTTTTACAGCGGTTTATTTTTACAGCAGTTAATATAGTTATATTTACAGTAGATTTAATTACAGCTGTATTAAGCAAACTGCTGCAGAAAAGTTTTAAAGCTCAAGATATTGAGGGAAAATCAGCACAGCAATTGTCCATAAACCACTCTGTCAGATGGCTTGTTCCTTTCATTCTTCAGTACAACGCGTACATTTTCTGAAGAGATGAATCACGGAAGGTTCAGATAGTCAATCGATCTTCAAAATGAATTTCGATAATGCCTTGAGTGGTGGCTGAAGCAGCCAGTGATTGCGTGCAGGGCACTCCCAGGCTGCGATTATCTTCGCAATCTTCCTGTGCCTCCTATCTCCCCTTCGCTCTATTCCTGAAGATTACTTCTCTGCCTTCCGGTACCTTTCTTAAACATTTACCGCTCGTCGCTGCCTTCGTCCTTCTGCTTCTTAGAGTGCCACGCTTGCTCTGCAAGTAGCTATTATCTCCCCTTTCCTCTACAATCTGTGTTCCAGCTCATGGTTGTCCTCCATGAAGCTGTACGACCTTTCCCAACCTTGTTTTCTAATGAGCGCAAGACAAAATTGGCGGGGGCTTAGCTTTGGTTAAGCCTGATAGGTTGCGAAAGCAGGTGTTTTATGCTGCATATGCAGTGCCTCTAGTGGGAAGAGCGCGGCGCGCCTTGCCAAGCGGCCGCCGTTACCCGACCAGCCGAGTTGGTAGTCCGTATCTCGCTCCTGGTATGACGTCACTCTGTAACGTCACTAGGAATGGTATGACGTCAGGGGTCGTTCTAAAGGTCAAACGTGTCAAGTGGCCGCCGCTATGCGAAAAGCCGCTCTTGGGAGTAGTATTGCTTTCGCAATAAAAAGCCTGCACCCTATGGAGAAGAGGGAGCAGCCAGTTTCTGCACGTGCATTCTCTCAATGAGGCAACATTGCGGCTACTAGGCGGCTTGGCCTCTTTCACTGGGTTAAAGAATGTGCCATTGTAATGAGTAATAAATCTATCCTGTATTCTATAGACTTTCATTTTCTCCTGCAAAGCTTTCCCACAGTGCATCTATCTCCTGCTTTGTCTTCATAAACACCAACCGCATCCGTATTGTTTATAGGTCTGTCCTCTCATATCACCAGGCTTCATTCCTACTTTCTTATCTACTCACACCTGCAGAAGACCACAAAGCGCTGAAACTTCCTTACGCCGGTAATAAGTTTGATATCACACCTGCTTTTGTAATACTTTTAAAGGTGGCAGTCTTTCGTGCTCAGTTTACCTGGAGCATGTGAGCGGACATGAAGTTTAATGCCAGTTGGCGCATTCGAGAGTAACCGAGGGACAAAGTCAAAAACTTTCATTCCTACGTTACGCTTTAAGGCACGTACTCGAGACGTGATCATGGAATACATGCAATTATTTGCATGTATTCGTTCACCTGTTGAAATATTTCAAGGAGCACAGCTAATCGGCCCAATAGTGCAAACGTATTGGCAAAGGCCGACCCTAGATTGATCCAGAGTGAAACCATTCATTTGGAATATTATGTCGATTGGCTGTGCTGCATTGGACAAGGATGACGATGATGGAATTAGAGGGCAGCACATCAACTTACCCTCCTTCGTTAGCAGAGGACAGCGCTAAACAAGAAAACTTTAGCCATTATTGGCGCCAGTGCCCTTCTGTGCATCTTTCCTTGCGTCTTTGAATCCAATCTTCCATCACTGTGTTGTGTAATTCAAAGTATACCTTCAAGCGCTGCAGCTCGGCTTCACTGGCAAGTGTCGAAGAACCTTCTTGTGCCTCACTGCTATTGAATTCGGCGATCATTCACGCTATCTCATAGTGGGCTGATATGTCGGCACAAATGGAATTAAAGTTTTTGTTGCGCTGGCGGCATTATTATACCGTATCTCTTTTGTCTACTGCTTCTGATAGTTTTTGAATACTCGATATGGAATATACGCGTACAAGTGTGATGTCATGTTGTTTCGTCGACGAGCACATTGGATCACGTTTCTTTGCGAAAAGATTGCACTGCCACAGTTTTCAGTTGTTATCCCCATGTTAAAATAATAGCATACATGCATAACGTAAATCAAAAGCTTGAGAGAAACAGCACAAAAGACGGGGACGAAAGAAAGAACACAGTACAAACGCTGTCCTACAGCGCTCATCCTGTGTTCTTTTTTTCGTTACCGCCTTTTGCGCTGCTACCTTAAAGATTGTATTATGAATTCGCCCGTTTAGCAGTCGTACTTGACAAGGTTTTCGAATAAAACCATCTGCAGTTCACTTGCCAAATTGTAGCGCCAGTGGTATGGACAGCGCTAGTGCGGGAGCACCGAACGCAAGTGGCGCTAGAATGCAAAACTGAAGTTTAAAAAATGCGAGTTAAAATTGAAACGACGAAAAAAACTTTGCGCAACGCGAGCTATGTCGAGAATAGGTAACGAATGATTTATTTAAACAAGGGCAAGACGGCACAGCGGAGGCAAAAAAGCGTAAAATTACCAAGGGCACTTTATCTCTCGCGGGCATCTAATCCGTAATACAAGATGTGTTTGTGTCAAAGTCTTTCAATATAGCAGTTGTGAGCCGCAGAAATGATGATGATGATGAT
The DNA here is from genome assembly GCF_055824585.1 of Amblyomma mixtum. Taxonomy (NCBI): domain Eukaryota; kingdom Metazoa; phylum Arthropoda; class Arachnida; order Ixodida; family Ixodidae; genus Amblyomma; species Amblyomma mixtum. Next base: position 234,512,337 of record NC_143013.1, read on the forward strand.
GATGATGTCCTCGGGCTGAATGGCACATACCCACGGCGGGGGATTGGCCAGGGTGCATAGCGGCAGAAATGATACGAGGAGAGCATAATATTGTAGCCAGCCTCTTTTCTTTTTTCGTTTCCGGCTGTTACTGAAGGGGTGAAAGAATTTTCGGTTTCAAACTGCGTTGAATTTCAGACTCCTGCCGAAACTTACCGCGCCTTTTTTGTACTTGAAAAGGCAAGTGAGTTGACTCAATGGTTTACGACAAAAAAAAAAAACAATGCGCGCATTTAGTTCGCGAAACAGACGCCATATTTTGCAGTCGTTTACAGTAAATACACACAAATTTGGTGTAGCATTTTCTCCTAAATCATTACATCCCCTCAACCTTTTCCCCTCGAACAGGATATCATATCAATTTCTTTTTCCGGTTAACCTCCTTGCCTTTCCTTCTCCTCCAGCATCGTTTAATAGTTGCAAAGAGTTCCCCAATATAGCGGTAGAGATAATATATTGTGACGAAGAAGACGAAGCTGGCAGTGGCGCTGGACATAGCGCTCCTTGTTTAACATTTTGTACACCTATCAGTTGCCGCCTGTGTCTTGGCCAATCCCCCGCAGTGGGTATGCGCCATTTTCTAGAGGACAACAACAACAACAACAACATAGCGCTCGCGCTAGGCCAGCGGCCATTAAATCATCTCATTGCCATCAGTCATCACGTCTGATTCTTCTGCTGGTCAGCAAGCAATATTTGTTGGAAGTGCTGGGGTATCATCGCCACCCTGGTCACGGAGCTTCGGCGTCCTGCACCTGCCGCGGTCATCGGCCGTGTGTACCTGGTCCGCACTGCCCGCCAGACCTGAACCGACCTCGCCGCTCATCCCAGCCCCGTCCTCCGCCCCGGCCACAAGACACGATGAACTCACGACGCTGCCGCGCCGGGGACCAGTGACCCGACCGACCAGAGTCGTCAATGACAAGTAAATACACTGTTCCCCTGTCCATGCCGATGATCTGTGCGTCCAAGGGCCTCGGTCGTCGGCTCCTGGCAACCTGCGGCCCGGATGCTTCGTAGACCGGGATTTCATTTGCTCATATCTCTCATCGTGGCGGCCAGCACTTCACCACCTCGCCACTTCTGTTCTGCCCTTGAAGCCCATCACCATATCGCGGTCCCTTCGTCGATGTCTTCTGCTATTTACGAACTGGACGATCGCTCGCAGGCCCATCGTAACGTGACGAAGAAGACGAAGCTGGCAGTTGCGCGGGACGGAGCGCTGCCAGTGGCCAGTGGTCATTAAAAAATATTGCCATCAGTCATCTCGTCTCATTCTTCTGCTGGCCGCCAAGTAACAATATGAACTCAAAAAGAAATAGTGGCGCACAAAAGAAGATGGGACGAACGAGAGGCACGGACAAGTTTCACTTGAAGGGTTAAAGTGATTCAGTTCCCTTGAGTTTCAAAATAATGCTTGTCCGTGTCTTCTCATCCGTCCCGTCTTGCGCGGCATCCTGAGGGCATGCCTCGTGACAACAATGTACAGGCGCGGACATAAGTAAACGGAGCACGCTATTTCGTTGAAATTGCAATCACGCCTTCTCCATTGGAAATGAAGAAACACTGTATGTCTACAAGAAAGCCCACCAACCTCCGCTACCAGCATGCGCGTACCACTTGTGGAAATTTCAATTAGGTGACGCATGAAACATATTCGAACACAGTTGCGTGCGCCGTTTACTTTTGTCCACGCCTGTACGTTTAAACGCGTTTGGCATCTGCAGAAAGAACCACTTTAGCAGCATATCGACAAGAATGAATTTTGTGGATTAGCTGCTTCTTTTCAGTGCTAACGCCTTTCAATACTTTAGTTGTCTGCGACGCTTTAAAAGCGTACTGCTTGTTGTTAATAAGTAATGTCGCTACCCCAAACTAAAAAATCACTATTTCTAAATGCAAAGCTACGGCACAAGTGGAAGGATAAAATGCAGACATGAAGAAAGGGCGTGAGCTCAGCGGCTCCAGTGTGTTTTTCTTTTTAAGGGAACCTGCACCGACAGTTGATTTGAATTCTGCACGCTTGTCAAGTGGGTGAATCTACATGCGCTTCCCTCGCGGCAAAAGAAAATGCTTTTGTTTATTTTATCTTTACTTGTTTATTTGTGTGCTAATTTTGTAAGGCCAGAAATGAAATACTGGACACTGAACACAAATTGTTCGAAAATGTGTTTTCCCTTTCCTTTCACATCGGCATATTTTTAACCGCCTTATGACCATATGATCTGCTCTCATGTGCGCACTGACGCTTTATGAACAGCGGATACTTGGCCAGTGTAGCAGCCGGCTGCGTATGTTCCTTCATTTTTATAACTTTGTCAACATCGCAAAAAAAAGGCGTCGTTTTCAAATTTCTGTTGACGGTAATATACACGCAAAGTGCACGACGGACAGCCAGCAATATCATCATCCTGCTTGGCTTGCGCTAACACTGCTCTTGTTGGCAAATAAAAGAGAACCTATTCGAGCGAGGAGCCATACACACAAGAAGAGGTTGTCTTCAGAGAGCTGCGAGTTCCCGCGCGCCGCTTTGGACGGTGATTTCCTTTTCGTTCACGATTCCACAGCAATTTTCTACCATACTCTCTACCGTAGCTCCACTCCGAGAAGTTTTGAAAAATTTTTGGCTTCAGTTCAGTGGTGCCAAACAATTAAATAGCAACTTTCGCCGGCGGTGCGCCCACTTCATGCATTGCAGAATATGTATTTCGTACCTGGCCTTCGAAGAGACAGAAACGCGAAAGCTGATTAGCCACCTGTACCAGCGAATGCGGCGCCGGCACCCCGGCCAACAACTCGTTACTATGGGGAGCGTTTCTAGCCAGAGCAGGTTTAGTCCCAACTCGAATTTTTGACACGCGGCGAAGGAGCAAGCAGTACATTATCGAATCCGAAGATCTGCGAAACCCCCAGAAAACGGCAATGTGATAAATGCCCAGCCCACTATAGTAGGATGCTGATCAAAAAGGCCGCCGCTTTTTCCTTTCAAAGGGTACCCCTTCCAGCCATTGGTGTCGGGCGATTCCTGTGGCCCTGATAATGTTAGAATGCAGGGATAGGTGCCACAATAACGGGAGAGGTCTATCCTTGACCAAGGAATAACCCCGAATCAACTACCACTCCCTGCTTAGTCACACAAGCAGGGTCGGGAGAATCGGCCAAGGCAACTGACTGGAAGGTGTTCGTTCTAGAAACGCGGCTGCGTGCTGACATAGCAGCAAGTTATAGTTCACTGGACCCTCGACTGTGACTAACCAAACGGGCCCGCAAAAGGGTTGGGAGAATGGGTGGTGCAGCACGGGGGGTAGGGAGGGGAGGAGGGTCGAGGGCAGGAGGCGCAAGGCGCGTTCACACTAGCCCAAAAATCCGGCGAGGGAAGCGAACGCGGTCGCCGCAAACACTGTGACCTGTTCCCATCTGTTGACGCACGACCGAGGCGGAACCGCCGTGCCGCTGCTGTTTCTCGCTTTTCCACACCACGTCGCTGTTGGCGGCATACACAGATATAAGAGAAAAGAACATAAATTTGCCTCGTCTACGTACAATAGGCGCCAGGATGCTTACGTCCGTTAAACGCAGGCGCATCCCCACTTTTAGTTCAGCGTATGCAAGCGTAGACGCCAAAAAACAAACTCAGCCAATAGAGGCGCCATCTGGTTGTCAGGACGGAAACCATTACTGTCAACAAACCGACCCTTTTATTAAGTTGAGAAACGGCAAAATCGCCTCTCCGAATAAAAGAAAGAAAGCATACAATATCATTCATTCGTTTTGTTATAGGCGAGGTCAGACGAAGCTAAAGACCAGTGCTCCATTTACGGCCAGTGAAAGCGCTGAAAAAGGCAGTAACAACGAGAATTCAGTCTGAAGCGAGGAACTCGCAATCGAAGAGCGCCGCACGGCGGAAATCGGACTGAACCGATCGGCCTCGCCGCGCCGCTTTCCGCTTCACTCGCCGGATTATTGGGTGAGCGTGAACGCGCCTTTTACCTTACGACAGACAAGGTCTACAGGGGGCTTCAATGAAAATTCAGTATGGCTGCCCGAGAGTGAACCACAAGCATGCTAGGCTTGTCTTGTGTCCTGCTGCCTGGTCCTGCAATAAATTGCAATACTTTGCCACTATAAGCGGAAGAAGTCGTCCTGATCAAAACTACCTGTCCATTACCTCTGTTTTTGACCTGCAGAAACATTTAACTCATCGAATATTTTTCTATTCTATTTTGCGCATTATTTGCTTCACTTGTGCTGTTTTATTGTTATTTTTTGCGCTGAAACAATTCGGTTTATATTTACGCATTTTAGTTCTTTTCCTTGAGAAAATTTTTGAAATTTTACAGCACTGGTTCTTTAGGATTGTTGTATTCAATTTTTTTGTTCTGATACTACGAGAGGAAAAAATTTATTGCATTCATGAGACTCAACTCTGATAAGGAGTTTCTCTTTCTTTCTTTGACTATAAGTTTATGTACATGTATTTGCGTTTACCGCAAATATCATGGTCTGTTCTGCTAGCATTCAAGGGTTACTTAGCTTTATGTGTTCGGAAACGCCTTCATTTCTTGCATCGGGTATTTTAAATGACAGGTTGCGAACAGCATGTAGTGCACGTGTTAGGGACACTAATCTTGTCGGCCTGTAGGGTCCGAAGAAATGAGAAAATAAATGGAATACAAAAGTACCCTCAAGAACTGACATTCGTTATGCCGCAGTATGATACAACTGAGACCAAATGGGGCGCTAAAGACTGGGAAACGTTCTTTAGAAGCCATGTTACGTAGCAGCACCACATCGATCCGCGGTGCCGCTTGCAACCGTGCAGGCCACTTACGTGCAGACATCACAGGTGCGATCGAAACCACACGACACAAGTACGGCTTGTTTTGTTGACGAACTTAGACTGCTGAAATAAAAACTGGTATGGCGCAAGAAACGGGGACACAGAAGGCACACAAAACACAGGACTGACGCCAACTCAGACTTGAGTATCTTGCAGACGCGCCTGACGTGCCCCCAAGATGGCTGCAGAACACCGAATAATGACTGAACCTCCAAGGGAACTATTTTCCGTTTCAAGCAGTAGGAGACCACTCGAGACTGGCACGTTGAGACAGCAATCAGGTTGAGACACGTAATGGCAGGTTCGGTGCGGAAGCTTCGAAAGAGGAAAGGGCCCATTGTAGGAGAAATATGGTCAAGTAAAACTCTAGTTTGGGCGAGTTGGAACTCATGAACCAACTCGCCCAAACTAGAGTTTTACTTGACCATATTTCTCCTACAATGGGCCCTTTCCTCTTTCGAAGCTTCCGCACCGAACCTGCCATTACGTGTCTCAACCTGATTGCTGTCTCAACGTGCCAGTCTCGAGTGGTCTCCTACTGCTTGAAACGGAAAATAGTTCCCTTGGAGGTTCAGTCATTATTCGGTGTTCTGCAGCCATCTTGGGGGCACGTCAGGCGCGTCTGCAAGATACTCAAGTCTGAGTTGGCGTCAGTCCTGTGTTTTGTGTGCCTTCTGTGTCCCCGTTTCTTGCGCCATACCAGTTTTTATTTCATCATGAACCAACTCGCCCAAACTAGAGTTTTACTTAGACTGCTGATAGCGAATAGCAGCAAGTGGGCAACATACCGACATGTTTCAGACCAAAGTTAACATGGAAATTGTCTGATCGCCTTCAGGAACTTTCCAAAACGACGAAAAAAAAAAGGCTCTGACCACAATTAACAGTGCTCCCTTCGTCATTATTGACGCATAGAACTGTTAGGACGAACGGCGTATTCAGGGCATCAGTCGCAAGAACGTGGTGATAACATATTTTCCACGTGGTTAGAAGTAGACGAAGCACCGCCAGCACGTGTCTATAGGGTGTGTGGGGTAGGTTAAGCGGGAGCGAGTTCCAGGAGCAGGACCTGAGAGCCGGAACGCAGCCCAGCCTTCGCCTTGGTCGGACAAGTTCATAGGAAAGCTTAATTCGGACAGTGGTCAAGAAAATGTGATAACGTTTTGGCCACGTCGAGAAGGGAAGCGGAAATTGAACAGAAGGAGGTTGTGGTATACTTTTTGTGCATCAGTATTGTCGAACACAACAGCAGAAACGAGATGCGAACGTTCCTCAAAATATGTGGGTGCCACAGGAATCTGAAGTATAGGGGAACTTGAAAGTGATGTTTCTTTTATCCCGCGGTCAGGAATACTTGAAAAGAGGAAAGAAAATAGATTAAGAAGACAATAACCTGCTTCATCTGCCATTTATGGATCCGAGAAAAATGACATTAGAAGATTTATTCCCGAGCTGCACTTTGTTGAGGGAGAGGCAAAAAGGGGGCTAGCTTCTGGGGAAGTAACAGAAGACAGAAAACCAGTAAGCAATGGCCGGAAATAAGTCTGGAAGCTACTCTACTGGGAGCGGCTTAATCTGTACACCAATGAGTCAATTCTGGCGATAGCGTCTTTGTGCCAGCGGTGGAGGGGAAGGGAAAGCTGACGGAAGCAGGTTGTGGAGCTAGTGACCGGACTACCCGGAGAGGAGGTTTTCGCGAGTGAGAGGGGGTTGCCAAGCTCGGCGCGCTAACCACACACCAGACGACGTTCAGCTGTCACATCAATCGGACGTGCTCACGAGGTCGTATTCCTGCTGCCTAGCCGTCGTCATGAAGACCGCCCCGGACGCTAACCAGCCTCGCGCCGTTGATGTCACCACGACACGGAGACGCCGGCGTGTTCGGTTCACGCTCCCGAGTGGCGATATCGTCTGCCCGCGGAGAGTGGAAGTGGCCGTGCGTGAACCCCAACTCCGGTTATGTGGAGGGGCCGTCGGAGTAGAAGAAGGCGACAACTCAGTGTTAGAACCGGGAGATCGACAGAAGGTGGTCATCAAAGGCGGTAAGTTTTTCTGTTTATTTTCATGCAGTGCTTGTCCTCGCCCAGTACTGTTAGCAAGCATAGAGTGAAAGCTCAGAGTACTGACCGGTAGTTTTCCGCCCATTTTTCTTGCAGGCTTCCCCCTCCGGCGCTTCAAGAGAATACGCTCCATCAACGTAGCAAGCCTTCCCTGCGGACCCATAACACAAGCGCCATTGCTATCCACCGATCCCCGTTCGTGTGGAACACTCCAGTCGCCCTCTGACCCCAGCGCCCCTAGCCCGGACAGCGGCGCCGAACCGTGCCCCACGACTTCATCTGATGGCTTCATGGACGAACTGCTGAAGGCTATGGAACACGAATGCTGACAGTTCAGGAGTCCCCACTGAGTTGACCTGACGCCTCCCTAGGCGAAACTTTCTACGTTGCGGAAAGCGACTTGTGAGTGAAAGGAAGTGCTAAGCCGGCACCCGTTTCACTGAGCAAGTTTTGAGACCGTCAAGGAGTTTTTGAATCTCTTTCAATGTCAATGTTCTAGTCGTGCTTATTTTTGTGTTTTGGATGTCAGTTTTTGTGTGCCCAGTCGAGCATTCCCTGCCTTGTATCTCATGTAGGCAATGTCCTTGTCGTGTTCATTTCGCGTTTTGGATGTCAGTTTTGTGTGCCCAGTAGAGCATTCCCTGCCTTGTATCTCATGTAGGCAATGTTCTTGTCGTGTTCATTTCTCGTTTTGGATGTCAGTTTTTGTGTGCCCAGTCGGGCATTCCCTGCCTTGTATCTCAGATACGTCTGACAGAAGCAGTGTTGGCGTCCCGCAGATTCGGTCCTGTTCTCCTGGCTGGACCCGACCTGCCTGTTTGCGATGAATTTCTTACCGTGTTTGCGATGGATTTCCTGAAGTGCTGAAATTGCACCGCTGGACGATAGGGGATCATTTAGAGGTTCCCACGTGTACCGGGGCCGACAACTGAGCTTTTATAGATTTGACTTTTCGTGCTCTTAGTGACGGCTCTAATCCGAACGTACTAATGTTTCTGTTATTGAACCGATGAGCCGAAAGCGACCGAAATGAACCGAAAGCGACAAAGGCCGCAGATCACTTGCAGCCGCAATCGCAAAATGACTTAGTCATAGGGATTATTTTATTTCTGTCAGCAGTTTTTTTCGTAGGTGGGGTGCACTAGCTTAACTACACGTGGAGCGGTGTTTTATGTGCCAACCGACACTCTCAGAACACATATCATTGGTGTTAAGGTGTTTTGGAGTGGTTTTAATCCTGCTGTTGGGCCCGTATAGTCCAAACGCAGAAATGCCGCTCTATTAGTGATCAAAATACCTCCGCTGACGTTCTTCGCCATAAATTTGTTTTTTCTATTGTAATAGCCTGACAGTTGGTGCGAGGGTTGTTTTTTTTTTTTCATGTTTCTGTTTTTCAATGTAAGAGCATAGAAATTTGTAGAAGGCTTATTAGTTCCCTCTCATGTAAAGACCGAAATGAATAGTGGAAATGGGATGCCGGCTTCTGTGGTCTCCCCACTGGCCTCACTTCACGCCTTCCTGGAAGAAATTGTGAGCATTCCGAAAAATAACTACTGATTAAGCGGTGCTAAGCAAGCACGCATTCCGCGGATTTAGTTTTGGGATGTACAAGAAGTTTTGGGCTATATTTGTCCTGTGTGCGGTCGAGGCGCCATTATTTGTTTTTATATTATTTCGTTCAACCGAATGTGCGTCATTGTCGTCTATCCTTGTGTCTGTGGAGTCCAACTTATGTGTATGTGAAGTTGGGCATGTTTACCAAAGTAATAAATGTGTTTTGCAATTCTCTCGATTTTTGCCTCGTGTCCGTCTGACAGACGCAGTGTCACCGTCAAATAGATTTTGTCCAGTCGCGACTGGACCCGACTTGAAACGGTTCCTCAAGGTCAGGGTTCGTCACGGATGCCCTAATACCGCATAAACTACACCCCTCGGAAACTAAGCATCGTTTGCGAGAGACCTTCGTTTAACAGAGCGGACAGCAGAACATTTACTAATTCAAGTTTTCGTACTCTCAGCGGGAGCTTAATTTCAAACGGTCTAGTTTTTCAGTTATTGCCAAATTTGGTACGAATCAGGCATTCAGCTGAAAAGTACAAAGGTCGGGAACCACTTGCCAAGGCCACGGTTTTTTTGTAACGTATTTATTGCGGCAGCATACGCGGGGCAATATGCTTGCTGAAGTGAAGCAAAAAATGGGCCCAGTGGCTCTGAACTGCGGGCTCACACGTGGAATGTGACCGACTGCTGACTTTTACATACCTAGAAAATTTTGCTTTCCGTCAGCGCCACAGAACGATGTTGGCTTTGGAGTTTTTCTCGCAGTCATTGCTTTCTTTCTGCCCCTCCTTAATTAAAAAAAAATTGAAAAAGACCGTGTTTTCATGTTCAAACTCGTTTCGCCAAGCAAAACGTTCTAGGCTCGTGTGCTCGTTCTATTGTTATCTTGGTGTGCGCTGATTGGAGCCACTTTTATAAACCGTTTTTCTTATTTTTGGCTGGTTGCAAAAATTACCGAGGGCACGTTATCTCTTGCGGGCATCTAATCCGTAATACAATATATGTTAGTGTCAAAGCCTTTCTATATATCAGTTGTGAGCCGCAGAAATGATACGAGGAGAGCATAATAATGCAGCTAGCCTCTTTTCTTTTCACGTTTCCGGGTCTTACTGAAGGGGTGAAAGAATTTTTTGGTTTGAAACTCCGTTGAATTTCAGATTCCTGCTGAAACGTACCGCCCGTGGTTCGTACTTGAAAAGACAGACAAGTGAGGTGACTCAGTGGTTTACGACAAAAATAAAACGCTGCGTGCATTTAGTTAGCGACACAAAAGCCATATTTTGCACTCGCTTACAGCAAATACACACAAATTTAGTGGAGAATTTTCTCCTAAATCATTAGATCTCCTCATACTTTTCCCCTCGTACAGGATTGCATATCAGTTTCTTCTTCCGGTTAACCTCTCTAACTTTCCTTCCCCTCCACGTCCAGCACCGCTTAATATGTGTAAAGAGTTCCCCAATAAAGCGGTAGAGATAACATATTGTGACGAAGAAGGCGAAGCTGGCAGTTGATCGGGACGGAACGCTCGCGCTAGGCCTGCAGCCATTAAAACATCTTGCTGGTCTCCAAATAACATTTGTTGGAGATCCTGGGGTATCATCGCCATCCTGGTCACGGAGCTTCGGCGTCCTGCGCCTGCTGCGGTCATCGGCCGTGTGTACCTCGTCCGCACCGCCCGGTTGTGCCCCAGCCCGCCAGACGTGAACCGACCTCGCCGCTCATCCCAGCCCCGTCCTCCGCCCCAACCACAAAACACGACGAACTCACGACGCTGACGCGACGAGAACCAATGACCCGAACAACCGGAGACGCAGCTGACAAGTAAATACACTTTCCCCATGCCGATCTGTGCGTCCAAGGGCCTCGGTCGTCGGCTACTGGCAAACTGCGCCCCGGATGCTTCGCAGACCGGAAGTAATTTTCTCATATCTCTCATCGTGGCGGCCAGCACTTCACCACCTTGCCACTTCTGTTCTGCCCTTGAAGCCCATCACCATATCACGCGACCCTTCGTCGATGTGTTCTGCTATTTACGATCTGGACGATCACTCGCAGGCCCCGGGTAATGTCACGAAGACGACGAAGCTGGCAGTGGCCATTAAATCACCTCATTGCCATCAGTCATCTCGTCTCATTCTTCTGCTGGCCGCAAAGTAACAATATGAACTCAAAAAGAAATAGTGGTGATCAAAAGAAGACGGGATTCAGTTTCCTTGAGTTCCATGGTACTGCTTGTCCGTGTCTTCTCGTTCGTCCCGTCTCGTGCGGCATCCTGAATGCATGCCTCGTGACAAAAATTTACGTTTAGACGCGTTCGACATTTGCGAAGAGAACAACTTTAGCAACATATCGGCAGTGGTGGAGGTTGCTGCGTTCACCTTTCTCCCATCACCGTGGACCTTCGAAGTCGCACCATCCCGATGTCCAAGGCCGGTCCTCAGCCCCCCAGTCAACAGCCCAGCCCCGCCGGAGCCAGTCGTCTGCTCCGGTGCCGTCCGGCAGCAGGACCCCGCTGTTTTCAGCGGCCACAGCGACCGAGATGTGGAAGATTGGCTGGAATCGTATGAACGGGTGAGCCGCCATAACAACTGGGACGACCGTGTCAACCTCACTAATGTGATATTCTACCTGAGCGACGCCGCGAACCTGTGGTTCCGGAACCACGAGGCCGACATTCCCACCTGGGCCTTTCTAAACAGCACACTTGCGGAGGTTTTCGGCCGTCCCGCCGTGCGGAAACTGCGCGCTGAGCAAAGCCTACGTGTCCGAGCTCACCACACTGATGAGACTTTCACCAGCTACATTGAAAATGTAGTTGTCCTTTCCAAGCGTGTTGACCCGGCTATGACCGAGGCTTAGAACATCAAGCACATCCTGAAAGGCATCGACGACAACGCTTTTCAAATGTTGTTGGCCAAGAGCCCCACCACCGTTGCCTCGTTGTATACCCTGTGCCAAAGTTTCGACGAGTTGCGCAAACAACGCCTTTGCGCTCGCCGCCCTCCCCCACCTGCCGGCTCCATCTCTGGCCTTGGTATCAACCATGACTTACTCGCTACCATCAAAGACTTCGTGCGGGATGAGGTCGCCAGGCAACTCTCGCTCCTATCTTGCCAACACCCGTCACCGCCCGTCCTCATTCCTGAGATCCGGCATGCCATGACGCAGGAGGTCGCCGATGCACTTCCTTGTCTTCGGCAACCGGTTACTTTGGCCCCCCAGGCCGCAGGCCTATGCATACGCTCTTCCTGCGGTGCCTGGGCCTGCTGCACCCCGACACCGTTTCGCGCCCGCTGCCTACAGTCCTTGGCGCACGGCTGACGACAGACCTATCTGCTATGCCTGCGGTATTCCAGGCCACGTCGCGCGCGTCTGTCGACGTACTCTGCCTGCGCCTCTGCACCCCCTGCCGGACTACCCCGGTACGGATCGCACCTTTCGCCCTCCTTTCGAACCACCACACCGGGGCACCTCACCTGAACGCGCGCTTGGTCGCCAGCCCTACGTTTCCCACCGCTCGCCCTCCCCTCGCAGCCGCTCCTTGTCGCCCATGAGGCGTCGCACCGTGCCCGCCGATTCGGAAAACTAGCAGCCGCAGTTCCTGGGGCATGAACTGCGCTCTCATCGCCCTGCTTAAGTCCTCGTCTTTCACCGCCGAATCTTCTTGACATATTTGCAGACGGCGTCCCGACACTTGCGCTTGTGGACACTGAGGCCACCGTTTCTGTAATCAACGAAAACTTTTGCGTTTGCTTCGAAAAGTTACCACCCCATCTTCTGGACTCTCCTCCGTACAGCTAGCGCCGAGCCCGTTCATCCTTCTGCCGCTTGCACAGCACGCGTCGCCATCGCCGATGTTTTATATGTTGTCGAACTTTTAGTCCTCCGTGCAAGCTCCCATGACGTCATCCTTGGTTGGGATTTTCTATCCCGCCACAGCGCCATCATTGACTGCGCCCGTGCGCTTGTTGTCTTTTCTCCGCTCTGTGACGCACCCTTCGACGAACCTCCGATTCGCTGTGATGATAAACTTGTTGTTGCCGAAGACACCGATATACCCCCTGAGAGTGCTGTGCTCGTCCCTGTGTGCGCCGCCTCTGTTTCTGACGCCACCGTTCTCTTCAAGCCTTCCCCCCTCCTTGCTCTCGCCGACGTCTCTCTCTTCCCTTCGCCGTCATCGGCATTCTCCACGGTGCTGCCGCAATCCTCGTCTCTAACACCTCATTCTCTGCGTTCCCCTTGCTCCGTGGCGAGTGCCTTGGTCATTTTGAGACCGCAGACTTGATCTGTTTCTTGGACACCGAAGTGACCTCCTCCAGTCCCGACATCGCAGCCCTCACTCCACGTGGCGCTACTCCCGATCACCCACTGCCTTCGGACATTTTCGACCGCTCTATTGACCCCGCCCTCGACACAGCTCAACACGCGCAGCTTCTTGCCCTGCTCAAGCAGTTTCGCTCATCGTTTGACCACCACTCCTCTTCTTCGGGCCGTGCGACCACTGTCGAGCAACACATTGAAACCGGTACCCATACTCCTCTCCGCCAGCGCCCCTACCGTGTGTCACTTCCCGAGCGCCGCCTCATCGCTGAACAAGTGGACGACATGCTACAACGCGGCACTATTCAGCCATCTGCCAGTCCTTGGCGATCCCCAGTTGTCCTGGTGAAAAAGAAGGATGGCAGCATACGATTTTGCGTGGACTATCGCCGACTCAACAAAATTGCGCGCAAAGACGTCCACCCGCTACCCCGTATTAACGACGCCAGTAAAGTTCAGGTTCTCTATCTTCCTTCCTCGCACCAGAGGTGCCCCGCCAGAGACGGTTTGTTCACTTGAAGACTGCAACGTTTTCTTCCCACCAGGGGTGCCCCGTCAGAGACGGTCTTACGATGAGTTGAAACGCAGGGATCAAGGGAAACTTAAAGATTTATATGCAGATATTTACAGCATATACAAGTTTAGGCACTCGAGACAAATTAAACGGCAAAAAGATACAAAACAACAAAAAGGTGGAACTGGCTAACACTGCCCTACTCGGCATATCCGAAGATGCATAGCACCTGACCTTAGCGCAGAACCCTTTTTCCGGCTCCGCGGCCCGGTTTTAAAGCCCTAAAGGCCCGGCACACATTTTGTAGCTTCCAATCATGTTGTGCTCTTAACATGATTGGTTCTTCAAGGGCACGGCCAGCCCTCCAGCTTCTATAAGGTAAACCACCCTCTCAATATCAAAATATAAGCAAAAACAAACACAAACGCACGGTCGTGCCAGCACGTGCGGGGTAGAACATTCTCTCCACCACAAAATAAAAACAAACACAAATACACATTCGTGCCTGCACGTGCGCCAATCGGTACCGCGGGGCGGGGGGGGGGGGGGGGGGGGGGGGGGGGACACTCGTATTTCCCGGCGCATTCGCGAGCGGCCGCGTTCCGAGAAAGGAGACGCTTCTGCTTTGAGCGCCTCCATCCGCCCCCCCACCCCTTCACGCCGTTGGCGTCCATTGAAGACGGCAGCTGGCGATGTGCTGAGAAAGAATTAGCGGTACTAACAATCCCGCACGCACTACCGATCCTATACAACGCCCTTGACTGCTTGCAAGGCGCCGAGTTTCTCTCCTCTCTGGATATCCGTTCCGGCTATTGGCAAGTCCCGATGTCTGAGTCCGACCGTCCTAAAACGGCATTCGTTACCCCTGACGGCCTATATGAATTCACCGTAATGCCATTCGGTCTATGTAACGCTCCCGCTACGTTCGAACGAATGATGGTTAACTCTTGCGCGGCCTCAAGTGGAACATTTGTCTCTCCTCTTTAGATGGTGTTGTTGTGTTTCGCCCGATTTCCTTACGCATCTCCAGCTCTTGCGCCAGATATTGAGCTGCCTCACCCGTGCTGGCCTTCAACTTAACCTCACGAAATGAATTTTATGGCTTAGCT